>NC_142623.1:37012332-37637332 GCF_059453375.1 Lepisosteus platostomus
TGAGCATGTATAACGTCTGGTTAAACTATTCATGCTCCTGAAAATTTCCCCCCTTTTTGCTTCTGTTAGAGCTTGTTTCAACAATGAAAAAAATAAATGGGCATCAGGTGATCATCTTGCTTCAAACAGGACCCCTATTTTCACACATTTTCACCTTATTGGGGATAGAAGCATGGGAGGCAGGAGTTAATTGGTCAAACAGTGTGACTGGCCATGTTTCCGGAAAATGGAAATGACCCAAAAATTATTTGGGTTAAAAATGATTGGGGCATTTATATGATGCATGATTAACATAATATGACAGCTTTGAAATCAATCAGTATAGAAGTTCATAAGACAATTTTGGAATGTTTTTCCTATATGTGACCCACCAGTGTAGCCCAGTATACCTGCCTACTATAAAATTCTGAGGAAGAAAACTGACCTTACAATTAATCAACATATGCTTCCACTAATTGGAAACTTAAACAACTGCTACACTATATTTCATTTGACTCTTCTAAACAGTTTCAAGTCTTCTATTTTCTTCAAATATACATACACAGCATTTACTATTCACTCTCTAAAGCCTGCAGCATGATCGTATAGTTATTTTGCATATACTGATTAGGTCAAAACTGCACCTAAGGTTACTTTAAGAACTTTCTTTGTTGTGAAATCCCACTACACTTTGTTCTCAGGAAAATTAAACCCTGCTAAGCTTCATCTTCACAGCTGCTCCCTGGAGTCTGTGGAAATGCAGGACTACAATTAAAAGAGAAGTGGGAAGAAGCCTGGAAGCCCTGTGTATACAGTGTATGTGTCAAAAAGTTTTGCTCACACTGAACAGGGGGATTAGAAAGTCTTTCTGAGGTCAGCGAAAGGCAAGAGGTCAAACATTTGAAAGATTAATCATTCCCACATTTACAGTACACATCACAGATATAAGTACGTACTGCTCCTGCCTGAAGAACACACGTAATCCATACTGTACATACCGGTTTGCCCACATAAGTGGTCTACTCTGTGCTACAGTATAGAATCTGATGTTCATTCCCTGAATCAATAATCTGCTTATTTTCAAACAGAAAAAGGAATCTTAAAACCATAGTCATTACTTGCATATATTTTACTTTATGGCTGATAACACTTTACCATCTTCCAGTCTGTGAAAAAAAAACAACTAAAAATAATAAGTTTGGTCTGCAATGGAAAATGTTAAAATGGGTGCTGTGACATTAATGGCGATTTGCATTTCTGCAGCATTCTGGGCTTATGGAAGTCTTAATTCTGCCACTTCTGTACTTGTGCAACTTGATCTACATTCTCATTCACAGTGGGCTGCATCACATTATGAACAGGATTGTCAGGAATGGATGGGGTTTACATAGTTTTCCTTTAGCACAATCAGTCATCAGACAAAAAAAACATAAAATAGAGTAAACTAAATACAGTAGTGTACTACTCATGACCTACTGAATAAGATTGTATGGACCATGGAAACTAGAAACTATAATACTGACCTGCAACACACACAAGAACTAAAAATATTCACGCAACCAAGTAAAAAACCTGGGCACGTCCCTCTTTTTGAACCTTAAACTATAATATTATAATGCAGTTTATTATACTGTTGTAGTGTATTATATAATATAGTGTGGGCTGGTACATTGGCGCACTGGTAAGCACTGTTGTCTCACAGTGCTGGGTCTCCGGGCTTGTATGGTCTCCCAGTGTTCTCATGGGTTTCCTCTGCAGGCTCTGGTTTACACCCACGGTCCCAAGACATACTGGTACAGTATGTTAATTGGCCTTTGGGAAGATTCACCCTGGTGTGGGTGTATGCATAACTGTGTCTGTATGTGCCCCGCGATGGGCTGGCATCCCACCCAGGCTATGCCCAGCCTTGTGCCCATTGCTTGCCAGCTCCCCCATGACCCTGAACTTGAAACGGTGGTTAGAAAATGGATGGATGGATAATACAGCATCATATTTATGCAACGGATCCACCATGTCAATGCAACATACTTCAATAATAACATCAAATAAGCTATGAAGTAATGTGTCACAAAAGTATAATAATTTCTGAAATATTATGTAATCAATATGTTTGAGTATAGTTCCCGTTACAAATCTTAACTTCTGCATGTAGTTTAATGCAAGAAAATCAATAATAAGCAAAAATGCCATATTCTATTTCTTGGCATGTCCATTAGATATTGCCAATATCTACGTTTTTCTGAAAGCAACATGCTCAGAAACAAGAAACATACGCAGACAAACAAGGAAGTAAAGCCTGCAGTACATTTAAACAACTAATTCTTGTAACACTTGTAAGCTGTTGCTTATAAATGAGCCTACACAATTTAAAACAATTGATTCAAGAACTATGAATCAAGCTAGAAACAGACGTGCCTCAAGGTTCAAAAAGGGGACATCCCCTGTTCTTTTTTGTACTTGGTTGCTTTAATATTTTGAGTTCGTGTGCCTGTTGCAGGTCAGTGTTCTTCCATAGGGGAGACATTTTCCATATCAACACTTCTACCTTCGTCAGGCAGTAATCGCTGCTTTTTGGTTCAACGACAAGCACTAAAATTGCCTCAGCTGCTTTAATGGGACATATAAGGTAATGATATATCATGCATGATGGAAAGATAGCACTCCATCTGTAAGCTATCAGTTTCAAGGGTCTATTTTGTAGTATCCTATGTGAAAGCATGCAGAGAGTTAGAGGTTTGACTCAACACTGACAAACCCAACTCCATGGAAAAAAAGGTTTGTTGCCTATTGTTGCAAGCACATACTACACCAGACAGCTAATGGCAGTTAAAAGACATTTAACAAAAGCAGGTTGGATAAACACCAGTTGTAGCATTCAACTGCGTTGGAAAAAGGGTGAGGCACTTGAGGGGCAGAAATCTCCCACTCCGATAAACCGTTAATGAAAGACAAACGTTTGATAATGCTTCTGTTATACTGTAAGCTAGCTGTTTTTTTTATACGCTCACAGTTTTTGAAACATGATGGGTTTCAAGTTTAATAGGTCTGTGTCAGTCAGTTTTTTAAAGGAAAGGAAGCATAAAGGTCACAAAGGCAGCATTTTCACAAGCATTTTTCCCCAGCTGCTCTTCAACAATATTCACAGGGGTCACATCCGTGTCAGTTTTTCTCAGCAGCAACAAAGTCAGTCAACACTCTGGGCTCTGGGCTCTGGTCAAAACCTAGCCTGTGCAAGCCCGACAGCGGCATGATTCAGGGCCACAAGATCAAGTCTCGGAGAGGGAATTTAACACAAGGAGGCTATATTTCTGGTCACAGAACCACTGAGTCCAGGCAAACAAGGTCTGAAAAGCAGACTGAATAGCAACACATCTACTCCAATTACAATACGGGTTCTATCCAGTACCATTTTAGCCTTGTAACAGAATCTCCCAGTCGGAAACAAATGGCACAGGACTAGTTTTTGAGAACACATACCTTCTCAAAATTCATATGAACATACTGTACTGTATCTTTCATGACATGTTCTTCTCAGGATCTTTATTTCAAAGATGACATTAAGAATAGTTATAGAATAGTTATTTCAGCATATCATCCCTGTGAAATCATCAGGAATGCATTTGCTTTTCCTCTTAAGTGTAAATACCATAATATTCAGACAACTGGTATTACAACTATATAGGAATAATCAGGAAGGATTAAAGGAGTTTTAATCTCAGGAAACACAAGGTGGTGCAAAGAACTAAAAACAAACAACGGAAAATAGAAATGCTTCAAAATATGTTTTTAATACAAGGGTTTTCCAGAAATCTTAGAGATTCAGTCCCTAAGGTGTTAAGCTAATGGAATTCTTATATGCAGTGCAAGTGGGAAGGAAGAGACTCTGCTCTTACGTCATGGTCAAGAGCAGCTGGAGTCTTCAGACCCAGGAAACAGGAGAAGGCTGCATGAAGAAGAAAAAAAGAGAAAAAAGAAAAAAACTGTGCCGCAGGAAGGAGGAGGCGATGACAAGGAGGAACTGCAGAGTTCAGAGGCAATGAGCTCTTTGCAGGAAAAAAAAAGTCTAGAGGCAGTGAAAAACATGCAGCCTTGTAACAATCAAACATTACATGATTATTTTTTCCTACATCGGGCGTACCACTGAATCACCCAAATGAGACAGGCCTGCTCTTCATTGTTGCTGTGAATTAGCATTAAAAGAAAATCTCTTCTATCTTAAATGCACTCACTAAAGCATTTTTTATATAAATGCAGTAAGGCTTACTGACTGCCAGTTTATCTATTATCTAGAGCAAGCAGGCCATAATCCTTTTGCGTATTCCAGCAAATGTAAAGCACAGTAGCATTTATCCTGGATGCAAGAATGGCTTAATATCAAGCAAGTGTATAGCAGAAGGTCAGAATAATTGATTCGCTTAAGGAGATACTACAGGAGCTGTAGTATTATTAACATTTTTCCCTTAAAAGTATAACATGCAGGGACTAAACTGCATGTTATTTTAGGTGTTTGCAATTCTTGCTTGTTTTAGAGAAAGAATACTATGTGGAGTGCATAATCTTGGCTAAAGCCAAGAACAGAAGTGAGAATGTCATGGTGCAAGCTAGCTCTGTGCCTAACTGGTTTCAGTGCCACAATCACCTCCAATCTCTTTCTAAAGTTAAAAATAAGTGTCTTTAAAACAAGGCATAACACATCTATACATTACAATGTATTTGGTCTATACATGTATGCACACAAAAAAAGAACAGAGGTACTACACACAATTTGCCAATTTCCCTGCCTGTGTAAAATGTAAATTCAAAACCATAATTTGCAATTTTCCTGGTGGTCAGTTTCCTGAAGCTGACACGTTTTAATTACTGGGAAGAAATAAGGTGCAGTTTGATTAATAATCACAATTACAATCACAACTACTGACTGCCAAAAGAAGTGACTTCACTGGTCAAGGTTAAAGCAAGACTATAGTCCAATAGTCTTTCCAGGAACTGCTTCACAAACAACCCCTTTGTCCCCAACACTTTGTACTGACCAGTCACCCTGCAGTCACCAGCTTCATGGTCACTGAGGCCACTGAGACTTAGATTTCTTGACTGTCCAGAAGGTGAGCTCAATTTAATAATGAGGCATGCACTATTTCATAATTCTCACTACCTGAAATGCCATAGATGACAGCAACAGGTCTGGTTTCATAAGAATACATTTAAAAACATTGTGCTTTCTATCTTATGTATTTCTGAATATTGACAAAGCCAGCACAGAAAATAGAGAGAGCTGAAATGTACCAGGTAGCCCATGGCATTTCAGAAAGTACAGTTTAACTGTACTACAGTGTTCCAGAATTCAAACCTAACACGGGCCTGTGTGGAAAATTTTATGAGAAATGCATTATTTTCTGTAACAGATAGCTACACATGCAGGGAATTAGATAACAGGGCACTCAATCTGTTTCAGGATTCATTTATCTTAATTAACATGGTTCCTGGTGGAAGCAAAAGATTAAATACTGCTGCTGGAATGTAAAGTGAATAATCCCTTTAATCAACAACATGACCATACTAAAGAACTGCAGCGGGACGTTTATCCATGTACTGTGTAAAGACGAGAACCAATTACTCTTAGGGTTCCTGGGTCACAAATCTGCAAGAGTTTTACAAGATAATTTTATAAACATTCTTGCAAAAGTTATAATTGCCCACTTTGCTTGGTTGGAAGACAAAAAACCTATAATACTAATACTGTTAATTTATATAATAAGTTAAGCAACTTGTGAAAGTTTATTCAATATTCGAGTGTGTTGCAGTGACTTTGGGTCAGAAGAACACCAATAATGAGAGCAGGTTATGAGAGCAGTGAATTCCCCCACACTCTGCATCTGAAATATGTAACCAATGAAACCCAAGACTTGAGAGCAAGGCCTAGTGAGGCAGCTGGCATTGCCACTCTTCATGCACTGCTGAATTTGTGAGAAAAAGAGGCCTTTTAAGCACTGTCAGTGTGGTACTTGTTGTCATCCAAAGCCTTTTATCACACATCCTTCGGGGAAAACAAAAACTAACAAGCAAAATGGGGAGCCGCATTCCTCTAACAATGAAGGCTGAGCGGCACAGTGGATGACAAGAATCCCAGATGCATTCTCTTCCTCTGACAACCTCCTAATCCAAAGGCAGAGGCTGGCAAATGAAAGACAGCCCTCCGTACCACAACAGAATACTTGAGACTTTTTCAATATACTGCATGGCTGGACCGGGGTTGGTAAGACTAGAAACTTGCAGATTAGGCTTTATGGAGCACTGTAACATTAATCAGGCCAACCATGCAAGTCTGAATTGAAAAAGATGCCGCAATCATCATAAGCAGAGCAGACTGATATTCAATTAAAAAAATGCTGACATTTTAATATCAGAATATAGGTATCCAAATGCCTTTTTTACATTCCTTTATACTTCTATAAATTTGGTATTGTCTATTAAGTCAACTCCTCTACTACACGTGGAGAATAAAGATCTAGAAACATGCTTCTTCAGCTCTCCTATCTTCCATAGCCATTCACTCTTGGCTCCTAAGTGCAGTACAGGCGAGTTATAGCTAATTGGAGGAGTGACATCACTGCAAGCTTACAGCTGCCCATCAAGCCAAAGGAATCATTACTTCTATAAAAGTAAATTTGGCCCATAATATCTTTTCTCTTTGATAATCATATTGCTGACTAATGGCCTGACAGATACGGACCAGCAACATTTGTACCAGCATTATTAGTTGCAAGCTTAGGTGCAAAATAAAAGAAGACTTTTTCCTTCATCATAGAAAATGATTCCTTTACTTTCTTATAACACTCCAAAGCTAAACAATAACTGACTATTTACTATGCTACAGAATTGCACAATCAAGGAAAGTTGTGACTGATATTTAATTAACCATGTAATTTGCTGTACTTACATTCTGGTAAGGACATCTATCTCATTATTAATACTCCTTTATTTCAGCAGGTAGGTCTGTTTAGTACAAATTCTCATTTACAGTGACAACCTGGAACCCAATTATCAGACAGCACAACAGTATCATCGCACCTGGGATTTGAACCCAAGACTCTTCAGTCTGGAATCTAGAACCCTTAACCTTTAGTCTACACTGCAGTCTAAATAACTGAAAGAACTTTTTTGTGAAGTTTTCTGGAGCACGGACTGTCTTTCCTGTGTTAGTTCTGTGAAGATATAGCTAGAATTTTTAAAAATACAGCAAAGCTGTCAGGTCTGTTACTAGCAAGCACATGGCTAAATAATAAATAACCTACAGAATTTACAGATTATGCTCTCATCTTGGAATCTGTTGTGCACTACTGTACAGCAGCGTGTGATCTAGAGGGAATGCTTCCAATCCATTGGTGATAATGACCTGGACAGCAGGGCTGCTTTTATCATGTAGTGGAAAACTGAATTGCACCATAGTTTATTTGACAGTAGACAGAGATGCTCTTCGTACATCCTGAGCTTGTCAAGCATTAACATCAACAGAGAAATATCCCATATTTTCTTCTTCCATAAATTGTTGCAGCACATTGTAATGCTCCCAGCCTTTTCCTTCAATTTATTTATTTCACTTGACAAAGACATGCTTATTTAAATATTTTTCTATATGGTAATATTGTTAGGTGAAAATATGAACATTATACTATTAAGAAGCAATTATTACCATAAAATGTGAATCCTTTAATGTTTAATATGTTCATGGGAACTGCTACTAATACAAACTGAAATTGCATGGCTTCCAAAGTAAGTGGCTTGGTGACCTGTTCAAAGTGACTCACAGCATTTAATACCAGCTGGGTAATAATTTATTCTTTAAAGCTAATTTAAAATTCTATTTATACCTTGAGGTCACGCATCCTAAAAAGCAAAGTACGTCTATTTTATTCCCAGACTATCCCACTTCAGGTTTAGCACTGCAAGCTCTAAAAGCATGTTGATATATGAAAAAAGAAAAGACAGTACCGAAAGAGCTGACAGTGCACACGGCAAATACCAATCCAGTGCTCTGTTTACCTGTTTAAACATATGACTGGAAATATAATTACAGGAAATAAATCTTTTCTCACAATAGCATGGCATATTCACCAGAAAATAGGAGTCTCATGACCTTTTCTCATCGCGTTCAATTCAAACTGAAACCAAAGAATGCCTTATGAGTAATCATGATCCACACTAGAAATCTGGTGCAGTGTTGAAGTGTATGATTCAAATATACTGAGAACAACTCAGATGTATTGAGTTATCTGAGAAATGAAAACATTTCAAAGAAATTCTGTACCCTGAACCAAAATAATAGTGTTGTACATTTCAGACTGAAAGAGCTCCTAATATTATTCTGAACAATAAGGGGAGAGTTTTTATGACTTCAGTAGCTGACCCTTAATTTCACAAAATGACTTGTGGATTTCCAAGGTCTGACATCAAAAGCAACTGTCAGGAATTTGTTTGCTCCTGGATCAAGGAGCTGTACTTGATCCAGGATTGGTATGATAGTTATTGTCACTCATAACACTGATACATGCTAAAATCAGAAGAGAAGGTCACCATTTCTCTAACAGCACTAGCTTGTTTTAAGGAACAACCATAGAAGGAGGGTATGGTACAGTACAAGCCACTTCAACTGAGGCAAGATAATCTGAGAGTACATTTTGACTGAAAATGTCTTGTCGGTCAAAGCACATTTTAGTGTGGGTGTTATAAAAGTGTCCCATATTGATCTGGTGCTTAGCACCTACTCCTGTTTTGTGGGACAGTACCTAGCTACAACAGTACTTAGAATACCAATGATGACTCAAAACAAATTCTAATGAATCTTCCAAAAGCCTGCTGTTGCTCACTGTTAACTCTATTTCTACCTCATATTTTAAAGATAAAATACTTTATAAGCCAGCATTCAAAAAAACATTTTGAAGCAGCTTTTAAAATGCCTTAGTCACCTTTAGCATCAGCTTACGCTTTCCACATCTAAAATAATCAGTGCAAATGATCTAAAGTTTAAGATAGGCCTTATACTAAACAAGCTACTGACTGCAGTTAAGTAATACCTAAATGCAAAGCCATTTTCTGGGTGTACCGTTTCAAACAAGTGTGACAACAGTAAGCTGTCAGCAAAGCTGAAAGTGTGTCAGGAAATGAGTTACAAAACGAGATTGAACATATTTCTCATCAGGCCTCTCACACAGGGATCCTTCAAAATACAATACTAGGTGGGCTGAATGGCCTCCTCTTGTTTGTAACATTTCCTTTCTATGGTCGCTTGAATCCACTGGTCTCTCTAATCGGGTCTTCTACAAAGGCCTTGTACACTTAAATCATTATTCTGCTTTTAAGAAAGAAAGACACTGAAAACATTGTATCCTGCAGTCCATTCTCACCTTCTTCATTAAATCCATGTTAAACTCTTTAAGGTGTTTTATTTTTAAATCATTGCATACAAAAATATTGCAGGAATGGACTGATTGTACAAAGACTGAAAAATCTTTCTCCATTACATACTTAACATTCCTGCATGTTTTTATTCAGAACAAGTGATCTTTTTGAATGGTCTAATTCTCCTTTCAACTAATTAAGCTCACAGAAAGAGAAATGGCTAATATTGCCATGCAGCTACAGCCTTGTTTGTATTTCCCTCAACCACATTTTGAAAGTTATTACTTCTGCATTATTTACTTAAATAACTTTTTTTTTAATTAAGTGAATGATGGAACACATTAAATATCGGTAATTAAGGCACATTAAAAAAATGTTGTGAAAGGACAGAAGATTGTGGACAGCAATAGAAACTATGACACAATTACTTGACAGGAAATGGTGGTTTTTTTTTATCTGTACAAAAAATGCTTTGCAGCCAAACAGTTTTTTCTTAATCCATTTAGTGCAGCTTCCTTTGTAAATGAAAATATGTTAAACGTCAGCTTGCTATCACTTTAATTATTACTGCAAGGTTGCTATATAGCCTTTTCAATCATCGGTACCAAAAATACCTTCTACTGTAACTTTTGTTCTACAACGTAAGAGGCAAGACATTCATAATAATACCAAAAAAAAAACAAATCCTGGAAACACAAGCTTACTGGTAGACTCCCGCTATATTTCAATGCTTTACATTCTGGGTTACCCAGGGGAAATCAAACCATTGGGCAAAATTAATACTTTTCGTGAAAGATTTTAGGAGCCATCATATGCAAAGTTCATAAGGCAACTGCAAGAGTAGATCAAGATCCTTCATTTTTTGCAACTACTTCTACCTCATGTATTTTAAATCCTTCCACTTCTGTTAGCAAGCACATCAGTTTCCACATAACTCTATTCTTCAATGCTTTAGAAGAAATGCCAAATTATGGCAGCGGTGCTGTCCCACACAGCACAATACAACAGTTTTATTATCATGTCCCTATACTTGTTTGTATCACCATTTTAAGTGCACTGAAGAGAAAAAAAATGCAGAGCAGAAAAAAACGTTACAAATATCTTGCGGGTAGGTGACATATGTAGCCACTGAAAATAGGAAGCACTGATCTTTGTGAGAGACACCCAGGTGCATCTAACTTGACTGCATTTCCTAAGCTCTTTCAATTCAAACACAGGTAGTTCAATGATACTCTCGATTCTTTACATTACAGAGAGCCTGAAAATGAATGCCTACATCCTTTGTAACTTTGTGTACTTTTGTGTTCCAGCAGCTGCTTTACGGTCTCTACACTTCAGTTGAAACACTCAGCCTATGACACCTGTCAGCAAATGTGTGAAAAGTCTGAAAATGCTCAGAAGAACTTTTACTGTACTTAAATGTAGATGGTATTCTGAGGAGGACCAAGAGCACACCACACTAATGCATCATCAAAGGCAATTGTTCATTGAATAATTCAAAATATGTTTTATTAGGACTAATGGATGCACCAGACTTTACTTCTAGGATGATGTTTTATGCTTGCAATTTTCAAAGTGAATGAAAATGAGCAAGATAAAACCCTGTAATGTGCTTAGGAGTAGACTTCAGGAGAATGCACTACTGAGAAAGTACTCTGGTAAGTAACAACAAACATTAGCCTTCATTTTCAGTTCAGTTTGATAATAAATAATATTGTCCTTCAAATCATGAGAAAAGGCATGGGGAAGCTTTTCATGTTCCCAGCCAATCTTTATAAAAACAACATCAGTCAAATAACAGCTTGGGATTCTATTTTGTTGACTTTTGGAGACAAAAACTACACTGTTGCACATGATTATCAAAATGATGGTGCAGTAGCTTTACTAACTTCTATCTAGATCTAGTCAGAAAGCAAAACCTAAGTAAGGCTGGGACTAGTCAATACTGATATGGGAGACCTGTAAGGAAGTTGCTGGTGTAAGTAGTGAGGGTGGACCAGTAGGTGTGTCTCTTTCTTCCAAACTAGCATTTACAAAACCTGTATCGTCACTTTGCACAATTTATACTACATACGGGTAGGCAGGCTTAAAATATATTTATAAATTTAAAACACATACAGTATATACAACCATTCCTTCTTTTAGCTGTTTTGGCTATACTCAATTTCTGTTTGGTACAGATGCTTATTACTTTGATGTACTGATCCAGATCTGTCATGAGAATACAGTATAAACCCTCCCCTGCACTGAAGATTGCTACTCTGCCAATTTTAAAATCCAAAACAAAATGACTGCCCAAACAGCAGTGTTTCTGGAAAACAATAGTTTGTTTTAAAATAAAGTTAAGTTGTGCTTTAACCTGGGAGCTGTTAACATAAAAAATATTTACAAAACGTGCTGTGAAAGTTTCCAATCCACATTAATAACAGAAAATCAGTTAGGAGCATTCTAGAAGCTGAATTATTTCTGTAGCAGTACAAGGGTCATTTAACAATGGGTGTCTGATTTCTCATATTCTCTTGATCTAAAGAACTATGACATTTTCTCTAATTCAGGTGTTGGACAGTCAGTGCTTTAAAGGGAAATTGCAGTCCCAATTTTTCCAGACCGGTTATTAAAACTCGGTTAACAAAATAAATTCATTGATGTTTACAAATAAATTACAAATATCAAATTCAACACAAAATCATAAACTTTGTGAAAGTACTGTAAGCCGCCATCTTGTCTCACATTCGAGTTCCCACGACTCTTCCTTCTCACTAGTTACTGTAATAACTAATGTAATGCGATGTACGAGCGAATAAATACAGGTTGTGCAGCAGACATTTCATCACAGATATGTTCCAATGTGATCTGCATGTAAGGTTAACCAGTAGTATTTGTTAGCAAAACCGTCTCAAAATCGAGAGCAATACATTTAAAGAGATTAATTCATAAGCCTTGTTGTTTACATTGACGTAGGGCTGATCTAAATCATCCCTTGTTGCATTAAAAGACCAGATCAGAAGAATTTTGGTAATTGCTGAACCATTTATTGAGATCATTTGCCAGTTTCCTGCTCTATTTCATGATGCATGTGACCTTATTTCTTACTAGTGAAATGCTATTTTTAATTTCGTGACCACTCATCAGACCCAGTGAAACTAGCCTATGAAAGTTCTGCTTGGCTGAGCAAGTGAGGAAGTTTAGCAAATTGCCATCAGTTTCTGTCCATGATGCCTCAGCAAAACACTTTCACACCCCCATCCTCACAATCCTTTTCAGAGCTCCTTAAGAAAGGTTCTTTTGAAACGTCCTCTGCTATGTAGGCAGCTAGTATTGCAACACTCATGACTCGAGCAAAACGTGTATCAACAGGAAATAGCAAAAAGATAAAAGACAAATGCAAACTTGCTCTTCACCTGTGGAGGAAGGTGATCAATTCACATTAAAGACACTGATTTAACAGCCACTGTTTTCAACCTTGGTGAAAATGTTTGTCTGTTCATCCAGGATGTATTATGCTTCACAGCAAGTGTTTATTAGTATTCCTTTTATTATGTTTATTGTTCCCTAAAGCATTATCATCAGATTATCTGAATGCTATAACATTCACATAATTCTATTTGGAGATATACAATACTAATTGATAGGCTACAGGACTAATACAAAACAAGGCAGTTTAAAGTAGAAATTGTTGCACTACTTAATATTACAGAGAAAAACACTCAATACACAGTAGACTAAATTACATAAATGAAGTACTCCATCACCAGTGCTCTAGATTGATAGTGCTTATGCTGTTTCTACAGTCTATGTAGGCAGCCCAAACCAGTAATTCTGATTGTGAGTTTTAAAGGAAACAATTTTGGAAATTGGGGTATCAAGGCAGACTGAATTACCTGTGACAATTTTTCCATGAAAAATTCAATCTCAAGTTGTGGCCAGTGAGTTAGAAAACAAAATGTCTGAAAAAAGTTCTTTTCCAAATATACAGTAGTCAGAATGCTAGCAGAAAAGTTCCATATCGCCACTGGAGTAAGGTTTGATTCACAAAATATGAAACATTGATTTACACCATGTAAAATCTACCAAATAAGAAAAAACATGTTGTTTTTGACTATATTTAAATGCATATAAATATAACTTAAAAACCACATTAACACCTATTGATAAAAATGTGTTCCAGTTTCTGTATTTAAGTCCTCAGGCCATGAACTGGCCTGAGGACATATTAACGTTTCAAGGGCGTCTTCCCATTCTTGAACTCACAAGCCCTGTCCCATTCTTCCAAGAGCCTGAATCACGCACCAAACCCTTTTAAAATAACATATTTACCTTTAAAGAATTATTAGAAAGCATCCGTCATAATAAAATTACATGAGTAATGATGACTCAGATAATCTTAAAGAGCTACGTCTTGCTTAACCATGAATTCTCTAAACAATAATGATGGATACAAACAGAGCACATACTTCCTTGCTAAAGATTAATTCTCAAATTATAGGTTGTAAGCATTCAAGAAAATTCAAGTGTTTTCTAGGACTGGACAGAAAACAGAGTATACTAAAATGGTAAATACTCAAAATTGGGGCGACATGATTACTAATGTAACACATGGATCTTGGTCTCCCTTTGTTTGCAGACTTTCTGTTTTTTCTTATGTTTCCAAATAAGAACAGAAACAGCCAAGCAGAAGTGTCAACTCTAGAACAAGAAAACTTGTGATCACACTGCCAGATACTGGTCAGCCAACCACATGGAACTGGTGTGCTCAAATCTCAAGGGTTCTGGCAGGGCTCACTGCAGGCAAAAGCTTATACTGAATGATCCGCTCAGAAAACCGCAGGGTCCCTACAAGGTCTGGAACCAACCTTTTTGTCTTAACACGCACAGAATTACATCCCAACTCAGGCAGTGTGTTGGGCTGAAGATGACTGGCTTTTGGGTATCTTTATTTCATAGTTATTTTATGGAGAACAAGAAGACATTATGTACGAATATTGGGTGTAAACCATCTCACTATTCATGTTATTAATTATATGGGGTGGCATAGGAGTCAGATGATTGACTCGAAACTCATCAAAATGTTGTGTCAGATTCATTTTAGCTGTATTTGGAAACTTCCTCTTCCTAACACAAAAACTCAGACGGCATTCAGGGTCATTAGTCAAGAGAACCACCAAATAAGATTAGCAGTGCTGTACCATGAATACAGCTTATTTCTCATGGATGCTTAGCCAAAGTAGGAGCTGCATCCTAGACATTTAGCCATGCTAGACTGGGCAAAGAATTGAGCCAGTGTCTTCAATGTTTTTTTGCCTAATTAAACTTCAAGTAATGGTCCCAGTTCCATCAGTAGGGCTGTTAACTGCCCTATGGTTCACTACATTCAATGATCAAACAGATTTTATTTAGCCAGGAGTGCTCACAGGCACACTGGAGGCTTGGCATAATTTGGGAAAGACCTATGATCAAAAAGAAAGTTATAATTAATGTGTTGTGCATCTGCTGCAAAAATAATTTTTGGTTAGTGGTATGTGTAAGACATTAGTATGCTTTGAGAGTGTGGATCATTCACTATACAGTAATTGTTATTACGTCCGGAGTAAAATTTAATACCTAAGCCAAGTACTGGCACCCTGGATCTGAAACAATGTTGTGGCATTCATAAGATTTTATTTTAATACATGGTTTGTTTATTTATCTTATAGAATGTGAAAGCTAAGACATTCCAGTGAACAAATACTGTAATCCCTATATTTACTTAATTGTTTTCTTGCCTGAGCAAAGAACTGTCTTTAAAAAAATCACAATATAAATATTAATATCCAAATGCATTGGTCCGCTTTTGGAATGATAGCTGTATAACTCGGGAGAGTACTTCTGTAGCCTGATAAATCAGCATACACTACTTCCATACAATTAGATGGTATTCTCAGAAAACAGGTGCATTCTTCTATTAGAATCTTTGACAGAGCAACAAAGAGTTTTGAAGGTTCTTACCACTCTGATTTCCTTATTACTAATTTCTTCACACCCCTGAAAACCAAGAATCTCCTTTTTAAAAGTGCTGCCGACAGCCAGGAAATAAAAGTTATCTCACCACTATGACAGCAACGATGCTGTCCTTACAGACAGGAACAGAGCAAAACAGAAAAGTGTACAACTGCTGCATGGTAACCCATTCAAGGGCGGAAACATCAATTGCCGTCATACTTAAAGAGGACACTGCGTGTAGAAGGCATATATTATAAAACAGGAAATGTTATCTGTATGAGGGATGTAAAGATAAGCTCATGAAAAAGGCTACAAATCAGAGGAGGCCATTCAGCTTATCTGGGCATTATAGTGATTCAAAATTTAACCTCCCTTTGCTTCTGAACAGTAGCGCTCGTCTGCAGTGTATACCTTCTTCAGTAAATTCGGTTATTTCGGTTGCTGTCACACTGACAATTATGACACATCATGACAAAACAGGGTCAAAAAAATAAGTGCATTGTGTTTTTTTATCTGGAACGTACCAATTGGCACAACAAAGCTATAGACATATTTACCATCAATACATAAATCTTACATTTGAAAAAGAGATGAGTCTAAATTTTAATTTACACTTCTATAAAACAATCACAGCATAACAAATACAGTTAACCTAATTAAAAGTTGCCCTTGATCATGTTTATCCACAGTAAAATATACTGAATGATAACAAAACCTTTTTGTCCATCAATGGATTACTTAATATGCTGTAACCAACACTGAAGGAAATGATTATGCAGCAACAGAAAACTTTAAATTAATTTCTTGGAAGGCTCCCCAGGATAGCTACAATGGGTTGTTTTTACTATTAATATTTCAACAAGAAAACAACCAAGAGCTCCAGCCTACAAGCCCACAATGTAAAAGCAGGAGTAGATCCACTTACTGCTTCCACTCCAGTTTAGTCATAAGAAGCACAATAATGGCCTGAGATGAACCAGCTGCTTCTGCCTAACCATGAGGAACCAGTTTAATTACGTCATGTTTTTACTTTATCCCAGATGAGACAGAACAGTTCAGACGTGCACTGCTTCTTAGTCATATACAGTACCATGTAGGTTTATCAGTTTTAGAGACCAAGACGAGCTTTAGTAAGAAAATACTGGGTAAAAGAAATATAGGAAAGATACTATAAAATATTCATATTTGTAACATAGACAGAGTGGGATGAATCTCAAGTTATGGGGATTATGTTTTAGAGGACTACAACATCAAACATTTTCTTTAAGAAAAATCACTGCGCCATGATATCACCAGATCACGTTATTACAAGCAAGAAAGCACTGGAGCAGTGGTGAAAATTTGTATTGACCTCTGGGTTTCATTTTGAGAGTGACTGATATTTAAGGCTTAGGTTACTTCCCAAAACATGTCAAACGTAATGTAAAAATGCTTTAACATCCACAAGGTTTGAAACCTACAACTGTGTCAGTGATCTTGAACTCATTTCCTGAAAGGCAGAATGTCTTCAAGGATTTGATTCAAGTGGTCAAATAATTACCTTAAACATTTCTATTCTTATTCCTTGTCATACAGGCCTATAGGATTTTTCGGGATATCCTTCACAGTTCACTTTAATGATGTGTTATTTTAATAAAATAACACTTCATTAAAGACACCTATAAAATTTCTCAGAGCTCGGTTAGAAGTATGGCAATTAAACAGTTAATTACTTAGTTCTGGTGTACTTGTTTTAAACTTTTAAATTATTTTGTCACAAACAATCTTGGATCACATGTGTCTCAAAAGGGGGGATGTTTACACTGCACATATACACAAAAGAGAAAAACAAGTGAGAAAACAATAAAAGTCTAAACACTCTTTGAAATAGATCTTTGAAAAATAGAAAATTTGGAATTATATCACTCGTTACAATATTTCTTTAAAATATTTAGGGATCAAAACTGAAAGATGATGTTTCCACGTATTGCTCCTATAGTAATTTACATGTTTTTTTTATAAAAACGTTTTATCTGTTTAGTCAACGCTTGACAACAAAAATGCCAGTCAAATATAGTATACTATATTTTAAAGCTCCTATTTGTGCTTCAAAGGCTGAAAACAAAAAAACAACCCTAAAGTTACCATAAATTACGGCCTCGGCAAAGTTTTGAAAAGTAGGTTAGAGTGATGAATTTTGTTTAAATCGAGGTTTCAAAGGAACAACCAGATGTTAATTTCGCGGTTTAAAAAGTAAAAAAAAGAAAAAACACAGGATGCTCACACACCAGAAGATGGCTACACAAACGAATTTCTGTGTTTCTCTTTCTCCTTTTCGGGGATTTCAAACATCAGAGAATTTCAATTGATTTTTGTCATTAAACAAGAATACAACTTACTGTACGTGCTCTTTGAATACAACTAGTGTATGTTAATGATTACAGATCTCGGATTCTGACAGTTCAAGCCCAACACAGTTTGACCTGTCTTCAACGGGCTAGAAAATAAAGCGTGAAAACCAAGCCTGCCGCGATTATTATAAAGTCTCACAAAAATACACTCTCTTGACTTCCCTTAGTGTAAAAACAAAGATATGTACACGTCTGATCATCTAGCATTTCTTAAACATGGAAACGTAGCGGGTTTACTCTTGAATTCATAAAACAAGCTTTAGAACTGCAACGCCACTTCGGACGGGATGGGACGATGCCTTTATAACCCGTAGGATTCTAACGATGAGAAACACTGTTATTCTTACCAACAAAAACTATGGCGATACAAAATATTCCTTGCAGATGTGCAGTTACTCTGTAACAGTGTAATTAATAGGTATATACATGTACCCAGCGAGTAGCTGATGCAGAAACTCACCTCCGTGGATGGCCGCGGGTGCAATTACTACCCCTTTGGCTTCGGCTTTGCGGGAATTCTGTCCGTACCTGCCGTCGTCCTTCGTCAGTATATGCTTAGGGTTCCCTTTGGAGTCCAGGACGGAAACGTTCACGGTAGCGCTGTAATAGTCGTCCTTGCTCGCCATGCTCTTATTAGCCCGGATAGACAACATGCACCTGGGCAACACTAGCATCAACATTACGGCGGAAAGGCTGTGGTACGGTGTTCCTGCAGACCACTTTTTCGGCATCTTTGGGTTGTCTGGCTGTATTTTCCAATTATTTAGGCATAAAGCATTATATTTCTTTCGAAAGCAGCGAAGGATTAAGGAAAGTCTTATCGTGTGTCTCCGGTGAGGGTCCAGTCATAGACACCCTATACAGTATGTTCTTCTTTACATCATTTTCGTATTCCAAAGCATGCGTCACCTACACTGCTTTTGGACGGACAAAATAAGAAAAACGAATATTAAACGAACTAGCTTCAAGCTAAAAACAGCTTGACAATTAAAAACCTGTACATGGCACGTATTTACAAGTGTTTTCGGTTAATGTTAAATTATTTTAGTGCGCATGTAGAAGAGTTATTAAATATTAATACTGACAGCATATCATTACACGGTTGGCACGTTGGCCATTTTAAAATAATTAACGATTACAAATTGGAAATGTTACCATAAAATGTTAACTAAATCGGAAATATTTTCGAAAAAATGCGTAATGTTAACCATATGAATAGTGCTCTACTATACGGAAATTAATGCATTAGCTTCCTGATTTTTTTTTCAAATCCAAACTAACTAAATCGAAATGTAAGATACTGCAATTATAACTTAAATACAAAAAATATTTGTAAATGTTTAAGGAATTAACATACTGTAACTGTCTCTATTGCATTACGTTACATAGATTGCAATTATGCCTGCCAGTAAACAATTTCTATCGACTCAGTAAGTCTATTAAAACATATCATGCAACCCACCTTATTTATTTAATTGATACCGAATAATTCTATCCCCAAACTTTATCCTGCACTGGGTATTTCGTTTCACACAAAGCAATATTTTTCTCCGTTTTCAAGAATAGAGAAATACTGCGAATCCACTCCTGTCTTTTCCTCCTGCTCACAGCACAGCGCCTTGCGCAAGCGCGACGAGGAGAGGCAGGGCTCAAACTTACAGAAAAGGGGGCGGTGTGGCGTGCCCTGCCACGCAAAATAATCAATACGACCACGGCTGAAAAGAAGTGATGGCGTAGACAGTGGAAATTCATTTTCCTCCTGTTGACGATACAAGCAAATCCAATTCTCAAAGTGGCACGATAGTGTGACAGACAAGAAAGGGATATGATGAATGCCAGAGATGGTGCCTTAAAAAGAAATAAAAAATAACCCCGTTATGAAAAGCAGACGCAGTAGCACAATCGCTCCGAACCAAAATGCTTCTTTCCATAAATACAACTGCGGACAGAAATGGAGTGAATCGATTGTGTGACACTTCAAAGCATTTCTATGCAGATAATAAAAGGGTCCCCAGTATTACACAGGAAAGTGGTCATACTTGTGGAAGTTCTTGACTTAGTTGTGAGTTGCTGAAACTAAAAAGGAACATTTTTAGTTTATCTGTTACGAAATAATTTTTAGAAGGTTTCTTAAGAAGGGTTAGATTGAATACTAAAGCTTATATGTAACCAGGTAAGAACGCTACAATGGCTTCCACAACCAGATTGTTTCCCAGCGAAAATAAATTTGGAATGTGAAGCATATTTTGTAAGTTATACTATATATGTGAGTGGCCTGAAGGCAGGGCAGTTTGTGGGGCTGCCTCACAGCTCTTGGGTCCTGGGTTCGATTCCAGCCTGGGGTGTCTACTGTGTAGGGTCTGCATGTTTTCCTCCTGCCTGTGTGTGTTTTTTCTGTAGGTACTAGGCTTTCCTCTCACCTCCCCAAAACATGCTGTGTTTAGATTAATTTGTGTTTCTCATCTGTGGATGTCCTACAATGTACTGAAATCCCCTCCAGGGTGTAGTTCTGCCTTTTGCCCTATATTCCTGGGATAGACTCTAGGTTGCCACAGCTCTTTGCAAAGATAGTGACTTTCTAACAAAGGAACAGATACAGAAGAGTAAAAGAGAGGAAAGTGACATAACATTATGTTTGTATCAGGATTAATTTATTGACAAACCATACAATCCACTGGCAAATTTGCGTGAGGTTGATACGTAGTGGTACCTGGTCAGGGTTGGTAATTCTGGACAGCAGGCCGAAAACCCATAATTTTAATGTTTAGGAGGCAACCCTAGAAATTGTGGATGGTTTCACAGTGAAGGGTCAAGGGGTTGGCCTTCACCAATCCCTGTGATCAGTGACAGTCCAGAGCACAGCAGAGCTGTGCAGTGTACAGTATGTTCTGTGGGACTTATCTATGTATCCATAAAATATAAAAATGGTTGCATTTTGCAGTTCTTAAACTGGATCATCTTCCTTGCAACAAGGATGATGCAACATCTTGCAACATCTTCCTTGTTTGTTTTTAGGGTAGCTTTAAATAAATGGGCAATTACTGGACATGTGAAAGTATTTTACTTCTTCACAATTAAGAACATAAGAACACATAAAGGGTTATATGTAAGAGGAGGCCATCCATTCCAGCTATCTTAATTAATTCCACCTAAATATTAGCATGTGCTTGCTAGTAACTAATTCATCCAAGGATACATGAATCTAATCCAGCCATTTCTCATAAAGAAGCCATGATAACAGCTTAAACAACATGGCCTGGTAGCTTGTTCTGTGTAAAAATCCACCTCATGTTCTCATTAATAAAGGTACATCCGTGTAGTTTCTACTGTGTCCTCTGATTCATATTTCACTATTGATTCGGAAGATGTCCTTTGGGTTGACTTTGAATACTCGAATCAGCTCCTGTCGTAGTCTTTGGTTTTTAAGACTAAAAATATTTAGTTCTTTTTGCCTGCTGGTGTTTTCTTTAAGACACAGAATGTACTTAATCACTCTTCTTTTGTGACAGATTGATCCAACAATGTCATTCAGAGCTCTGCTAGAATGTAAACCAGCAGACAGAATGACTTCTAAGGACCAGGGCTGGACACATAGCTGTTTAAAACCACAATACATATTACATATTTGACTGCAACCTTATGCTTTTATAGTAATTGAACAAGCAACCAAGAATATGGACAAAATTAGAGTCACAGTGCAGCCAAAAAACAGATTAAGCCAAGAGCTCACAATTCTTGTCAGTCTCTTAGAAACACGTTCATATATAAACATATTTTACTGTTTCCTGTGTCTTAATACCTCGCCATTAACATTATTAATTAATGGAACTGAACAGAGGAGAATGACATTTTTTTTTTAAAAAAAAAAGCTTTAACTACACTCGCAAAAACAGTTGTGCAGTCTTTTCATTTCTCCACTTAGGCCACCTGCAGGAGATTATTTGTCTACAGGAGGTTTTTCTTCACAATACACAGTATCACTCTACTAATCTGCTTGGATACCCTCACCACCACCCTGCACCCCAGACTTTGACATCAAGCCAATGTTGGCAGGTCTCAACATTACCAAGGTCTTTCAGTTTGCACAGACACAGAGGTGGTTTAGAAAATCCAAGCGCCTGAGCTGAAAGCAGAACAGCTATAGATTTGCAGGTCCAGCTCTGCCAAAAGTGGGATGAAGTGAATGCTTGCAGCATGCCAAGTGCTTCAGCTGTTATTCAATGAGTGGGATTATTGGGAAAAGGACAGGGAGGAAGATAAAGTTAAATTGGTTCCACAGAAACACGCACTGACAGCTAAAGGGAAGAATCAGCTTACAGGTGCCCAGAAGATTTGCCAGGCGTAGAGGCCACCTAATATATATTTATATAAATATATATTGTAAGCCTCTGATCTGTGTATCACTCTAAAGGACCCATAAGGTGATGACAGGAAAGAAAACCTGTAGCAATCATGCAGAACTTTCAGACTCTGAGATGGTAAATATTTTGTTAACAAGAAAACACTGAATGAGGAATATAATTAGGCTAAACATGAAAGTGGGTTCTTGCACAAGCCAAAATCAGTAACAGAAATTTTGTTAATTTAGACTAGAGGTTCAAATCTTCAATTCGAGAACTCTGTGGTACCTAATCCTCTCCATTAAAGAATGGCATCATTTTAACACGTTCTGTACATTACTTTACCAATTGTTCACATTGAACCCCATCTTATAAGTTCCATCTTTTAAGACAAAAGTCTCACGTAATGGTAAATAACCTTTTCTGTTGTTATATTGACTCTGTTGATAGTACTTAAAGACAGATATCAACAGACCAATCATGGTCACAGTGGCAGTTATCTAATCTTGAGAGACCTTCACTGTCTGCTTCTGTATAAAGAGTTTTCTCCTCGTAGTTAATTAGAGAATTGATATAAAAAGTTAAAATGTATACGTTAATAACGAAAAGACGGAATAATTTATTTCGGTGGTCAAGGGAGACATCTACCGGTCAAAATCTGTATTACACCCCCCTGAGTTTTGAAGGCTCGGTTCCAAGACTGTCTCTATCCACGTACTTTAATAGTGAGCGAAATTCCAGTTCAGTGGGAACTAAACTTACATGTGAGCTGCATGTGAACATGTGAACTGCAGGCTGCAGCTATGAGGCAGATTTTAGTGTGATGCAGCACAGTGTCACTGAAGTGGTTAGCTCTGTTGCCTGGGATCCTGGGTTCAATTCCAAATCTGGGGTGCTATCTGCTTGGAGTTTGTATGTTCTCCTCATGTTTGTGTGGGTTTTTACCTGCGGTCCAAAAACATACTGGAAGGTTAATTGGCTTTTGGAGGAATTGACCATGGTGTGAGTGCATGCATGTCCCTGTGATGGGACAGGTGTCCAGTCATGGGTGTATCCTGTTTTCTGCCCATTGCTTGCTGGGATAGCTTGCGGCTCCCCCGTCACCCTGTACTGGATATAGCAGTTAGTAAATGGATGAATGTAATCTCGCCTAGTTTCAAGTAAATTGGTGCAATAGTTTCAGCACATTTGTAGTTTGAATGTTGACTGGAAGCTGATTGCCATAAAGTAGTAGATGTTTAGGTAAGAGGCTACATTTCATTAAGCAGTTGATGACTTCCTCTGGGCAGGAAGACTATGGGTGAGAAAGCAGCTTTAGTTGCTCATAAAATCTGGCAAATTTCAATTCAGATGGTGACGCAGCTGCCAAGACAGAGACAGCTCCAGATGTGAGAAGAAAATGGTAACCATGTGGCAGCCTTGGTATACGCAGGACCCGAGTAGCAGATGTTAATGATATGCTCACTAGAAAGATAAGATTGAAAGAATACAGGAATTTTAGAAGCAAGAGAAATACTTTCATATGAAAAATAACCAGTGATCCTTGACTTCAGTATTCCCAAAATCAAAATGCAGAATGTAAAGAAAAAAGAAGTTCTGTACTTGCACATAAGATGATCAAATTGTTGAATCTTAAAAATGATGAGGCACACCTGCTTCACAACATGGATTTCCATGCACAGTTTGGAATTCCAAAATACAATATTAGAAAAGGCATTTCCAATAAAACTAAGTACCTGACAGCAACATTATCACCTACTGGACTGTGGCTCTGGATCTGTGCCTGTGATTGGAAGGTTGCCAGTTCATATCCCGCGGCCGGCAGAGGAATCCTACTCCGTTGGTCCACTGAGCGAGGCCCTTCACCCCAACTGTTCCAGGGGTACTGTATAAATGGCTGACCCTGCACTCTGACCCCAAGCTTCTCTCCCTGTCTGTGTGTCTCATGGAGAGCAAGCTGGGGTATGCGAAAAGACAAATTCCTAATACAAGAAATTGTATATGGCCAATACAGTGATCTTCTTATGAAATAGAAGACCTCAAGGAAAAGCTGTCTGGCTCCTGTATGTTTTGTTTGTGGGCCACTATGTGGCGCTACATATCCTCATTCTATAAATAATTCTCTCTTTTTGAGTGCAGTAGGGATCTTGTGGAAATGTAAGGCGTAAGCAGATGGGTTCTCAGAGCTCCTCTCAATTCTAAATATTGGCTTTTAAATATTTTTTGTTTTGTGTCTTGTGTTTTTATAGTTTGTTTTAAGAATATGTCTCTTTTAAGTTATTGCTGTTAAGGAAAAATAAACACTTAATGAACCATATGACTTTATTCTGTATGTCTTATCTGGTAAATATCCTTTTCCTTGTGCTACTAAAACCACTCTCTTTATTACAATATCAATGGCTGGGTTATATACAGTATATATAATTTTATTGTACATCCGAAAGGGTTAACATTTGTATTTGGCATCACCATATAAAACTACAAAAAAACAATAGAATAAATAAAATAAACACATAATATAAATACAAAATATAAACCTAGCTTTTCAAAAGTACATATACAAACATCTTGCTCTCTCCATATTACACTACCATTACACTTTTTTAAAGCTTTTTTTTTCATGGCCATAGGCATTCTTAAGTGCCTCCCCGAAGGTATTTAGGATGATTTGGGTATGACTTTTTAAAAAATAATCTTTCTCATTTTGGGTCCCTGCAGATGTTTTTAAAATTCAACAGCCATCAAAACAGACAATGACATTCTTTCACTTCTCTTAAGCTAAATGAGCTGTGTTTATTGTACATTTAAATAACTGCATTTGACCTCTTATTTTCCTATTTCTATTGGAAACTGTTTGATGTTTGTACTGTAATAATAATAATAATAATAATAATAATAATAATAATAATAATAATAATAATAATAATAATTGCTTACACTTATATAGCGCTTTTTCTGGACACTCCACTCAAAGCGCTTTACAGGTAATGGGGACTCCCCTCCACCACCACCAATGTGCAGCTTCCACCTGGATGATGCGACGGCAGCCATAGTGCACCAGAACGCTCACCACACATCAGCTACTGTAGATGCTACACCTCTTTGTCACCTGAAGGGGTACTTCACTCACTTATCTCTTCAGATTTCGAGCATTGTTTTTAATGTCTACAATATTCTTTGTATTCTTGTGTCTGTTTTTCTTATTTTATACTGACCTGGAGCTGCCATGAGATTTTGTTTTTCTGGTTTTCATTCTTGGACTTCCTCAAGCCTTAGAAGCAGCTGGAAAATAAACATCATGAGTCTTAGGATGTAATACATTACACAAATGATGTATGGAAAACTGTGCTTATCTTTCAGGATGGAAATTGTTTTTGTGTTGGACATTGTGACAGCATATCTGTCTGAAAATACACATTTCCTTAGACTTTAACCAGACTTCCTTGTTATCTGACAGCCAGAATAATATAACATCCTGCACAGAATGATCAACGGTGCTAATGAAATTTGCTTCATAACTTTTAGAGCTTATATTTTAAAGTTAAAGTCCAAGGTTAATAACAATATTTTGTCTTCATGAGAGACATATCATAAATGATCATTGGTAGTCCATTATGTTATACTGTTAGATTACTGTATATGCTCATTTTTTATGCTACAAAATAATTTAAACAGTGAAAGTAGGGGATTATACATGGAAGAAAATGGCCATGGGGATTACTAATGCAATCATATGGAAATGAAACGTCATATGAAAAAAAAGACTTAATGATGTGGATATTGATGACATAAAAACGTATACAGTAGTGTGAAAGCAAACATCTCACTACTTTAACATGCAAAAGTAAAAAGAAAGGATGCAGTGCACATATTCTAATGATTTTGTTAACTAAACTTTGAACTATCTTTGAGTTAATTCTTTCTTGCTAGTGTTCTTCTTTTTATTAAATGAACATCCTGTTTTTTACGAATGTTTCTTACAATAATCACCTAACAATCGATAGTGTTGTTATTCAATTCACGATAACATGTGAGTTATTGCTGTCTTTTACATAATTTTCGCAACATCTGATTTAACATGAGTGCAGCAAAAAATAAAGCCACCTACCTTTGTTACAAACCTTCTTTCATGATTGTACAAAAAATCTATAAAATAATTGTTCTTAAAATAAATGTTCTCTGTTTAAGCAATTTCAATGAGCACAGAATAATGAATACTGACTTAAAGACAGTGAGGAAATGGACAAATAATCTAGAATTGTTTTCAGGATGTCCACAACAATTGAAATTTAAGGTATTTTCTAAAATAACATGGATCACAAACAAATAATTTCAGACTAAAACCCTGCAGGTTCCAGCAAGCAGAAAATTAAATGTCTTTCATTTTGCTGCAGGCTACAAAGGTCAATGCAGTTTTGCTTCCTCGTTTATATTTGTACCGAAAGCTTTAAACAAATGCTTTATAAAAGGCTGGAGGACCAAGAGCTTCCAGAGCTGAGTTTCCTGTTGTAGATCACACGTCTAGACTGTCTCTCAGCTGGATAAGTGCTATTGCTGAGATCCCTCTGGCCACTGCAGCAAAGAGAAAGAGCGAGGCAGAGTGAACATGGATTCGCCGTCATTTCGACAACCTTTCTCCGTCGTTTTACTGTTCATCACTTTTCACACATTCACTTGCGCAGAGAAAGAATGTGTCTCAACACTTCAAAGTAAGTTTGACAGTTCGTAACGGTTTTCTAATCTGCTGCTACAACACATACGGTGCGTCATAATTTGTAGGTAACAGTTGAAAAATATTCAGATCCTTTTTTATTTACAAGTGATGTGTATTTCTGTATCGCGTTATAGAGAATCTATGGAATCAATAAAGGGGGTTGTAACCTAAATTTGATTTTTTGTACTGCTTTTGTACTTAAAATACTTGCGTAGAATCTTTCAAAGCATTTCCGAATGGTTTGTGCTATAGATATGTCAAATGTGATTCCATTCCAAAAATGAAAAATAATGCTGTAGATGTAGAAAGTAAGAAACGGTACTATAGAAGATATTAAAATATAAGTTGTTACAGGACTAAATGGTAAAAAGAAACTGAAGGAAGGAATCTATAATTATGAATTGAAAATATATAATTATCTCAAAGCAGTGTACAATCATGTCTTCTCATACTGGTAATACGCAAAGCCCTGTCTAACTATCTGTTTAAATGCAATTTATATATTTTTTTACTAAATTAGAACTACAGTGACACCATTGCCATTAAATTCTTATTTAGATTAGTTGTAGTCTGAAGAAATTGCAAGAAAAGATTTATGCTAAGCTACTCTGAAAAATAAATCAAAGTACTGGCATGCATAACACATGTGGTGAATGAACATGTGCTTGGGAATTTGTAAATTTTTCCCTCTGTTTTTCTCCGACTTTGTGATTCATGATGAGTCTCATTCTCCATGCATTAAGTCTGATTAAATTACCGAACATTAGTGGCTAAAACACATTACAGTACATTTAGTGTACATGTTCATGAGTTGATTCTGGTTAATACTGTACAGAAAGTATTATGTTTAAGAAGAGAAATTAGATTGATATTCAATAGGTATCTTTAATCTTGATTTAAGGAAACTTTGGGAAGCTTACATGTCATGTTTGATGTGAAGTTGGTTAAAATCAGTCAGAGTTTTTCATGAGTTGGCTTTAAAGTAATCTTTAGTTAAGTTGGTCAATTGTGATTGTGAGCCAATTGTATTAAAATTTGCGGTGGTAAAAGGAAGGAAACTCAGTTTTGACCTACATTTAGAGCTTTTGGGTCTATAGGGCCTCTCTACTTTCCTCAAGATGGTGACCAGATGCTGAACTGCTAATAGAAAAAACATGGGATTGTCAGGGAACCGGCAGGTAGTTTCTGATGTTCCTGGCATAGCTGTGAATTCTGTGGGATGCAGAGGCAAACAATCCAAAATCATAATCCAGAAGCAAGGTCAATAGGAGAAGCTAGAGATCAGATAACCAGAAAGAGCTGAGACAAACTGAGAAGACAATCCAAAAGGCTAAATCAAAGAGACAAGATCAAAAAGGTAAAAGTTAAGTCCAAAAAACCTGCACGATAGAGAACTCTAAAGGAGGCTTCTCACTAGTGAGCATGGTTTGGTGCGTGAGGGAACTTTAAATACTGAAGGGAGAGGGACGTGGTTGGATAATTGGTCCAGGATTGAGAATCTGTGGAATCTGGTGCCTGTGGGAATCTGATGGGCTCAGTTAGGAATGGGATTGTGAAACAGTGGGTTTGGGAATGTAATGGCGTTTGCGAGGGAGAGTCCGGGGCATGACAGCGATAAAATAAAAAAACACACGATCTGTAGCAGCACTTATAGACTGACCGCTGCGCGTTACCCAACACACCACTCCCACCCCCATCCCAGGCAGCCTCAGAACACACATACTGTATGTGCTCCTCAGGCCTTGCTTGTACACATTTAAGGCCGCTGGTGCTGGTGTCTCCATATTTTGGAATACTGAAGTGGTATTTTAACAGTTCTGCAGCTACACAAACCTTCCACATATTTAAAAATGTTTAATTGTGCATTTTTTACTATAGATCTTTCAATTTTCATTGCATTTTAGTAATTAGGATGTCAGAGATGCCTATCAAATAACGAATGCTTCCCAGTGAATCACACAACTTCTTTGTTTTAATGGCAGCCCACAGAGAGCAAACTACACTCTGTGGTTTTCTCTGTAACGAGCAGCAACACCCAACAAACATTTTGGTGCACTTCAACAGTGGTGGAAGGCTCAAATCGAAAGTCTGTGTGTACAGTATGTATAAATAAATCATAGCTCGCCCATGCAGTAACGACATGAAAAGGTAGATTTACTGTAGTTTGAGGCAGTCTGAGTTTAGTTTTAAATAACATGCTTTTATTTTCAGTAAAATGGAAGATTATATATTTTTTAGAAAATAACGAATGTACAATTAGCACATCTGACAGGCCCCCTCCCAATAATATCTACTGTACTGTAGATCGCCTATACCTTAATCGAGCCCTATCCTGCAGATGTTTGTATACAATTAAAAAAATGTTAAACTTAAATGCAATCTTATCACATCTATATTAGTAAAAATGGTAAAAATGCAGCACTAAACCAAAAAGCTCAGAAATGATTCAATGCTCAAAAAAGTACCCCAGACATGTGCTAAAGTGCTTATTTGTAAATAGATTGTTTATTAGTAAGATGGTAGATGGTTTAAAGAGTATTAGAAATCTGATTTTTCAACCAAAATATTGCTGCAAAAAAGTTAAAAAAACATTTCTACACTAACACATTTGAACCACAGGATTCCATTAGTCATCAGTACAATTTTGTTAAGTGTTTTGTTTCTGATGTGACATTGTTAGCTTATTTTACATTTAGCTTCTTGAGCATTCAAGTTTTTGTTGAAATCTTCACTTTATGAATAATGTGTGTACACCATTTTTAATTTGAACAAAACAGGACATGATTGGGAGGGGGTGAAATACTTTTGCAAGGCATTGTATATTGATGAAGCATCAATATCACATCATTTGTGAAAGAAATATTTTTAAAGACACATTCAAGAATCTCTTTCTAACAATCAACCATACCCAAAATTGACTGTGTGTATAAGCCTCATAGTGTTCTTTGTTGAGAAATTTGCTCTGAAGTCTTAAAGGTGTCTGTTTTTTGTGAATTTCCATTTGTAAAAGACTAAATAAGCACTGACATCTTCCTTCTTTTTTATCTAAAACAGTTGTGCGAAGTTTCAACATCCACTCTAAATGCAACAGAACAGTACTGGATGAAAAGGATCAAGCGCATGTGAAGGGCCCAGTCACCACACTGCTCATCCCCTTGCTTTACTTGTTGGCTCTTGTCGTTGGACTCCCCGCTAACGTGACAGCCATGTGGGTCCTGCTCGCTAAAACCAAGAAGATGCCTTCGACTATTTTACTGATCAACCTGACAACTGCAGACCTCCTGCTCATCCTGGTCCTGCCCTTCAGGATTGCCTACCACTTTCAGGGCAACAACTGGATCTGGGGGGAGAGTTTCTGCAGGACCACCACCGCCATGTTTTATGGCAACATGTACGGTTCCATTCTGTGCCTCATGCTTATTAGTATCGATAGATACATTGCCTTAGTCCACCCATTTGGTGCCAAGGTCTTCAGGAGCAGAAAAACTTCCATCTACATGAGCCTCGTCATTTGGGTCATTGTAATAGGAGCCATGTTGCCTTTACTCCTCACTCAGCAGTCTTATACCTTAAATGAGCCGAACATTACCCTCTGCCATGATGCTTTGCCCCAGAAGGAGCAAGAAACATTCTTCTTTCCTTACTTTGCCAGCCTCTTCACCCTAGCATTCGTCATACCCTTCTGCGTCATCTTGTTCTGCTACTGCTCCATCATATGGACGCTGATGAGAAGTCAAGAGAGGTATACCTATGCAGCGAAAATAACTGCTCTGGTATTGGTGGTCTTCATTGCTTGCTTTTTGCCCAGCAACATGATCCTTCTCATCCACTACTCAGAATCCCATCTCATTGTGGGAAAGCAGGACTTATATGTCCCTTACCTGTTCAGCCTGGCTCTGAGCACCTTCAATAGCTTCATTGACCCCTTTATCTATTACTATGTGTCTGAAGATTTTAGAAATAAAGCAATAAAACTATTTGTCTGCTGTAGAACCAAAAATTACTTTATATCCACTCTTTCTTCAAGAAATCAGGATTCTTATTCAGCTTCTAAGTTCAGGTCTGTTAGTACAGAGATGTCTGCCTTAAATGGGGGACAGCTCCAGAAGAATCAGTGCCTAACCTGAGATGTCTTTGTTGTGAATTATGAAAGATTTTTAATGCTTCAGAATATTTCTGCGCAAGCTGTTTTTGTTGTGCTAAGAGTTAGCGAAAACACAAACTAATAAATGCCTTATTTTTTTAAGAATTGCAAGAATTCTGAAATTCATTTACTTTCTTATTTTTTCAAGAGCATATGTATTTTCAAGCAACCTCGTGTTTAAGATGTTTCAGTATGAAACAAGATACTCTACCATAATTAAATCATTACAAGTTTATATTGTTTATGTTCCCCCTCTGTCAGTTACAATTGTCTCCTGATTTCAATTGGTGAATTACTCAAAACAGAAAAAGTTGCTGGCGACAACAAGATTTTGTCATTGTTTTCTTAACATAATCCTAGTATTGTTTGGTCCTGCATTGACCTGCTGGAAAATAAATTAGCTTGGAGACATGGAAAAGCTGCTGGCTCAAGGGCTTCATCAAAGTTTTGCTAAATTGTAGGCCTTCCTTCTGCACTGGCGATGTTAAATCAGATTCCTGCCCACATCATCACAGTTCCTCCACTCTCCATCACACTTCCTCCAGCCTCCAGCTGGCTTGAATAACACTACAGTAAATACAATGCTTACTGTGACATTTTCTGTCAAAGGAAAAACAGCATTCATTCCCTCGGTCACTTTACTAGATGTTCTACCTCCCACAGAGACAATTTTGATTATTCCTTCCATTTACAAAGTGTTTTTCCTCCCTAAGGATTGAAAAACACCCTACACGTTGCATAGGAGGGGACCCATCTCATCTACCACTAAAGTGTCTCACCCATCCTGTGCCTATTAGCAGTCCCACTATACAACAGAGCAGGCTACGATATTGTGAGAAATGATTTCACCAACTGAATTAGGCTGAAGGTTAGGTGGCCATTTCTAACCTTTCAAAGTTACCCCTGACTGATTTATAAATGTGCAGGACATTTTCATGCAGATACTTTCTGCTGATACATATGTTATTTCTTCCTGTACTGACTCATCTTGTAACCCTTGCAATCTGTAAACAATAACAAGGATGATTCATATGGATGAGGCAGTCCTGGGCTGGTGTGGGGACCCTCTTCCTTCCAGGATATGTCCTTCTCCTCACAAAACTGATTTCCTGGTTTCTCTGGACCAGTCAGCCGTTTGCTGAGGCTGGACAAGAAAACCTTCCAAGAAAACCTCTTTCGTTGACTCATACTGATAGCAACCAAGTGATCTTCATTACTGAAGAAGGACAAGATTGCATAATTTGTATAAATAAGAATAGTTAATCAATTAATCAATTAATTTAGACAATTTCAACTCTAAAAAAATTCAAAGGAGGTAGTTAGCTAGCCAATCTTCAAAGGCTGCAAAACAACTATTTTTACACAAACAATAAACAGGAACTTGTGAACACCTGCTTACATTATTCTTTATCATGTTGGTGTTTTCTTTTTATCAGAGATATTGACAGAAATGCTTGTGCGATTGGTCATGTTGCCGACACCAAATACTTGCTTGTGGTTAGCTTCTTGAAGAAGATGAGCTTTCTCTTCAGCTTCAAAAATGCTGTTTGCACTAGTACGCTTAGTTCTGTTATATTTTGTCTTGTCTTTAGTCAGTTACAAAGTAGTCTTGGATCAAAGCCCTGTTCGTTTCACTTTAAAGCAAAGCTGTACAATGCTGTAAAACACGAGAAGGAGCTTGTGTTATGCTGAATGTGGGAAATTACATCACTTTATCTTTGGAGAAAACATAATCTAGTAGTTCAATCAGATCAGAAAGGGCATGTTTTTACAGGAAGGAACATGCATCAGAAGTGAAACAAATACTCATCACCCACATGATTCCTACATAATGTGAGAAAGAAAAGGGAAATTATACCTATCACTACATATACAAAGCAGTGTAGATCAAACGTAAAATATTTTAGATTCATGAAATATACAGTATACTGTAAAATATATATGGTTCTTCCATGCTGTGTATAAAATTACATGAACCCAACAGATGAAGGCCACACAGTTAAGGAGAATTTGATAAATAGAGTTTTTAACGAAAGTTGGGGAGGGATAAGTAATCAGTAATTAGCAATCACTCCCTACGTCCTTTTATCTCCTAAAACACTATAAATACCTACGTGATCCCCATCTCTCCCTCGCATACGTCTTTTGCATCTCACCTCCACGCCATCTCCACATCTGCAGCTGCCCCTTGGTCACCCTGCGCGAGGGTCCTGGCCTCCTTGTCCACAGGCCAGGAGGTCGGTCCTCAGCCAAGCCAGTTAAGCCAAATTTTCACTCCTTAAGCCTTTCATGACACTTTATTCTTGGGTGTTGGCATTCCTAGTGAAACTGTAAACTGCAGAGAACTGAGAGATGTGAATAACCCAAAGAAGAAGTATCCTTGTTTCACACTTGGGACAAGCGAAACTCGGTCGTAGGCTGCTTTTTGTACATACTGTACTATTGAGCCTAACTTACCCTTCAATAACTACAATATGGGGTCAATGTTCAGCAAACATTGGGGTCAAGGCAGGATACATTCTGGACAGGATACCAGTCAAGCACATTAAGTAATCAATCAATTAAATTCTTATGTATTTTGCCTGCAATCTTTGTGACACTTCACAAGTATGTAAAACATTTTCCAGTAAATGAACTAACTCTTACTGCATGTTAATTCCAAATGGCTGACAGCAATAAAATCTCTGAATTCCTCCCTTCAAACCCTTTTCTTATTTGTATTTCTTTCAGTGTGCCACTGTTATGCGTATTGAGTTCTGACCATGTGATAGTCACGGTTCTGCGCGGGGTCGTGCCCCCCGCCGCCCGTTCTGGGTGCGAACCGGCGTACAGGGCACCAACCGAGTGAGCTAAAGACTGAGGGCTCTGACATCACCACACTAGCTCCGCTACAACCACAGCACTTAAAAGTAGAACAATCTTTTGCTTCTACTGACCAATGATACGCTTGTAAATGATACTAACTTTGTTTACATTTAATCTTGCAAACCTGTCATTGCTTTTTACAGTCGGGGCCTTTGGCACTTTATCCAATGCTTTTTAATGCTATTCTCCGACAGCATTTAATATTTGTGACAGAATGACGCTTGTTTTATATTTATACACATATTATATACTATATTTAATGGAGGGACATCTATTAATTTCTTGATGTTGAATAGAAAATGTGTATTTGTTTGGTCAAAATTATTGTCAATAAATGCCAATATTTTACTCCCCGAAAGGTTCACTCTCTATAGCTGTAACAGAGAAATTATATAATCAACTGCAAAGCAGATGGAAAAATTAAACTGTATATTTTGTAACCTGTGTTAGAATTTGCATTTATTCTTCATTTCTGTCTGCCTTAGATACTGTAGGTGGTATAATGTGATGAAATACAATAGGTGCCTGTGCATCAAGACGATTAGAAAACACGTCAGAGCTTGCCTTTTTTAAGCAGTATGGTGGGATGTTTGTGAATGGAATAAAACATCAAGAAAGGCCAAAAGGGAAAAGATTACTTTCCTTTATTTCAAAACAATCTTCTACCAGGATTGGCTGAGTCTTTCAATCTTATCTTGTTTCCTGTTTATTTGCAAAACATCCATTACTATGCATGTTTTGTCAACAGTTCTAACTTAAGGCTCAGGAATTCAATATTAACCATTTTAAACCAATCATAGCAAACGTTACAGTAAAAAAAAGGTTGTCTTCATCAAAAAAGCACAAAATAAGAAACATTTTGTCTTGCAGATAAACTCTGGTACGATTGTCAGAGATGATATATCTGGCTGTAGGCTCTAAGATTTCATAGGTAAACACTGGGACTTGACTTAAAAACGCATGTTTCTGAGAAACTTGTGAAATAATCAAGTTCCTGAAAAGATTGATTAGTTGTTAAATTGATCTACCAGCCTTATATTTGCAGAATAGTACAGACTAGCAGGCCTGTAACTAAAAAATTCATTAGTATAGCCTGACACCTGGTGGCAGGCACTGCAAAAGCCTGTCTCTAGCCCGCCATACAAAAAAAAAGAGAAGCCTTTCATGTTAACTGTCACATCTTAAGAGAACCAACAAAAAGAGAATCGTTTTATTTTGACTATCATTCACCGTATTCTTGTTACTGTATTAGCATATCAACATTCCATTCTTTTTTCCTATTATTTAAACATTAGACAGCAAAGGTTGAATATATATAAGATGTTAGGTCTTATAAGATCAGATTGTTCTCTTATTTACAGTTCATAGTTATTTTAAATTGCTAAACATGACGATGTCATCAAACTCAGTTTTACAGCAAAAATATTATATGGTCAAAAACAAAACGATTTGTGGTACTATACTATCAATTTCTTAAAGAAGCAGTGCTTTATTAAGCAGTTGCATTTGGCTCATTTATTAAACACTGCATATGATCTTTTTACACCTAACAAGCTCATTTTATGTTTGTACAGAGAAAACTATAAAAAATATTAATGAATTCAGGCCTTTGGGTACTCATAAGAAAAGCAAACCACTGATATTTGCATATGTGCAAATATAATTACTGTAGTATTATCTTTATGCTACTCTAGCAGCAAACCGAGATAAGATAAGACCACTCAAATGTCAAGAACTGCTCATACTGTATTTACAGCATCATACCTGCAGTTCCTTAAAGCACTGTAAGGGGGAGTGTGGCAATCATTTCTAACCTTGAATAACAAGTAACGTACTGTAATAAAAATGTTTCTCTCAGAGACTCAACACACGCAGTTGAAACTACCTTTTAGAGACGGATGTGACAATTGTCTTGAGCTACAGTGATAAAGCTCCAGTAACCGTATTACAAACAAACATTCATTTTTCTCACCTTCATTTTCCTCATCTTATTGCTTAGGCAATATTTATTTATTCATTGAATGTTAAACTACTTCCGTTCCTGATGCATTAAACCTGGCTGAACTAATGATTCTTGATTACACTACAGGTATGTACTATTAGTGCTGCATTGAGGTCAAACAGTTGACCTCAATGAAAGCAAAAGCAAGCTTTCGTTTTTCTACCTTGCGGCTGGTCAGCTAAATTTCTTTAATTTAATTGCTGGTACAGTACAGTATATACGGCAGAAGGCAGGTTTACACCCTGCGTAGACAGGATGCCAGTCCATTGCAGGAAACACACACACACACGCAATTATTTAACGAGAGAAATTAACCCGTGTTTTAGCGGTGTGGGGAAACTTAAGCACCTGCGGAAAATCTCAGAGACAGTATACACCTCCCGGCGTTGTTCGAACAGGCTCAGGCAGACTTTCACAGCGGGCAGCCAATTAATCTATGATTTAAATATTATTTCTTTATTATTATTTCCCGCAGGGCTCTGGCATTAGCTCAGCTACTGTGCCCTTTGCTACCTCGTGGTTTCTTTATGCTGGGTTTCTTTTTTGTCAGCCTTTCTGTGCTTGCTTCCTTTCCTCTTTCACTCTGCAGCCCTGCGCGGTGGGTTTATTTTTGTGTCGTCGTTGACTTTTTTGGCTCGCCTTTTTATTTTCTTACGGTGCTTCCCACCTCACCACTGCCTGAGACCTGCTGGTGAGCTCTAGGCCAGACGCAGTTAGTTTTCACCTCGCCTAACTGGCTCCCTTTCTACATTTCAGCAATGCATAAAAAGATTAATAAAACAGTCAAGGTGTTTTTGTAAAAATAAATAATTTAATGATTTCCCACTATCATTATGTTACTATTTTTTTAGTTATTGTAATAGCAATAACAACAATAATTATAGACATATAAGTATTATACTGTATACTGTATGATTATACACACCAGCACATATATAATCCAGAACAAAAGCAAAAAGAAAGTAGGAAGCAAAGCACCGCACAATAACTTCACCCCTTATTGTATAGAGCCTGATCTACAGTGAAGTAAGATGGTCTCAATCAGCAGATCTCAGATTTAGATGTGAAATATACATAAGCACTAAATTCTAAAAATAATCTGGAGCTGAGTCATTCCAAGTCTTATACAGTACCTTGAAATTCATTCCAAATTTCACTGACAGTAAGCACAATTTCAACTTCCACCACATGGCTGAATAGATTGTTCCATATTATCACAACCCTTGGGGTTAAGTACCTCCTGTTTGCAGTTTTAACGTACTGTACGTACACATAATTTGTACATGTGTCCTCTGATTTAAGTTTCACTGTTTATTTAACAGAAATCTGCTGGGCTGACTTTGTTTATTTAAATGGTTTTGATCTGAAATTAAAAAGAGGTGTCTTGGGTTCAATCAATATCTTTTTTTTCTTTGGTGACATAATCGTTCTACATTTGTGCCTTGCTCGCAGAGTAACCAGATCACTTACGTTTATTCCTATTTCAATTACAGTTTAACTACAGAAAAGTAGTTGAAAACATCTTTATTTGTGATGTGTAACCTGCTAATGAGTTATTTATTTATGTAAATGTAGTCTTTGTTTCAGAACAGGAGCTTTACTGATGTATAAGCTGTTAATAAGATCTTTATTAATTTAAATTATGTCTTCTCTTCAGCGTACAAGCTGCAAAACAGATTTGTAGCAACTAAAAGGTATATGTATATGTAGATTGCACTTTAGAATAGGTGGTAACCATCAATGAATCATCTGCCATTCAAATTGTGGCACCTAGATTATCAAAATAAAATCTGTAATTCTCAAAAGCGACTTTTGAGAAACACATTTGCAGCTTCACTGTGTGGATTGGTGTGTGAGGGTGTTTAAAACCAATGCAATACTATAAGTCCTTCATTTTATTACACATATTGAGACATCTAATACCAGCCATGTAGCTTTTATTCATTAAAAGTCTTGTGCTAATGAAAGCTGATAGGAATCCATGCTAACTTACATAGTTTGGTTCTCTTTACTTCCCATCCATACCTTTTCTTTAGAAAGACAACAAACTATAAGACAGAATATATTACACCGTAGGAGGCGTTGAATTAGAAAGCATTCAGTAGGAAAATGACCTAGAGCTTGTAGCAGATTCATCACTGTCGCTTTCTAGGCACTGCAAAGAAACAATAAAAAGGCAAATAGAATCCTTGGATACATAACAAAGAGTTTAGAATAAAGATCAAGTGAAGCTATGTAGACAGCTTCAGTTAGACCATATCTGTTACAGTTCAGATTTCTCAAAGGGTTCTCAAAAAAGCATTGATGAATGTCCAGAGAAGAGGAACAAAACCCGTTCCAACATTAAAGTAAATGAAGGACCCTAGTCTTTTTAATCTTAGTACAAGTCATCTGAGAGTGGATTTGATTTAGCTCTTGAGAATTATAAACAGAATCAATAAAGTATATCTCACTTGTTGTTTAAGGTTTAGTTCAGAAAGGGGAGAAATAAAAAAAATCAATGTTCCCACCAATATTAGAAAATACCCTTTAAACACACAGTTATTAATACACAGTTGTTAATGTACTGTAAGTGGAGATAGTGGGAACTATCAAATCTGCAAACTTCAAATCAGGACTGCATAGAGCACCTGCAGCAGTCGATATTGTTCAGAGTGCTCAGAAGGTGCTCAGCAGAATCAAGGTATCTGTATACCTGCAGTTCCTCAAATTTCCCTCAGAAGAAGGAAAATAAATGTTCCTCAAATAATTACGTTTGATAATTAAAAACTGTATTTTAGGTAACCTGTTGGGGATAAAGTAAAATATTGCAGAACCTCAGTCACATTATATTCGGAACTCATGGGAACATGTAAGTTCATCTTATTTTTGTTAACCCACATTTACTGCAAAGGAAGCCAGTCTAGTGAATTATATTAGAACTTTTTAATTAGATTATGTCATGTGATACAACTAAATGTGTCTTCCGGTTTTTTATTAGGAAGTTTTCTGTAGACTTGAAATATTTTTATCAGGTCAGTAAGATCTAAAACATGACAGATGTAACTAAATTCTGAAAATAATGGGAAACATAAAAACAAGCTTTTCTCAGCAAAAAAACAACAATGTCTACCTGTTTCATTTCCACAGACAAAGCCAGATCTCTATGATGGTTGTAGAGCAGGTGTAGCTGAAAAGTGCACTATAGACACCAATAGTTCAACCGAATAAAACAAAATAAAATAATTCTGGTTTCTATCATTATACTGTCTGTACTGTCTAAATAAATATTAAAATGATCACTCAGTGAAACACCATCCCCATCTTAATAATCTGAAAAGGACATCAAACAAATATTTCTTTCAGTTCCTGTATGCTTTAAATTTGTAATTGTTTGGACTCACTCAAACAGCTCCAACAAGTCAAACATGTTTAGTCTCTCGACAGTTCGTGTTGAGCAAGAAAAAAGCTTTCAGGCTTCAGAAACTGCGAAAAACCCACAGTTACCACAAAACCAGCAGTTTTGCAAATAAATCCTTTTTGGGTAACTGTTGGCAACATTTTTGAAATTTATTTTCCCCTTTTCAAAAAAATATTGCAATGTGATTTTTGTAATGCCAAAGTAATGCCAGATAGTACTGGCAACTAGACCCATGCTGCAGGAGGAGATTCTGAAATCCATTAAAATCTTCACTTTGCACATCTCTTTGCAAAATGGTTTTATTCATTAAAAGTCTTGCGCTAATGGAAGCTGATAGGAATCCAAACTAATTTATGCTATAGTAGTTCTGTTCTCTTTACTTCCCATCCATACTTTTATAACAGTATAACAGTGCTAAACAATAAAAACATTGCAATGGAACAAACTATGTTTTTGAACATATTACACCATGGGATGTGTTGTATTAGAAAGCATTCAGTAGGATAATGACCTACAACTGATTACAATTGGATATTTAGAGCTTTCCTTAAAGATTTGTTGTCTGCTACTATAAAGAAAGCAACACGCTTATTAATTTCTAAAATAATACTGTATTATTTGTGAAGCTGGGGAACTCCACCTTGGGGTGTTTTGATAATTATAAAAACAATAAAAAGATCAAGAACAAATACTTAACAGGTAATCCTGTGTTGGCTGCTGTAAACACATCATCCTCATGTCAGGATGGATTTTGTTGAAATCAAGCTCTTGGAAAACAAATGCTGGTCACATTGTGCAGCCTTACTTTAAGTGGCTAATAAGGGGTATTGCATGATGGCAGAGTGTTAGCACTGCTGCCACACAGCTCTTGTGTCATGGGTTTAATTCTGGCTTGGGGGCATCTTTTAAGGGGACTATGTATGTTTTCACATGTCTGTGTGAAATGTCTCCAAGTACCCACATTTGCAAGTGCTCTAAAATGCTCTCCAAATCTTAAAGATATTTTGTCCATACTAAATGGGGTGTCTATATTTTGTGCTACATGTATGTGTACTCTGTGATGGATTAAAGTCCCATTTCGGGTGTATTCCTGCTCTGTGTTTCCCAGGCCCTCTACAAGAATGTTTCTGTGATTATTGAAAATGGATTGCTGGTTTTAAAGAGATCACCTGAAACAAACTACGTTATCACACAGAAGACAAAATGATTTCCTGAGTGAAAATAACCTGCAGGGTTGTGGTCTTTATGATAAAACCATCACAAAGTGTCACGGACGTCCAAAGGGACTAACCGTGGGGAGCAGGAGAGCGGAAAAAGACCCATATGCGTAGCGGCGAGACGGGAAAAAGGCCCGGGCTCATTAGTGCAAAGAGTTCAGGAATGCCGTATAGAAACCTATGCCCTCAGGGAGCGGACGTGGGGCGCCCTGGTGCTAGGCGGGTCTCAGGACATCCGAACGTCAATGCTGAGCGAGGACAGGGTGCAAGACCCGGAAATATATAGCCCAAGGGAAAGAGAGGGACAGGAAGGACAGCAGACCGGAAACTAGGGACAGGACAGAGAAGGAGCGCCCTCTGGCTGCAGAGGGCGTGACAGTACCCCCCCCTTCATGGGCAGCTCCCGACGCCCATACAAATAAATAAGCTGCACAGCACTGGGGGGAGGAAAAACCTCATTTAACTGAAAGGAAACCTCCGGGAATCCACGGCTGAGAGCTACCCCTTCCTCCGGGGTATAAACCTTTATTGGGTGGAGGAAGGGGGGGTAGAGAAGAGCTCCGGAGACTTAAAACAAAAAAGTACACAAGCACAAACACAACAGACAAAAACCTGGGAAAGACCAGGGAGACAAACCACAAAAAAAAAAATAGGAACCAAACACATGTAGGAACCAAAGTTCCGAGACACAGAGAGCAGGGGGGACCAAAAAGGAGGGGAAACCAGGAAGAAAAAACACACAAAAACCCCGGGGAAAAATACCGCAGACTGGGCAAATGGCACGTTCCCATACTAACGCTGATATCGGAGTGGACAACCTGAGGAAAGCCAGACCGAAGCCCGCTCACAGACACAGATGCCCGGAGTGATATCCAGCGAAAGGCATGGAGGAACGGCAGAAAGCTTACCATTCTATCACTGATATCGGAGAGAGCCAGACCAGGAAGAGCCAGGCACGAGAACCCGCTCCAGACACAGAAGCTCGGAGTGATATCCAGTAATAAGAATAGGCAAGCCAGCTCAACATTCAATCACTGATATCGGAGTGATCTACCCGAGGAAAGCCAGGTACAGGACCCGCTCACAGGCACGGAAGATCGGAGTGATATCCAGTGATTAGAATAGAGGAACTGAAAAAAAAAAAACAGCCCAGAGAGCAAGAAAAAAAAAACTGCGGCAAGACAAAAAAAAAACGCCGCTCGCGGGGTCAGTATAGGGCTCAGCATTCTGTCACGGACGTCCAAAAGGACTAACCGTGGGGAGCAGGAGAGCGGAAAAAGACCCATATGCGTAGCGGCGAGACGGGAAAAAGGCCCGGGCTCATTAGTGCAAAGAGTTCAGGAATGCCGTATAGAAACCTATGCCCTCAGGGAGCGGACGTGGGGCGCCCTGGTGCTAGGCGGGTCTCAGGACATCCGAACGTCAATGCTGAGCGAGGACAGAGTGCAAGACCCGGAAATATATAGCCCAAGGGAAAGAGAGGGACAGGAAGGACAGCAGACCGGAAACTAGGGACAGGACAGAGAAGGAGCGCCCTCTGGCTGCAGAGGGCGTGACACAAAGCTTTATTTCAGTTAAAATAAACTGTAGCTGCAAAAGCACACACACGATTAAACATAGACTTTATATTAGAGGTAATACAGCAAATATTGAGAAAAGCCCAAGAAAATCTTTAATAGCTCACAATGATGAACTAATAGAGAAAAGACATTTTAAATTGTGAAACAAAATGTGAAAAAAGTATTTTTAAACCCTCGTATTTCAATGTTCTAGTCACTCTTGTTATCCTAACTACAGAAATTAAGTATAAGTATAAGTGTTAAGTATAAGTAACATATTCAGGGGCAAAGGAATCTCTCTGAACAACTGAAAATAGATTACATAAGTCTTTGATGATTTCTAGAAAGGCAAAGGAGACAAAATATTGTTTTTGGGGAAAAAAAACTTTTAAAAGCTGTCCTAGGGAAACTTTACAAAGAAAAGTAACCTTATTGCAGAACACAATGAACATATTTATTTCACAGTTTTATTTTGAATTAGACTGTAAAACAACAACTGTGGCGTACCACGTATGTGAATGTAATCTACTCTAATAAAATCTATTATCTTGTTAATGATGAGGCTCTTTTTAATCTTATCTATAAGCCCATAAAGAAAACTTGGTATGATTGAACTTAAAGTAGGATCAGGCACTGTGTGGGAGTAACTGTCAGAATTCTAGTGCAAGTCCTCTCCGCCTACAAGTAAGCAGCACGCTATATATAACACACACTCATATTGCAAGAGACAAGTGCTCTAAACACCCATCTGAAAAACAGAAGTGAGAACTTAACAAAGTGTTTGCTGTCAAAGATTCTCCTTTAAGGTGTCCTGAGAAAATTCAGAATGAGGACAGCAATTATTCTGACTGTCATTTTGTCATCTGGTAAGCATCAATCATTCCTTAGATTTTGTTGACTTATTCTTTTACTTGTTTGTGTGAGCCATATCTATACTTTCCTGAGCAAACTACATAAAAACTATGCACAACGTGCATGGCCCACAATCATCTGTGACATACTAATAAGAGCTAATTTCACACTGTAAATGCTTTCAATACATTTCCATTTTCTTACCTTGGTAAAGTCTTGCAAAAAGAGCAACAAATGCATGTTTCTTAGTCTTCCATGGAAGGACAATAATCATACTGTATAATTCTGACACTACCAGTATTTAAATCCTTGTCAAATCATTGTTTCATAATGATTTGTACTTTAAGCTCCATATTTCTATTTAAATGGCTCTTTGAGGTAACATAGATAATGCAAGACCAATGGCACTTAGTCCAGGACAAACAAGTATCTTATTATTTTTCTCCTTTCTCCCAGTGCTTTTTGATGAGTACCTCAGGGCAGAAGGTAAGCCACATTGCATCTGTGCTAAAAGTATATTTTACTTGTAACACTTCTCAAACCATTTTCTTTGCCCTATGAATCCTGCTGTAAGTGCAACAGATGCAACATAATATCCAAGAAGGTATGGAACAGCAAGTATAGGTGTTTAAATCATTCAAAAACAAGAAATAGTGCTGAGGAACAGGAAAATATATTAGGCAATCACTGTATCATTTTTGAATCTCATTTAGATGGTTTCCTTTGTTAATTTGCCCAGCTATATTTTGTGTACTATATTTGTGTTCACAGGCACTGAGGACACATTTGGGGCTCTGTGCAGTGGAAATCCAGGCAATACTAAAAGGGGTTGTGACAGATATGGTTGTGGGAACTACGGAGCTAGCCGGTAATGTTATCACATTTTCACCCAGATGCGCACATATTTACAGTATATAACCCCCATTTTTACTATGAATTTTGAAATGCTCTCCATGATATGGTCTTTTGTTCCTGGTTTGTTTTTTTGCTCAACAGCAAAAAACTGTCAAAAGAGCTTTTAATAAAAATAGACACTCAATCATCGGTCTACGAAAATGGAACTCTTGAAAAAGCTGACAACACACTGTTGGAGTGTTCTAATTCTAATCACTGAAAAAAAATAGCTAAGCTTCTTTAACAACAATTTTTACATTTTGGGTTCACTGTTAACTTTTGAGTTATCTGATCTGAAAAGCACTTTGTCAAATAGCATAATGTAATAAAATCAATATTATATTCTTTACATAAGATGTCTCAACCGAACTAAACCAATGAAAACTCACAACTCAGTTAAGAACATTCTTACTTAATTTACTTATTTAGGTTGGGAACGTAAGTAGAGTTAATTGCTCTCAGTGCTGCCAACTAAATATGAATGCCCTGGTCCTGTATCCTTTGTATGTAATGATATCAAAGTCACATAAAGCCTGTTAGGCCAGATTTCACCAATGTATTCATCAACACATGGATACATCTCTCTGGGTTTTGCATAGTTAAACCATTGCTTTTAATTTATCTTTTTCAGCTTGCCCATCAATCATTCCTGTGCATGAGTTACATACATAATATGCAATCAACCATATGGTCTCTCTTTCTGCAGATATTCTACAATTTATCTATTTGTCTTCACAGAAATGGTTATCACAACTTAGGTCTTGATATTACATGTGCTGATGGTGCCACTGTTTATGCCCCATTTGATATCCAACTTAATGCCCATGTCAGGCCTTATGGTAATGGAAATAAAATAGATGATGGAATTTAGTTCACAGGTAAATTTTTTCTTATTCCCATTATTGAATTGTCAAGTTTTGTCAGTTGATAATACAAAGAGTAAAGGAAACAAGTAGATAGCACAATGTACTGTATAATGCTTATCTGCATAAAGTGCATATAATACCTTCATTTTTTTATTGAAACTGGTTATTTTGAGACAATTTTTATTACTGATTCAGTGTTGTAATTCTGAACCTGGATATACAAAGATAAAACATAACAGGAAGCATAATACAGTAATTTCCTACACTATTTTACTATCAGTCAAGTCTGAAATGAACCTTCTCAGATGACAGATTAACCAGGAAAGGCACATGATATTGCTTTATTCCATGTGGGGAATCTGTAGCGTAGTTCAGGTATAATCCGGAAGTAAGTGGAGAACGAGATCGGGGGAAGGTACAGCAGGATTGGATGGTTAATGGACAGGGGGCGGTGACGGCGGTGATCCGGTGCTCAGGGGGCGTGGCGAAGGCAACTATTCCAGGGAATGTCCAAAACGGGAAATCCGGGGTGCAATTCAAAGTCCAGTAACCGGGTGATCCATCCAAGACAAGACAGGGTTAAAATCTGGAACAGGATCTGGAACTGGAACAAGAAGTTAAAAGAAAGTAACGAGTCCAGGGGCTCCGAGCCCCGGACTCAGACAGTCAGGACGTCGTGATGAAGCCTATGCCGTTGGGTTTCTCCTGGACCCGCTGGTAGGCGGGCTTCCAGGCATCCATCTCCCAGTGCTGAGCCAGGAATTGCGAGAGAGCCAGGCTTAAATAACGAGACACAAAACAGGTGGCAGGTGCACATGATCAACTAAAATACAAAAGGGTCGGCGCACCCTTAAGAGGAGGGATCCCGATTGTGACAGAGTCCTTCCATATATTTCAGAGGTTTCTATCCATCCATTCATTATCAGAAAGCCACGTATCCTGATGAGGGTTCTGATAAATCAGATCCTATCCCCGGGGCACAGACAGAAGGTGGGACTGAGGCCACACGGCTGCTCATCCCCTGTACAGCATGGCAGTCTTTGACTGTTTTAAAAACCCTGCATTTACTAGTTCTGGGAATGCAAGTGGCAATGATGACTTTATTTAAGTTTAACTGCAAAAAAAATTAACATACATGGAAATGCATTAGGCTTTAAAAAAGCCTGCAGGGCGATGCTGTGTGGAGGAAAAAAAACAGGGTCAGTAGCTTTTAACATTGTAATTTGCATTGTAATTAGATAATACATTTCTCATTTATTCGGTTAATTAAAAGTTTCTTTTTTTAGTTTTGTTTTAATTGCTTCTGGGTGCGATGAAAGCATTGTGCCAACATTTATATATTTCAATATCTGTCAAATTATTATTATAAAAATACTGGTATAAAATGGTCTGACTATTATGTCACTCCTAAGTTGTTGTCTCTTTCTAGTTTAAGATTAAGAAATATATTTTTAAAAATTGATTGTGCAGCCATCAAACTTGAAAAACAACATTTTTTTTAAATGTAGACAGGGATCAAATTAGAAAGATAATTATTTTTTGTTGGTCATAATGTTTTTCCAGTACTACAACAGTATAAGGATGGTAAAAGTCAGAATAAAAAGCTTGAAATAATCAGAATTTAATATTAATATTAAAATTAACATTAATATTTCATACAGGTTTTAATATAAATATAAATAACACTGCTCTATGTTATAGAACAAGCTCCAACATTATAACTGCCACTGATGTTCTACAGGACCTAAAGTGGATACAAACAATAAATTGTCTGGGCCTGATGGTATTTTTTCAGTCATACTTAAGTAAATGAGGGATGATATTCATATAGTAGACCTCATTTAGGATGTTTTAACTCTTAGAATTGGAGCAGGGCCAACAGATTGGACTCTTGTGTATATAACACTGATTTATAAAAGAGAATCTGAAGTGTTGAAGGAAATTCCAGACCAATCGATCTTGTACCTGTTACATAAAGATTTTGAAATGATAGCCTGAGTTATAATTAGAAGAAATTATTATCTCCAAATATTAAAGTACTACATAGAAAACAATAATATTTTAAGAGACAGCCAACATAGATTTAAAAAGAGAACACTCTTTTTACAATTGCTAGAATTTTTGCTAGAAAATTACAGTTGCTAGAATTGTCCAATTGGATAATTATCCAGTTGGATTATCCAAAATCCAAAGCATACAACATGATATAATTAGACATCCATAGAGGTTTTGATAAGGTCAAAGATCAAAGAATGATTATCAAAATAAAATTCCAGTCTTATATTAGCCTACAGTAGATTAATTGAGAACTAGTTGATGAACAGGAAAGAACAGGGGTAGATGCAAGCAGTTTTGTGCCACAGCGATTCAATTTAGGCTCATGTCTCGCTCTGATCTATATCAGTGATTTACATTCTGATATAGTTAACATGCTAGTTCAATTTTTAGATGATGCAGAAATAGGGGAGTGACAAAAACATGAATTTGAGCATGAACTGGCACTAGGCTAATTAAATTAAAATGAACTGATCAATGCAAAGTGATTCACACTAGTAATAGAAACATGAGTTATTGTATGTATACTGTATCACAAGGGGAAGGAGCTGGACGTTTCACACAAGAGGTATCAGGTTGATCACAATATGTCCTCTTCAAGGCAAATTGCTTCCCATTTTGGGAACCACTAAAAAACAGATTTCTTGGAGTCACTGTATAGCCAAAACAATTTAAAGAAAGCAAATCTGTGCTCAAGCTTTACAATGCATTGATAAGACCTCATTTAGAATTTTGTATGCCATTTTGGTTGCCATACCACAGAAAGGATATTGAAGCCATAGAAAATTGGCTAGAAAAGAGGATTGATTCCTGCTCATAAGGGATCGTCATATAGAAAAAACTTACTGGTTTTATATGTTTTCACTCATGAGCAAAGGTGATTGAGAGGTGATTTAATTGAAATATATACCATCCTAAGGCATATACAGATACAGCATATACATAAAGCTAACCAGAGGGCTAATTTACACAGGTGGAACAAGGACATGGGGTCACAACCGGAAACTAAGAGAGAATAGGAATAGAAATGCTGTTTTAGACATAACGTTGTGGGTATCTCATACATTCTAGCTAGGTAGTTGAGGTCCAGACTCTGGGCAACTTTAAAAAATGGTTAGAAAAACCTTTAGTTTCACTTAGTACTAAACTACCAAATGAGCAAAATTGGGCTGAATGTCCTTCTCTTGTTTGCATTTTTTCTTGAGCTGTAATGAGTTGGTAGTGGTAAAATGCACATCATATACTTCCAATGCTGCAGTATGGGAAAGAGATTAATAATAATAATAATTGCTTACACTTATATAGCGCTTTTCTGGACACTCCACTCAAAGCGCTTTACAGGTAATGGGAACTCCCCTCCACCACCACCAATGTGCAGCATCCACCTGGATGATGCGACAGCAGCCATAGTGCACCAGAACGCTCACCACACATCAGCTATCAGTGGGGAGGAGAGCAGAGTAATGTAGCCAATTCATAGAGGGGGATTATTAGGAGGCCATGATTAGTAAGGGCCAATTGGAAATTTGGCCAGGACACCGGGGTTACACCCCTACTCTTTTCGAGAAGCACCCTGGGATTTTTAATGACCACAGAGAGTCAGGACCTCGGTTTTACGTCTCATCCGAAGGACGGCGCCTGTTTACAGTATAGTGTCCCCGTCACTATACTGGGGCATTAGGACCCACATGGACCGCAGGGTGAGCGCCCCCCGCTGGCCCCACTAACACCTCTTCCAGCAGCAACCTTTTTAGTTTTTCCCAGGAGGTCTCCCATCCAGGTACTGACCAGGCTCACACCTGCTTAGCTTCAGTGGGTTGCCAGTTGTGAGTTGCAGGGTGATATGGCTGCTGGCTTTGAGTTCAAACTTCCTGTTGAAATCATCAGCTGTTTGTACATTTGTACAAATGAACTCCTGATGTTATACAAGGAAGGTTCATCCCTGTGATTGTTTCCTTGTAGGTCTCTGTGTGAAGCTCTTCTATGTCAAGCCAGGTAAGATCAAAGGACGGGTGAAGAAAGGAGAAAGAATTGGAATCATGCTACCCACGCAGGGGGTCTATCCTGGAATTACTTCTCATGTTCATGTTGAGATGTGTGATCGATCTGATCCGACTGAATATTTCTAAATGTAGTCAGACTCACCTTCTTGTCACAATTGTCTGCTCTCATTCATTTTCTCTGCCATTTAACCAGTATTCCAAAATCATGTAGCATTAGACTCATTTGTTGTTTACTATTACTGATTCAAGCCAGATTCTTTGGTTACAGTTTTAAATCTTTTATGAGTTTCAATACTTGTATGTGTACTGTGTGTAAACTCAACAAAATATGCAATAACGACACAAAATTGTGTTTTTGCTTTGCTAATAAAGCAAATCTGAATTAGGTTGATACTTCCTGAGCTATCTTTGCTTTTAATAAAGCGAGGTTCATTTCAGCTTATTCACATTAATATGTTGCTCTTTAGAGAAGATGCCTTTAAGGGAGACATATAATCTGCAAACTTTTGCATAAATTTTTCACATGTTAATTGCTGTGAAATTATGCAAATGATAGCTCAGAGCCAGTGGTACAGTATATTGTATGACCAAAGACATCACAACTATAAACACATTTTCCAAATTCATCCTTGACAGTATCCGCTCTATACTGTATTTAAATACAATGTGTTTGTATATATAAGTATTAGTATGCACATGCAAGGTGCTGTTTTTATAATAAATAATCATGTCTGGAAGTCTATAACTATGGCTTGGATAAAACTCTTTCATTTATTGGAAATGTAGTTGAAATCAACTTTTGCCCTTCAAAATTCCAATTTTGTCACACTTACCAGTATGCAACTGGAAAATGTTTCCATATTTAAACTAGTTTTAATAATAATAATTGCTTACACTTATATAGAGCTTTTCTGGACACTGCACTCAAAGTGCTTTACAGGTAATGGGGACTCCCCATCACCACCAATGTGCAGCATCCACCTGGAAGATGTGAAGGCAGCCATAGTGCGCCAGAACGCTCACCAGCACACCAGCTATCAATGGGGAGGAGAACAGAGTGATGAACCCAATTCATAGATGGAGATTATTAGGAGGCCATGATTGGTAAGGGCCAATGGGAAATTTGGCCAGGACGCCGGGGTCACAACCCTACTCTTAACTCATCACTTTTTAATTGGGATTTTTAATGACCACGAGTCAGGACCTCGGTTTTGCATCTCATCCGAAGGATGGCGCCTGTTTACTGTAGAGCGTCCCCATCACTATACTGGGGCATTAGGACCCACATGGACCGCAGGGTGAGCATCCCCTGCTGGCCCCACTAACACCTCTTCCAGCAGCAACCTTAGTTTTTTCCCAGGAGGTCTCCCATCCAGGTACTGACCAGGCTCACACCTGCTTAGCTTCAGTGGGTTGCCAGTTGTGAGTTGCAGAGTGATATGGCTGCTGGCTATAAAAAAAGATACAGTTATTACATTGTAATAATATTATCATTACACATTTAATCCTTTGTTTCATGTACAGATTAAAAACCATAGTTCCCAAGAGAAGGTTACATTAAATAATTACATAAAATAACAAGTTAAAACCTCTGATCACAGATGGAAACTTTATATTAACAGAAACTGAAATTCCTAAGCCTTAAACATGTAAGTACACAGTACACTGGTCCTTGAGGGAAAACAGTTTCTGAAATATTAAATAATTTGTGAGAATGTTGTGATATAAGTGAGAGATAAGATAATCTGTTTTGACATTTAAAGATTTGAGTTCTGCAGTGTGAATTGCATATACAGTACAAATGACATTGTATACTGTAATGACAAATCAAAAAATCCTGTTGTTCTTAACTCAGTAAGGCAGATATACATTTGTATAACAAATGGAGCAGCTGAAAATGAAGACAATGCATACTTAAAATAGCAATATATATTATTTGTAAAACAGAATAGCAAGGACAAAAGGGAATTTTCTGATTATATTTTTTCCATTGCTTGTAGAAAAAAAATAATCTGTGAGCAATGGTTCTGTATATAAAACTAATTAATACATACTGTACCATTGCCTCATGATGTCTAAGAGGCAAATGGTGTTTTATTGTGAATCATACGTTTCTTCTCAGTCTCCTCACTTAAACTCAAGACTGCATTGTTTCACAGCACACGGTGAAGAAACTTGTCACGACCACCAGCCAGCGGAGATCATCTCACAAAAGAACTAACCAGTACCAGCAGCGGGTTAATAATAACAAGCGCCGCTGCACGTGTTAATCCATCAGCACACGCTCTACCGTGTGCCAAGCAGCACTATTTAAACCATCCTAACCCGCTTACCCCTGCTTGGTATTGAGTCTACTTGTTGAGAGCTCAACCTGGCGTTTTCTGTACCTCGTATTATTCTGGATTCTGGACTTCCCTTTAGCCTTTCGACTTTCGACTTTGGGCCTCGCCTCTTGTCTCAGATTGTTTGCCACCAGTCTACTTCCCGGATTTCGACCTACCTTACTCCTGTTGACCACGACCTCGCCTCTTGCTTCGGATTTTTTGCTTCCATTGTACTTCCTGGATTCTGAATCACCTTTTTCCTTTGGACCACGAATTCGCCTTACGTATTGGATTGTTCGCCTGCTTTGCCATCAACCTTCTCCGGTGTCTGCACAGGATCTGTATTCCTTTTCACTGAGGATTCCTGACAAAACTACTCGAATTGTAATCTGAAAGTATTGTCTAGCACAGGGGTTTCCAGCCCCAGTCTGGTTACTCTTTCAGGCCTGAAACACCTCTTTTTTTTGTAAATCATTTATCTGTTTAATTGATGGAACTCTAATCTGTGAGGACTGATGGATTTTCAATATTTTTTCTCAGATGCTGTCTAAAGTATTTTATTAACATGAATTGAACTGACCATACAGTAGTTAAATTGCTCAATGTTTTAGAAATGGATAAATTAAACCATATAACCAGTTTGACTGGGGGTCCCCAGGAACAGGGCTGGATACCTTGTTTAGCATATTTCATTCCAAAAGAAATATAAATGTTTTCTTAGTTTGCAATAGGTAGGGATCTGTTTCTAGTAATTGGAATTGACATTAATTTTACTATTCACCCTACAAAATTTCAATTTTCAAGGTGGAGGTCAACAGTCATCCAAACAATGTATCCTTTCATGTCTGGGCATGAATACAATCTTAAACTCTCTTTTCGAACAACATGGTGTCACAAAAAGTCAATGAGGTTAAATATATACCTTCCCATTCTCAATTTTTTCATTAAGAGTAACCTTTTTGTTATAGCCACAATTAAATTCTGTTAGTTTGTGCAGACATTTATTCATGACTGTATGCAAAATATGTTTTTGTTTAAGGTAAGAGAATCAAGTTTTAAATTATGTTCAGCTGTCTCTGACTCCACATGAGACCTGCAAGAGAATGTACAATATCTTTGTGGGCAGGTTTCTGAAACAAGATCATGGACACACTATTAACAGTGGATGGTGGTATTAACATTAAGGTGCACTACATGATTAATAGTGAGACTGACATTTGTGGCTCCAGCTCTTGGGCTTACTTGTGTGACCATTGAGATGTTACTCATAGCTGATGGATGTGTTTGACTGGAACTGTCCATCAACAGGACTATTAGCAATACACCCAAAACAAGCAATGTTTGTAGATAGAGTTAGCACACAGAGCAGGTGATCATCATTAAAATATTAGGTAAGAAATGAACTACCCTTTAACATAATTGGAACACATGTTCATCACTATTGTTCAATAATTACTGTATGCAGAGGCTTGTCCAGTTAATAAAACTAATGAAGCATTTAATTAATACTGCAAATTGGAGCAATATGCTTTCCCTTACAGAATCTATATCTCTTTTTTCCATCCTAACAAGTGCTTGAGTAAATACTGTACAAATCCTTAAAATCTTAAAACTGTATGTGAACTGATACTATTTACAGTGCCTAGATATAATGAGATATTTACAATGAAAACCTTCCTATTAGGCTATGTACTGATTACTGAACTTTTTCAAACACTGTTTTAGTTACTTTCATTTTTCATGAAATGGGAATTTATGACCTCCATTGGACTCTGGTTCTATTGCAAAGGTTAATGAACTCCTGTTCTCTCTGCTTATTAAAGATGGGAATTAAATCCCCCAAGAACCTTTTCAAACTGTGTTTCTTTCCATACTGCATTTAAATAGGGGCCGCATTTGAAAACAGCCTGTTTTCAAGTGCAGTGGATTCTGATATGGTGGTGCAAGCCTTCGCTGCAATAGGAGATATATTGAGACAAAGGTGAATACAATCAGGGTTTGCTCCAGTGTGTATTGCAAGACTGAAGCACAACTCTCATTAATAATAGACTTAACTTTAAGCCCTTGTTGCTGATCACAGGAGCCTGAGGTATGCTAAACACAATAAAAAAAAACAAAACCAATAATCTTGGAGAAAGGTCATTTGAAAAGTACTATTTACTGAATATTGTTTTTTTTTGTATTTTTAGATGGCCTGTAATGTATATTCTGCATTTTTAATTGTTACTGCGGGATTATATTATATTGGGAAAAAAGTAGTTTCAGAACAATATCTCAAAGTAGCAATTTAGATAGCAAGTAACAAAAAATACATTAATGGCTTAAAACTTGTTGGGTTGGATGAGTTTGCCTCCATTTTGTAATGCTTTTTTGAGTGTGGTTGCAGGGTTTGTAGCTGTGAGTGTAGAAAACACAAATGGACATTTCAAATTTACAAAAAAAAACTTATTGGTGATTGTAAATTTAAAACAAAGAAAACAAATGTTTTTGTTTGTTCTTAATTATTTTTTCAATTTTGGGCTGTATAAACATGAACCCCATGAAATCCACTCTTGTTTTCCATTTCTCCACGTCACACAATTCCTTTTTTATTTTCTTATAATCTTTTTTAAAACCCCTGATTCTTACGTTTAAGGGATAAGGTGGAATTTGCAGCAGATTTTAACCCATTTTAACCCATCCATGCAATTAGATCATAATGAGATAAGATACAATTATTAAGAAAATAAAAGTTATGGTAATATTGTAAATCTTGTAAACTCTTTCTTTCATCATTAGACTGCAAAATATGTGCCAAGACACTGACACATACACAAATTTAACCAAAGGAAAGAATATGATGCACAAAAGGCAGCTATTTACCTACTTAGTGCCTCTAGGGAAATGTTTTTTTTCCAAAACAGTTATCTTTGTGCACTTCTGTGGGTGTGCCGTAGGGGCAAAACTGTCTTGAAGATGTACCTCAGAGACAAAAACTGACAACCGGTAACAACAACAAATTGCAGTGAAGCTCAGACGAAAAATGAAAATGTTCCATAAAAAATAAAGCTTTACAATTTAAAACCCATGGTGGTATTTGAATTTGAAGCTGGTTGTATCTTTTTCGTAGACTCTACTAGACAAGTATTCAAAGCAGATGCACCTTGAAGTCTTTGAGAAGCTCAGAGTTACATAAGCCTTTGTGGAGCATGTTGAGATTCAGCACTGACTTCTCTTGTGAGACATATTCCTTCTCTGCTTTAAAAACTGTTAGAAAACTGTTGTTTACCATAAACTCTATTCCCCAGAGATACCAGACCATATTTTAATCATAAAGCAAAGTTCCTAAGCTGTAGTTTTGTTTCAAACCGCCCATGTGTTAAAAGAATTTTGATTCTGTGATCGATAACGGTGTCATAATAGCTTAAAAAACATTGTTTGTAGACAAAACGGAGCACTGGACTGAAACGTCTGCATATATACCTCCTGATGCACAATCTGTTTACTGAAACGTTAATGGTGCTCAAAACCACAGCTTCACAGAGCTCATTAAAATGGAAAAGAAATTAAAAGAACACACCAGCAAAAGATGACCCATGGGTCACTGTGACAAATTAGTCATCAAGGTTCCTTTAAAGTTACAAATGTTTTGCACTGTAGGGGTGTAAAAATAGGGGGGGATATTAATATAGAAATACAATATAACAGGGGTTTGGTGAGTCATTTTTGTGCAAGTCTTCCTACAGTAAATGTATCCTTTTAAAATAAGTCGCAATAAACTAAAGCATTCTGAATTGGTTAGTTTAGACACCAAAATAATTAGATATAACCACTGATCTTTTCAATTTGTTTCAGCCTTTTGATAAAGTGGAATTAAACTCTCCTTGGAGAAGCTGATGTCTGGGTTGAGTCTGGGACGACTCTGATAGACAACGATTTAATCCTTGTCATGGTTGAGCTGTACTTAACCCATTTATCCTGTTATGTTCATTATACACTATATATATATATTTAAACATGCAAAGGACCTTAAAAAACACCAACACAAAAAAGCAGTGACACACAGGGACATTGTTCTATTTATATGGTTTTGTACCTGACATTCCAGAAATCGTGCTGAAATGGCCGAGAGGCATCAGCACTTAAACTCTGTGCACATTTTCATACAAGACAAGAAAGTGTCAACCACAGACACTGATTATAAGAAGACAACTTGTCTTAGATCCAAAATTCAGTATCGCCATCTGTGAATAACACATTTGTCTTGTTTGTATCAAATGGCCTCCAATTTTGTGAATGTTTTGGCTCTCAGAGAAGCTGTAATTTAGAAAAGCTTTTCATCTGAAGCACGGAGGCAGTTTGGTCTGTGGAACTTGTCTTTGGTAATAACTGTGCATTCAGCTGTCTTGGTTAGAGGCTCAGTGAGACAGTACAACAAAAGCACAACAGTTCTGCAGAGAAGCAAAGAAGGAACGTAAACTATGGTAAAAGCACAACAGAAATCTAAAAAGACAAAAGACACTGGCGATGATCCAAATTGCCACTGTTTTGCGTGCCACATTTTGTTTTCTTTAAATTTCACATTGTGTTTTTTGTGAAATTAAGTATAATTTGTACAGAGTAGCATTTGTAAAGTGTACTCCATAATGCAAGTGGTTACTGAAGTGACTTTTAAATAATCACTGCTTAAAGGTCAGGTAAAACAATCTTAACCTTGACCTTTTCTTTTATTACTAAATGGGAGATTCAAAGGAACAAAAAAAACTCCATACTAGGGTTCATTCTCAATGCTTTTTTCAATGTCAGTATCAATATCATCACCTATGCTAAACATACCTGTAATATAAATCTGGAGTACTTGGATCTCAATTGCAGGTGAATAAACCATCATTTTCACTTATAAAAACTGATAGGAATATTTTAAATTCTAAGATTAGAGGAAAACAAGGACTTTTTTATCACGTGCTGATAGATAAGCTTTAACAATCATCCTCAATAGGCCTTCCCATCTATAACCCACTCTTTCTCTGCCAAGAAGCTGATCTGCACAGACTTGACAGCAAGTTATTGGTGTTATTTGTCTTGGCTAGATGACAGTGTCCTGTTTGTTGGCATTGTAAATACATTAACTGTGACAAAACAAAACAAATACAAAACAAAATCCTCTTTATCATTGAATTTTTCACATGATTTATTAGTGAAATGACCTCACATTGTAATAATCAAATAGAATATATTACATTATCTTAAGTGGTAAAAATCAGGATTTCCAAACAGTTGCCCTTGCAACTTCATTGTCTTCTTGTTTTGTAAGCCACCTTAGCTTACTTAATAGCTTTAATTTGGTTAATAGTTGAATAAAAACTTAGATTTTATAACAATTTGTTTAAAATATTAGGAAAACATTCGTACAATTAAGGAATCAGATACATTACACAAAATGAAAAGCAATGGGATCATAAATAGGACTGGAAAGCCTTAAAAAAGTTTAAAAGATGTATTGTTATAATGGTAATACAGCACATGATGGCAGCAAAGGACCAGCCACAGTTCTGTACTGATCTCTTGCAGGACTGTGCTCTCCTGCATCTAACAAGCACTCTCTGATCTCCAGCCAGGGTTAAGGCAATGAAGTCCAACACCAAGGCGGTTTTGACATCTAGCATTGAAGGAGTTTGATTAATTTCACTCTTGTGGGATTGTTTTTATTACATTGTGAAAGTCTCACATACAGTATGTGCAGTATATATGTTTAAAGGCAGCACTGGCACCTACAACATAAATTGTTAGGTAGATGGTAGGCAGAAAGACAGGAAGGTCAAGGAAATGTCTATTAAATATTAACAGAAATAGTAATTTTTTAGAATCCGGCTTGTTCACTGTCATATCTGGTAGCAGAACAAATTTCTATCAGTATTAAGAAGACTTGTTGGAAAGACAGATTGTGAGATCAATTGTATTTACTTTGAAAGTGCTTTTTCACATGTAAAAGAAGGCATTTTTATCACAAGACCTCATCCCATTTCAAAAAACAGTTCTCGCAGTTTGGCCCTTTCAGTAACATTGTTCTTTTCTTCTAAAAGGCTGCGCAAGTTGCAGGAAGAGGAGCTCTGTAAATTAGTGGCAGGTCCCCAATCAATATCAGCCAGAGGTGGCAACACTCTACAGCGAGGTTTAAGTCCCACGCTAATCTCCACTGGAGGAACTAAGCTGCTGACATTGCAGGGTTAGTGAACAAGGTAATTAAATCCTGAAGCAGCAAGCAAGAAAAAAAATAAAGAAAATTATTTCAAATTATAAATAAAAAAATCACTTCTAGGAACCAGCTGGATGAGATGAACTGGAAAGATTGTAAAAGAAGGTTTGATGGTATTCACTATGAAAGATTGAAGACAGCTGGTTTGTCTGCTTTACCCACAAAGGATCATGAATTTTCTAAAATTCAATCAGTAAAAAGGGATGCAGGTGGACAACAAGAATTAACAGACACTTTAGAAACTGAAGCCAGCATTTGGTTTATCATGTGATATAAAAACAGCTATGACACACAAAGCTATTGAAAATAGTCCAGTATTCCTAGGACTGCCAGAGAAAGAATATACATATTAAATGTCTAAGCGGCATCTTTATATTTTACAGATAATATATTAATCATATTTCTGTAAATTGGGAGGCACGGTGGGGCAGTGTTTTGTATTTCTGCCCTGCTTGGGACTTGGGTTAAATTTCCAGACTTGAGGTGCTACTAAATATGCATGATATTTGTATATTTTCCCCACGTTTTCATGGGTTCCTTTGTGTGATCTACAGTAGCTTCTCATATTGACCAAATGTAGCGTAGTGCAGGATCCTGTGCAGACGGTATAATCCGGAAGTAAGTGGAGAAGGACATCAGGGAAAGGTACAATAGGATTAGGACGGATTGACAGACAGGGGGGCGTGATGACTGCGATCCAGTGCTCGGAGGGCGTAGCGAGTCCAAACAGTCCAAGGGGGGATCCAGGGTGCAGTCCAGGGTTCAGGAACCAGGAGATCCATCCAAGACAAGACAAACAAGGTTAAAGTCCGGAATGGGATCCGGAACAGGGACAGAGAATAAAACCAGGGTAACGAGGCCAGGAGCTCCGAGCCCCGGACTCAGATGGTCAGGATGCCATGAGGAAGCCTATGCTGTCGGGTCTCTCCTGGACCCGCTGGTAGGCGGGCTTCCAGGTGTCCATCTCCCAATGCTGAGCGAGGCAGAGCAGGAGCGTCGGGCTTAAATATTGACGGACAAACAGGGGGCAGGTGCACGTAATGAACTAAAATATGAAAGGATTGGAGCGCCCTTAAGAGGAGGGATGAGGATCGTGACACCAAAGACATACTAATTGTATGGCTTCTATGAAAACAGGCCCTTTTATGAGTCTATGTTTGCCAAAATGTGTGCCCTGTGATGGACTGGGGTCCCATCCAGGGTGCATCCCACCTTGCACCAATTACTTACTGAGATAAGATATATGTATTGGAAAAAGCGGTCAGAAAATGGAAGAAAATCAGTTCTGTAAAGTCAGCTTTTTCCTTTTAAAATGTATAATATAATATACAGTGATAGTTCTATTTATAATAGAACATGTATAATAGAAAACGTGTCACTCCTCTCTTTTGCATTCAGCAATGGTCTGTGAGGACTGTAGACTTCAAATTTCTTATAGGTATAAACACTGTCTGATCAGAGTCCATTAAAAATGGTGGTGTTCTCTGTTGGGCAAAACTGATCACTTAATGGCAGTGGCAAGATGCTTATTGGGAGATAAAACACACACCAAATTAGTTAGTATTGGCAGGACTCCTTTGAAGAATAACACACCTGCTTATAATATAGAGTATTGCAATCTCCTTTTTTAAATTTTACATTTTAAAAGGAAAGACTTTTATATGGCACAGATATTATGAAACTGTCACTGTGTTTTTAAGAGCAGCTACCCTTCTTGGATAAAAATTCAAATAACATAATTTACCTTAACAAGTGGTTTTGCAGACTCATATTGGCATTAGTTCTTTACTTACTTTACTTGCCAAAGTTAGCATTAGGTAGCCCAGGATTAGTGATACTTTAAGGTCTGTGAAACCAGGGATATGAATATATAGTAGCTAATGTTTGGTCTGTGAAACCAATCCAAAGAGAGCTCAGATGATTTAATCCAGTTCTCCCATACTAAAGTGTATATTTGGCTGCATCTCTGGAGGTGGCTTAAAAGAGCCTTTATTAGAGCATGTCTGATGAATAAGTCAGTTTGCATTGGTAACATAATCATCTTTACAGAGAAATATCAAAGACGGGAGGAAGCAAGAGCAGAAATACGAGAGAAGGAGAAAGAATGTGAGAGCGAGCAGAGGAAAGGGCCAGAGAGAAAAATAGAGAGCAGCTAATATGTTTATCGAGTGCAAGTGAGCTTGTTAAAGGCTCTGGCTATTTATGTTCCTGGATCCCAAGTAGAGATAAATGGTTATTTCTCCAAAACCAATTTTAGAAAGGCGGAAAAAAGCCAATTGGATTTCAGGGCCTCTGCGCAGGGATTTGTGCTCCAAAGACTATAAACCTTAGTGACAGTCTTAAATGTGTGGCCAAGCTTGGCAACTGTGCAATTTATTTTTACACCAAACATTTATTACCTTCTTAGACTGTATTATTGTTTTGTCTTCTTTGTATTCCAATTTGCCTCTGGATCCTTTATTTCTTCAAGATGCTTAGATGTGCTGCAGATTTCTTGAAAGGGTGCTAAACCATTCCATCCGTTCATCCATCGTCATCATGAGAAAAACAAATACCACAAGCTGAAATCATGTCCAGATGAATATAAAATAATTTTATAAGAAAAAATATCAGAAAATAATTACTGGGGACTGTTTCTTAGTCTGTAGATACTTTTGCTGCTGGAAAATTGTGTGAAGCATCACATTGGTAGTTGTTTTCTATTCCGGTCAGACAAAGCAAACCATGGCTCAACATCAGTAACGCAACAAGCAAGACTGAGCAGAACAGGAAACTTGGCCCTGCTGCTAGCCATCAGCAAACTAAAACCAACAGAAAGTCTACTCTTGTAACACTGTGCAATTCTGGAGCCATTTTGAATTACACAGGACAATGGAGCGTGCTCTATGAGCTGCATTGAACTTGGGAAGAAAAGGCATTTTCACACAAATCTAAAAAAGGTTTTGAAACTCAAACTTATCTTATTGATAAAAGGTAAATATAGGTTTTGTACAGTATTTACACATATTTATTTATCTGGGAAAAAAAAAAACATACTATAACTGAAAGTGAACAATCAGTAACAAGAAAATAAAAAAGCATTGTTTTCTCCTCCTACCCCTGCCCCTGTTTTTTTTTAAGTTGGAAAATAATCTGTTATGGGAATGATTAATGGCGCCTGCAAACAATGTATTATTTTTCCCTCTCCTCCTCTGTAGCACAGTCAATTCTCCTCGAAGACAAGTTTAATTATCTAGCTCAAGCTTCTAAATCTCTTTATGAGTGGATGCCTGGCTGCAGTTTGCAGTATCATTTAAACTGTATTGGCCGGTGTTGTGCCTTATTCACCAAGGAAAATTAGGAGTATACAGAAGAGGAGGATGTGTTTAGAGACTCCCTCACTATGGATTTTACTGTCTATGAAAGAACCACAAGTTGTCACCTTAATAACTGCTGATAACATTCTCCAGTTCCTTGGGGCAGTTCATATAGTATTTTTTGACTGTTTTAAGTGGCTAATTTGTATGCTGAAAAACAAAGTGATTGTTTGATCTTTTTATGTACTCTCTCTGTGTATAATATGTATAACATTTATTATAAACTCTATAGTATATCTAACTGTTTGAATGGAGACCAGCATTGCTTGAGCCAATCTCTGAGATGGCTTGGCCTCCAGTCCATTGGATGGGGGGTGAGGTGGGGAGTCACGTGCTCCCTTAATGGCATGGAAACCAGGATAAGCTCTGGCCAAATGTGCTTGTAAAGCTCAGAAATTACCCACTTATGGCATACATAATATATATATATATTTACAGCTATATAACCTTGTGTTGTATTTCTTCAGAGTGTGGCATTGTTAGTAGTTAGCTTTGTTAAATCTAACAAACTTGTGTGACATGTACTCATACAAGTGTCACTTTTGCAGACTACCAACCACACATGCTACTCCTTACCAAAAATAACAATTATTTTCCTGTTCATGCTAGTGAAGTGATGAACTATGCAAGGAGGGGGATACATATTTGCTTTACAGACATCACCTTTAATAATATGCTATTCACACAGTTTACAGTAACTATGTAGTATTACTTTATTATTTGTGTTCAGCATTTTTGGAGCTTATTTTCACCAGATCCCAATTTAAGAAAATGTATTCATTGCCTTCTGGATATGGAGTGTTTTTTAATTATTTTAAATCTCATAGTTGTACACAACATGCAGTATATCTCTTTTCATTTTGGAAAATAATAGTGAAGTGAAGAAATGGTAAAAATACATACACAGCCATTCACATCACTTGTTAAGCTGCAGGAGTTAACTGTGAGTTAAACACCATGCTAAGCTAGTATGAATGTATTTAATACTGTGATTGCAACTGATTTTTCAGATTTTTAATTGGAGGGGCCTCAGATTTTACCATCGAACCTGAGGAATCTTTTTCAGCCAAATTTGTGTTGAGCACCAACCAAGGTTTCAAAATTGACTGTGATTTAGCTACATGCATTGTCATCGAACTATATTCACATATCTGTACAGATCGCGTTACAATGCAGATTATAATAGCCAGCAGCCATATCACCCTGCAACTCACAACTGGCAACCCACTGAAGCTAAGCAGGTGTGAGCCTGGTCAGTACCTGGATGGGAGACCTCCTGGGAAAGACTAATGTTGCTGCTTGAAGAGGTGTTAGTGGGGCCAGCAGGGGGCGCCCACCCTGTGGTCTATGTGAGTCCTAATGCCCCAGTATCGTGACGGGGACACTATACTGTAAACAGGCACTGTCCTTCAGATGAGATGTAAAATCGAGGTCCTGACTCTCTGTGGTCATTAAAAATCCCAGGGCGTTTCTCTAAAGAGTAGGGGTATAACCCTGGCGTCCTGGCCAAATTTCCCATTTGCCCTTACCAATCATGGCCTCCTAATAATCCCCATCTTTGAATTGGCTTCATTACTCTGCTCTCCTCCCCACTGATAGCTGATGTGTGGTGAGTGTTCTGGCGCACTATGGCTGCCGTCGCATCATCCAGGTGGATGCTGCACATTGGTGGTGGTGGAGGGGAGTCCCCATCACCTGTAAAGTGCTTTGAGTGGAGTACCCAGAAAAGCGCTGTATAAATGTAAGCAATTATTATTATTATAATCATAGTAGATGGTCACAATGATGATAATGACAGTGATCAGAGGTGGGCAATCCTTATCCTGGAAGACTAGTGTATCTGCAGGTTTTCATTGAGACTCAGCTCCTACGAACCTAATCCAGCTCATTATCGAGACTTGATGGGACCGATTTCACAAATTGTATAATCTCTTCAGGTGCTGCTGCTTTCAAGAGACCTAGAAAACCTGTAAGCATGCTAGTCTTCCAGGGCTGTGCAGGACAGGCTATCACTGATGGTGGTGATGGTGATAATAACTTTGCAACTGCAAAGCGTTTCACATTTTTACAAAGTGGCAGCTAGAAGTGCAATTGTTTTCAATAAACTTGCTAGAATTGTAGTCAATCCTGCTGGTCATTCAAAAAACTATTGTGCTTCAGATGAAAACAAAAACAAATATTAGCGCAATAAGAAAAATTAAGATATTTGTAAAGCTTTGATTTAACCAGAATTCCATCACGTTGTGTTTTTCACTACAAAAAGTATATTTAATGCTCTGATTTATTAATCATGATTCATAACTCCAAACAGTTCTCTGTACAGCTATACGAAGATGGAGGATTTTCCATTGGCTGAAACCTCTTCAAAACAATTTGACGTTTGTAATGCATATGGACATTAAGATCAAGCAATGGTAAAAGATATATTGAATTAAAAATAAAAAAATGATTTGTCACCTCCAAAGACATTGAGGTTAGGTATGATTGGATATTTTAGAATGACCCTTAAGAGATACTCTCTTGTCCCCATTAACTAAATGAGTCTTTCCCTGGTCACTCATGGCACATGATTAATAATATACAAAAGTAATTAAATGTCAAACTGCCTGTTTCTGGCACATAGCATATGAAATTGGTTGTTTCTTTTATTAATACAGGCGAAATAAATGAATAAACTTACATGTGCAAAGTACTTGAACCAGCTGAAGTTCTACATAACCATAGACCGCTTGCAGAGTAAACAAAAAGCTTTTAGAAGGAATAGCATCATGCTCATTAGGTCTGTTCGTAAATGTAAACCTTGAGCCTGGGGCATGTAGTGTTTCACCTATGGCCAGTGCATTAGCACTCACAGCCACAGGCACAAGCGAGAAATAGCCCTCTTCCAGTCCTTTTCTGCTTTTCCTCTTCGGACCGTGAAAGAGATATGAGATAAGTAGAAACTCTGCCTGAGCCCTTACTAATGGATTTATGCACTTCAATAAGAACCAATGAAAGTCAGCAGGCCCTCGTCTGCTGGTCTGCAGAAAAGCAATAATCCATCTGAGTTTTATTACAAGATGGATTTGCCATCAAGGCTGCAATTGAATGTAGCTGCCTAATCAGGTATTGCCTCTGCCGCCCCCACAGCAGCAGGTTCAATTAAGGCATTAGAAAAGAGAGAAAAAGAGAGGAAGAAAAAAATCTTGTTATGGATGGATTGGCAGAATAATTTGTTATTGACGCTGCGCGGTGTGTCTCGTTGCTACATGTTAATTGCTGCCGTTGATTGATGGCATGCTTGCAGGCATCAATTAATCTGTGTTGTCCTGGTTACTGGAGAATCCACTCCAGATTTTCAGTCTATCTTGATACCCCAAAGAATGCTCCCCTAAGAGTACTTGGCATTTCCATGTGGGAAATCGTGACTAATGAATTTAAGTTTTTTATGCACTTAAATATATGAAGTATATGCACTTCATAACAAGACAGCAAATTCTCTTTCGGATTTATTGCCTTCTCTAGGAATCTCCATTTTTTTACGAGACTTTTTACCATTTGGTTCCATTATCACTAAAGGCATTACAAAGTTGTCACGGGAGTTTTCAGCTACTATCTCAAATAAGCTTTTTGATGTGAAGCTCATCTCAGGGCTTTGGAAACCATGTTACATAACTGAAAACCTGAAACCTGAAAGTGCAGTACTGCTAGGTGATCTGAGGGATACCATACAGTTAACTTTCATTTGTTTCTGGCTTTATTGCATATGTGATCCGGACTGTACGGTATAATCAATATAATCCTTGACATGAAAAATGCATCTTACAAGTATATCTCCTAAATATGACTTTGTCATTTTCACTAGATGCCTTTAAGTTCTTGAAGTTGTAAAAAGAACTTAGAAAAACATTTTTCTTTTCAGAATTGAAGATAACTATAAGGTCTGTGTCACTACAGCATTACCGGACCAGAGCTTGTTGAATGCTAGTAAACGCTAAATACTGTCCATGCCATATTATTTAAACATGAATTGTACATTTATTGCTGACATTAATAAGCACCACACCATGTTAATGTTTGTGCTTTAAGTTAATGTAAGTGCTAGTGTGTCATTCATGCACTCCAAATAAACAGTTTATAAGTGTCTCCTATTCTATAATGATTAATTTACTTACCTGAATCCATTATCAAAATTGACTTACTGTACATTGGTATCCTTTTAAACTGTTCTGGAGTAATCTAATCTAATCAAGTACCTTGTCCAAGAACACTAAATCAGTGTTCTTCATTATGACTCATACATTTCCATTTTAAAGTCCACATCCCTAATCATTACCTACATTAATGACAAGTATTCTATGAAGTGTTATGCTCTACTTTTGGAAAAAATGCCTCAAATCTCAATGTCTACAGACAAAATAGAGTGCTTTTTCAACTAAGACCCGAACAGTGTATTTTTTTTTGTCAAATAAAGGGATTTATTTAAATTCAAGATCTGCCATTTGGTTTGGCTTAATTTCCAGGGGATGGTGCCACTTCCATTATCAGTCATATACAGCCCTGCAAGGCATTGCAAACTAACCCAGGCACCAGTAGAAGACTGCTTGCCTCTAATGCACTCACTCAGTAGTTTACATACAACTATACTCCATTTACTACATTCATGCATATAATGCATTATCAGGTGAATAAGTGGATGGACACATTTTATATGTCAGGTTTTATTATCCTGTAATAAAATCACACTGTAATATTTGGAAAATGTTTGTGATGTAAAATATTGAGAACATGTAATGAACAGATGTTAACATTTAAATATTCTAAATATTTTTAAATAAATATCACAAAATCATCAAGATGCATGTTTGCAGTAAGAATATTTGAAAAGGGGGAGGTGGTGGTGATATTTTTTTAAATATAAAAATATCTTTGGATACAGTACATATTGATTACAGGGTAAAACGCAACAGGTGCTAATTTATACTACAGCATTCTAACAGTACAGTAAATCAGAAGTCGTGTCTATACTGCGAGCATAACAAATTTTCTCATTGAAAATAATTTTTTTCTACTCTTCAGTTATTAAATTTATCCCAAAGAATACCAAAACTAATTGTGTATTTCCTTCTGTTACATAACAGTCAGTCAGTATACTGTGACTGACCATTCACCTACTTTGGTTTGTAAAAGATAATTGAGCAGAAGATCTCATCCAGCCTGTTCTTTAAAGAAGCCAGGGTACCAGCTTTGACAGCATGGCTGAGCAGATATCAGTGAGAAACAAGACACTCCTCCAGTAGGAGCCATCTGTGAAGACATTGTGAGATTGCAGCATGTCAAAAGATGAATGGCTCTGACAGGTGGGCGTGTTGGAATAGTATGTTCTGGTCAGGTCCTCGCTATCAGCAGGAAAACTGAATCTTAATCAGCTGGTGATTCCAAACTGGAGGGGTGTTTAATCAAAAACAATTGTAGATTTCAATATTTTTTGATCATATGGTGAACATGAATGAGTTCTGTTTTCCACTGGCTCATAATGTTCCAAAAAGCAGCATGTCCTTAGTAAGCATCATTAACCAGAGATCAGTTTGTTATGGGCTCACCTATAAAGGAAATGGCATGTTTTATATAAAACCCCTGTTGCTTAAAATGAATAATGTATGCTCCATAGTTTCTTAATGCAGTCCTCAGTGGACTGTCTTACAATAATGGCTTGTAATACCTGACCTTTTGCAGGCTAAAGTGCTTCAGAGTGACATGGGTACTGATTCAAGCATCCGAAACTGAAAATGACTTAGCAGGCAATGTTCATTATAATACTTAAGACAAAATAATAAGGGATAAACAGTGCATACAAATGTGACAAAGGTGTATAGTTCCAGGACTTGTTTGTGTTTGTGTACAGTATGTAAGCCAATGTGTAACGATGACAGCAGGGGGGTTTAGATGACTGGCAAACTGAAGGTACACGCTATACAATGGAGAAAATAAGAAAAACAGACCTGAATATTCCCATGGGGTTAAGTATGATGTAAAAAAACAAAACCACATTCCACAGTGTCTAAGTGAATTTGTTTAAAAATCCCTGAACATGAAATTGCGAAAGGATTCCATGTCACAAAATAATATTTCTTGGAATTGTTTTTTTTATCAGGAAGAGAGATGGAATGAAAATGTGATATCAATGAAATTATTAATAAACAAAAAAAAAACAACCAAAGGATCAATTTTTTTAATTTTAGCATAAGCACATTGTTGAAACCGCAGAGATGTTCTTAACCCACAGTTGTGTCTAAATTTGTCAAAATGAGAATTGTTACCTGTCAAAATCCTGTTTTGATTAAAAAGAGAATAGGTTACTCAACTCGGAAATTACTAAAACTATAGTAAATTTTGAATTTGTCATCTCTATCTGCATTCCAAATATTTTAGTTGCTTTCTGTTTGTGTGATATATGCATGAAGATATATGCATGCTGTGGGATCCTCTATTCTTCTTTCTTCTTAGATGTTATTGGCACAAAAATATTTGGGCAAGTTTCACTGTCAGGATACATGCAGCAGAAACAAATTCAATCTGCCTTTTTGTTTGGACTTTGTCTTCATATTGAATCCCACATCATCCTCCCAACTCTACAGCAAATTCATTGCTCCCATTGTTATATACCCTAGGGGAAGACAACATTGCTTCTAAATACAATTTTCTTCAGTATTTGAGGTATTTTCTTCAGTATTTCAATACTTTTGCTTACAGGAAAATTAAAACAAATGTCACAGAGATTCTCCAGGATCCCAGCTATTCAATTTCTGAAACATTATCAGAGCGTATGTAATAATAGAAAACATACAGTACAGTACATCTAAGATTAATAATAAGAACAAAAAACTCCTTTCAAATCTCAAAATCTCATGGAAAACTGAGCAGGAAATAGCAATCAAAATGTTTTAGCATCCTTTTTCTTAATTCATTTCCCCTAAATTTTAATTGTTGATAAGAAAGGGAAGAAAACAACAGCAGTAATAGAAATTACTATAGGGCCAAGCTACCATGCTTGCAATGGATTCACTCTCTTATCTTAGTTATGTGTAACCTGGGAGGGATAGCTGAGTTTATGGGCTTCAGCTCTGCTCAGATAATGAAGCATGTGTGTTGAAGGGAGGCTCCTTATGCCCCAATGGAACAATAATTGCCAGATTTTTCCTGGCAGCAGTGGGGGTCCAGGGATAAGATGAATCTTCAGCTCGGCATGGGGTCTTTGCTTTGGGAAGAATGCCATTTGTTTTCACAATGACTGACACCCTCGAGTTTGTTAACTTCCTACAGAGTTTTACTCCTGGAGTTGTATATTCTGCTAAGAATGGCAGCTGCTTGGAGAGCATTTTAAAAATTGCAAGAGCTACATGCTTCTCTAGACTTCTCTGAGCTTTATTCATAAACAGTTCATACTTCCCTGGATTTCTCTGAGCTGATTTCATAAACTGTCCAAAAGCAGAAAGTGTGATTGTATTAATTTGCTCAGTCATTCTATACATAATGACTATTTTGCTTTTGTTTTAATGCTCTGGTGTTGTTTTTCTCTGTGATGAATAGAGTATTAATGATATAATAATACAGTTAAATATTTGTTCTCATGCTAAAACAGGCATCTATATATGGATTCACTTGACTAACAGGTATGAGATTGATAGATGAGGTTCCATATTACTGTCAGTAAAAAAAAAGTTGTATTTTTGTCATTCATATTTAAATACATATGCTAAGAGAAGCATCCTTGCATTGTCTGTGAAACAATAAAACTAGTAATAAAACTGAACTCATAGAATAGCTTTAATATGCACAGCTACATTTTCAAGGTTGTCAGCTGTGGTCAGCTCCATGTCCTTTCATTCAAAACTATTTGCTTTACCTGTTTAGTTTTCTCATGAAAAGGCTGAGGATCAATTTCTATCCCTTTCTTAAAATGACTTGTTGATTACTCTAAAGTGTGAGTGATAAAATTACTCCTTAAGACATTATACATATAGCTATGGGACTCAGTGGTGTATGGTGAAAAGCACTGGGTGTTCTTATTGCTCGTATTATCAACATGACTTGTTTCCTAATGATACAGGTAACATCAGCCAACATTTCTAGAGCATGAAAATCCCTTTTAGTAGAAAGTCATTTGATTTTTTGGATGTCTCTACAAGACTTTGATACCTTTAAGTGTCTGCATACATACGATGATAAGAAGTAGAGGTAGTGACCTTGATTAAATTCAGCTAGAAACTGGCAAACTGTAATAGAATTCAATCATCAGAGCTTCTGGTCATATGAACTATATTCACTGGTTCAGTTGTGAGTTATCCTGTCAATGTTTCAGTATAATAACGGCAGTGGATACTGTGCATGCATATCGACATCTGAAAGTGAGGTGAAAAAGGTTAAACGTTTACTGATATTCAATCATCTTGGTGTCCACACATACAATATCAAAATGCAGTCTCCATGAATTTTTTTAACTTCTAAAATCCTGGACTGGGATATTTTTTTACTATCACTATACACACTAAAATGATCAATGAGCTGAAACAGGTTTGGGCAGCACAGTGGCTCACAGCGGTTAGCATCGTGGTGCTGGAGCCCTTGGTTCAATTCGTATTAGGCCCCTGTCTGCCTGGAGTTTGTATGTTCTCTCCATGTTCAGATGTGTTTCCTCCACATACAGTACTCTGAATTTCTCCCACAGTCCAGAAGACAAGGTTAATTAGCTTTTGGGAAAATTGGCTCTGGTGTGAGAGTATGCGTGTGTGTATGTTTGTGTCTTTCTGTGCCCTGCGATGGACTGGCATCCCATCCAGTATGTATCCTGCCTTGTGCCAGGATGGGCTCTCCCTTGACACTGTATTGGATGATGCGGTTAGAAAATTGATGGATGGATGAAATTAGTTTTATATGATGACAAGATTTGGCCTCTGTAGCTAATACCATTTATGTCTCGGCTTTCAGATTTATGGTATTGTCAAGTCCTTACATTATGTTAGGTTCACTATAGATATAAGGTAAATAATGGACATTTCTAGCTTGCTTGAATCTGGATAATAAATAACTGATGACCATCGTAGAGAAAATCAGTTGTTCAGATTTATAACCCTGGAATTCTAATTGATCTGTAGCCCAGGTTTTTTTTTATCAGATATTGCATGGTAGATCAAATGTGCCTACAGTTCCCTTTCTTTCATAAACCTGTGTTCACTGTGCAAGTCTGGGTGTGACCCTGGGTATTATTTCTGTAGAAGGCAATTTCATCAGTTAACAAAGGGATCAATCTGACAGGAATACAGCCAGGAGTCTGCTTGCATTTCTGACTTTTTCTTGTGTCGTTTTTGAGTGTTGTTTTGAGAGTGTATATCTCTCATCTTCTGACAATGGATGGATCTCTGTATATCCCTCATGTTTTTAGAAGTAGCATGTATATCATGTATATCAGCCTTTAACCTCCCACCATCTATTTTATTGAGCTATGAGAAAAAGAGATGCCAACATTATTTTGAAGCATATAGCTTGCAAAGTATTTAACTTTAATGAAAAAATGATTTAGCTGTTTTTATTATTTCGTTCTCTTTGAAGTGTCTCCAATAGCTCTCAGTAGCTTAGACATGTGCTTTGAAATATTGAGTTTTAATGGTTTTTTATATTGCTCTGTGATAAGCAGCATCGACAGGGTTTAGAGCTATGATTTTCAGGGTCTTATAAAACTTAATTTTAAACGAGCCTGTCCCTAGACTAAAACTGTCTATATTGCAGCTGTCTTTTTACTAGTTGATGCTGTAAAACACAAACACACTTTTCTATGAAAACTGCATAGAAAGGTCTTATATTAATAAGTTCCTAAATAAAAATCCAACATGAACCATATAATTAATGTTGCATTAGAGACATGTAGATGTTTGTGCATTGTGACTTGGCATTTGTGTTTGCAGGTTAGATCAAAGGTTAATGCTGCAACACATACAGTAGGGATTAATTTCTCAACAGAAAGGTTTAATCTCATACTCAGGTGTTAACCTACAAAATCTGTAATCCATTTTTGTAAATGGATCCTGAAATACTGTAAGTAATTTGTAAAGAGTGTTCCATAGAACAGAGTTATTCTCCACAGAAGGTAAAATGTCAACATCTTTTTGAAACTCCTTCCTTTTACTGAGAGTCTTTACTTCGTTTGAACATGTGATTTGGTTATTAATACTTTTTTGCTACATTGCAATGCTGTAACCTTTCTCTTTAATGTTGCAAAGCTCAGTATCGTTTAAATTGTGGTTATCTTTGCTGTGTACAGACTAGAAGCTGACTTAGTTCTGTTCTGATGGCACAAGAAAAAAGTCAAGGGGAGAAGGTGGAATGCACTGTATACACAAGGCAGCAAGATGAAATGAAAACCTTCATAGTAGCGTGAATCAACCATTTTATCAAAGTATTTGTGTATTGTGGTAGAAAGGTATGCCTGAAGAATATTTGTGGAAGGAGTCTTCATAAAAACCAGTGGTATTTTAGGTAAGGCTCTTGGCTCAATCTCAAATGGGACAATATTCCTAATTTCAGGAGTTCTGTCTTGAGTGGTTTCTGGAATCAGGTATGAAATATCTTATTCTGAGCAATCATCCACAGATGTTAAATAGGTATGAATTAGGTTACCTCTATTTATTTGAATAACTAAGTGTCGGAGCATTGTGAAAACAATGTGAAAACTATTTTCTGCTTGTTAATTTTTTGGAGCCATTTCCCTGTGGTGATCAGATATAAATAGTGATGTAAAGAAAGGGAACTCGGTTTTACCTCTCATCCGAAGGACGGTGCCTGTTTACAGTATAGTGTCCCTGTCACTATACTGGGGCATTAGGACCCATCTGGACCACAGAGTGAGCGCCCCCTGCTGGCCTCACTAACACCTCTTCCAGCATCAACCTTAGTTTTTCCCAATTGTTTGCTTAGAATTACAAAAATGAAATGAAGAATTCAGAAACGATGGTGACACTGCTTTTGATTACTTAACTTAGCATCAAAGTTATACCCAAGAAACCCTTTACCATGATAGACTGTAGTTGGATGAATAGCAAGGGTGATTTTCTTTAACCTTAGGCAATGTTAGGCTTTTAAAGACCTTTCTCATGTTGTGTTACAGCTTGTGACATCCAGCCAAAGAGATACATAGTGTAGAAGCACTATCATATGGACACAATAGAAGAATTCTTGAAAGAATTTTGTTTTCTATTGTAAACTGCTTTTTATTTGTGAAAAATATGATAAAAATATACTGCAAAAATGTCTCGTATCACTCTGAAAAGGTTATATTTTCTAAAATAAATGTTAAGGATAGTTAAGATGGCTATGACAAGAACATAAAAGGTAGAAAATATGTGCTCTGTAACAGCAAATAGTAGCTATAGTGTTTAAAGTGACATTTCTGAGGAAATATCTGACCCTAGAGTATTCAAAGAAAAATGCTTCTTTAAAAATGTCTTATTGTACTGCCTCTGAAAGCTTCCTTTTCTGTATTATTTTTGTCTGTGCAACACAAGGCAATGTAAACTCACTTTTTCTTAATTAAAAGGAAAAAAGCAAGTACGAACATTTACCTTTGTTTGGTATAAACGAGAGGCACAGATCATGATATAAAAATGGTAATACGTGAGTGGCAACATAAACCTTAAAACACTCAAATGAACTGGGTAAGGATGTTTCATATACAAGAGGACTGGTAGTACATGAATGAGTGGAGAGTTTAATTTGTGTATTAATTGTATACATTAATATATTATGCTTTACTATAATACAAATATATAATACATTCTAATTGTGGCAACATTTTTGTCTATTTACTGTGGAGACACATTTTCTACATTTTATAAAGGATTAATTATAAACAATATATTATGCAATGGAATTGTTATCATTTATGGAATGACAGAATTAAATAATAAACAACTGTCAAACATACAGCTAGTGCTGGAGAGTTTTTTGCTCTGAACTAAAAAAATACCTTTTTTGCATTGCATTTACAGTATATAGTTTTCAGATGGTTTGATTTTCCCATTTTTACACCACAGGTATATTTTTCTATTAAAAAAAATGAAAGACCCCTTCTACAGTATATATAGTTTTATTATATAACCACCTGTGACATACCCATGGGTGTGTTGGAAAGGGATCTTTAAAATAGGCTGGTCTGGCCAACAGATACATCAAACAGATGGCTGTAAGGCTGAAATTCACTGGTGCAATTTATTTTACAGTGCAGAGAAAACAACCAAAATACACTACAACCAAAAACCAAACTAAAAGCCTGTGCTGTTCTCTGAGCTACTAACTGCACTTCTTTACGAAGCTCCCCCTCTGTCATGACCGAGCAGCTATCCTGACTACTGGTCTAGACACAAAGTCTCTCTCAGACTCTTTGTGTGGTAATGTTGCCCATACGAGATCAAGAACTCTCACTCTCCTAGAAGGGAAACAAAAATGGCTCAGTCACAAAAGCATTGCAAGATGTTGAATCTTAATACTCCCAAAATACACCCATTAGTGTGAAATAATGAAAGCAATTATATACAATGACAAGACAAAACCTAAGACAACATACAGTACCAACATCACTGCACTACAAAGGCAACACTACTGTATAACATAATCACTCACTCTGTGCTGGTGGGGCTCCTTTTTCTACTGGAAGCCCCTCAAATCTTTGACATTACCAAAAAGGTTCCAAAACCAATTAACACACATACAGTACATACAGTAATTAACCTATTATAATGTACAGGTCACTAATGTAGATATTAATAATATGTCCTCATTACATATTACTACCAGAAAATTACTTTTAACTATTTTCAAAGAAGATAATGTTTAACTCTACATCTATAAAGCCACTCTGAATGACTGTGACTGGGGTTAGGTCCTTCACCTGGACCTAAACCCAAACCCATTCTACAAACACAAAGACAGAGCACCCCACATGCATGTAATACAGTTTATTGTATGTAGCATATACTGTATGATGGATGAAAAATTAGCTTATCTGTCTGTAAGTAATTTGGCTTACTTACTTTTCCCCAGTACTGGGGGAAAAATAGATACTTGTAGTAAAAGGTATGTGTTAGTGCTTCCTGAGACTGCTGACAGAACCCACAATCACATTCTTCAAAACCTCCAAAAGTGTCTCTCAGACTCCCTTCCAAAAAGTCTTCCACATAAACAGTCTCTTCACCAAGACTCTTCACCATTTCACAAAATGTCCAGAAGACTCACAAACTTCCTTTGGCATCTGTCCCTCCAAATGTCCCTCCAGATGACAAACACCTTTCTGTTCACTGATTGACCCGGGAAGCTTCAGCCTTCTACTTTTTAAGCAGTCCTGCCACAGGTGTCATGGATGTCGGAAAGGGCATCCTTTGGAATGTCCAGGAGAGCGGAAGAGACAACCTGGTGCTAGGCGGGTCTCAAGACATCCGTACCCCCAATGCTGAGTGAGGAGGAAAGGGTGACTTAGAAATATATAGCCCCACACAAAGACACACCGACAGGATAAGAAAAGCACAGAAAAACTAGGGACAGGACAGAGTAGGAGCACCCTCTAGCTGTAGAGGATGTGACAGTACTCCCCCCCCCCCCTTCAGGGGCGGCTCTTGACGTCCAAAAAACAAATGAGCTGCACAGCACTGAGGGGAGGAAAAACCTCATTTAACTGAAAGGAAACCTCCGGGGGTCCACAACCGAGAGCTACCCCCTCCTCCAGGGTAAAAACCTTTATTGGGTAGAGGAAGGGGGAGGCGGGTTTATTATAATAAACCTGGGTGATCAGTGCAACAAACCACACACAACAGATAGGAACCAAGAGTCCAGGGAAACAGGGATCAGGTAGACCAGAGAACAAGGAAACCAGGAAGTGTTGAACCAAAACACCAAGAAAAAAACAAAGTAACAACAAAAAACCCTGTAACAGAAAATAGAAAAACACCGCACACAGGGCAAAAACATGTTCAACATTCTGTCACAGATGCCTTAAAGGTGCCACTCATTTATATAATACTGGTCAACAAAATATCAAAATATATTAATACAAGACCAATACATTTTAAGTCTAAGCTTCATTTAAAATGCACATGAAGTTTTTAATGCAATGAAACAGAAAAATACAGTATCTGTACACACAGTTGCTTATTATAGATCACCAACTAGTAACCATTCCCTTTACGGTTAGCATCCATTTTATCTCGGCTCATGTGGCAGTATACAGTAAGTATCAAAATGAAAACATGCTAGTAGTCATCTTATCTTCATCCACTGGACTTGGAGATCAACCATAGTGTAATACGTCAAGAATGAAGGAACACTGCAGTGATTTGGAGAATAAAAGGGAGGTGAGTATCACACAAATAAACGAACAAGAATGCTACAGGAAAGGTGTGTTTAACATTTTTTATATACAAAAAGAGACCCTGTCACAATGGGGTATGTAAATGATTTATTGATCCTTGTCAAAATAGTTGCATAAGATATGTTCTAGGCAAATCTAAGTCAATTTTTCAAATTTGGCATTAGAGAATTCAAGCATGGAGTTTGTACGTTCTCCCCGTTTTTGCACATCTCCGCAGTCCAAAGACATACTGGTGCCAGTGTGTGCATGTCTCTGTATGTGTGTGCCCTGTAATGGACTTTTTCATATGACAGGCTCTGACTCCCCTGTGACCCTGAATGCGATGAAGTGGTTAGAAAATGGATGGATGGAAATCATGTATGAAGTATAATCAACCAAAATCTCAGCAAAATGAACAGATATCTATCTCAGTAGGTTAGCTGAATTACAAATTGAATATTGGACAGTATTGAGAGAATAAAAATAAATGTGACTACCTAGGCTAAGAGGTTAATATTCCAGCAAGTTAATTGGGAAAAAAAGTAGGTGAAGCAATTCATTTAAATTTCTCTAAGCAATAATATATCATTACCATTTCAACAGTACAAAAAAAAAAAAACACTGTATCGGGTTTGAAATTTAGTAAGAGTCCCTGGTTTCTCCTTTGCATAAGCCTCAAAATAATGTTTGTATTTTCCCAGATTTATTCATTAAAATATATGATGCTGAGAGCATCTCTTAAAATGTACCATTTCATTAAAATGCATTAACTTCAATAAATGATCTGCTGCTGTTTCATTCGATTTTTATGATAAAGTGTCATTAACAGTCTGAATACATCACAGTTAGTCAAAATTGTTTGATGATTCTGTGTAAAGATTGTGAAATTCTGGCTGCAATAAAGATAATTAGACCACATTATGTTTTTTGTTATCTTGCAATAACTAGGCTATGCTAAAGCATTGTCTTTCAAATGCATTAAAGGGTATCAGGCCCTATACGCTAGTGCAGAAAGTCAAAAGCAAAACAGCTCCAAACAAAGTTTTATTTTCTGGAGCTGACTGGAGCCCAGTCACATTTTATGAAGTAAGAACGGATTGAGTGATTTTTATTTAATTTGTAGTTATTATTCAGTATACCTTAATTAAAGTGAAAACATCACTACTGTAAAACTATCTATTCATCTATTAATTAGATTGATATCAAAATGTATTAGGACAGCAATTGAATTCTCAAGACTGAATCTCGATAATGTTGAATATTGAATTATACTCATCCATAACCGTGGATTTGTAAGTCCAGTGCAGAAGAATAAAGAAACTGCTGGCGGGGTCTGTCCAAGTATTGTCCGGTCCGTGTTCTGCTGGCTCAATGCTCTTCCGGTCCTGGTGCAGCTCAAAGTATTAGGGAGAGAGTTCTGCTGTAGCATTTCTCTGCAGCGGGACATCCGGGTTAGCGTTGACCTATACATAGTCTGTGCACAAGAGTGCAGTCACACAAAGGAGGGAGTAAATTGGTTTGCTCCTGGCGTAGAGTCCACTCTGAATAATGAGATCTTCAGGAGTGTCAACCAAAGTCCAACTACTGTATATTGCTCTGGTGATTAAACGGATGCATACCTTGGCCAGAATTCTGTCTGAATTCTGTGGCGAAAGCTTAAGTCCTAAGGTTAAGACAACTGGTGTGTGAAGTCATGTGATTTTGTTGTCAGCCAGCCAAGTTATTCAATATAGAGAAACAAAGCTAAAAGAGATCTGCATTGCTTTTTAACTGGGGGAAATATGGCTGGTGACTGGTTAAGTAGTCACCAGTTAAAGTGGGTCTCCACACCTATAGGTCCATGGTTGGTTGGTCATCATTTACCTTTGGCTCTCAGGCAGCTATCCTTGTGCCAGGGGTAGACATCCATCATGGGGAATGGTGGTACTGGATTGTGTCACTGTCCTGGGAGGTGCTACATACAGTATAAAAGTCTAACTCATCTCCCCTGTATTCCAAAACACAAAAATCATCAGGTTGTTCTGTGGTTGGGAAAAATCTACAACAGCTTAATTCTGTGGTCTATTAATAAGCCTTGCTGCTACACAGTTATCATTTCATTTTATTTGTGTGTTAAGGAAGGTGATGTCTGGAAATAATGGCAGCCTAATAACTGAAAGTTTGAAGGGAAGAAAGTGAGTAAATGGTAATATTTAATAATGTATGTCAGTTATATTTATGTAAATTATGTACTGTAATTATCAATGGCCTCCCCACAATTTGCATACTCCTGTTTTTCCTTACCACCCCTTAATGAGATCAACTGAGTTGTAAGGAAAATGTGCAGACACCTGGCCTTCCAGGACCAGGATTCGGCACCACCGATGTAACGAGAAGAAGGCATGCAATTCTTATGCTGGTTAACCAGTCAGTTAGTAGTTCCAAGGAGATACAGTACACCCCCAACAATTGAGCCACTGGGCCAGAGCAGAGAGTCTTCTATTAGTTGGTAGGGAACTGTTCACTGATTTCCATTTAATTTATTTGTTTAGCTGTCAATTGTATGTTAGCCATGGCTCTTTAAGTCATGCACAAAGCACACCTTATTGAGTCACAGCAGAGTAGACTTTGATGTAGTGCATACTGAAATACCGTTTGTTTTGTGCTACGCAGTTCACGTGTACTATATGCACTAAGAATCTAGCTGTGTCTATCATTTTTCCTTCATTAGTCTTTAGACTAATTTGTATAGATAAAAAATAGTCCTAACTTCCCTCATTTTGTATTTTTGTTGCTTCTCTATATAATTCTCTATGTAATAATGCTTTTCAGTCTTTTAGTCAATATCCCAGTGATGTAGAGGTTATAGCTCTGAGATCTTTTTGCCTTTGGTTTGATTTGTGATTTGGAAACATTGTTTTTACACCCTGTATCCGAATTTGTCAGAAGATATCCAAGGATAGATCTGGTAATTTCTGAGATTGGAGACTTCTAAGAATTATCGTGTTGCTTCTGCAAGTGTTTCTGGTGAACCAGTAGGTCCTGCTTTTCCCCTTGAACCAACATTTCCTGTGCTGTAGTTGCTGGTGTTGACGTACATTGGAGAAGACAAGGTTAAACTGAGGTCTTAACCACAACTCCCATGGCTCTTTTTGAAAGTGTGGGTCCTGACTCTGTCAATTGTACAATCTGCTCTTTCTAAAGTTTCCCCTTAAATCACTTAGCAATGTACTGTATATGCTAACTTCTCCATTTAATTTGCTAAGGTGTGGTTCTTCTGATACTGTATGTAATGGTTCCTACATGTTACCCAGGTGAATGTTGCACTTCAGTTGGGTGAAGTGGGTTCCCTCCTGTATCTAATGTGCTTTGAATTTTTTAAAAATGAAAAGCACTTATAAATAGAAGGAATAATTATTAATTAAAAGCTGACACCACATCTGGTGTCTTCAGAGACATGAGCTTTTTGTCATATCAGCTTAAGCTCTAGGATAGAAGAGCTTATAGTGAACCACAGTATTTAACTCCCGAGCTTAGGTTAATAGATTGTGTAAGGGAAATACAAAACAATTTAATTTCAGCTTTAAGTGGTGGTTCCTTACTAGCAACTTTTCCTAAACACTTTTTCTTTCACTGAAACTGTAAATCTTTGTCTGTCTTGGGTTTGAAGCATTTATTAATTATATTGACAGTACTAAGATCCCTTATAAACACTGCATGAAGAGATCTCTATGCTTGAATAGCTTGAGCTGAAAAAAAATATTTTTAAAAATATAATATAATATAAAAAATAAATATTTTTTTGGCCTGGTTTAAACTGTCACCTACTGAAAAAAGGCATATCAAAGATTTTGAGTCCTAAGCTCAAAGATGCAAACATTTTGGTGTCTTTAATTAAAACAGTGTGAATCTTACATGCTGATGTGATGTGTTTGCTGATATCAAACGTTCAGAAGCAGCCAAAGACTGAATCTAACTTCACTAGGGAAACGACTGTCTGTCTTGTACAGAGAAGGAAAAGTCTTCTCAAAGCAGGACTGAGAACAAAACTCAAGATGAACAATCACATTCTTAGACTGTTTTTTAATAATTAAGCATAATGTTTAAAAGCAAAGGAACAAGTAATAGGTTTATTCCATGCTGAAAAAAAGAAGAAAGAGAACACAACGTTTCGGCCGTGGAGCCTTCTTCAGGTGTGAGAGAGCCTTCTTCAGGTTGTCTCTCTCACACCTGAAGAAGGCTCCACGGCCGAAACGTTGTGTTCTCTTTCTTCTTTTTTTCAGCATGGAATAAACCTATTACTTGTTCCTTTGCAGCCTACGCATGCTGACGCAGCTACCCACCTGAATGTTTAAAAGCAGTCAATCTGTAGACAATTGCTGTATTCACAGATCCAGAACTAATTTACAGAAATAAAGCAATCTTTCAACTGCTATTAATTATGTTCTTTCATAGTTCACATAATCATTAGATACAAGCAGAACATAAGAAGGGTTAGACATTAGAGGATGCCATTTGGCTCATCTTGCTCATTTGGTTGCTAGCAGCTAATTGATGTGAGGCTCACATCCAGGCAGTTCTTGAAAGATGCAAGGGTGTAAGCTTCAACAACATGGCTGGGTGGCTTGTTCCAGACTCCCACAACCAAGCCAATAAGAAAAAAATGTAGTGATCAGAGTCATATTCAAGTGTTCCAGAGTACACTGCCAGTAATATTCCTCAGCCTCATTCAAAAAAATAAATAAGGAACCAGGCGTTATTTTAGGTTATGTCTGGGTTTAAGATTACGAACAGGAAAATGGATGGTCAAGTATAGTTTTGTATTGACTTTGGGCACATTGTTGTGATTACATTGTGATTATGGCATGGTCTGAATGACAGTATGTGTCACGATCGTCTTCCCTCCTCTAGAGGGCGCTCCTACTCTTTTGTATTCCCGTTAGTTTAAGTTCCCACACCTGTGTCTTGTTACCTTTTTTATTATTTGAGCTTGACATCTCTGCTTTTCGTGGCTCAGTATTGGAAGGCGGACGTCTGAAGGCCCGCCTATCCACCGGGCTCAGGAGAAGCCCGAGGGCAAGGCCTCTTCCCCAGGCGTCCTGACTTCTGAGTCCGGGGCTCGGAGCGCCTTGCTCCATTATGGTTTAATTTTCCATGTTCCTGGATCCCTTTTCCCTGTCTTTGTCTGGATGGGTCTCCCGGTACCTGGACCTCGGACTGCTCCCTGATTCCCCTTTTGGACTTCCTTCTGGACTAGATCGCTATGCCTCCCGAGCACCAGATCACTGCCGTCACTGCCCCCCTGTCTGTCATCCCATCCTCATCCTCGCCATGTTTTCCCTTTTGTCCTTCTCCAGCCACTTCTGGATTATACCATCCGCATAGGGTCTTTATTACGCATTTCCCGGGAGTCAGGACCGGCTCCCGTGACAGTATGATGTCTTGGTTGAGCAAAACTAAGGAAAGAAGGAACAAATAATTAAAATGCAATTACACACATTTTGAACAACAGACAAGAGCTAGAATAATAAAAAACATTTTAATTTTTATGCATTTTCAGATAGCTGTTGCATCAACTTTCAACCTATCCGGGAAGCACAGGGTGGAGGGCAGCACAGGTTCATTAAGACTCAGAGAAAGTTCAAGGCAACATGGGAAGACAATGTGTACTCTGTCCAGAAGGCATTGCAGTCTGGAATCAAACGCTGCATCCAAAAGTGGTAAGGTGCTAACTGCCATGTCGCTGTACTTCCCAAAACAATGGATCTTAAAACTGTATATTTGAGCACTTACAGTAACTTAACAAATGTTTCTATACTGTTTCACAGCATAAACATCTTGCAAATCTACTTTGCTCCACATTCTGCTCTTACCGATGCTTTTTAGAAAATTACAGGGAGGAGAATTTACCGTACAATACTAATTAATTTTGAACTTGATTTTGAATAGCTGAGGATAAAGTTGTCAGAACAGGTGTGTGCTTGTGTGTGATATTCAGGGAAAAGGGTGTTTGATGACAAGCAACAAGAAATTACAGATGGGCACATTAAAGACACCCTTTTTACATTATCTTCAAGTGTGTTGACAGCCACAAGAACATCAGAGATTGAGTTTCTAAATGAAGCAATTTACTGAGCGCGATTGGATTGTAATTTAACTAAGGAGCTAATATTGGTTTAGTTAATTAATATCTGCCATTAAGATGACAGACTTAATAGGACAAAATAATTCTGATGGAAGGGATCTTTAATGGTTGCCTAGAATAGCTTACAGAATGGAAGGATGAATGATTTTCCTTAACAATAACCCACAACAATGTAGAATGCAACTGATTTTCCATCTTGTAGGCCAGTGTCTCTTTGTGTTGGAAGTTATTGTTTAGTTAAGGTTTGACAATAAAACTGAACAGCAAGTTTAAATGTTTAAGGAAATTTAAACAAAATCTAAAAGAAATCAAATCCTTTATAAATCATTTGGTATCAACTGGAATGTCTTTCATTAAATGTCTTCTGTTTTTGGAAAATATCATATCCTATATTACAGTATATCTTGAAAAAATGCACAACAAATGCAGACGTTTACACACCTTTGCCATTTTACATTTGATTTCATATGTCATTTTGCATGCTATTAACAAAAGCATAAACTGCAATGAGCCTTATTGTGCCACTTTAATATAAGTTATTGCCTAATCCTCAGAGCAAGGTCCTATAACTATCTACAGTGTAAGCTTCTGCATTAGGAAATGACAAAGGTTAGCTTGCGGAAATGTCTATATAAAACTTTATTCGGGATCGTAGAGATAAATACATTTTGGGGGGTTCTTGAAAGACAGATAATCTGGTAAAGCTTTACACTTCTTGCTGGAAGCACATTTCTGTCTAGAAAAGAGTGATGAAAAGGAAAAAAATGTTTACTTCATGCCAGTATTGTTATTTATCAGACCTTCAGGTAATGCAACAATAAAGAATAATAAAATTCTTTGGATTTGCAGTATGCTGAAATTTGCCATTCAACAGGCACGAAACACTCAGATGAGGATAAAATATTTGAAAGTTTCCAATTCTTTTTACAGTATATGTCGAAATAGATTTCAGGGATGTGAGACAAAAGATTTAGGGAAAGAAAAAAACACTGGAAGAGAAAGAGACAAAGACAGACCTAGGAAAAAATAAAAATAATTAAAAAGAAAAGGAATGAAATTGCACAATAAGGTAGGAAATACTTATGACAGAAGAAACATTCGATCAACAGCATATTTATGTGTTTTTCTTGCCACATTAAGATGATAGTCCTTTTTGACACCTCTGGGATTTGTAGGGATTAGATGTTCTGAAGACAAATGGAAATCCATAACGAAATTATGCATCTTCTCCCCACAAAGTATCTCTCATCTTCAAATAATTCTCTTTCTGTCCTTCATCTAATTCACAAGGAAACCTCAGTGGCCCAAAGTGTAAAATAACCTTCTTGCTGCAAATTATCACGTTGCAATTCCCCCTATTCCTCAGTGATAACTGTGTGGTTACTCACTAATAATGATGGAATACATAACAGAACAGACTCCATTACTCAGGAGTAAAGGCGAGTTTATAACAAGCTAAACTTACTCATAACAAAACAACAGGGACGCTAAAATGCCTGGTGGAAGAATTTTCTTTTAGGTGCAAATGTCTGAAAGTTTGAAATTCTAAAGTTTGGATCAAAGTGGAGATACAGTCCCCCATCTATTCTGAGATGATTAGCAAGTTCCACGATATAAAGCTATTTGAGAAACAATAAAAAGAAAATAATTGAATTCTACAACAAAAGGGAAAGTAAAAGATCTTTTTTAAGCCACTGTCCCCTTAGAAAGTACTGAAGCAGACAGTATTCTTTTTGAGAAATAATAGCTCTCTATGGTTTTGTACCAGGAAGGTCTTAACAAGCCATTTTGGAAGATTCTATATGGATCTCTCAAAATGGGTTATTATTGGTATCCCAGGAAGCAATCAACAAAATACCAAAGCATTTATTTTAATTACCAAATACAATGTGTTTATTATTTGGAAAAAAAGGATGTACACAATTTGTAAGGTTTGCAATATTTTAATAATTGCTGTTACAGCTAGGCAATTTTTTTTTGTAAATTCAAGAAAGTGTAGCTAAAAAGAATAATAAAATCAAACAGGCTTGGAACTGTTTTAACTTTGTGTTGTAACATTATTTTTTTATTAATTGATTAATTTAATCAATATTTTCTTAAACAGCAAAATCAAAACAATCAAATTCAATTCAAGAAAGTGTAACTAAAAAGAATAATAAAATCAAACAGGCTTGGAACTGTTTTAACTTTGTGTTGTAACATTATTTTTTAATTAGTTGATTAATTTAATCAATATTTTCTTAAACAGTAAAATCAAAACAATATATTTACACAAATCAACTAGAGGGAGACCAACAGCCATGGGCTTGGAAAGAACAGAACCAATACTTTCCTATTCGCTATGGATGCACGATCTTTAGAAAAGGCAATCTTGGTAGATGATCATAACAGTCTTGTTTATCTCTTTTTTTTCTATTTAGTTTCTAAAAAAAATAGCAATTACTGTACATTTGCCAATGAATGTAAAATGCAAATTATCAGGGGACTGTAATGAATGAGAGCTTCACATATTTTCCTTTTTCCTCGGTTAGTGAACAAGAAATACAATGTTGCATGCATTAATAGAGAAGGAAACAGTTTACATGAGACATGAAGTAGTAGGTAGCTTGGTGGTGTGATTAGGTATGCATGCACTTTGTAATAGGTGGGGTCATGGATTGTAAACAAGTCCTGTCAGAACCAGAGGCATGTTATCAGCTTAACACAAGAGGCAGCACACACAATCTTCACTCATCGCCCAAGACAATACTGTTCCTAATCCTGTCTTGGAAAGGTCTGTGTTCACTACCATTTTCTTGTCAAAGTCAGGGGCCATTATCACAGTGCCAGGCCAGCACAAAGCTAGTCTTTCAGAGTGGTGAATATTACTATATTTGCAACTGGTATTTAAAGAACAATGATAATAAAGGCTAATAGTGCAGAGAAATGGTTTGTCAACCCCCATTATAATTAAATAATGCTTCTCATAACGTTTAGCTGATTTTTAACATAAATTATTTCGTCCTTTGTTGAATCTCAACAGATCAGTCTACATTTCTCTCATCTCTCTGTTGTCTCGTATTTTTTTCATTTTGAAAATGTTCCTTGAACTGACTTGTTCAAAGCTTTTCAGAGCTTCAAAAACCTGAATTAAGTCCCCATGCAATCTTCTCTATAATGTTATGTCATATAAGAACAAGGCTTTTTTTTTTGTAAGGAGACCCTCGTGTCTAGCAATCAAAATTCTCTAACATAATTATCTGTAATAATGTTATAGTCAGTGACAACAATCTATGTTTTCAGAAAGCATACTAAAAGTATATATGTTAAAATACACATAGTAGGGTATTCAGTCTTCACATGTTGGCTGATACTACTGACCACTGGTTAACATTCTGAACAATTGATCTGCATATCAGTTTGGGTAACACCACAAGATAAAAACAACTGAGAGCAGGTTTTGTCACAATTTGCGGTATTAAATTCAAACTTTTTCTAGCAATTCTGAAATACAATTAATGTCTCAGCAACTTAAATTTGATTAAAGGGGACATGAGAACGCACAAGCCCTGTTCTCAAGGCATTGCATTCACAAAATGACAAGATGGGTTTAATAAGAGAGGCTTTGGAGAACAGTTTTATAAATAGATGTAGTTGCTAAATTTATCACAAAAGTAGAGTGCTGAATTCATGGCTGACACACTCTACAGTACTGAAAAGATATTATGGCCATGCAGAGAATCATTGATGTGTTATTCATGCAGGAGGTTTTGTTCATTGATGTGTCAGTGCCTATCCCTGCAAAATGTGTTGTGATATTTTTGTAACATATCAATACCATGGCACTCACATTTCATTGGTATCAGTTATGGCCACGAGTGAACAACAACATAGCATGTTTTGTATTAATAATGGTTGTTTTTATTCAAACAATTCATGGTGAGGTTTGTTAATGAGGGATGCAATGGGAGATCTTTTATAGTCAAAACGTTTATCTGTAACAGGCGGCCCAAGCAGAAAGTGGACTAAACATCAATCTTTTGATCCACAATGTATTTTTTTTTCTAATAAGATCAAAAAAGAGCTGTAAATCTGCCAAACACTAGGAGGCACCATCTGCCTATTCCAGTCAAGGTTTATGCAAATTGAACCCGTTTTCTTCTCACTGTGCCATTTTCTTTCATAAAAAAGGATGTACTTGTGATTAAAATGTTCTGTTTGTTTTACTTAAGCACAACAGCCATAAAGAGTTACAGAGCAGTGAACTAGAAAATAACATTTGGAAAACAGCTCTACCCCAACCAATCTTGGTGACCTTTGCAAAATGTAATTATATTACACTTTACTATTCCATTTGAGCTGAGGCACAGTAATAGCATTTCAAGACTTCTCATCAGATTTAACCCTTCAGTGCTAGTAGACAAATACATTGAAGCTTCTATAAAACACATGATGATCGTTTTTTCAGTAATATTTCATACATCAACACATGCAAAGGAATAGAATTAATGAAATATGAGTTTATACTTGTACTTTTCTAAGCATACACTTTCAAGATGTACTGTCATACAGTATGTCTTTGACCTTATTTGAGCCTTCTTGTGCAATTTAACCAATTTACACTCATACAGTATGTACCTATTGTTATAGTAGGACCTTTATCAAGAAACACTAAACTGTTTACCCTGCAAAGGAAAATTACGTGCATTGATTGGATATCACTAAGCATGTTTTAACACCACAGTAGTTGTATAAATACTGACAAGATTAATACTGTATCTGTTTGCTATAAGCATGTTCCCAATGGGTTTTATCTATGCAATTGTGAACAGTATTATTGAATATAGACATGAGCAAACTGACAGTTGATACTGTACAAGGTATATGCAATTTGTTGAGCAGGATGCATAAGTTGTTTGACGGAAAGGAGAAAACAAGTAACTTTCATGACTTCATTTTTCAGTGCAACCCTCCCTTGAAATGATGATCCATGAGAAGTTGCCCTCATCTTTTGGTTTTGGGTGATAAAATGTCCAGCTGTGCTTTCCTCTCTTGGGTGCAATTATTTTTCAGCTTCAGTCCATGCAGTGCTTCTCATTACAATGTCCAAGAGAGACGCCTGCTTTTTGTGCTACATGCACTCTGAATGGATTTAGTTGCACCTTTTATAGGACAGAGGGAATTGTTGCATTACAAATAGGATGTTTGAGATCTTCAGTCCACACATTTGACTACAACTGTCTTACAGTATATGTCATTTTAAATCATTTTATCGCAAACAAATCACAGAAATACCGCTTATTTATTTTATAATTACGATTAGTATTCATCCATTTATCAGTGGTGCATGCATCAAAACAAGAGATTTTTGCACTCCAAGGCTACAAACTAAACCAAAGTAATTGCACATTAAAGGCCATTTTAGGACTTCATTAAAATGTAAACATAAACATCCTATCTTGCTGTTTAGGCTGTACTTATGTATTGTTAAACATTAGTGATTTTTTTCAAATCACCTTTATAAAGTCACACTGCTGATTTCCCAAATACATAAAAACAATCAGCCTTGTTTTCTTACGAAGGTCTGTGTAAACTGTATGTATTGTACATAATACCACAGCATTACAGAAAGAAAGTCCTTGTATGGTAGAGTAAGAACATGAAACTGTGAGTTACATTTGAGGAAATATTAAATTCCTTTTCTTTATGTTGGAAATAAAGTCCGTGGAGTAGCAAGCTTTAAAAACAAATTAACCAACCAGTTCAGGATAGTAGATTGAGTATTAAGCAGAGAAAGCTTGTTTGATATTGGTTTAATTTTGAATCAGCTGTCTATTAAGAACATTTTCTGTATAACAGTTTCTTGTATATAATTTAGCAGATGAATGATTTGCTTTTCTGCAATGGACTGGCATCCCTTCCAGGGTCTATCCTGCCTTGAGCCCGTTCCTTGCTGGGCTAGGCTCCAATAGCGACCCTCTCTCTATTAGATAAAGCAGTTAGAAAATGGATGGGTGGTTTTCTTTTGGCCACAGAATATCATACTTTCAGGTAAAGTACAAGAAACTTTTTTCCTCCTATTCCACTTTGCTGCTACACATATGCTAAAGTCAAAGCTCCCTATTCATGACAAAGAGAAAATGTTCCCCAGGCCCGACTATAGAAACACTGACATGGTGTAGGGACAGTGTTTTCATTTTTCATTTAGGGCTAAGTCTGTTTTTAGCAAGTGATTTAAAAAAAATAAATCACCCTTAGTTTAGACAAATGCTCATGTGAAATATAGATGAGAGAAGTGTTGATAAAATAGGTTTGTAAATTGGATGAAAGGTAATTTATAAATTATGATTTCATGCACATGGTTCTATAACAAACAAAAAAAATCATCCTCCATCTGTAAAATGCTGCTTACTGCTCAGCAGAGCGAAAGAGATTGGCATTTCCACTTTTGGACTTAATAGGAGAAACAACTGTTTCTGAGTAAAACCTAATATTGATCTACATGCTTATAAAAGCAATTTAAAAATAAGGAATGTGAAGCTTTGATATCCCTGCAGTGAGCCTGATGATACTGATCAAACGGTAAGACTTTGTTCAGAAGACAAAGATGTTAAAAAGATGTTTTCTTACAGTTTATATTTTACATAGAGTAACTGGACATACCTGGAGGCAACAGGGTTGCATGGTAGTTAGTACAGCTGTTTCAAAGCTCTTTGGTCCTTGGGATTGATTCAGCTTCTTCTGTGTGAAGGCTGGATGTTGTTCTTATGTTAGTGTGGGTTTTGTCTAGGTGTGCTGGTTTCCTTCTACATGACAGAGAAAAGCTGCCTTAATTGATGTCTCTAAAATGTTCCTGTGACTAACTGTCATCCTGTCCAAAGTTTACTCCTGTCTTACTCTCTCTGCTTCTAGGACAGGATCCAGGTTGCTGTGTACCCTACTAGAATTTAGTGGCTTTCTGATAATGAATGTAGGGGTCATCATGTCTGCTTATGTTTCCTTGAACTTTATATATATATATTTAGCTTTCCTTGTTGTATCAAGTTATTTCTTCAAAACTCTATAAATGAATGTGCTGTTATATGTACATTTACATTGCAAAGTATGTTTCACTCATACACGAAACCTTAAATTAGTTCTAAACACGTTAAATAAATCACTACTAAAACTTAAATGGCACAACCATGGCTATTTATCACCATCTGATGGTGGCAGATAATATTAAGGAGTGCAATTACAGAGTACACAGTGTGCTATAATAGAATCCTTAATGCACATATTTATTTGTTTTTGAGTGATGCCAGGTCCCAACAGAAGCTATGAATAAAATAGCAGGAGTGGTATTTTTGTAGTTGGTGTTTCTTGTATTTAGTAACCATAATGATATTGTAAGTAGAGATAATAATAAATTGCATTCATTCAATGTTTTCCAACCCAAAAAATCCAAATGCACTTATATTCAGAAGGAGAGCCACTGCACTGCAGCAGGTATTCAGCACCAGCAACCCCATTGCATAGCTGATCAGGAGAAATAAGGAATTGCTTCTGTTTTATGGTAAAACTCTAGGTTAGCAAGAATGAACATTAAACAACTGGGGTTAACACCCCTTTAATGACAAACTCGTCAGGACCTCAGTTTATTGAGACAGACATACTGTGTAAACATATTTTCTGCAAGTAACATTTGTGGGGGAAGACAGATGCAATATTTTATCTTCAGTAATTATCAATAATCATTTCTACAGTTTTTGTAACAATCAACAACATTAGTATTACTGAAAGAACTGAAAAGAAATTAACAACAACCAGGCCATGGATCCCCTCTTTCCCCCCGGAACCACACATAGAATTACACAAACACACTCCTCACAAAAGGTTTGCTAAGGACTTCACAATCCTGAAGTGTCTGAAAATGTTAATTGCTATTGTCTCAGCACAATGATCAGGATAGGAACAAAACTCAATAAAGGTACATTCAGAATGTAACCTGACACAAAAGTGGCATGTGTGCGCAACAGAAATTGCAAATGTGTAAAATATGTATACAGTATGTCTTTTTAAATGCTCAAACAATTAGATCACAGTCTATCGAATCTGTGTTAAAATTAATCTTTGTAGGAATAAGCTTTTGGATTTGTATGCTTCCATTCGCTGTATTAAGTACCTTTTACCTTTATATTTTCTTCAATGGATAAACTCTAGGAATAAGGCCTCATTTTTTTATTTTTTTGCTCTGCTGACTATTCCAAAACATTCCCTCACTCCTTTTATTTTGCTTTGGGCTCTATGGTCCATACAGCATCTATCCGAAATCAACCAGTATGTTTTCAATCATTGTATACAGTACATGTGTTCTCTCTGACCAAATCAATTCATTCCCCACTTCATTGAAACTGCAAGTTGAATTGCTGCAGTGCTTTAACTACACTTAATTATATTTTGGGTCTCAAAATTGATTGAATTGCATCAAAAAGTAGAAGGTAATTTGTATTGTAAAAAGTGACTTGAAACATTCTGACTAGGATTTGCTTTTTATGTATTTGTTCAGCTGTAAAGGAATTTATATAATTGGCACTGTGGAATTGGAGATGTGCACGATGATCTTTTATAACCTTTGAATGAACATGCCAGAATCATTCCACTCTTGTAAGACAAGACAGGAAAAGTGAACAGTTCCGCTTAAATTCTATTTAATTGCATGGGATATTTAAAGGCCATCATAGGACATCCCTGAACTGGTGTGCCCTTAGCAGTAAATGTTGCCATTAAAACAGTGTGCAAATTATAAGCTCATTGGATGCCAGTGTCAGACAAATAGCTAGACATGCTTATCCAGTAATATTCTGAAGCAATGTGCTAATCAGGCTATTTAAAAATTCCTAAATCCAGATTAATTAGGCTTAACGGGTGTCCAGAATGACTATTTTGTGTATCCTGGGGGTATTATACTTAAAAGTTATTAAAAAAATCAGCAAGTCAAATTAGGTTAGCTTTCAATATTAATACTGAAGATTCCCCAATTGAACCTAATTAAATATAGTTAAAATCAATTACTAAGGTCTCTAGTTAACAGTGTCCAAATAATATGAAGCAGCGGGAAATGGGAAATGCTTTTGAAAATTTTTAGTATTAACTTTATTCCCTTCAGGGTAAAAATGTTATGCTGCCATGAGGCATGATACATTTAATAAGCATTAATTAGATTAAAAGAAAAGTAATAGCTAAGAAAGATTTGGTAGCATGTAAGTTTTTTCACTAGTTCAGTGATAAAGTCACTATCTCCAATCTTAAATGCCTTCCTCTGCACCATGGCAGGTTTTACTGTGTCTAAATCCAAAAAACCTGATTTCTGGATCTGACTAAGCTATTTGCACCATTGGGTGCTCAAGGAATATTTAGACATCAGAATTCATTTAATGTCATTCATTTAGATGAACTTTTAGGTGACATCTCCCTCTAGTTCACTTGTGCAGCCTGTTTGTATACTGTGCATGGAGAGACACGTGCATTTCATACTGTTTTGCTAAACATTTTATTTAATGTGACTGAAAATTGCCAAATAAAATATAAAGCCATGTTTTATATTTGATTTTAAACCCTTAAAAAAGCTTTTCAAATTCCTGGTTTAGAAAGGAAGTGCACCATGCCCACCTCAACAGGTTGTCAAAAAGCTGAACAATTCTGCTCATTATTTTCAAGTCCACCTAACCCTCTGTTCCATGTTCACTGTGAAAAATACAGCCTGTCTGTAGTCTGCACTGATATTTTTTGTCAATGAGATTTGCTACAAGGCCATAAAGTTTACTTTAGGGGTCTTCTGACATTATTTCTCTATTATTACTGCTGAATAATTACTTGAATCATTTAAAAAATCTGACTGATCTAAACCGAAACAATGAGATTCAAAATGAAAAGCTGCCTCCATTCTTTCTATTTTGTGCTCCCATCACAGTTGCCCATTTCTTTCTATAGCATTTAATAGCGGCACAAAAAGAAAAGGTAGAATTCTGTCAAGTGCACATTAACCTTGGTAGAATGCTTCTTTCCTCACTGGAGTTTCTGTGCTGGCATTGTCAGGCTGATGTTCTGTCATTTCAGAATGACAAAGTAAAAAGAAAGTAATGGCACATTAGATATACTGCTAAATCAAAAAAGCAAGAGAGATGAAGTACAACTATTGTTTTCATCAACCCTGCATTTCAAATGCTTCATTGGAAACAGTACCGTGTCAAGCTGAAATGGCTAATTAAAGCAAGGACATCATTTTCTTTTCATCATATGTTTCACAAAAGAGGCTGTGACTTTTGAAAGATGAATAAATGGATTGATTATGGTTATAATGGGCTCACGAGTGTGTTTAAAATGTGCATTAACCCTCCTAATCCCATTACTTACACTGCTCAAGAGGTGGAAATTTACCTACAGAATCCCCCCCAAATATGCTGTATACATTGGTTTATTCTCATGGAAAACACATTAGTGCTAATTGAAAGGTGATGAAGAACGCAAGGTTGATTTATTCAGTTTCTGCTCATGTGTAAAATAAACAGAATAATAAAATCTTTGAATTCCGTGCCAGATGAATATAGGAGATCCATGTTAAAGCTGATAGTAATGTATGTGAGATACTGTATGTAGGAGAGCCATCTTGTACATTCTCATGATTACCGTTTGAGATAATTCATACATGGAAATGCAATCTGCTATAGCTCAGAGAAAGTGAAGAAGAGGAATGTTAAGTAAAAGTGACACCTCCTGAGCTGACATGTGGGATTCTATCAAACTATTTTCTAACTGAAAATAAGAAAACTGTGCACTTGCTTTTGCAAGCTTCTAAATTCAAAATTATTTTTGACATCATGATGATGGGGCAGATTTCATGTTGGAGCAGATCTTCATTCAAGAAAATCTGAAGTTTGTAATCATTACATTTTTCCAAGCTGAGCATTGCTTAAATAGCTAGGGATCCCAAAATATAGGAAAAAAATATTATTAAAAATAACCAAAATGTTGTTTTCATTCTTCCTTACACATCCAACTGCACACAAAGTTAATCAAATGTGGCTATATATTGTACCTGAATTAACCCATTAAGTGTATGGATGGGCTCAAGAAATTGACACAGCTATGAATCGTTACAAATCATTACAGTAGATAAAGCATCAATGGATACAGAGCATATACAGCACTGATATAGATGTGTAAAGTATGCACTATAAAAGCTAAACTACAACAGGCTGTGTACTGTATATCGTGCCTACGGTGGTGATAGACCCCTGAGGTAAAGCCAAAGGCCTTTCCATCCCACATGGTAAGAAGAGATACAGTATCTACTTCTGATAACATGGAAGTGTGACATTTGGGAAAGAAAAATAATTAAAATAATGTAAACATTATTTAAATTAGAAAAAAAATCCAGGATTTTTTACTAGCTACTTGTATGCATCCTCAGTATTATGCAGTCCCTCTGTATTATATAGTAAATTAAATTTCAGCAGTCATGGAAAAAAAAAACATTGGTTCTGGATTTCAAAATGCTGATTTATACAGTATGAAAAGTATCATCACTATGCAGACCATGGTCTATCCGAACTGATTATGCAAGTCAGAGGTTATTGTATTTCTGAGATATGCTTTATTTATATATAAAGTGCCTTGCAAAAGTATTCAGACCCTTGCACAGTTTTCACGTTTCATTGCTTTAAAGCTAGCTAATTAATATGTTGTTAACACAATATAATCTGCTCACTCTGCACATAAAACAAAAAAGAAGTAAATATAAAAAATAATATGAAAGAAAAACGGAAAATGCAGACACATGCAAACCCAAGAGCTACAGTATGACGGAGCACTGTAAATAACCATGTCATTGTGCTACCTGAAAGCTTAACCACTTAAAAAAATTTTACTCTGAGCATCATATGATCTGTAAGGTCACTGCCACCCCTTTTCCCACTATCGCCACCTTAAAAATGAAAGGTAATAGTGAGCTGTTCTTTTCTCAAGTAGTACCACAGTCAGCAGTGTGACCATGCTAGACATTCTTCAGCATTTTTCAAAGGTCCAAGCAAGCTAGTTCAAGAGGTGCAGGTGTGCTCACTGTGAATATCTGATTTTAAACACCCGCTTGGAAAAGTTTCACTTAATATTCCTTAAGTTTCTTTTATGCTTTATATTTTCTCCCAGAAATGCAGTGTACTTTTCCTGCCCTTTAAGTGGAACTGAATGACTTTTTTGGGGAATGTTAAAGGGGAAATGTGTGCTGTTTATAACTATTGAGTGTTGTGTGAAAAAATGCAATTTATGCTTAGATGGCCTTGCCAAAGATGAAGTGTAATTGAAATCTCGGTCCAGCATGTTAGTTCAACGATATCAGGTGATTAGATTTGTTGGATGTAAGGAGAATTTTTCTCATTCGTGAACATTTCAGTTAGTGAGGTGAAATCTCAATTAAGCATACCAAATTGGAGACAGCAAGGCGGACAAGCTCATTTGCGATGAGTAAGTAAAAGTGTCTGATGCTTAATGTGAAATATTGTGTCTTCCACACGAACCTGTAACATTTGGTTTTAAGACCTTAGATTACAATACTTTGTCATTCTGTACTTAATCACATAGGGCTTATGTAAGTTCTTTTCACACAAAATACGAACATTAAATATTTGCATTATTTATTTTTCTTATCTAAGGAGATGCACATAAAACAATTCAATATATTTTATGAAGTATTATGATATTAAAATGAATTATAAAATATAATATAATTGTATTTGCCTTGTACTTATTTGTTGAACGTTTTTGTCAAAATTAACGTTATCCAATAAAAATCTTTGTATACCTGTTTGTCTGCAGATCAATTACTTTGCATTGTCATGAAAATCAGTTATGTTTCATGATTCAAAATAGTCTTTTTTTAAAAGAATGAACATGCAATAAGATATCTCAGAAATCCGCACAAAGGCTGTCCTTGGCATCTGATGAAAAAATGCATAACACTCTGAAACTAGTGATGAAGCTACAATAGTTAGCTAGTGTTTTCCTAAAATGGAAAAGTTGTGAGTAAAATGTAAATGTGTCAGTAAATTAATAAGATCTGAAGCTGCAATTTGATTACTTAAATGGAAGGTTTTTTCTTCTCACCAGATTAGACCTAGTTAATAAATATTAGGAATACGTTTCTTCCATGGGGTTTAGATTTGCTAACTGGTCTGAACCACAGATAATTACACTTTCTGACACATCCGAAAAGCATACCAACCCACAGACTAAGAACGATCCCATTTCCATGGCAGAGAAAAAAATGACCGCAGACTCTGTACCTATTAAATCTCAATAAAACTGTTTCTCAACCAAAAATTACCCCTGCATTTTTCTTCTGTGACAACTTTCGTAGGAGTTGATGTGAAAACAAAATTATTGCTTCAAATATTCTCCTCTACTCCCCTGTAATACAATATTGATGCATTTTTTCATAGTATTCTGAGTTGAATGTTTAATTGCACAGAATAATATGGTAAGAAAAATGTTAATAACATGTTTCATACATTTTTGCGTTGCCTGTTGTCTGAACAAAAGAAATCAATCTTCTTTGAATATATGAAGAAAGCAAGTTTGAATATATATAGAATACAAAGCACTTTGGAAAAACAGTCTAGATATACCAATACCATTCTGGATGCATGGTTACACTGTAAAGGGTGAAAAACTAAATTTACATTTGAACCTGTAAAGTGTAGACTGAGCTTGTTATATCAGTGTATCTCTTACAAGAAGAGAGAATAAAGCCATACAACAAGGGAGTGGTGGCAGGTACCTCTCTCATCTTTAATAATGCAAAGAGACATTTGTCAGAGAAGATGAATTGTTTTAATCTTGAACAGCACAATGGGGCCATCTGAGGATCCATTACAGTTATGAGAAAGATAGTTTTTTTGAAAATTGTTTTGACAAGCTTCATTGACCAAATTAATGCAAATCTTTGCATGTTAGATATTAAATCAAGAAACTAGAGTGATGCCTGTGTCCTGGTCATAATTACATTAAAAACAAGAGTAATTTTCCCCCAAAAGACATGTTGACAACCACTAGAAGAGGCATATCCAGGATTTTGATTAAGAAGGAGGTACAGAAAGGAATAAATACTAATTTTTATTTTTATAAACAGATAGATTTTTAATTTTTCTTAGATCTACAAAATATGAGTGTTCTCTAGTGAAGTTGCTATGATGGCAAGCTGTGTCAAGCTTTCTTATTCCATTGGAAAAGAAGTTTGCAGAAGAGACACTGTCAATACTGTAATGTTACACATTCACTGACATTTTATGTGCAAAGTATAAACAATAAGATTGATATCTTGATTATGATACAGTACAAAGGAAAATGTATTGTATTTAATGATTCCTTTTTTAAGTCTTCTACCTACCATGCATACAGCAACTGTCAGCAAGACATTAAAATTAGACATACAGTTTATCTCTGCTGTTAAATATTATAATAACAAAGTAAACATGCATGTATATTTTTCATTTTTGTAAATTCACACTCAAAATATTGTAAGTCAGTATTGAACAAAATACAGTAGCACTAATATTCAATGCTTATCTGTACATCAGTATAAAAGGGGCAGAATGAATCAATGGATTCATTCACATATAATTGCAGATAAAAGCCATGCTATTCAATCGCTACAATCTTGGCTGAGTGTTTAAATGAAGCAGTAAAGTCTCAACAGGCTTCTCTGATATGCAGTGTTCTTCAGTACAAAAGCTGTCAATATGTTCCAGCATTGGTTGAAGTGTGTAGATGAAAATGGATCATGATGAGAGAACTTTGCAAACTGTTCAAAGTCAGATGACATGTGATTTCAGTTTGCACACTGTCGGTTAGATGGTAAAGTCAATGAATGAGGTGGCTTTCTGATTCCCTATATATATATTAAATGGACTTTGGTTTAAATGGTTGTTTAAGCTGTATTTAACATTTTTCTAGCAATCAAATGCTTCATCAAGCATTTAAAAATATATAGATATTTCTCTCTAGTGTTAGAAATGAAGACCAAGAGACAACCAAAGGGAAAAGGAAAACAATGCTGAGATAAAGTGCTCATACCTAAATGATATGATTTTCAGAAACAAATTTTATAAAACAGAAGCTTCCAAATAAGCAGGCAGTTACGATGTGATGGAATCCAAGAATCCTGGCAAACCAAACTGATACACTGTTCTGGAGAGACAGGAAAGATAAAAGAGGGGAAAGTGTAGCACTACATATTAAAAATAATTTTCAAGTTCAGGAACTGGAGGAATGAAGAATCTCTCTTAAAAAACATTTCAAAAGGCTCATTAAAAATACTCGTAAGGTATAGTGTTAGCAGTATGCTAAAGATTATCAAATGCAGATTTTGATTATAATTCAATGCAGTATAATGCAACTAAGAACTTATGTGCAAAAGAAGTTGTATTCATGGGAGACTTTGACTTTCCCTACATAGACTGGAAAATACCTACATTTATATCAGCGACAGAAATTGAATGGTAAACATAGTAAATGATTGCTTTTTCACTGGTTGGTAAATGACCGCTATATATATCAAAGTATTATAAAAAATGTTAGTGTACATCCTGCTTTTTCAAGTCAAACAGAGCTAAGAGAACTCTATAATGAGTCCTTTGGTAAGGACAACTACACACATTTTGATGAAGCAGGTGAAGGATGCCAACTAATTTTTGAGGATGTCCCTAAATCAGGAGATTCTTCCGGAGTACTTAGAGTACATCTACACTAGGAGAGGCTCACATTCAAGTTCTCATCCTTCCTCCAACTCCGCGTTTCTATTAGACCACCTGCCTTCCAATTAGACAGCCAATATAACTCCCATTAATTGACTATTTAAGGCAGCTTTCTCTACAAGATCAGTGCTCTGACATTGAGCTTCCTGAGCATCCACTCAATCTAGCATCTTACGAAAGCCTTTTCGACAATCTTTTTTCGAGCACTGATCCAGTGGAGACTCACCTTTTCCTGGGGAAGCCATTGACAGCCCTTCAAGATTACTATCTACTGGTCTCTACCTTTTTCCAACTGCTCTGACTCTCTAAGGCACCTCTGCTCCACTGCTCCTAGCCAAGCAGTTTTCTCTCCCAGTGGATTTCCTGCCTTATTTCTCCTGATAGCCTTCATCCATCTTCCTAATCTCTACCTCCCTCTACATTTCAGCCTGCCAGCTTCATCTCTCTCCATTCAACAATCTCAGCATCACTTCCAATGAGTCTCTCCGGAAGCCTCTGAAGATCTCTTGGGTTTCGGTCTGTCATCTCACCACAACTCTGTTTTACAGCAGCTTCAGTGTAACAAAAAGAGCTTTGTGTTTTTCCCAGCACTTTTCTTTAATGAGCTGTAAATGTCACAGCATTGCCATTAATGGTTCTAGATGGTCTGAATCTACACTAGGATTCTTCAGGAGGAATGAGACAGTGGATCTTGCCAACATTATACAGGAGAGAGAGCCTTCTTTAGTTTCCTTGGAATTATCCTCTTTTCTTGACAACTGCGCCCATCATGACAATCTTGAAATAATTACCTCTTCATTCCAGAAGGAGGAGGATGTGAAGGTGTCATGTTTTTTTCTTTGTGTGTCATCTTTAATCACTCGTTAGGTATTATACAGTTCAAAGCTTATCTTTAGTTGGGTGCTGTGGGATGGAGATGAATATATATATATATATGAATTCTTGAATGAACAGATTTTTGTTAACATATAGTTGACAATTGCATCTCCTTACTTTCCAAAGGCTCCCCATTATAGACTGATGAAATCCTTTTCATATTTTCAAAAAGATGCTATGAAATGTCCAAGGATGGAAATGTCTTCCTTAAGGATTCCACAAAATATGGGCATAGAAATCAAACTTTATCATCTGAATTTAGCGTTTGGGCATATGTGGAAATCATAGAGGTACTGTAACTTGCTTCCTTGGTCATTTGAGCCAAAGAGTCATGAGGGACTCATTGATTTCAACAGGGAACTCCTGTTGACAGTTGATAATTGTATTCCTGATGGCACATCCACTTTCATCTTTCTTGAGTTGATTTTCTGCAGCTCTTCAATAATTTCCAATTCACATCTCTTCTACTTATAATGATCGATAAATTAATTGTAATTTTTTTCATTGAGGTCCCAAGACCTCAGCTTATTTTTTTCTCATGGGGTTCACCTCACTGCACAAATTCAGACAGACAACATGACCATCCTTGTTACTGAAAGAAAGATCTTTGAAAACAAGTGCATTTCTATGAATAATTCTTTTAGTTGTGAAACACAAGCCTGATAGTGGTGTGTGGTAAATAAACCTCTAAGGTGCTTTCAGAAATGTTAGGAACAAGTGTGTTTTCCCTATACAGTCTGTTTTGTTCCCTCTACAGAGTATTAATTCCATCTACAGTATATTTTTTATATATATTATACAGTATATTTTTCTCCCCATAGTTTATTGCTTTACCTATAAAGTGCAACATTGTTTTCTTCCTACAGTGTACTATTTTCTCCCTGGAGAATATTTCCCTCTATTGTATTTTTCCCTCAACAGTATTTTTTCTACCTGCAGTGTGTTGTTCCTCCTTGCAGTGTATATTAACTCTCAAAAGGGTATTTTTTCCCCCACTATATAGGTTTGTCCCTACAATATATCTCTTTCCCTCTAGTGTATTTTTATACAGTGTATTTTTTCTCCCTACAGTATATTTATTCCCTCTACGATGTTTTTCCTCTACAGCATATTTTTTCTATCCACAGTATATTGCCTTACTTCCACAGTGGATTTTTACTAATCTTTACCATGTTTTATTTTTTCCCTACAGTGTGCCATTTTCTCCCTAAAGCATATTTCTTTCTCCTTGAAATTCTTTTTGCAATTATTTTTTCCTCTATAGTGTAGTAGATTCTACAAATAAGGTCTGTTTCTCTGATTTTCCCAACATTTGCTCTGTTAATAATCATTACAGTATATTTAAAAATCTATGAAATTGTTCTAAAAACAATTTATGTTATAAAAGCGAGCATTAATCTGTGCAAGGGAAGGGAAATGTGTTTGATGAACCCTACTTAAAAATTAAAACATAAAGTAGGTCTAATAATAAAGTCCACTTTTTTATTTTATTTTGTGGTTCCACTTTTTTGTTTACATTTATTTACTTAAGCAGACATTAGGAAAGAAGGCATAATTATAATCTTGTATATCCACTCTCTTGCTCATAAATATCTAGCCCTTTGAGTACACCTTTTCTTACATTTCGATATCGTCAGAGACAGACGTCTCTTGTACTCAGTGTCATAGGACCTTACCTTTTTGCCCTTTGTTGCTCCTCACTCAACTCCCTCCCCATCATCTTCTCACACTTGCTGGCCTTCCCAGCAAAGGCAGACTCAGCAATTCAATCACCGTTTGCCTCCTCCAAGCCTGGATGAAAGTCACTTTCCTGCTCCACCTTAAACAAACAACCCTTCAAACCTCCATGTTTCCACAGAAAAACAACCAGCTCTCTGCACCTGCCATAATGTCTGCTCTTCTGTGAGTCTTCTTGTGGTGTTGTCACCCCTCCCTGGAACTCTGGAACAGCCACAGCCAGCTTCTCTCCTTTTCCCTGCCCCTCTCACTGCCTCTTCTTTGCCACCCCACCTTTTAATGTCCCTCCAGGAGCCACAGTCCCCAGTCACCAATGGTCGCCGATTGTCACACACCTGAAAAAGGTCAAACAGACGAAAAGTTGTGTTCCTTCCTTCTACTTCTCAAGTTGGAATTAACCTTTATCTGTTCTTTTGCAGCCAATGCACACTAACACAGCTCCCCACTTGTACCTATACATAGTAAATATGTGCATACACATTAAAGGCTAATGTGGAAAAAAGTGCACAACGAGTGATATGTGGGAGACACTTAACCAACAAGGTGATCCCACTTTTAAAAAATGTTGGAACTGCTGCAGTAGGTGACACCACTCTATTAATAAGATCTGCATTGAGACCGTAATTTTTCTTCCTTATGTTTTTTCATCCTTGAATAAAGTGCCTCAGAGGCATGATTTCTGGTCAGTTTTGGAAGCGGTTTTCATATGATAACTTCTTCTCTATTGTCAAGCAATAGAACACCTGAAAAGGATTACTTTTTACCAGCTCACACTTTTAGTTTATCTAAAAATACAACTGCAAGCTCCAGGATAATGCAATGGCCAGCAAGCCCACCGAACTGGCAGCATGAGCAGTGGGAGTGCTGTGCTACTGACAAGTTAAAAAAAGATCTGAATTCACTCTCCTATGCAGCTTTCTGTAAAATAATCATGTGTGTCTACGTGTGCATGTTGGGTCTGTCACATTGACGTGTACCGGTATGGCATGTTGTGGTGTTACAGCTTTAAACCATAAATCGAGGCCATGAGCTTCAATATTTACAACTTTTATAGTTTTAGCTGTGTCTGAGAGTTTAGATGATTTAATGATTTTTTATTACAAGTAAGGGCAAGGTGTCTTTGTAAATGGGGAAAGCAGAGGCTGCTCTCAAATCCATTTAATCTCCATGCCAACATGCAAAATGGAATCATTTCAAAACCATGTGGTACTCATACATCATATTTCGTAATTAGCAGAATGAATGTAACTGTTAAGATACACATTAGAAATATGTTTTAATTTTGGAACAATGACAAAAAGTTGGTATGAGTTTTAGCTGAGAATACATTTTGACATCTAATTATTATAGGTTATTATATCAAAGTGTATGTTTTTCTTTTGTTGTGCTTCAGTAGAAGAGCTTTGCAGTATCATTGAAAAATGATATTTTACCTCAAACTGCTGGCAGCTATACAGGACAAATCTTTTTGAAGGATTTGTTAATTTAATTTTTGGGTAATGTTTTTTTTTTATTGTTGCATAAAGTGTTTCAACATTTTTTTTCATTCCCTTTCGTAGGTTGCATACATTTCAGAAAATGTAAGAGAGAAAATAGAAGTAGGACACTAATAAATGTACAGGTGAGGAGCCTAAATTATGTTTCTGTAAAGTATGTGCAAATAAAAAGCCTTTTATTCAAGCTAGTGGTCTGAAATAAGAAACCAATCAATCTCAAACCTCTTCTTGATTGGACACAATTACTAAAATGGGTACTATATGTTTCTGATACTGTAAAAACATGTTATAAGATGAGGCTCAGTTCACCGTCTGCCATACTTCTACTGGGCTCTGTTATTTGCTCTGCTGTGGCATGATGGAAAGCTGTGAAAATCAATACATTAAGACACACATTGAAAGAGATACAAGCTAGGGAGAGTTCGGGGTTGAAGGAAGCAATCTACAAGTGAATTTCAAAGCCTCACGGACCATTGAACAAAGGGCAATGGGCTGTGTTGATCCATGGCCATTGAAAAGCCTGGATTCTTGCCCACTTATTCTCCAAAGCATCTTCGTTTTGCAGTGTCTCTTTCAGCCTGTTAAGGATTACTCATCTTTTATTGATGCATTGTATGCATAGGAACTCCTGACCATAAAATATCAGCTGTGGGAGTTTTGCTGGAACTAATCAGGTACACCTAACCAATAACTAGGCATAATACATTATCTCTGAAATAGGAGTATATTGAACCTTTAATTTGGATCCTTCTGTTTCTTTTAGTTCAAGTTGTAAAGCTGTAAAGCAGGTTAAAATTGAAAATGTGTTAGTTTTACTCTTGAACTGCTATGGTTGATATTTAAGCAACTATACTTGGGGATACTGCAAGGAAATGGAACTTGTGGAATGTTAGGTTTTATACAATTTTACCTGGTATCCCACCCTCTCTTTGTTGAAGATTGAAATACACTAAGTGAAAAATACTGTATGCTTGGGGTGGGTGGCATGATGGCACAGTGGTTAGCATTGCTAGTCTAGTCTGTAGATGTTTACTGAGGTATTTGTGGAAGACAGCCAAGTAAGAAGTGAAATACAAAAATGATCTTACCTCACACCCTGGAATCCTACTTTAGAACTCTGTTTACTCTGGGTTCCTACTATTTTTTGGTTACAAGGAATTTATTTAATGCTTTCTTCACATGCACAGAACACTTCTATTTTAAATATTTATTAATGATTACTTTATCAGCATTGAGGATTACACATATCACAAAACCTTTAAATTTAGATATGCCAAATTATAATATGACAATGGCAAAAAAGAAATATACGAAGTTCTCTTGCTGAAACAGTAATACTGTATCTTCAGCTTTTAACTCTAAGAGGCATTAATTAATGATTAATCTGGCTGGTACAATACTGCTGCAGAGCCAATGAATTTGTATTCAAACATTAAAAACACTAAAATAAAAATGCAGAACTGAGGGCAAAATTAGGTATACAGTATACTTAAAATACAGTTACTGATAAAAAACAGCATAAAGGGAACCTGACTTCCTAGAAAAACAGTTTTTCAATGCACTGTAGGTCTTTTAACATTTAAATCATTTTGTTTTTGTTGAGCTATTAAAGCAGACAAAATAAGAAATAAAAAAAGCTAAGTCCTCCTTACAACAGCTGTTACAATAATGGGATTTTTTTCACAAGTGTACTTTGATACCGTGCTATTCACTTTTTTCACTGAGACTTGACATGAGCTATGCTTTCTCTGTCAGCAGGTAGAACTGTCAGTGTTTGACATGACAGAAACAAGAAAAAAATAATTCATCAATGTTAAAAGGGTTAAGGTGCTGCATAAGCAAGAGACTTGCTGATTAAGCAGATGATAAGGGGAGCACACACAGAGTGCCTGTACCTTTTCAAACAATACATCTTTAAGGGGTGCAGTCCTAGTCTTCCTTTCCCCTCAGTCATAGCAAGTGTATTTTCAAGTTTTTGTCTCATTAACTACTATTATACTTTGTACTCATTTAAAAACAAACTTTTTAAAAATCTTAAAAATCTATATGATCTAACTAATAAAATAGGAATGAAAACGGTGTTCTAACAAAAGAGATTTTAATGCTTTTGGGCTAACTCTAACCTTAAATATGTCATATGGGAAATAATTGTTCTTATTTCATAAACAAAATCACTTTTGTTTCACTTATATTTGACTCCAGAAACAAAAACAAATATTTGAAGGAGAAAGTGAACAATCTAGAATGGAAATTAACAGTGCTCTTAATGATATTGTTAAAGTAATTATATGACCCAGAGGACAGCCAATATGAAATAATAATATCATGTGATATATTATAAAAAGGTTATTTTTACTTCCAGTGACAGTACATCACAGTTATGGAAAACCAGTGGTGAGTAATGTACAGTTTAAAGATTTACTACCAGTGCTACCCATTATACTTTTACAATAATTAAATCTGTACCAGATAATAAAGACTTATCTACTGCTGTTCATTTTTAAAAAAAAATTCAGCTCATGGTAAAACTGTACTTGTTGCACAGAATTCATAGACATTTTATTGAAAGATTTTATAGTATAGGAATAATATGTAGCACCGACAGTACATTGCCATATAGTAGATTTGATTTTTAAATTAGAGTAAGGCCCTTGTTACAGTATATCAAGTTATCATCTTGACAGTGCTGTTTAAATCAACCCCTAAATTTCAAGGTAATAAATACATGCGCACACATATAGATTATATTATTCTTTATTCTATATAATCATGCTATTACTCACATACATTCTGATCCAGGTGTGCTGTTGTACAAAGATCAGAATCTTAGTTCAGAATGTGAACAATTCACTAGTATTATGCAACATACCATCAAAAGCGTTACTGCCATAAGAAAAAGCTGACTTGTCAAAGCACCTTTTGTGAAATGTGATTTGGGCCTAAGAATGGTTTGTTTGCCTTTGATTTTCTCACACAGTGTATAATGTACCTAAATGGTTTGCTCTTGGTTACGATTCCATGAACTAACTCTTATTAGCTGTTGATAAACTGGGAAAGTTCTACAGAAACTCAAGATTCTGAAAGTGTTCAGCCAAAGTTTTAAAATTAAGTGAATCAATGCAATAAACAAGGAGAAATGAGGCACAGTTGGCCACAACTAAACAAAAAGCACAAGAGTACCTCACATTGTAAATCTATATCAACTTGTTGGATACGAGCTCTCTCTGAAAGTTATCTTCCTATGGCACAAGTTTTTTTTTAAACTTAGTCCAGTTTTTGAAAATTGAATTTGAATTTATGGTTAAAGAAATGTAAAAAGGTAACTTTGCTTAAGCTTTACATGCTATATCTACCGCTATATGTTGTTATTTATAGCTACATACAATTCTAAAAATGCAAGGCTCACTTTTCTATAAAAATATTTTAGTTTTTTTCAGTTATCTGTCAAATTGATTCTTTTTAAATTGTGGAGATTAAACTAGAGCCACTCTTTATGGTTCCGTGGAGACCTTACCCATCAGATGTTCTACATAAATAGACTAGCTATATTTGAACCTTCTTTTTTTAATTACAATTCTATGAGCATTTATCATTTTGTTTCAAAGGAAGACAAGTTTGAATAAATAATGCAATTGGTCCACACTTATACTGGATCTATTTTTCATTTTTTCCAGTATTGATTTGTGTAATAACTAGGCAATCAGTCACTGCTACAACTTACTATTAAAACTGGGACACTGAATGAGGGTAAAAACAGGCCTTCCCATACTTAATATACTGTAATAAGACTGGCACATACTATGTAAAGGATCAACTAATTCAACTATAAAGGACAGCAGTTTGAAATCCAGGTTTATATAAAAGTACATAAATCATTCAAATATTTTACACTTTTCAAATATTTTGTTGTTCTCTTGGACTGTTAATTACAGTTTAGAGCTGGAGTTTACCATAATAATATAAGAAATATTACAGCTGAATTATGTTGAATCGAGCAACATTTTTAACTGTGAAGATGCACCTCTCTTTAAACCTATGGCTTCAAAATACTGCAATACAAAGTCACAAACTAATATTAATTTTGAAGATGATATGAAGTCCGAAAGCTATATGGATAATGCAGATTATATTAATGATTAAACTACCAAAAACCAAAAGTAGACACTAGCAAACTGGAATATGGAAGTGAGAGTGTTGTAAAAAATTAATATTCACAAATTCAAGATGTGTAATGTGAATGGGATGTTAATTTATCTAAACAACAATAATCCTTACCTGTTCTGGAGTTTATTTTAGGTAGTATGTTTATAAACATTTGTATGAATAATATACGTTTTGCTAAGGATTTTAAGGATGATGCCAGACTTTCCACTTATCACAAAAATATTTTGACATAAAAAAGGATTCATATAAAGTTTATTGAAAAGCTCTCATTAAATCTCAAAATAAGTTGAACACAGAAAGAAAGTGTAGCAGAAAAGGTGTTAAGACATGTAACTGAAATGCCATATCACGGCACTATGAATGAATGCAAAATCAAATATGACTGATAAAGACACATTAAAAAAACAACAACTAAAAGCACTTTAAATAGTTTTCTGTTTTGTTCCATACACTTTCTCCGTATGTAACCCCACTGTAGTTTAAACCTGTATATAAAAAATCAGGTTATTGATTCTTGCAAATTTCCAACCAAGTTTTTCTCTCAAGTTTCTGTTCTCTGCACAAGCTCTTCTCACCCCTTCCAGATTCATCTCTCGATTCTCGAATTTGAAGCTAGTTTAGTTGCTCGAGCTGTCATCTCAGACTGATCGCTAGCAGCTTTCTCTTGATAACATTTCAAAAGTGCTAGGGTAGAGAGTCAATAATGATCCTGGAAGGCTACAGGCCAAGAGCGAATGTCAGTTTGCTTCACTTACTGAGGCCAGCGGCACAAGCCTGTAAATATTGATCATGTAATTATGAAATTTTCAACATGTAAACCAGTCAGCTAGGGAAGATGGTACAGGCTGGGTGATTACAGTGCAAGCTCAAAAGCAGGTCAGACTCAGAAAAAGCTGAGAACTGGGAGGCAGTGCAGCGTACTGGAAAATGGACACCGAACCTATCCAAGGGGAAATGATTAAAAGAAAAAGATATGCTCTCACCTACGTTCTCTTTTTTCTTCCACTACATCTATAAATAACTTGAACTGGAGCATGAAATTAAAGGTAAAGTGGCAGATGTGGAAAAAAAGAAGCAAAGCCATTTATTTTATTTCACTTCACTACTTTATTTTCAGGAACTGACGTACACCGTGTATACCTGAATATCAACGCACATCAATTCAAAAGTTTAGTCTGGTATCTCTAAGCAAAACTTATAATAATTCCAGCCTCTCACTGACTTATCAAATGACTGGAACAAAGTACCTCAAGTGAAAACTGAACAGATGTGTAGATAGTGCTTCTGCAAATTAATACAAAAGAATGTTGTCAAAAATGTAACCCTTTCTGCAGTTTACCAGATAAAAGTAGAGTATAAGATCATTTTTATATATAGAATATTTTAGATCTGTAAGATACAAAAAAAAACTAGCTGTTTTTAAAGAACAAGGATTTGCACAAAATGACAGCACTGAAGAGTGCAAGAGCTTCTGTATGAGGTTTGCTTTATTACAGTCAGAAAAGCTACCTTTTCATCAATCTAAACTGTCCAGTACATTGAAGGTCAGCTACGGTCAAATCTAGCAGAACTTTAGAGCTTTCCTGAAGTTTAGCCTGAAGTTCATTAAATTCAGAAAAGAAAGGGAAATAGGGCATTCTATTTGATGAAACACTTTCTGTATTTGTAGACAGAGAAACAACAAAAAAATAAAATAAAAGTAAATTAACTATCAGGTTTGAAGTCTTGGTGATAAGTGAAAGTGAATATCCAGAGGGGAACAGACAAGATCAGCAAGAGAACCTTCCTTTTGGATGTTTTCTTGCACACACTACACTGCTGCTGTGTGTTCTTTTCTGAGCTACAGTATACCAATGGGCTTTTATTCTACAGAACTTTCAAGAAATCTGATGCATGTCTGCTTAAAGTTAAAGTAAAAGGGTCTGGTAAAATGATGGGACTTACTGTAAAAAATCTTTGCAAAAGCTTTAAAGTTGCCTCCCAGGTAGAGTCTCTGTCTACAGGAGGAAGGCTGATCAGCTGACAACTCCTTAAAACACTGAGGTCTGCACTTCCGAATGGTAGTGTCATTATGAAGGGCAGAGCTGGTTAATGCAGGGATGATGGCATCAACTCATTCCCTTTGCAGTAACCTGTAAATAATCAGACGCATCTGCATGGTAAATTAACATGTACTGTAGCATTTAATTCTGCATTTTAAAGTAAAAAGATAAAGAAATGTTTTGGGTGAAGAAACTTTCTTCCCGTGTTTGAAGGAGACACAGGGAGCAGAAATGTGAAGCACTGAACTATGATAGCGAAGATGAAAGAAATCTCGAGAATAGGTACAGTAAGAGGGGTACAAAGGGAGCTATAGAGATCCAAATCTGGGTGATGAATTACAAGGAAGCATGGAGGGTAGCGATCTCTATATGAATGGAGAGACTAGAAAGCAATTAGTTAATTGTTCAGGCAAAGTGTGAGGTTTAAGGATGACTTTTGATGTCTTTCTAACGTAGAAGTCTTTGAATCCCTGTGAAAGGTCAGTGGAAGGTCAGTAGGTCAGCTACCAGGGTGAAACTGATGTTCTTGACCCCAGTTTATCATCTAAGACTCATATCGGAAATATTACATGAGTGTGCCTCTTTCACCTCTCTTACTCTTTTCTATCCCAAAGAAATGTTGAGAAACTTTAAGCCAGTATTTTCTTTAGATCGGACTACTGTAATGCATTGCTTGCTGATTCTTCTGAATGCACTAACAGACTTCAGTGTGTTCAAAATATGACTGCTAGAATCTTAACCAGATACAAGCTGTTTTAGAATTTCTCTCCCCTTCTATGCGCCCTGTATTTGTCACAATTGTATATGTGTTGTATAGGACTGACGTAAAAAAATCCTTCTCCTGACCTACGAAAATGTAACTATTTATAGCTATTATTTTCCAATTTGACAGCTCTGTTCTTTAAATTTCAGCTTGCTGTGTGTCCTCATGACAAGACAATACACTGTATAGTAGAACATTCCATACTATATGCCTAAACTGTGGAAATGTACACCTAAGAGTGGTATAGAAGCTTCCAAATCTCTGCCTTCAAAAGCTGTTTAAAAGAAAACTACTATGGGCTGCTATAGTTATAGAGCTGTATTTTATTTTTGTGTCTCAACAAACGTATTCTCTCTACCTACATGATATATTTCTGATTGTTACCTCCACAGTAAAAAAAACAAGATGTCTGGATAGGCTCTGTAAAATATATATCATTACTTTTTTTAATATCCTAATTCTGCACTTTGGGGGACTTTTAAGATACCAGTGTGGTGACATGTAGAGTAATAGCATAAGAATCTTTAAAAATTCAAAACAAAGGTGTACAGTATGTGTGTCTATTTACAGTACAAACCTAATGTACTGTATATATTATAAATAGACACATATTCACCCTCAACCCTTACTTTAAACAGAATGACTAGACTAACTGTAAACATGACCTAAACATGAATAAAATACAATTCTTTCAAAGCAGGTTAGTAAACTTATAATTAAAATAAAGCAAAAGCATTTTGAATTAGGAGATAAACCTAACAAGTTATTAACATGCCAGCTGAGATTAGCACTGAGGCACTGAGAATTAATTAAGGAATGGTGTGTTCCTCTTAGAGCCGAGAGACATTAATACCTATTTTACAGAATTTAATTCTAAGCTACTGTGCAGTATATGCATCTACATTTACTTCAAATATTTCCATTATTATGGGTTTTTAAAGCTTCCTCTATCCACCAAAACTGGATGACGTGGTTAGACTGACTACTGATTCATGCTGCACAGCTTTGGAAAAAAAGAAAAAAACCCATACAATTGTCATTAGTCATTCGTTTTAACCTTAACTAAAATATGATAACATGCGTCATCTTAAAAAATAGACTAAAATCTCATTAATGATCACCACCACAGTGTGACATACACTGATTTGCCTTAAATCTTACTAAAACTCATGTCTCCTTGTATTATACTGATACATAGGAGCAAACCGGTAAAAAACCTGTAAATCAAAATAGAAATTCAAAGGAAGTGAAAGAAAACTATATTTGAATTGCTGTAGAGCAACATACAGTATGAATATAAAAGGTGAAGCACAGTATTGACTTGTATGCCAACAAGATTCTGCTATTTATTTCACAGTCTGAGATCTATTTCTCATTTACTGTATAAACTCTTATTTAATAATTTGATACTTTTCTATGGTCAAAAGTGTGAACCAATTCTTACAATCATAGATCCTACTTTTTTATGGACACCATTTATGATAGCATTGGAACAGATTATTTACCTGGATATTACAAATCCCATGAACCCCAAACCAATACACAGATATATTTCTTTTGAAAATGTTAGATATTACATGGGGTGTTTACATTTCATTAAAATGTCTCTATAGCAAGAATTGTGCACCTCTTTTATAGTTTTTTGGACTCATTTATTTTTAAAAATCTTTTAGCTATAAATGCAACACCTATGGACATATAAGGGACACCAAATATTTTAAAAACATTTGTGCAAGTCTAGACCTGTTGAGGTGTTAAATTTGTCTTAATTCTGGTATTAGTAATACTACTATTAGTTAATTTAAAGACAATTGTGTTTTGGGACAATGGCTTTCCTGTTTGTGCTGAAATATTGTTAAGCTCTGCAGATCACACTAAGTATATGAAAACATAAAAAATCTGAATTTAGCAGACATACAGTAGGAGTTCATAACTATACCCAATGAAATCTCTTTTTCTCCCCAGTCAGTTACTGTTAGATATGGAGACTTAGGAAGGATTTGTACATTATATAGATTTGCATTTTGTATCATTTGACCAGTGACAAACACAGTATTCTTTACCTGTGTCAACCTTTTTTGAAAGTTCTCAACAAATATGGAATTACTTGGACAGATCACGGTTGGAAACTAAACTGAAAAATATTCAAGTACTGTATATAGGCTTTTACTGGGCTTCTCCATGCCAGGAAACATATGACCTAAGTTTAAAATGTTTTAAATGAATAAACCTGTAGTGTCAATGCAAAGCATCAACTCATTCAATTTAAAGTGGAACACTGAGTCTATTATTCAAAATAAACTTACATAATATTTTACAAAAGTATGGTTTCTTTATCCAATAGTCTCTCTCACATTAAATAAATATCCATTGGGTACTATAGAATCTAGTCAGATATTTTTAAGCATTACTCAGAAGTGTCAGTGGGACTTCCACCATAATCCAGAGGTGGCCATACTAGAATATTCCCTTTAATGTCAAACAACATCTACCAACCAATGGGATATTGTCCTGGGATGGCATTAATTCATTACTTAGTTGCTTCTCTTTTGTGTTAGAAAACCAGGGATCCAGGACCATTCCGAGACTTTACTGACTAAAAGTAAACAAGCAGAGTGTACTGTGATATATACAGTATAGGACAATTGCTGCTAGAAAATGGCTTTAATGACTAAAGGTTTTGAAGAGCAAGGTCTTAGCCCTGGCACATACTGTACCTATTGTGATATACTAATATGGATTTTGAATGATAACAGCATGCAGTTCTTCTGTGTTATTAAATTAGGAAACAGAACCTTTAGTAACAAAGTAAGATTATTACTAAAAGGTATTAGTGATAGTAGTAATTCTATTTTTCCTGTTGTTAATAATTATTATGTTTACTTTTAGATCTCTGCATGTGATGTCTCTTGCAATCTACTTTCATGATTTACCTGAAGGTATCAGTATTTGACTCTAATAAGGCAGTGCATTGTATCTATTTTTATTTTGAAATATTATGAAGAACATACTAGGTGAGAAGTCTACTTTTACTTTTGAAGTCATAATCAGAGGGGTTTTGCCTTCTGCTTCAGTTCAGTAGGTGGCAATACAAGCCTCACTTGCTCACATCCAGTGCCAAATTTAATTATTTATGTGTTTTAAGTCTATGACACAGTATCAAATAGTGCCGTGTGAGTTCTGTATGTTCTAATGGTACAAAACCTTTATGAATTCCCATAAAAATGTCAGAATTTCTAAAAAAAGAAGAAACCTATCCAATATTGAAAAATGTATATCAGCATCTTTCTCCATACTGAAGGAAATTCCTATTCAGCACTCAGTTTGTGTCCAAAAAGTTTTGTACATGGACCATTATTTTATTATGGTGTTCAAAAATTGTCACTAGTGTTACATGCAGAATCAAGCAGTTTTATAGTGGCCAGGAAATGTAATAAAATGTTTCAGTACGTTCAGATCTAAGGAAAAATAGATACATCTTTCTCTTGCTGTCTCAGCTTTTACAACACATCCAGCATCCAGATAGTCCAAAACTTAAACGTAGCAAATTTCTTCTTTTTAGATTTGGAAAATTGGTTATATGCCAACATAATAAATTGACTTAGAGCTACTGCATTCCAGTTTATTTATATAAAGTAATACTTAATACAGGGAGATCAAACAGGTAGCCATTATGAAAAAAAAACAAAGAGAGTTCAAGAAGGCAAAATGCTGCAATAACTTAACGTACAGTATGAATCTGAAAGGGTGCTCTGTAACCTTAAACCTGTGTCCTTTTAATCTAAAACCAATGAATCATTCTAATGCCAATGGACAATGTACTTTGTTTGCATTTACTGAAATTTAACTTAAGATATTGTCCTTCAGCTCACAAAAGCTAGATTGCAAATGCAGGGAATATATTTAGTACTTACTGGAAGAAGGTTAACTTTGAAACACAACCCTGGTTTCCAACAATGTATCACTATAATACAAAGAGACAAGATTTCAGGCAAATGAATGTATGTCACACTGTGGTGGTGATCATTAATTAGATTATTGTCTAATATGCTTGTTGAGCCTCATCAGCATTAGTATGTATAAATTCCCTGAAGTATTGAATTTATACCGCATGTTTTTGATAGGGTTTATTGGGTAAAGTTCTGGCAGAAACATTGTACATATTTTGTTCAAATTAGCTTAATAAAAGATTCAATATTCACATACTGTATATACACATATAATTTTTAAATTATTTTACAATGTCAAGGTTTTGGAAATTGTAAGTAAAACTAAGTTTTCATTTTAGACACTGCTTTTGACTCTGAAAGAAATACGCTCATTTGACAAACTTGCACTGATGTGGAGAACAAGATGGGCTTTCAGGACTAGATAATGATATTTCATGCAAACGCAACTTCACATAGAATACTTAAGACGCAAGACCACCTCTCCTTTCTCAAAAATCTTACTGTGAGAGATGTACATCAGGGGACAGGTGAGACTGAGGAGTGTGGAATTAAAATGCCCTGCCATGGAGAGAGCTCATCTGGTGACTGGAGAACTATTAAAGAGACTAAAGTAGGTCTGCCAGCTGCTGTTGCAAGGGCTCCTCCATTTCCTAAAAGATGGGGGAAGGGGGATTAAAAAAACCCTGTCATTCCATCGCCACAGGGAAAGGGAATAAAGTATGAACAACTTGACTTGAATGTTCATTATCTGAAGGGCACTGTGGTGCAGTGTTCATTAAGAGTTCCCCTCTGGTAATGAAATTCCGCCAGAGCCTAGGAATCGCACTGACATCTTGATAACAGAGTGTTGTGGAACAGAGTAGTCACTTTTTTGCTGGGCCTGCCATTTTTTTTCTCTTCGTCTGATTAAAATCAATTCAAATTGATCCTCCCCCCCATCTTCCTGCTCCCCACAGGCCCCCCGCCCATGTGTCTCTTTCCATGTAGACTACTGCTCTGTTGAATAGCTGTCAACTCATCATGTGTTGGCATCTGAGTGCCAAGAGGCTATTGGCTTTTTGTCTGAGACCTGCATTTTAGGCATAGCAAACTGGGAAGAAAAAATTAAAATGTAACGAGTCAGAAGGTGCAGAAATAGTGATGGTCCAAGACCCAAAAAGATTTAAAGTGATAATGTCCACTGAAAAAAAGAAAGGCTACATTTTAAAGAAAAGTGCTACAAAAGTGCTACTACATGAACTGTTGCAGTAGGTAGAAAAGCCATTTCTCCTTCGAATGAAACAGCGCCCACAAATGTTCAGAACCTAAATCAAAAGGTTATTCTGTTTATGAGTGTGTAACCCAGACAGAATTCCCCACTGACAAGCTGCATCACCTTTCACCCTGCCCTGGAGGGACCCAGGATGAGAAGTGAAGTTCATGGACATTTCCATTTCCTTGCTCTTCTAAAATAAAGTCAGATCTGCCTCTGAAGTCAGAAGCCAAGGAAGTAAATCAGTAGGAAGTTCTCTCTCACACGTCAGGCAGGGACTGAATTCAGGGCATTTACTTCAGGGCAGTTATTTTATTCATGCAGCCCTGGATCCTTTGAAGCCCCAAGATGCCAAAGAATGAACTGAGAACTCAAGCCTCTGAAGAAATGTAATCAAGAACAAGCCATCTGTTATATATCATGGCATTTGTCAAGATAATAAAAAAAAATGAAATTAATTATAAAAAAGATAGACATGAACTCTTCCTGTGTTGTTTTTCAAACAGGGGATTCGTGTACAGTACTTACAGTAGGTGTACCAGTGCTCTGGTACCAAAGAAAATTAAGGAATTTGCAGAGACTGTTTGAGTTACTGCACCATACTGCAGTGCATGCAGTGATTGATGGAAGGAATGTGACAATACGAGGTTGCTATCACACCCAAAAGTTACCCATTCAACATCATTAGACTTTAGCCCTGCTACCAAGTGACAGTAAACCTATCTTTCATTTCCCTTATGTAATCGCTTTCACAAAGAAACACCTATAACTTTTAACACGATTGGGCATACTTGAAGGCCAAAAACCCAGTCTTAGCACTTAGAGCTGCAGTATCCTGTGTAGTCACTTCTGTAATGATAGTGTGATGATTTGATTTTACTGTTCTGTGAAGCACTGAACAACAACTGGACAACCTCCCCCTGGATGAATCATGTTTCCATTTCTACTTTGGTGATAGCCGAACATACAGGAGAATCCATGAAAGGTTCTTACAGATTTTTATGAGAGAATACAATCATTTAACCCAGTGGTTCCCAATCCTGGTCCTTGTTACCCACAAACCTTCTGGTTTTTGTTTCAGCTGAGCCCTCAGTTACACAATCAAAGCCTTCACTGGCTTAATTAGATTTAGATTAGTGCTCCCAGCTGTTAAACATATTGGAGCTTTAACCACTGTATTTTGTAAGTGAAATAAAACCCCAAACTTGTAATCAGAAACAAAATGCAAATATTAAATTGAAGGAAATTTAAATTTAAATTAATCTTAGATCCAGTAAGCTTCAAATATCTAATTAAGGTGAGAGGAAATAAAAGCCATCACTTGTGTAGGTTGCCATTACCTGGTCTGGGAACCATTGATTTATTTAAGATTAATTGCCAGCAGCCTCATCACCTTGCAACTCACAACTGGGGGCTTACTGAAGCTAAGCAGGTGTGAGTGTGGTCAGTACCTGGATGAGAGACCTTTTCAAATGAATTGATTCACTTTTCTCCAGATGATTTTTTCACTTTACAAGAGTTGTTCAGATCAGAGAGATGAGTAAAGACTTGAGCCAAGTGAGTCAAAACAGGACAAAAATCAGTTTCAGTTTTAGAATTCTGATATTGAAAGGAGAAACTTGGAAACTTGAGTCTAGTATTATATGGTCACTAATTAGCAATCATAAATTGTCACATAAACTACACACTACTACATAAACGACTGTTACATAAACTACCCAACATAAAAACAGATATTAATGATGTACAGTATATGGAATTAAGGTCTGCGCATGAAGAATGTACTTTATTTTTATTCTTATTTTAGACAGGTACTGTATATTGATTCGACTTTAAAACAATTCCCAAATTCCAACAGACTATAATATTATTAAAAATACTAAGCACTAGATAAACCAAATACTACATACATTTGTCTCTACATTAAACTTTTAATGATATATGCATTATAATGTCTTCAGCTATGAATGCAAATATGCCCTAGAGTAGGTCAATAACAAAATGTGTTGTTTTATTAGTTTTACATTATTATTCCACTGTTAAAGATGTCCCTGATAACTTTATTTGAGGTGTTCAGAAATGAGAATTTAAAATGTATCTATTCCCATGTAACTGTTCAATTAATTTAGATATAGCACTCCATTTATAATTTATTTTGATTTTGTTGAGATGTTTGATAATGAAAAAATCAAAACTTGATATCACACTGTTCTTTTATTAGCTAACCCACAGTTAGAATATATTTGTAATCATTTAGTATAATAAAAGGACTTAAAAATACTTCAGCAATATTCTTAATTATCATTTGTGATTTGTTGTATAGCACCCTGCAAAAAAACAACAACTGACAAAGTCTACGCCTTAATCAATTACAATGTCTAGCATATAGCATTCCTCTAGCATATTCTCAAAAATATTTTCTCAAACAAAATACTTAATCTTTCCATGTGAAACAAGGAAAACCACCACGGCCATCAGTTTCACAGTATAGCTCCTTATTTTGTATTTTACTTTGTAAATGTGTAAACCTGGTTGTACAGTAGTAATGATTTGTTTAAATATGGTATTCAGTGGCTCTGTATCATTCAGTGATTCAAACTCTTTCACTGCATTTGAATCATTCACTGATTCAAGACTTTTTTCAGTAGAGCTATTTTGATGAAGTGAGTTGATGACTCAAATTTTGAAAATGCACAAATCTTTTGATTTGACTTACTTAATTGATCCACTAAAAAGAATCCAACCGCCCACCTTCTTCTTAAATTGTTTTAGTTGTCACCCGACTGAAATCTGAAATTGCTGCCCTGTTTGTGCTGGTATTTTCATGTGTGAAAATTCCAAAGCACACATTTCCGTATACAGTATAGCATCTTTGTCACATTGACAGTGTTGTCTTGACCACACTGCTGTCTTACCTGTTTTTGAAATAGTATTGATCACATTGCAGGTTGATCACTTCAATATTGCTCATTATCTGTCAAAAACAGTCATACCACACAAGAGCCTATTAGAATACACCTACAGTAGCTTTTTTTCAATTTCAAACCTGGTGTTTGTTTTTATTACTAGTGGTGTAGTTGTTCTGAAACTCAGTATACTAGTTTTTGCTGGATTGTTCTTAGAATTTTTAGGTGATTTTTCACAAACATGAGGTGTTGTCACAGAAGACTGTGTTCACAAAGAAAAGGAGGAAAGCAAAGCAGGTGTTGGTTTGGTTCTTCTTTATTATTGCGTGTTGAGCAATTACCTGTTTTAGTTGAAATAGCAGTAAACAGACTTCTATTTGTGACTGTAGAATGGCCAAACAATGGTACTGTATATTATATTATACTATATAGTATATACTGTAGTATATAGTACATTATGTATAAGACATACCTCCCAAATGACAATATACTACAGTACATTGTACATCTGAGAGTGAAAGGCTCAAAAACTAATCTGAGCTAATTTCGCAACTGATAGGTTGGGAGAAACAGGTCAAAATTGATTTTTTAATATACTTTTTCATGTTATAAGATAACTTAGGCTTTTGACTTTCCACCCTATGATTTTATCTCGCTACAAAAAATGTACAGTGTTATTCTCCTTTGACTTTGGGTGAGAAACAGCAATGTATTGCTGTAAAAAGCAGAATGCTGTGGCACTGATCTTATGTCTTTAAACAGCATTCACACATTATTTTTTGAAGGTGATTGCTGTAAAAAGGCCTCTGAAAGACTCTAGAGGGACGTGTGCAGTGCCTTCATGCTTATAAAAAGCAAAATTACAGAGAAGGCAATTCTTATGACAAAGAAAGAGTGCAGAAGCAGTGTTGAGTGATCAATTGGCTAAAAATGACTCCCCAGCACTTAGTCTTTTTCATTAAGCAGTCATATACGCTCTAGAGAGACTACAAGGTAGTTTTGGCCAGTAATGAGCACCTCTGTCAATTATGTGAACTCTAAAGCCCATAATAGTGTCTGAAACTCTCAGTTTATTAGGATCATGACTGTATTGTAATGTCATGGAGTTGCAGGCAACTTTTGTGTCTTGCTTGTCATGTCACTGGCTGAGATCTCTGCTTTCATGTCCCTTAGCTATTTCTTTGGTATGTTATGCAGCTTGTAAGATTGAAAAAGAATAGGTTTCTTTAACAACTATCAAGCTTGCAAGTTTCTGAACTAACGTATGGGGAGTTGTAATGGGGTTGGATATTGACTGTTGTTTATTTACTGTGCTGTTAAATTAATACATTGGTTTATTTTATTTATAAAATATAATATTTTATTTTCAAGGTACTGAAAACAAAATCATTAAAATGTATTAGAAATATACTGAAGCAAAGTTAGGAGCACCTTAAATTGTTATATAATTACATGTAGAGTATATTATAAAGTTTACTAAACTAAAGTTTACTGTTTACTGTATATCTTTTAAGATAAAGAAATGTGTATACTATTTAAAAGCTGATATTTTGATATAAAATGTTGTAAAATGTAGCTGTCAGTTACAGCAAACCAACTTGAAGTTTGAGCAACAAAAATATTGTAGTATCGCCCAAGTGTGGTGACAACCTATCACATTCACAGATCCTGCAGTGGTGTTGGGAGAAAAACTATTTTAGCCTTTGTGATCCTGCCCTATGGATAAGTGAAAACCCCCTGATAAAACCTGAAATGCCTTCAGTTTTGGTTTTATGAGTTTCTCCATTCAAGCAGAGTTGCATTACACCAAGACACACTAAAACTGTATGGCCCTTAAATTGTAAGTAAACTGTCATGTCCTCTCCAGCTATTATTAAATAAGGATTTTTTATTGTTGTTTGTTAGGTGACTAATGTACATATTGAACAGGAGTACATAAATATAGTGTACAGTATGTAATTTAGCAGTTATATGTTATGATCTTAATCATTTTTACAATTAACTACAGTTAACTTAGAGCTGTTGGCCGTTACTGGCTGTTACTTTTTTTAAAAAAAACATACAGTATTATTTCTGGGTCTGCTCTAACAGTGGTCTTATTAGTAATAAGCAATTTATAATTCTCTCTTACAGAAAACTTAACATCAAATTCTACTATATTTAATAGATGTACACCATAAACACACCTCCACCTTTCAAATATTTCAATATTAATAGTCAAGTCTTGATGGATTTTATTATAGTTGCATAGATAAAGGTTACATTTTTTTCCACAATACAGCTGTATATCTTTTTAGAACTAAATTCCAAGAAGCATGGATAATTAAAGATAAGAATAAATAATAACTGCACTTCTGCACTCCTGAGTTCAGGATAAAAATTTAAAAAGGATCCAGAAGCATAACAGTTTAATGGAAGACATAGAGTGGTGTATTAAACATTACAGATTCTAATGTGGTGTTAATGTTATTCATATTCACCATTCCTTTAACTTTACAGAATTTGGTTAAATTTTTATTGTGTGTTGACATTGCAGTTAGATAAATCAATCCAGCATATTTATCCTGAAAATATTAATCATTTACAAAGCATCTCTCATGTCTTGGGTTAGCTGTGTGGTCAAGGTAGCTTTCAACAACAGGCACAGTCAGAAATAGTTTTAAGAAAAGTTACATTTAGGTACATGTTCAAGGAGGTAGAGGGAGACCATCCATAACTGTCCAATATTTGCTGTAATTTGGTTTTCTTAATGCACCTTTTCAGTAGGTGGTAATGTTAGCTAGAACGTTTCCCAAGATGATCAATCTGTCATCTTTCTAAAGGGAATTAAATTCTGAGTCTTCAGCTCTAAATAAACAAAAGTTTTTTGACAGCTGTGATAGCTATTCTTTTTTAATCACCAGCACAACTCAATAAAAACAATAAATATCTATTTTAAATTAACAAAAAAGTGAATCAAATGTTTCAGTTTTTTTTTCATTTCAGTACTATCAAATGAACATATATATTATGAAAACATTAAAGAAAAAAGTGATTTATACAATTAATATCTACGCTCTAAGGTCAGTGCTGTATATCCTAAATTCCACTCACAGACGAACATGATCATTTAATCCTTCTGGTGTAATTACAATGTGTTTACTTTGTCTTTTCTAGATGTGTGGCAGCTGTGGGAATTGACACCAAACAGCTTAACTTCAAAATGATATAGCAGAGTTCTGAAGTAATAAAGATAGCTGTCTCTCTCTCTTAAGCCCTCAGTACCTACAAGATGTCTTTCTTCAAATTAAAAATGTCTTTGTCTTTATACTGTCTTCCCTTCAGAAGTGCTGTGCTGCATAACATTTTTGCTCTGTGACACCCTTGGCAAGTTCCTTTGCTGATGTTGGGGGACGCATGCACAGTTATATCCTGCTTCTGCTTTGATCTAAGGATATACAGTACAGTACCTGGAAGCCCATGTGATTTGGAGGTTTAGCTCCAAAGATCAAAGTTTTTACTCAATCAAAAACGAGATGTATAGGTGACTGCTCTTATGCCTTTTTAAGAACTAGAAGCTAAACAGAGTTATACTCCTCAAAGAAGTTTGCTTGAAATGAATTCTTCAATTTGCAAGGTGCAAGTCAGAAACTCTGCTCTCTCATCACCTGCAGACAGAGACCGCAATCACTGAAAGCAATATTTCGTGCAATGGGACACTCACAAGTGCCTGATGAATGAATTTAGTGTGTGTTTATTAGAGATTACTGCAAAATTATTTAAGTCATTTTGACCTATTAAATTGAGTTGTCTACAATATACCACATCACAACACTAGCTCTGGAGTACCACAGACAACCGGTAACATTTAATATGCAGCAAATGCATTCTGGCACCAAATTACAAAGCGTTCTCCCACTTCTGTGTTTTTATTATCAGGCCTCTACTGCATTTGCAAAGACGGCATTACATGCACTCTGATTTAAATTACTCCACAAAATGACTTTGTTAACCTAATCACAAAACTGTGATTGGGTTAAATAAGCAAAAGATTTTTTAGAGCTATTCAAACCAGATTGCTGGTAGCTTGCTTCTTCTTTGCGTTTTGTAAAAGGGTGACGAAGGAGAAGAAAAAGTGTCTCATTCTGCATTCTTCATTCTGTTTTGACCAATATTGCTGCCCTCTCCTTTATTCTTTCATACACTGGAAAATAGCACCACAGCCACAATATGGTTTTCTTCTTATTTTCTACTTTTCTCCATGGCTGCTTATGCATGAAAATGACATTACCAAATACCTACAAGAGGAACAGAGTCCCAAAGATGCATTTCCTTTGGTACAGGTAAATGTCCTACCATGTCCATTTTAATAGAGGATTAAAATTAATGTACTGTATGCTTTTCCAGATTACATTTTAGTTGAAAAAGGAGGATCATTCTGGTGACATTCTGATGAGCATTGTATCAACAAAGCTGCAAATAATAAATGGGAAAACTGCACACATTATAGAAGAAAACATGTTGTTTACAAATAACTTTTCATATTTGCCCAGTGTTGCACAACAAGCAAAGTGTGAAGTTTTTAAAATCAGGCTCTTAGTAAGAGTTGACTGCACATTGTCTGTTAACGTTTCAGTAGGTTATTTATCTGTTTATTTTTTGGAAAAATGCAATATATTGTTTATTTTTCTATAGCCAGCTTGGGAGTGCTTTCAGGCATTTCATTTTGAAATTCCATGTCAAATATTAAAGTGAACAGCAGTTGGGTTTCGTACATTCTTCAAAGTAGACATTATAAGTGTAACGCCTTTGTAGTCATTTATTGTTATTAAGAAAGAATTGTTATTAGTTAAAAGTACAGCTTTTTTGTTCAGACAATACACAAAATATTTGAAATGTTAGACAGTTAAGTAGCTGTTTTTTATTTTTATTAAATCTAGGTATTACTGTATGTGGTATACTCTGACATTTCATTGGAATTACTATACAGTGAGGAAAATAAGCAAATAATTACATACTGTACGTATGTTACACATACAGTATACAGCAGATGCTCTAGATACTAATTTAATATGTGTAAGTTATTAAAATGCAATGTTTTCTTAAAATAATGTTATTTTTCTGGACTAACTTGATTTCTCAGATCAGTATCTCTGTAGAAAACATTATTAATTGGTATGGTGCTGTGTAAGTCACTGTGCACTTGTTTTTGCCAATTAAACACCTTGAATTGAAAGCTTTCTTGGGTTATCTAGGCCATGTTCACTCTGTCCAATTAGTAATATCACCTTCAGAGGATCTATAATCAGGTTACTTGCAGCAGAGGAAGAACATATGGCTTCATTCTCACCTCTCTTTAAGAAGTTCCTAAGCTTTTGGAATTTTGATCTCTATTCTATAAAATGTTTGATATTGTCACATTACCATGATCTGTATTATACATGTAACACTGTAACACTGAATTGAATCATACTTTCCATGCAATCTGTATGAACAGGTATCAGTTATTTCACCTGTTGTGTGGCCGCTCCAGTTTTCTCCAAATGTCACCAAAGCTGTTTCAAATGGCTAAAACTTACTTTTCTCTGTCACTGCTAATAGGTTGTCATTAATTGCTGTCCTTAGGTACAGAACGTATCTTAAACATTTCTGGTAGTGTCAGCAATTATGGTGTTCCTACTTCATTGCCATTTACGTACTGAGAAGTATGCTTTTTAAAAAAAATCTTTTTCAAATTATGGGAGAAAAGGTCAGTCTTTGAACACCTTCAGTAACTTTAAAATTGTAAGTACAAGTCACAACACATTGTGAGTCTTTTTTATGTCAGAATGAAATGTTTTTACTGAAAAGCAGAAGTGGAGTGGGTTTATGAGCCCTGAGTGGGACAGGGACATTTCAAAATTATCCTTATTTTAACAATTGTATTCTTATTTGTTATGAATTTCTTTATTTAATGTAATACTGTCCATGATTTAAAGTCCCCACTCATCATATTAATGTCTGGAGCATATTAGTAATGGAAATCTTTATGCAGAATATCCATCCATTAACAGAAAGCCACTTATTAACAGAAAGCCGCAAACAGGGCACAAGGTGGAATTACACCCCAGATCAGATGCCAGCCCACTGGAGACGATACCCACACTCACACAAGATCAGTTAAGAAACACTAATTAACTTCCTTTGCATGTCTTTGGAAGTGAGGGGGAACCTGAAACACATAGCAAAGTCCAAGATGTATTGAGAAGAACATGCAGACTCCACACAGGTATGCTTGTCTAGAATAAAACTAAGCATTATCCACTAAGCTCTGTGCCACTGTGCTTCCCAATATACTGTACATTAGTATAAGATATTATGGCCACATACTGGGCTTTGGGTTCTATTGCAGTCAGTAGTGGGACATTAATTATGCTGCCTTTGCCCCCTCAGTGGTTGTTTTAACCCTGTAGTTCATCTCCTTAGTTAGATTCTTTGCCAATTTGGTGTTCATAACCCTCTCAGCAGTGGAACCAGCAGCTTTCTGTAGACTGGACTCCAGCGGTCTACAAACTGGTCTGGTGATGAGCAGCTCTATGTTTGAAAGAGTTGGGTTGGGGGCTTTTGTTGTTCACCCAACAAAGCAGAGGCAAGGGCTCACCTTGTGGTCATCCTGAGTGGTGTCCTTTCCATTGCGCAAAAAGTCAATTTGTAATGAAACCACAGCACTTTTAAATGCTACAATATTTAAATGCAAAATGTTGTAAAAGCCAGTCAAAGTAGTTTACTCAACAGAACAAGTTAAATTGCACATTGTATTTTGATAAAATCCAAAGTCAGAGTTCTATATATTTCTTTATTTGCTTGATGCTTTTGTCCAAAAGGCCTTAACATTTGGACAGTGGGGAACTGGAGAAATCTGAGTGATATAGCTTTTTCCGAGGTACAAGGAGAGTGCCTCTTCCAGGAATTGTATCCTGCAACCTTCCAGTTACAAGTCCAGAGACCTAACCATTACTCCACATTGCAGCCTTTAGGTCAAAATGCCTATGCCATTATCTATTTCTCATGTTCACTCATCACCAGAGTCTTGCTGAAGTCAAAGGCACAGTGTTAAAGAAAAGGACAAATGCTTACAGCTTAGCACTCAAATATTTCATAACCATTTTAAGACACCTTAGTTGAATTTTACTCTCATTTGAAGAGCTTTATGCTTTAATTTTGGCCTACATTGAGGCTGTATTTGACCAGAGCAGATAATGAGTGATTTAAGTCATTATTAAGTTTTCGTTTACTTAAGTAAAGTTTTATCCTAATTTCCTCCAAGTAAAACTTTAACATTTCAAGCTTTAAAAACAAACATGAGTTACAGTATGTCATTAGATGCCACTTTTATTTAATTTATTATTGAAATTCAGCCCAAAATAACTTGTAGGGTAAACTATTAACCTCTATACAATATTAGATGTGCAAGAGGGACAGGAAATACTTTCCTATTTGCTCAAAAATTGATGAGGTGCTGACATGAAACAGGCAACAATATAAAATCAAAAATAGTAATTTGTATTAAATTGCATGACAAAAACACTGCTGGAAATGTTGCTAGAAAGTAAATTGCATAAGCTACAGAGACACTTGAAAAATGACACATTTTGGAGTGGGAAATTGTGTTTCCAACATGAGTTTCACAGAGGGCTAAGATTTGCATTTGTTGCTATTAAATTAAAGGAAGATTTGCCCGACTGTGTTCGCACTTTTGTGAGAGAAGTTCATAGTGATCAAAGTTTGTGGTAATAGGTGTAAATAAAGCAGAAATCCTCTGCTTGGCGAAAATACTGTGTTTGTGAGGTTCTTAACCTAATTTTTCCTTCTACATAAATATAATGCTCTTGTGGAAAGGCTGCATCGAAAAGACATCATGCTTATTATAGCATGGCTTTTTTTAAATTTAATGTTTTAAAACTCGTGAAGCCCAGGTGGTTTCACGTCTGTGACACTGCAGGTGGCTTAGATTTGTTCTCCACTAATTGGACAGTGATTAATTAAATTAATTCCTCTGAAAAGGTGTTAATCCCATTTTCACGTTTTTAAGCACAGTGGACATCACACTTATTTTTTACACATTTAATCTTGTCAAAATATGAAAAAAAGTCACAAGTCCCTGGTTTCTTCTAATATGTTTAATAAACAGCATATCCATGAGGGACATTGCTCCAAATTGTGGGATCCTGATTATATACTAGCCCTGACATTCTGAAAGTACTACCCTATTTAAACTCTTCTCTGTAATATCATACAGACAGTAATATTGCATGTGAAATAAATGCTCAGCAAGTTTAGTTTAGCTTGATTCACAAGCAAAATTGTTGTCACACAAATTACTTTGAAAATGTCTTGTAAATTATTATATTCTAAAACCTCCCTCAGTCAAAAGGCTAGGCTTAAACTTTTCTGTTACAATATAGGAGAAACTAATGAATTCTGTCCACTGACTGAGACTGGTCACTTACTGTAAATGCTCCATACTGTGTGTGCGCTACTTCTACTTTGATTGTAACTAATAGGCTGAAACTAAAACATTTGTGTTAACCACTGTCATAAAACCAGAATAATGCAACAAAATTAGACATTTCAAAAGCACAAACAGAAAAATCATAATAAAAAAATCATAAATCAAACTTATGAACACATATCGTTCCATTTCTTCCTTACAGATGGTAAGATATGGCCAGATCTTACAATACAGTATCTAGGATAATATTGTGCCCTGCACCAGATCTGAAGAAGAATTTATGAAGAATCATCATTTTATATACCAGTTACAAATATAAAAGTTTGCCTTCTGGGCTAATGGAACTATGCCTTTAATTATTTTAGACAGAGACCACAGGAATTTTTTCCAGTGTCTTTATCACATTTCAGTTAAGGAGTTTATGAACTTTTACAAATTAAGACAGTAATATAAAATGTACAGATGATAACACTATTTTTCTTCCAATACAAATTAGAAATGTACTGTATACAGTATATTTTATATTATACAGTAGGCTAATATAGGTCTACTGAATACAGGGTTTGGCACATCACATGGGAAAAGCAGAGAATATTGACTAAATTTCTATAATTTCTTAAAGTCTGAATATTTTCCGATGCATTAAGCTTTTATAATAAATACAGTTTATACAGTACATATGATATTCAATTACAAAATTGTTAATGAAGCAGAACCATGGTAATGTTGCTTATTTCAGTCAAGCCTCACTGCATTTGGTAGCTTTGCGATTTACTGTTAAGATTAAGAAGATCAAAAATGCCATGCACCACCTCATGTGCAAATGATGACTAGCAATTTGGTTAAGATCAAAGAGTGATCAGAAGTACGAACACCTTAATGTCACTCATTTTGTATGATTTGAGCAGTAGCTGAATTAATCAGAAAGCGTCTCCATCACTGCCAAGAGCGGCTCTTGAATATTCTGTATTCTGTTTTATTTTTTCCCTTAAACATTGCTGATCCAAACCAAAGCATTTTAGCTCTGGTCTGAGAACTGAAAACAACAGTCCTTGCAATTCAACTATAAAAGCAGTTAATCACCAGCTAACCATAATTATATCATAAAGGCATACAATACATACGGCACCTGTTCCAGCACTTTATTTCTTTTTCCAGGGAAACAAACAGGCTTTTCTTTCCTTATGTGGCGTGTACTGTATCTAGAAAGGCTCAGAAGGCAGAGCTTGACAAAGCAAATCGGAACCCCGTCACTTTGCTTTCAGTTTTGAGTAGAGACAGTAAACTTCATGGTTTATCTTATGTACTGGAATGACAGGTTTACTGTCATGTCAACAAAATCGTTTGACAGTCCCTTCAGTTTTATAAAGGGAAATATTAATATTCAGTATTATACATTGAAGCTGGTGAAAACAAAACACAGCATTGATAGATATGAGCAAACCTATGTTAAACTCTGTATTGTATGGAAAGTACAGTATATTCAGTATAAAGTATACAAATCCTGGTCTGGATAAAGGTTAATTTTTTAAGGTATTGTGACATTGTAAAAATAAAAAGGTTCCAGGTACTGGTATACCAACAGACAAACATTCTGCAAACCCCATTATACAGTTAATGTTCATCTGAAATAAATATATTTGACCATTCTGGAGAAAGAAATAACATTATACACCTGGTTCACTCTTACACAGTTCCATACCCCATGACTGTTGTTGTCATGCATGTTCAGGATTCTTTATTATGTTTATCTTGTATTTCAAGATTTGCTTGTTAAATCTAATAGTATTTATTAGTTTTTGCTATATTTATGCTTATGATAGATTACCAATTTAAAGAGACAATTTCTTCAGATTTGGTAAAAAGCATGATTTCTTGTCTTTTATATTCTACTTATTTCTTCTATTCTTTCTTATTCTTAGCTTTCCCAGGAGGTCTCCAATCCAGTTACTGACCAGGTTCACACCTGCTTGGCAGGGTGATATGGCTGCTGGGTAAAGTTAAGATAAGGGTCCCATCTTGAGTACTTTTCCATCTTCTTGGCTTTGGACTTTGGGATTCTTTGAGGTGCATCTCCTGAAACTTCTCTTAGAATTCAGTCTGCTAGTTGGATCTTGTGGTTCCCCCTGCCTCTGTACTGCTGTGGGGCACAACATGGAAACACACAAGAGTCAGCATTGGCTATCACCCTGTTTAATCTGTACACAAATGATGTTTCACAAACCACATTCTGAAAGTTTATATATGACGATTACATCTGTCACACAGCACAAGCCCATGTAGCACATCTTAGAGGACTGCCCCATCCACAGACTCTTTGGAGGACTACAGACCCTCAACACAGATAGGACAGAAGTTATCGCTTGGCTTTCAGACTTTGTATCAGCTAAATAAAATTCACGAGGAATGACAGCAGCCCAAAGCTTGGGAGAAATTAGTATCGTTTATTGGGATGCGGAGATTTGGCGTAACCCGCTTGGCTGAGGGCCAACCTCCCGGCCGTTGGACGGGGAGGATAGGACCCCCATGCGACCAATTGGGTAGCTGCAAAGGTGGAGAGGGGGTGGAGGAGGGATGCAGAAAACGAACGAGGAAGAGGAGAGGGTGACGTTTGATATTTATGGAGACCGGTTGCTTACGTCAGGATTAGTGAGAATTGTAGCAGCTATGTCGAATGAGCTTAAACTGCCTTCATTCCTCCCGAACTTTCATTTAAAACTCCATTAAGTGAATGGCATACCCCAACATTAGGCATATTTTACACTAGTCCTGTACATTGAAATGTAAAAAAGCATACTTTACACTTATGAAAAAAAATGACTTGTAAGACATTGAAAGACAATAAATATTTAGTATGCAATTTGACTTTGATAGGTTTTCTCAGAATGTAATTTTGACGTAAAGGAATGATTTGTAAAGAAGAGATTTGGTGAGTGGTGCATACTGTATATAGTAGACTGGCACAGTCCTTTTACTTTCATATTGTGTACACACACATAATAAATCTGCACACCAGGAAATAAGCAACAGAAGGTGCTAACCCGAGTAGGAGTATGCAAGAAATCAATTGCCTGGCTTGAGTCAGATTTCAGACAGCATATTCAGAAATTAAGCCTATGAATGACTTGCACTCTGTCACCTTTCATGAATTTTAATAAACCCCTTGACATCAGTGAAAATTAAATAAATAATGAGTTGTTTACTTTTTTAGAAGGTCTGGTGATCAAAATGGTATACATAAAATATTAAACACTGAAAAAAGTTATCCTTGTTTTAAAGCAAGAATATGTCAAACAAATGTTAAACATTTACTGCCTTTTAAAAATATGATGATGACAGCATGAAAATTGAAACCTTGATTCAAATTTTGGCTCAGTTTTTTGGCACTATAGGAGCTTAGCTCCTACTTCATTCAGGAGTATACTATTAATCCTCAGTCTTCTCAGTTTACAGTCACAATGTAGCAGCTAGAATTGGACCTGAGATAATTGTGTTGCTAACCCATTTCTGCTGTAATAGAATCTATCCTTAGGGTAAGTCCAGTTTGTAGGAAATCCAGAACGGTTAGACAGTAGAAAGCTGACTTGTTGTGGTAGGTTGTATAATAAACTGTAGAAGCCATGTTTTGATTTTCAGTGTTTATTTTGTTCTTACAACTGCTGCTCCATTGTGTGAAGGAAAATCAACAAGAAGTTGATTAATCTGTGCTATACCCAATCCATTTTACGCAATACCGTCTGCTAAATTTGATGTACTGTAACAACAATAATAAGGAAAAAAAAACTTTTTGTCACAAGTATGTGCATGTTATTCTTTCTTCCCTTTAAAGCAGTCGTAACATTATTTTTACAGTGTATTTAAAGGTGTAAGGTGTGGGCGATCCAAAATTAAATATTTGTAGTATACCGTATACAGGAGATCTACCCAGGACTTTTAAAACAAGGATAACTCTTTTCAGTGTTTAGTATTTTATGTTCACCCTTTTGATAAAAACACCATACAATATTATTACACAGTAGTAGGAGAAAACTCCTACTGTGCCCTGTATAAAGACCAATGAAACAGGTGCTCAAACAGGATCCATTAAATAATCCTCCCAATCACTTATTTAGAAATTGGACTTTGAAATTATACTTATACATCATTCCCAGGACATGAAATACCACTGTTTTAAGTCTCCAGCAAGTTAGAAATGTATTCCAGGATTATTTGATAGATTCTATTTGAATAGAAGCTGCCTAATCGGTATTTTTACAAAGTACAGAAGGACTTACTTTCTCCATGGAATAGCTTTCAATGTGACATGTGCCATGAAATCCCTAACATGGCTAATTTGGAGGGGGAGGACAGAGGGCAGGTGTAGACATTGCCAAAAATAACAAAGCTATAAAAAAACCTTCAAAGTGTTTTCATAATTTTGGTCTTAGTTTATGAAGGGTGTCTTTTTCAGAAGAGACAGTAGGGTGCAGTGTGGTCTTTCTTTGTGTATTATTTGTACATGTTGGGAGAAGAAAGCACCAAAGACTTTAGACATTATTATTTTTTATTGAAGTACAAAATGTTCTCTGCATAATATAAAGCAAGATAATATAAATCATAACAATACTTGTTTTAAGAGAAAAGAAGGACTAAGTACCTGACATATTCAAGAACATTAACAGAAACTTGAGATGGGACTCTATGATCTACAGTATGATGATCTATTATCTATGATGATAATGATATTAATAATAATAATAATAATATTGTAAGAGAATCCAACATTAAGTTTCCTCTCTAATGTATAAACAAAATCAATTTAAAGAAGAGAATGGTAAGACTGCTTAAGGAGGTACAGATGAAAAAGCAAAGAGTGTAGTATCTTTTTAGGATATATTTTTCAATGACCTAGTATTTGTGAAGAATCAATAACAAGACTGGGCTGTTTTTTCTCGGATAAGCTTCAGGCTTTCAGTTCTCTTCTTGTGACTGGTGGGTTGTTTTACAGTTCAAATTAAAACAGATTGCACAGAGAATTCACAGCATAAAGGATGACATTTAAACTGCAATTTTGCAATGGCAGCCTTTCTTTTTCTACACAACCCATTAACTTTATAATGTGGTTCAACATTTACAGCATTAAAGTCATTTTTGTTGGAGTCATTTATAATATTACCGTAATCTTTATTTATGATTACGCAGAGTATAAATACTTTCCGACTCCATAGACATACAGTACTGTGAGCTGCCAGAGGTCTATGGGCTCACAAAATACACAAAATACACAGTGAGGCCAATGATTTGTGACCTTTCCCACTGTTCGCTATGCTAGCCTTTTCAATGTTTGGATCGTAAAAAGAAGAACAAGATTAGGAGTCGCCTCTATTTAAATTGTTTGCAGCCATTTTATATTTCGATTTAAAAACCAATTCATGCAGATTCAGATGTAGTGACTTATAGACATATATAGAGACTAGAATAAGAATAGCAAACATATTTTTCAAGTTTTCTTTGTCACCTGTATTTAAGCAACATAAGGGACTATAATTAATTTATAATGGGTGTTTCCTATCCACGTGTTGGAACCAGAGGATTAATCAAAGCAGAAGCTACCATAGTATTTTGGACTGGAAGTGGTTTTGCGTAATCCCTGCTTTGTAAGTTAATATTTGAATAATGCTAACAGCAAACATACTGTAAGAACCAGGTGAGCAAACATTTGACACAAGGCTGTTTATAATGTACTGTGCCTACTTTCTGCCATATGCCTGGACTAATTAATAGCATATTTTGTTAATTGGTGTCCTTAAAGACATACAATAAAATGTTTCACCAGGGCCTAATTTACAGACTCCTAAAAAACCAAAGACTTCGTAATAATTTCTCCCTCTAGTCACTTTCTTTTAAAATAAGAGTGGGCAGCTTCAGCAGTAAAAAACAAACCAGAGGATACAAGTGGAAACAATGTGGAAAGAACTACAGTATGCAGGCACAGCTAGGACTGATAAAGATAAACCAACGGTGTAGTCACAGTTTAAACACGATTAAAACAGGTAAACACAATTAAAACAATAAATTACCAAAGAGATGAAACATAAAAGGAAAAGAAAAGGTTGCCTTGTGATAATACTAAAGGGAGTAACAATAATGTGAAGTCTTCAGAGCAATACTGCAGCTTTATCTCCAGAAAATAATTAAATACTTCTTTCTGAGTGGCAGCAATGAGGGTGGATGGCATGATATTGCACCTTTATTCATTGTTTATTTTGATCAGGAGCTGCATATATATTGTTTTAAAACGTATTAAAACACCAAAAGTAAAACAGTTTATTGAATTAACTATTTTCATGGTCGTATTTTTTGCTTATCTGACAGGCACCTTTAACGATGAAGACATGCACAAATAAACCAATAAAGTTATTGCAGTTTAATAGCTCAGCAGCAGAGACTAAAATGTGGAGAACAAGTAATGCAACAGGTGAACAGTAAGATACTGTGACATGATTAAGTGAAAATGAAAGCAATAGTGGTCAAGAACTCACAAAGAAAATCAGGGGTGTACACTAAAGTGTACACTAAACAATGCAGTGATGGTGACAAAATTAGAGGATCACTTTATTCACACAATTCTTTGGAGATTCACTTTTCTGTACTGTTGACTATATTGTACTACATATACCCTCAGTATGTTTTCAGTAATAAAACATACTTCATGTTACAGTATATTGGTGTGTTCATCTTACTGTATGTTTTGGAAAGTAGCTGTTGAATTGAAAAGTAAAGGTGTTCTGTAAAGACTTCTTTTGATTTTTCTGCTTCAGTAGGCGTTTAACATGGTGGGTCCCTATTCCAAAAAAACAGCTAGCAGTATTTTACTTCTGTCATCATATCTTTTCCATCACCTATGATAATCTTCTTTCTCCTGGAATACTTTTGGACCACAGCAACATGGGATAAGTCAGCCGGTTAATTCCAGTATGCCAACTCACATATCAGCTTCTGTAGGAAACATTTCTTTTATTCAGGTCTCTTACATAATTTTTATCATGCACCATAGTTCAAGCCTGTGCTAAAAGTGATTTGTCTGCGCTTGTTAGATAATAGATGGCCTCAGGGCCTCACATGGTCAGCTTTTTATTCACCTGCCTTGTGGTCTAGAATGACCCCACGTACAGAGTTCCTGTCTTTGCAGGGCATGTGACCGAGGCATCTTTGTGAAACTGTTCCCATCACATATTTTATGTTACAGTGTTTTGAGGAAGTCCACAGCACTAACCTTTACTGGCCTCCTCAACTTACAAATTGTACTAAGGCATCTGTGAATTTCATAGTTTTGACATTAATTATTTTTAAAAAATGAATATGAAAATGCACAGAGTAAATTACAGTAAAAGCACAGCAATCTCTTGAGAGGGTCACTTGGCAGATATGGTAAAACAATACAAAAACCATGGGTATTCAAAGAAAAGGTATTGCATACATATGATAAGACCATGAGAGACTTAAAAAACACTGCACGGATTTATCTTGTTCATTTTCTACTAAGCACAGAACCAGGCAGAATGCTAATGGCACAATATTTGATAAATAAATGAAGTAAATGCACATGTGTGATATTAACTAATTCTGCAAGAGTGTCATCAGCTATGATTACACTTAACTCTGGGTCTGTGAAGATGAAAGTGAATTTTAAGCATTTTATCATTTTAATGTAGAATAGAGAACTCATGTATTTTTCCATGAATAGTGCAAGAAAACAGAACTTTTAGGAAGGATTATTGTATTTTGCCACTGGTACACACAGGCATTGTTGTAATCAGTTCTGTTTTAACCCTTTATCTATGAGCTCGTGAAAGAAGTAGACAGTTCATTGATCAAATTGATTGGCTTCCTGCCCCAAGACTTCAACTCTTTGTTTCCTTAAGCTTGCAGCCAGAGACAAAATCCTGTACATTTGCAGACAATTAGAGAAACTACAAATCCTGGAAAATTAAATTCTCATTTGCACAAAATGCCAGTGAAGTAGTTTATCAAATGAAGCACAGCCTATGAGTCATTTACTGCAATTATAAATGTTTTTGAACAGGTCAAAACCTTTGTTGAGCTTCGGATATGCTTAGGAAGAGTATTTTTGTCCTCACTGTTTTTCAGTGTTCACAGGTGATGCCACTGAACAACAGAACAATGTTTAAATGCATCTTCAAAAAGCTCACATAATCTTAAACTAATGTTCTTTATGTTTTCAGCAGAGTTTATTACTTAGTCAGTCTCAATGGTAGATTATATTTTTCATTGGGTAGGAAGTTGATGCAAAAAATCTGTAGTCAAATCTTCAGTCTTATGTATTATCTATGCAATACCAATAACATTTTATAAAATGTTCCCAACAAAGATTTCAGAATAAATTTAAAAAAAGAATAAATTGCAGAAGAATACATTTAATTCCCTGTCACTCCAGTCAGTACATAAAAATAAAAAAAGCAAAAAATCTTGTTAATTGGTTAGCTAGACCCGTGCACTAGATTTTAAATTTTGTTGAAATCTGTTTTCACCACTCTTTGGCATCTAGAAAAAAATAAAAAAACACTCCCAAACTCTTACGTACACAGTAAAACATTTCACCACTGATGCTCCCTGGGGGCTGTCTTTAAATGATCATAGAGCCTTCTTTTAGGGATAGAATCAGACTCTGCGTGTTTGGCTTTTACTGATGATTGATCATTATTGTAATACAGGATATGGTAACTAAGGCAAAGCAATCCACTTGAGAAGAAATTCATTTTAAAAGCCATTCACACCATTAAAACGAAATACTTGAAGCATGCATAACTGAACCTAAAGCCCATGGAATTCATTACATACTATTACATTTAGTGAAATGATTTTCCTTTCATTCTACAAGGTCTTCACCTGAGGTCAAGCCACTTTCTAGAGGAATTCTGCATCTGTATGAAATCTCTAAAAATACATATTAATGAGAAATTTTAAAAGCATGTTACATAAAATCTATTAAGCATCTTTTCTGTTAAAATGCATTAATTGCTCTCTAACTCAAAAGATTGCTTTCTCTTTATAATGTTGTGTGTAACTCTTCTTCCCCTCAAACTTAGATTGCTAATGTGCTGTGTATGTAAATACTTTAATTAATCTTTGATTTACAGGCTATGTTTGCAGATACATAACATCATGCACATAAAAAGAAAATTAATCTTTTTATATTCAATCTAGAAAATATATTGGTTCAAAGACACAATTATTAAACTCAATTTAGGCCCTTAGCAAATGTGACACCTACATTTTGCTTGTCCAATGCATCTGTGAAAATGCCATTTCTGACTACTATAGCTGCCAAGTTCCAACAGATGGAGCTGTGGGACAGTGCCGCCCTGGGACTTTTTCTTTAATTTGAATAAAGGCATACCAGATGTACAGGATTGTAAAGTCTCTTCATTTCTTGATATCTTCACGCTGTTGCACAGTTACTACAGTATGTGTGTTAATTCTCTATTACTGATTGCAGAGGCACAAAAGAACAGTGGGCAATTTTGGTGTGTTTCCTATCTGAGCATATCAATTGCAATAACTTGGAGAGACCCCCAGGTCACTGTTGGGTTCAGTGGGTATGGGGATGCTTCCTAGTCTACCAAAACTTCCCACAAGGTGAAGGTAGAGCTTAGAACTGGATTTCCATTGATTCATACCTCTGCTTCTCCCCTGCAACTGATTGTTAGGTCTTAATTGATTTGGAAAGGTAACAGAATGGTCCACTGACTCTTATAAGAATTTCAGCTAGAAGCAAAAGGAGTAGATGGAGCAAGTAGGGAGATACGAGTAACTGCAGAAGCCGGTTATCAGTGCTCAGATCTATGCACTAGTGAGCAAGGATTGGAGGCAGTGGCAAGGAGAAAGCCAGTCTAATGGCCAATTACATGGAGCACTATAAAAGCAGCTGGACCAGTGAGTTTGCCATTTGTGGTGATATCCTGAAGGAAAGACGTACAATCTGTTTGTCTAACCATGGTAAATGTTAAAATGTGGATTAGTAACAGGCATACTGTATCTAGATAGCAAAGACTAGGTTGTTCATATGTGCTGTGCAGCAGAGAACTTACTCTTGGAGAAAAACAAGCTGCCTTTTGTTAGTCCACATGAGCTCTAGAGACTATATCCCTGGGAAGTCAAGAAAGGATGGTTCTCTAATCGGCTGGTCAGGGAGATACTATATAGCCTAGTGTCTTTGACAGAAATGTGCCATGAGAGGCTTTGTGTATAGAATTCAAGATGTGTAACACCTGGTGAAGGTGTGCAACTCCGGAAATGTGTACGAAGCGAAAGCATAATTAGTTCTTGGTATTTTCATCAGGAAGCTGTCATCTTTTTGCTTCTGCTATGAAATTGTTCTGTTATAGCCCAGCACCCACTATAAACCATTGAAAAAGTCATGCAAGTAGAAGTCATCACTTCAGAAGGTGTTCTGATGGAATAATTTCCCTTAGTTAGGAGCTGTGGAGGCATGGGGTGGAAGGCCATTAATGAACTGCCTTAGTGTGACTGAAGGACAGTCAGGGCAGTGGCGTGGATGTTCCTGATAGCCAGGCAATCTTCAGTGACAATATTCTTGGGCAAACTAGAACATGTCAGTAGTGTTACGATCCCTGCCTCCCGGCAACGGAAGAGGCAAAAGAAGGCGTAGTCTTAGTTCATTAGTCAACTATCGGTGTACGATTTCACCACCACACCTCTTCCCTTTTACTACGTTTTTTTGGATTACAGCTTGGCTTCGGTTGCTCTCTCCCTGTTTGGATCACTGGCTTCCCCTGGACTCTCGGCTCTCTCCTTCGTCTACGGTATTTGGATCACGACTTGGCTCTATCGGCTCCTGCAAGTGGGTTCATTACTTGGTTTCGGTTTCACTGGCCGAATCCTTAACAAGTAGTTACAGAAGGAGTGACGAAGGTGAGAGTAGTTTTTTCCAAGAGTCCACCTGCCCCAGAAGACAGTAAGACCTGAATAGTTAGGGTATAATGGTGAAGGAAACTGCTTAAATGGCCAAATCAATGTACGTATCTTTGAAGATTTGCCCTTGAAGACCATGAGCTTCTGCCTACTTCTATAATGGGACAGTACAATCTCAAAAGTTAGGCTGGGGACATTCAGAGGTACAGTTTAGTAGGCACACTGTGGCACATGATTTATGGTTACCAAAGATCTGGGAGTTGTGAATCACTGGCCCGGACTTCTTTGGATAATTGGGACTTATAGACTTATAGACTGGCAAAATGTGCCTGGGGGGAAAAGGCCATACCTATCTTTTAGAGGGGATAAGGAGCAAAGCCTGTCACCACACGAAGACCATGTCTGCAGCAACAAACAAGTAGCTCTGCAGGTGGGCAGACATTGGAGGAAGTACCAAAGGGAAAGCAGGGTATTGCTAATTATAGTGATGCCCTGAATAAGCTGAGGCAGGACCATGTTGCGATGCATGGGAAATATCTAGCTGTAATCACAGCAATGAAGCACCTATGGTCTTCATCCTTAAGGTTATCTTTCCACCTCCTCATGCACTATGATTCTTTCCACTAGTTTTCTTGGAAACTGGAAGGTTAGATGGATAAAGGTTCTGCAGGTCTATGACAATGAAATAAAAAATTGCACTAAACTTAGGCACCTCATACGGAAGCTCTTTCTCTTAGGCTGTGTGCGGAAGGGATGTGATTCTTGGGAGCAGGCTGAGGCTGTGGAGGAGCTGTGAATCATGTTGCTTTATTCAGTGTCACTTCAGCCAACACCATAAACCTGAATGTTGAGTAATGCAGCTACACTCAAGAGACCTGACTGTGGTGCTGGCCTGGGTGACTTCAAGACAAAGGCTGGGGCGGAGCAAACTAAACCATGTTTTGTGGTAAAAAGACTTGTGGTAATCCAGGACAGACTAACATTATAAAATATGGTTCTAGACTGCTTGTGAAAGGAATTGGGTATTAGGGAGAGCTGCTAGCATCTGATGATCCCTGCATTCTGATGGATAAGGCACAGAGAGAATTCCTTGCAAGGATGGCTTCTGTAAACCTGGCCCCAGTGTGGGTGTGAGTGTGTGTCTGTGTGTGCTCTGCAATGGACTGTCATCCCATCCAGGGTGTATCCTGCCTTGCGTCTGGTGCTTTCTGGGATAGGCTGTGACCCTGTAATGGATAAAGCAGTTAGAAAATGGATGGATGGATAAACACATTCTGTATTCTTCTTTTAGGAACAAAACATGAAAAGACCTACAGTAGCTGAAGCCTATTATGTAACTATTGTATGGAAGAAAACGCTAGCAGTTGCCTTTTAGGGGGGATGCTGAAGTTACTGTTCAGTCCAGAAAATGCAGAAGACAAGCAATTAACTACTGTAAGGTCTTTGAGATTTGTTGTGACTTTAGAGTCTGCATGTTTTATTTTGATACAGTTGGAAATCAAATTCTCCTGATTCTGTCCATTGGGAGCTGTATGTTGTCTTTTCCATACCATGGATGTATTAGGCACCAACATTTGAATTTCAGTTGTGTTTTTTTCAGTTCAGTGGTTTATTTTCACATCAAAACAAACAGTAAAGCCATGCTGGTCAATCAATGTTGTTTGCACAAAATGTGCGCAGCATCTGAAAGTATGATGAAGAATAGGAATGGCTTTTCTTATAAAGAAACTTTTTTAATTACAACAACTTGCCTCAGTTCGAACTGTAATTAAAATGAAATTCTGATTGCAAAAAGATGAATGGCAGAGTTTGTTGGCAAATCATAATCCAATAACATAAAATGTGTTATACAGTATATGTCCTACTGTATGTAAAACACAACTGTGTAATACAATAATTTTAAAGTTACAAAAATATGAAAGACTGTTGCTATTAATATTACAAAGTACATCAGACAAATCCTTGGGACTGAATATCTGAAAACATTAAAGTGCTTTATTTATTTTAAAGCTTTATTTGGTCCCAAAAGATTATTTACATGAATGCAGTTCTCCATAACAGCATTTAATTTATGCAAGAGAATGAAACATAACTATAAGTGCCTTTAATCATTCAAAATTACAGCAGTATTTTTTCCTTGAATTGTTGTAAAAAATGTTTTACAGGCATTGTAAATACATACAGTATTTCTAACTGCTTTATCTGATACATGGTAATGGAGTAACTGGAGCCGATACTGTTAAGCAATGGGCGTAAGGCAGGATACACCCTGAATGGGACACTGGTCTATCACAGGGCACACACAGACACAAACATGCACACATGACACCAGGGCCAGAAGCCAAACCAGAATCTACCAGGCAACAATGCTAACCAATGTGCCATTGTGTCACCCTACCATTTCAGTGGCTTAGTCAAATTCTACTGTTATTACAGCAAAATGAGCCGACAAATATAAACATTCTGAATACTTTAGTATTTGGATTAACTCACTGGCTGAGGAAATTATAGCCCTAGCTGTCAAGCCAGGGAGGCTGCTACAAGTGTGCCCCGAGGTGGAGGGAGAGGTGCTAGAAAAGATGCCTGCAGAGTTTTGGACAGAAAGCGAGTATTCATACAGTATGACGGAGAAAGGAAATGCAGGGTTACAATTTCACCTCCTCTGTTTAACAGCACCATTATTTTTTGTTTTTCTATTCCTGGTTGAAATACTTTAAAATCCATTTTTCTTACCTGTCATGAACTTGGTCACTTCACATCTCCCTGTACCTTTCAAGAGATTTCAACTCTCTTCAAATGATGAAAACTTAATTTAAATGCATCCATGTTATAGTACGCAGAGGTTTGTGGCATTTTCTGACATTTGTAGTTTCAATGGGAACTAAAATACTGATTTAACATCCTGAGATGCAAAGGCTATATTACATTTCATGCTTATATGAAAACATTCTTTTAAATTGAATTTTGTTTTCATCTAGACAAAACAACAACAAAAAAAAGAAAATGATAATGGAGTTTGGTTTTGATTTACTGTTTCTGTTTAGAAGATTTTGTTTTCAGGTTTTATTCAGAAGCAAATAATATAAAAAACCCTCCAGATGCATCTAGAAGAGCATTAGAAGGTGGGAAATGGGAATAGTAAGGTGTCTGTAATGTGAGTGATAATGTGAATGATGAGCTAAATGTTACACGTGGGGTGGGAGTAATGGGTCTTTTATTTTAGCTTCAAGGCAAGACAACAGGAAAATAATCTCCACTCCACTTTGTTCTCAAACATAAGCCAAGGTTTTGTAAGTGCCTTGCTGCTGTTTTATATTAAATGAGAAACATTGCCAAGGGACAGATACATTATAGCAGTTTTGCTGGAATTTTCAGGAATTATACACATTTAAGCTAACCTCTGAAAATGTTTGATGAAAGCCCAGGGAGTCAATCTCACAAGGTTAAAGGAAAACATGCTAGCGTTGCTGCATTAGTAGTTTTCTGCAGTCCACTCAATATCAGGTGAAAGTCCCAAAGAAGAGGACACAGATTTTCAACTCGGGATGAGATCTCTCTCTGCATTAAGGCTAAGAGGTGGCCAAGCCTTTAACAAACACAAATAAAAACTACTTTCTTGTAATCTCTGCTATTTATGAATTGAAGTTGATTTCCCAAGAATTTGTCTGAATGCCACTGAGAGTCTTTTATGTGTGTAAATACAGTAATTATAGCTTTCAACTGAACAGCTTTAGCCAACTGAAAAGTTTCCATTTTAGTTCAGTAAAGCATCCAGGGACATTTTCTTTTGTACAAGACAAGACTAAGTAAAGATTACAACTGTTTGGCTGAACCTTAGAAAAAAAGGTGTAAGGTTGTGTTTTTAAAACTAGCTTTTGTCTTACTCATCGTGTGAAAAGTTAAATTCTTCTGGTTGATTACTGCTGTCTGGTTTTTGAGCTTATCAGTATAATTCTCAAAAATAAATAGCTGATTTAAATGAAAGTAACCCGAAATATATTGTACAGTAGATGAAGTAATTATAATGCACCATTGATTTAGATATTATATGCAATCCAGTTTTATTGGAAAGCCATATGAATAATCTAGTGGTATATTCTTTATGAGATCTAAAATTATAGTTCTACTCAGTATAATATGCATAATACAGACCTTAAACCATTTATTGTTTTTAATAGCACAAAACTGCCTCTACTATTTTTTTTTCTTGTTCTGAGCTTAAACACAGTATGTACTTTAATTAAATGTATTCATTTGGTGAAAGGTCAGTGTAATGACAATGTACAGTATAGTTAATAGTAAATTCCCTGTGTGTTGGACAGGCTTTACAAAAAAGATTGAAAGCCTACCTTATAAAATAGCAACTGGATGCAACCATACTAGATATAAAAAAAAATGAAAGAAAACCAACACTCTTCTACAAAAGTGTTGATACATTTTATTTCCATTCCAAGTGTTGCCTTGCAGTTCTGGGTTGGGAAGAAGCAGCTCTGTTATTTACAGTGATAAATGCCTAATGACAGAGAACTGCCATTTTACATGTGATTTCCTGTGGATCTCATCATACATCATTTGCATTGAATTATATGCCACCTGTCTACTTAGAGCATGCAGATCATTTACATTTTCAAATCACTGTCACAGTGTTTCTGGGAGTCCCTATGAGACGCCATCAATCCAGACAGATGGATTTTAATGAAATGTGCAGAAGTGGCAGAGCTGATATTTAGTCTACCTCCCATTAGTGATGACCATGGGGAAAGAAGAAGAATGAAGGTCCGGCTCTTGCAGCCCACTTTGAGCGGTAGAGAGATGAGAGGAAAACAGTTTTGTTAGCATGGAGCACTCACTGAATCTCATGCTTTTGAAAAATGTCTCAATTGCCAGCTTGAGATATTTCCAGCAGCGTTGCAAAGCACAAAATAGCATAGAAAAGCAAACCCCAGTTACTTCTGTTTATGAACAAGATAAAACACATCGGAAATTCAAGATCTAATACGTCTTGCAATTTCTAGTGATACTGTACTTTTAAGTTGCTGTTTATTTTACATTTAATGTTATATTTTAACGTTATTGGTGCTTAATGTAAATCCAGATTAATCTTTTCTTTATTAGTTGAAATTCTCCACAAGGTAAGTTTGTTTATTTATGAAACGTGTTCACTCAAAATGAGTTTAAGGATCTTGGGGTGTTGTTCACGAGGGGAGAGAGGATCATGAGGATCATGTAATGCGGAAGCGGGTGAAGTGGGAGCTGAGTTTTCAGATGAAGCTCTTGATTTTCCGGTTGATTTATTCTTTGACTGAAAGAATGAGACTAGAGGTACAACTCTGGAAATGAAGTCTCCGCATAGGGTTGCTGAACTTACTCTCCATGACAGGGAGAGGAACTCGGCAGTCCAGGAGGACCTTGGAGTAGAATTGGTGCTCCTCTGTATTCAGAGGAACAGGTTGAGGCAGCTGGGGCATTTGCCCTTCTGGCACCACCCACTGGAGGTGCACTGGGCACTGGGGACGGCACCTTTTAGTGCATCTAAAAAAGAAAAAAATATGTACAGCAGAAAGCAGAGTACGAGCAAGTTGTCAACCTTGTTATTGATTTTCTGGTGCATATTTTAGAATAAGGGTGATCAACATTGGCCCAATTAGTATAAAATTGTAAAGAAGAATAAAAGAATACATTATTAACAATCACCAATTTACCAGAAAAACTTTAAATAAAAGAACAAATTTAACAGTATTGGAGTACTATATTTTAGGCTAAATGTACACATGTTAATTTGGCAGGAGCTAAAATACATTGATCTTTAGATTCTGTATGCCACAAATATATGGTGGGCTTAAATTCATTCCAGTTATTGGGGTGCATATAATCTAGAAAATATAGCTATTAAAACCTATTATTTCAGGTGTATGAAGCTAGATAACAGTTCAATTAAAAGAGCAAGAAAAGTAAATGATATGTTTTGGAAAAAAATATTATAGAATGAATTCAACTTCTATGAACTCTACTGTTTGTGTTTTGGTACAGTATGTGCTTGCTTAAGAAATGCCAAATGAATTAAAATGTTAGAATGTTTTTAAAAAATGCAAATATAAAGTGTAAATTATAGCAGTGGTGGAAAATGAAAAAACAACTAGGAATTAGTTGCTTGAGCTTGTCAGGCCATCATCATTTATCATGCAAAAAAAATATATTTAATTGCTTGTTTGTACTGTTGCCATTCTATTTTGACTATGTCTACGAAACCAATTGATTTTTGTATTTATACTTTTGGCTAATTTTGGGCATCGATATGCAGTTTTCAAGGCTGTGTGAGTCAGTTCAGCTAAGCGCCCTGCATAAATTTTCAATCCAGACAGTACAGAATTATATTATAAGCTTTTCTTGGTGGTGAGCAATACAAAAAAATGTTTAAAGTGAAGCGAAAAAGTATGAATTTTCATTTGAAGTTTGAAGAGAGAGAAAATATGAATTAAATTCGGCTTCTTTTCTGTTTAGTGAGAAGCCATTCATCACGACTTTGGATGAGGATTTCATTGTGTTGGAGCTCTGGTTTTAATATAGCTGCTTTATTTAGTGGCTTGCTGCACAGCCCAGGATACTGTTCTCAAAACACACAGCAATACAGATGAAGACTGAGATAAAGAAGGATTACAGTTCAACCCATGAGGCAGATTATTTCCCAAACCCAAGAAGACATTGTATGACCATTGTATTCAGATGCCATGATAAAGCTGGCAGACTTAAGACTTATTTCCAAATACCTTGAACCTGGAGCAGGTATAAGTGAAGGAGGTTTGGGGGATATTGTTGTAGGTGTGAGAGCACCATATCCATCACCCAGCAATTATTTAATTTCACACAGCCAGGTTGTACCAGCAGTGCACTGGTGTTAGGGCAAGGTAATCACAATCCATCACTACTCACTTAGTGTCTAGGGCCAGGCACCTCTCTGTTAAATGTCATGTTTATTTGTCTTGAGATCTTGCCAGCATGCAGCCTGTCAGGAAGGCTGTGCTGAGAGCATTTTAGCTGTAAGGGAGGGTGGAACATGGAATATTTAAAAGAGCCATGCACGCAACCATGTAAAGTTATTAAAAACTGAACTGAAAAGAATAGGGGGCATAGGCTTGCAAAGTTGATTTTATTTTTAATGAAGGAACTTAATTACTAAAGAAACTTGACCTGCTTTTGCGTAATGAATTCTAATAGTTTCTAAAAACATTTCGAAATAATATAAAAGAGAAGGTAATGATGTTCATTATGATGCTGTGACGTCTGTTATATGTTGTGCCAATTTCCCATATAGAGAGAGAAGGAATGGAGTGTTTACTATGAATAGAAATCAAGCACAATCACTACCTATCCTGTTGTGGCACAGAATAATCAGAATTCAAGAATCTTCAAATGGAAAGAAAAGACAAAAATGTGAGATGAAAGAATATGCTAGCGATAGCAGATTGTATGTTAAAATACTATTTATGGCCTTCACGGGACATGAAAATAATTATTTGGCTTTTTCCTTATGAGTCCTAAGATTTTGCAGGAATATATATACACTGTATATACAAGAAAGATAATGTAAAAATGTAAAAACTTGATACTCTTTCACCATTTATTTCATATCCCAGGTTTCCTTCTTGCTGAGTTTTCAGTGTTAAGAAGAAAATATTGTGTCTTAATAGGCAATGGAGACAGAGTTTTAAAAATTAAGCTTTTCCTTTTTTGTCTGACATAACATTTAAGAACTAATGCCTTTTTCAGAGAAATGCATGGTAAAGTACAAGTGTGCACTGGAGTTTTGTGTCTTTTTCAGTGTTGTTTGAATCTTTATTTCTTCTTCCTAATAACCCAAATTCTTTATTTGTTTTAATGAAAAACAATCATTTTGACCTTGCACATAAAAAGATACTCCCATCAAATACTGTATGAATCCTGTATTTGCATCTTTCAGATTTTTTAGATTTCAGTCCATCAAAGAAATTAATTCAATTTTTTGCTATTTTTGTAGCTTTATAGATAGTTTATAATCTAACATGACCACAGTCATACATTTAATTAGGTTAGAGAACACTGGCCTTTTCCTTTTTCTGAAAAGTAAACGGCAAAAGTGAAACATGTACTACTTCTTACCACTGTATAAACTTCCCTGACCGTGGAAGTATTTGTCTTCCTTCCCTTAAACAAAGCTTTAGCATTTAAATGTATTGGTGTTATTCTTCTTAATAAATTGTTAATGTAAATTTCTGACCATTTTATAGATCCTAACATTAAACTAGCAATGTAAATAAACATTTTATTTGCATAGATTTAATATTAAAATAAATATGATTACAGTCTTGGACACTGGATTATTAGATCAGTGTACTGCTCGTTATCAGTGTCCTTCTGTATGTGCTAGTTACCAGTATTCTGTGGATTTAACAGATTACACATGTAAAACCATTTTTCCTTGAGAAAATCATTGCGAGGTGCTGTGTCTCAAGTGGACCTAGGTCCCAAATTTGGATGCTAGTCTTTGAGTGAGCACTTAATTCTTTTTGCAGTTTCCCAGTTGTGTAAATAATCAAGCTAAAATAAGTCTCACGGTAGTAAACATTTATATTAGTTTCACAGAAGAATAATTAATTAAAATTTTATGACAGAAGTACATATTATACTGTATTTAATTATCTTAATTGTCCTTAAAATACATCATCATACTGTACTGTATAACTCTAATATGGGGTGAGAACACTGGAATTTATTCAGTGCAAATTGGTGGAACGTTATTTCCAATCAGAATTGCCAGGTACTGCATTTGTTTTAATGAAGTTTACAAAGAATGTGCGAGAGGGATGACAGCAGGCAAGTTCAATTTTCCTCAGCTGTCCTAAATCTTAATCCTACCTGATATAATTTCCTACATTTTCAAAAATGATCAATACTATACATTAGCTTCTTCTCTCCTTCACATTCATGTTTTGAAGAGTTTCTTGCTTCACCAAGCAGGTTAAGCCAAAATTACTATGACTTAACATTTTACAAACATTTTTGTAACACACTTAATTCTGGGATGTTGTTACTCCTCGTGAATGGCTTTCTGTCTATTTGAATAAGAACGGTAAATCTCCTACAATGTTTCCTCTTAGACCAAGGTGAGAGGTAATATTTATGGGATCAAAAGAAAACAACAAATGCCCAAATGACTTTTTCTCCAATACAAAGAAACACTGTTATTCTTTTTTCAAAGACCAATATATCAAAGCTGTTCACATTCAGCATTTGTACTGTAGCAGTCTTCATGGCATAATATTGGAGTTCAAAAAGACTGGGGCATACAGTATCTGTAGGAAGGGTAAGGCATGGATGTGAGAATGAAAATACATTAGGAAGGATCTATAAACTCTTGAAATGATCCTTCAGGCTGTACTTTGTTTTCTTATCTTATTTCAGATTGTGTAAATGCCATATCATAGGGAAGGGGCTGATGGCTGGTGTACAGGCTATTGCCTTGGCTGTTTTTCTTTTCTTTGGGTATTGTGAGCAACAGCCCTAAGCTTTGGATGTTTTCCCTCTGCCTGGTAAAGTTAGAAGAGCATTTTCAACACCATCTTTAGCTCGTAATTGTTCCCTTAAAGCACATGGTGAAAAAAAAACACTGAGATCCTCATTCTATTGCATTATACTTTCACACAGAAAAGTCCTGAAACAGACATGTTTACTAAGCCAAAGTTACAGGCAATGGAGATGTTCATGCAAAAAAAGCACAAAACATTAAGAAGAGTCTATTATTAATGTGCTTATGCTTCTTGATGAATGTGAAGCAATAAAACTACGCAGAGAAAGTCTTTCATGTACCTCAGTCTTAAATGCATGTGAAAGTCTCACTGACATGCCTTCTCAATCAAGACATGGAAAAAGATCAAAGAAAATAAAACTTGTGACCTCAACCATACAGGTAATTTCAGACTCAACAATGAGCACATAAAGCTACAAATAATATTAAGCTCCCTATGGGCTATCTGTTAAGACACTACTGTTGTATAGGCTTGACTTTGGTAATCATCACAATAGAATTAGCTGGTAAACTTGAAAGTGGAATGCCGGTTCTTTTAGGATTTGTGGTTCAAGCTACTGTATATCTGCAGTATTTTTCAGAACTGCTGTATTTCTGAGACTTACAGTCTGTTCCTTTGTTTGAAGTGATACTGTATGTAAGAAGTGTTGTCTTTAGCAGTATGTACTGTAGCCTTCAGAAAATACTTACTATAATTGATTAAAATATGAACCAGGCTCATCACAGCAACATTAATGTATGCAACACTGACATCTATTGTATTATTCCTTTACTTCTCTGTTGTGCAATTAAATATTTGTTAAAACTGACATTCATTTTAAAGCTATTTTATCTGTAATACATGAACATTTAATAATACACAATGTGTTTTTATGAGATGATGCAATTATTTGAAATACTTTTTGCAAGTCTACTGTACATGTCTGATGAAATAGACTTTGGTGTCAGAAATTGAAGATCAAATGGATAATATACAGTAGAATTACTTTCCAATCCTGTGGAGCAAAAGAAACATCACAAGGAAATATGCTGTTTTGTTTTCAGTTTGGTAGGATTATCTCCAGAGGCTCATTTGGATTAGAGATTACTGTATCTTGTAACATATGGTATTTTCTTATCAAGTTTCACACAAAAGTCTGATTTAGGCTATCAGTCAGGTCATATTTAAGCTTAAATTGGAGCCATTGTTGCATGTACTTTGAAAAGTTATGTAGCTCTCAACCAGCCAGGCCCTTAAGTGTTGCGATTATAGAGTTTTCTGTTGTTTCTTTGTACTTCCATTTTAGCCTTTTGTAGTATGGATGGTATAGCAATAACTGTTGTAATAAATATAGGTATAAAATAAACTATAGACTTATATGGTTCTGTGAATTTTAATGTTACCATAGTTAGGCTAATGGTGTAACCCAAGACTATATCATATCACATCAAAATTAGAATATTTGTATACAGTATATACCATATACCTGTATTGTATATTTGTAAGGTATTTGTTGTCTGATGTTGTCTGAAGGAAGTTAAGTTCCAATCTTCCATCAGGGGGGTGTGATTTCTCCGAAGCAAAATCAAGTAACATGGTCAAAATGTGTAATTACAGGCATAATTATCCACTGCCAATTTTATTTAGGCGGACCTACAATCAGATCTGGACAAGAAAGTAATCTTTGATGAAATCCAGAAGGACATATTTAGTTTGGGTAGATGAATGAAATTCTTTGAGACTTAACGAAGGAGAGATGACCACTTACTTGCATTACAATACAGGAGGAGGAAGCATAATGTTACCTAGAAGACATTCTTTATACAATCTGTGAATACATTATATTTTAAAAGTTCACTTTTATGGATTGCTAATAACTTAAAAGAAATATTTAGACAGAGAAAGTGAGGCCATGTGAAATACTGTATATAGAGTCAATCTACTTTCAGATTTATTAGTATTTCTTGTCTTCTGTTACGAAGCTCACTGGAATTACGATCTTGGTGGTGGTATTTTTATCTTCAAAACATAAAGAAACACAAATGAAATATTATTCAGGACCATTTCTTTTCTACCAGCTGGGGTTTTACTGCACTTAATTCCATGGAGGGGGTCTTGCTTCAACCCCCAGGATCTCTTTTTTGTTGCTTCAAGGCTTAACCGTGTCCCACCTGGAGTTCATATCATTGCTTGTACTGTAAATCTATAGGCACCTACACAAAGACGTCTTCCAGTGGTACATGTGCGCAGCTCAGAGGTGCATCACTGTTCATTTTAATTTCCCAAAGTATCTGTCAGCCTATTAATAGATGAGTGCTTCATAACTTCAGGCGTATAAGTTGTTAATATTTTATACAGACCCCCTCTTCGCAGCATTCTAAACAGTTTATAAGTTACTTTTAAAGTTTCAGACCTGTTTTAAATTCCCTTTTCTAACTGGTGGAACTTTTATGTGTTTGTTTTCTTAAAGAAGGCAGAAACAGACCGCAAGGATAACATCATAATTTGATTCAGAAAAATATTTTTTTAACAATTGAATTCCATTTAAAAGAACATTCTGAGGTTTTAAAGAATTCACCTTTAAAAACTTTAAGCTTTAAGACTTAAATAAAACTAATGGTATTTTATGTGAGTAATGCTTGTAGCACACTTAATTTTGTACTTTTGTTCCATTTAACCTTGGTGTATCTACAGTAGTTTAATGATGTATACATAATATATAGATAGAAAGAGAGATTATTGTGCAGCACTAATCAATTACCTTTTTTTGAATATGCTGTCATGAGAGACTGTTTATAACTGTAGAATTCACATCCATGAAATGTAAAAAATGATGACAATAATCACTGTGGTATGAAATGCTTATGAGTTTATATGTATAAAAGGCACACAGTTTCAATGGTTCCAATCCCATTACAACAGCATCATGGTTTAAATCAAGAGTGGGAATGCCATCTTGGAATGTTGCTGACAGGAACGTCACATCATGGAGTCACTAGGGCAACCATGAGACTCGAGTAATGTTGCTATCTGACAGCAAACACTGCATAATCCAGACCCTGTCAATCTTGTAGAGTGACCCAAATACAGCTACAGTTTGTCACATTTTAGAGGGAGTCCCCAAGGGATTACTACTGCACAGTAGCAACAATGGCTGCAAACACAAGTGAAAGTCATGGAAGTGCTATTAACCTTATTATAATCACCAGGCGCCCATGCTATGCTAACTCTGTGACTCTGATTCACTATGTTGCATATGTACTGGCATATCGTATGATCACCATACTGTAGATCTTAGCAAAGGGTGGTGTTTTCTGATAAACTTAAGATTCATATCTCATTTGGCAAGAGAAAGTGTGTGAAGGGGACAGCATAAAAAGTTCACAAAGGAGACATTCTTTAGCTGGCTGTGCAGTACTCTGTTGATGATTTTATATTTACCATTTGGAGGTTTAGACTTTGCAGTAACCCTCCCTAATTTGACAACAACATCATCACACTTAGCTCAAAGATCATTACTGTTGTAATGTAAAATAAGGACTATGTTGTGACACATAATAACAAAAAGTTGTTATTCATACATATATTTTTGTGAAATATCCTGGCATGATTTATGTGTTTGTGCCTACACATTGATTGTAAAAGCTTATTTAAATCTCAAGATATTATGATTTCTGAGTCAAACTAATATTCTCTGTGCATCCTAAAATTATTTTATGAAGGTTTTGTCCAAGAAGACATTAACGCTATAATGATACCCTGTTATCGAGAGGAGTAACCTGTTTGGTGAATACTTGGAGCTATGTGGTGTTACCCAAGTGTGCATACTACCTGCATGAGGAATTCCATTACAGCATATGATTTAATTTTGTTTTCAGTACCAGCTTTCCTTTCATATTAAATGCAGCAATTAGACTCCTTTTGTGAGAGTGTGTGGGGAGATATAAATGATTCTCTTTCTGAGGGGTTGAGCTGCGCATGTCAGAAACGAACTGTTACCAAGGCAACAGCAGTCCATTACTGATGGTAACTGGGTATTGGGGGCATGGGGAGAAAAAATAAAGTTGCTTGGGCTTTATTACTTAAACACCTGCTTCTATTGATCTATGATTTTTGATTGAAGCAAAAATATATTTTTCATGAATGGATAATAAGAAATATTAGAACCCAAAAGCAAAAAGAATCGATGTGAGAGAATACTCACTTTAACCCAATCCTACTGTACCTCTGAGAGTTTTAGAGGGGGACAAAAAGTGAAGAATAAAGCAGCTGCTAAACAAGAGCTTTCTAAGGTTTTCTTTTGTGCTATGTCTCACTGCCTTCCTATTCCAACAGAAATCCTCTAAAATTCCTCTTCCTCGTAGTTGTCCTGATACTTATTCCTTTAGAATTAGAGAACATGCATGGAGATGTGAAACATGAAACTGTATGAAAACCAAAATGCATGATGGAAAACAATATTTAAGAAAAAAAAGAAACTAACAAAGTAAAAGCTTGTGCCTGATTGCAATACCAAATGTCCGATTGTGCCTTCCCACTTTTATGCTTGGCTCAGGAACCTTATTCCTGCTATATTAGACAGAAGTCAGAGTTCAGGTGTTTCTCTGTTCTATGTGGTCTGTGTATGTGAAATAATACATCTCCTAAGTGTTCATCACCAGTTCCCATATCTTTCCCACAATGCCCATACATTCAGTAAGACAGTTGGGGAAGTCACCTTTAGGGTTTTATTTTTTTCTGACTGCAGGAATATATGAGAAGTGTTTAGATCAGCTCCGCATATACTGTACAGTAAATGTTGTGCTTTTTTGTAATTGATGTGCCCATACACATGATGGAGGAGTGATTTGATTATTTTTGGTGTAATGAAACTGTGTTGTTCTTCCATTTATATGAACCTCCATTTATATATTTTTTAGATTGGACATTGTTCTTTCATTCATGGTCTCGGTTCATTCACAGTTTCCATTCTTAAAGTCAATAAATACTGAATAACTACTAAACCCAGTTTTATGTAAACTGGAATCCATCAGTCTATTTGAAACAGGAGGAGTAAGATTAGGTATATGAAGTGCCTGCTTTGCAGTTGGTACTGTAGTACATCTGTATAACCTAAAATAACCCAGTCACATTTGATGACAAATATCAATTTGTCAAGATAGATATATAATCAAGGGGGGAATATAGCACCCATGATCATGATCATAAAGATTAGAATTTGTATTCACAATATAATGTGATACAGTGAGAGGTAGCTGAAGGTAAACTATAACCTGGTTATATATCAGTGTGCTTTAACTGTATTTCCTTTCAACCACTGGATAGGTTGTAATAAAACAGACTCCCTGCACTCTCATTCTCTCGTTGAATTATTTATGAATCACGGTCTCCTTACCTGTACTCGATGCTCAAGATGAACAATTTAATAAGCTGTGACCTTCCTCATTGTGTGAACTTAGGCCACGCTGTCCTTTCAGGTCCCTAAGATGCATAACTTCCAGAAGCAACATTAAATGACTGCTCTACATAGGCAGCAATGCTTTACCTGAGTTCATCAGGGGTCAAAACTGTTCCCATTTCTGCCTCCAAAATTTGCAGAGGGAACGTAGAAGCTAGCATAAGCTAGCAAAATGTCTCACAGACATACTGTACATGACATAACTTTATATACCTATTTATAAATACCAGACACCAATGATACAACAGATATTTTAAAAACTCACACTAAGCCAAGAAAATTCTCTTTGACCCTTGGTAATGGGTACACACTTCCTACATTGATTAAAACATGAAAATATAGTTCTACCTGAACTATATAGGTTTGGCTACACTATTAGCTAAATAGAACTAAATGGAACTGATGGTCCTTCTGGTTGAAAAGCTCTTAAAAAAGATACCATAGTGTTAAAAGGACTTTAAAAAGGACTTTAAATACAGTATATAACTTTAAGTGACAAGTGTTTTACAAAACATTTAAGAACATAAGGACATAAGAAGATTTACAGTACAAAGGAGGCCATTTGTCTCTTTTAGCCAGTTTGCTACTGTAGATACTGTAGTGTTTAATTGATCCAAGGATCCCATCCATGTTTCTTGAAAGAAGCCTGGGTATCGGCTTTTACAACATGGATGTACAGTATAGCTTGTTCCATTCTCCCAAAAACCTTTGGGTAAAAAAATGCCTGTTGTTCTCTGTTTTAAATGTACTTCCATGTATTTCCATATACAGTATGCCCTCTGATTCATGTCTCACTCTTCATTCTGAAAAAATCTGCTGGATTGATTTTTTGTGAATTTGGAATAGTTTTATTAGGTTCCTACATAATCTTCTTTGTTCAAGACTATAAGGTTTCTATTCCTTCTGCCTGTCAGTGTAGGACATCCCTTAAAGATGTACTGCAATAGACTCATTCCAGAACAGCAATTTCTATAATAAGGTAACCAAAATTAAACACAATATTCTAATTGAGGAATTACTGATATCCTAATCAATTTTAACACAACATTCATTTAATACATTTCTACAATTCTACTTGAACTATATAGCTTTTGCTTGTTAATTGCTTCCCCACATTACCACATAAGATGTAAATGATGCGTTATCATAAACACCTAAATCTTTTTCATACGTAGCCAGTTGAACAGTTGAAAAGTTGTATCTCAGTCTGCCTTATAGAAATTTTAAACTATTGCTTTAAACTCAACCCGTATAGTGTCAAAACATTCTCTGAAGCACACCATATTATGATCACAGTTCTCTGTTATGCCACCTGTTTGTCACAGTTTCTTTTGATTCTTTGATTGTTTAATAAAAGAAGATCTATGTAGGAATTTTCTCTTACAGATGCTTTGACAAACTAGGATAGAAAACAGTCACTGACCTTACCGTACCTGCCGTTTCAGTTTCTGCTGCTGATATTCCCATAGCTCTTTCCCAGTCTATGGCAGGGAAATTGAAGTCTCCCATTAGGAATACTTTATCTTTTATGATAGAATTCTTAATTTCATTACACAGAGTTATATTCAACAGCTGCATTTAGTAATCTTTAGCATATTCCTAACGTCTTTGGAATATATTGGAGTTGCTCTACCTCTGATTCCTCTATCTTAAGTTTTTGAAATGTAATATTAATTTATACTGTACAGTATGTATGTAATACATCTGTTCCTCTTCCATTATTCCCATCTCTCTGGAACAATATGTATTCAATAATGTTACATTGTTCAATGTTACAGTGTGAATTATTTTTGGTATCTGTTTTTCCATCCATCCATTTTCTAGCTGCCTCTTCCAATTCAAGGTCATGGGGGAGCTGGAACCTATCCCAGTGATCAACAGGTGGAAGGTAAGGTACACCATGGGCAGCATGCTAATCTAGCAGAGGGCACAACACTTACTTACACCAGGGACAGATTTCCCAGAAGCCAATTAACCTGCCAGTAGGTTTTTGGATCATGGGTGGAAACTGGAACACCTGCAAGAAAGAAAGAACACGTGGAGAACATACAAACTCCATGCAGTCTGTGTTTCCAGTAAAATCATAATTGCCTGCTAATGTGGTAGGTTCTGACTTGATTCTATTTTTTCCTTTGAATTTCCCTTAGTCTTTACACCCCATGTAACTTCCTTTTCTATTTTTGTCTCCCCCTTTCCTCTCTAGCTGAAATGCTTTTGAATTTCTTTGTGATTTTTGCACCAAGACTACTGGTGCCCTTCTCATTTAGGTGTAATTGTTCTTCTACAGATGGTACTTTATGTATCAGCTTTCTGTGCCATGGAAACCTTTTCATTGGAAAGGCCATGTCTTAATCCATATGTTGTCTGATGGATTTACATTTGTAGTTGTTCACCTTTGCCAGAACCAAATATGATTCCTGAAAAAAATGTCCTGTTAGTCCTGTTTTGCAATTTCTTGTGAACTTAAATATAAAGTGTGCTGTTTATTCCAACATAATTTGTGCCAACAACAGGGACACTGTTTACCCTAGCTAGGAGCCTGTCAGATCTATGAACACTAGCATATCTGATTCCAGGTCGTGGAGTGGGACAAATTTGTTTGGTGATGTGATATGTGATATGGAAGTCTCTCAGCTCATTTCTCCATACTGTTTCTTTGGCAATTTAGGGGGCACACTCCCCTGATTTGTTTGCATTTGTTAGGTGTTACCAAACATTTACTGGAGGAGTATATAAAAAGTTGTTTGATATCCTTTTTCTCCCATTTGTTTTCAAAACCGACTAATTTTTCTGGCAAAAAGGCCCCATTTTTCTCTTGTAAACCCTTTTGTCTTGAACAGCAAGAGTGTGCCATCCTTTTGTGAAATGAAACAGACTTACAATTGGGAATAGAATGTTCCATAATGAATGCCATGTTTACACTTGTGATTTGCAATTTTCTGTTTGCTTTTGTTGAATCACCAAAAGAACAAAAATAACCTGCTACATAAAAGTGTTTTCTCCCATTTAATCACACATGCCACTCTTTTTCTCAAACACAAGATACAGCAAAAAAGGCAAGATTAGATTTTCTGTAGCAAGACTGTGGTGGCAGGGGGTGCTATTAATTACACAGGGACTAGCTTACATAGGCTCCTTTTATTTATCAAAGCTACAAATAAACTATAAGATACAAAAGGGGATTGAGAATATAATAGGATTTAGAATCTGGTAATGAACAATTTTGTCACAAGTATTTTAATCCATTAACAGAGAAAAAAATAAATTAGAATAGAAATCATCTACAATTCATTTAAGCTTTCTTGGTAGATACAGTAATTAACTTGCACTACTCTGCTGCACCCGTCTTGCGACTGAAGTTATTTATGGGGAAGACTGTGATTCCTTTGTAAAACATACAGTAAGCATAGTTAAGTGTAGTCAAGCATGATGACATAAAAGTGAATGAAAGCATGTGAAATTCCCCATTGCTGAGAAATCTGACCTCCCATAATAAATATTTTAGGAACAAGACTGCAAAAATTGGGTTTTATAAACTTGCATTATATGAACTTATTCTTTCTGCATTAATACCCATTTTTCTATTGTTGTAGCTTTTTGTAGAGTTTGTTTGGTCATCTCTACAATTTGAATAAATTCTAACATTTGTTTCTGGGGAGAGGTAATGGAAATGCAAACTGATGGAGTATGGTTTATAAAAAGAATAGCATAGAGATGGAATGAAATGAATCTAAGAGCAGAGTTGCATTTGTCACAGGTAGACCACTATCATGTCACAACATGAAAGAGAAGAAGATGTTTTCGGCTTATCTTGGATTTTCAAGAACTAACTGGAAGAAGTAAAAGTCAGTCAATTGTCCACCTCTCATTTGCTACCTATCATGCATTTCCACTTATTGTATTTAGTTTTGACAACAGAATAGCATATATAATTGTGGTCTCAGTCTTCTGCAAACTGGATTTTGAGAACTTCCATCCTGCTCCTTGGTGGTTATTGGAGATTTCACTGCCAATTCTTTTAGTGTTTTTACTGACAATTCGATTAATATTTATGTGATTAACTAGAGATATTTTTCTTGTTTGATCCAGTATTTGGTTAACTGGTAGTTATTCCTATGATTTCTTTGATCTTCAGTACATTCCAAATTTCTGAATTCTCTTTTCATTTCAACATAATGTTCTTCATTAGTCTTCATTTTGACTATTGGGTATGGATTCTAAAGTCAAAGTGAGACATAGTGTTCAACCAGCTCTCTTATGGGCCTAATTGCCAAACAGCAAACACTTGACAAACAAGAGACACCTGTCAGTCAATTGTTCTCATACTTTTGTTCCTTTAAAATAAAGAGGTTCCACAATATTGATTTCTTTAATTGACTCCAGACGTTTTAATTAAAATTTGTAGGAGTTGCACTTATGTCATTACTTTGTATGAACTTCCTTTAGTTCTTAGTGAAACTCTTAATTTAGGCTTCATTGTTTCATTACTTTAGGAGGGTGCTATACTGTACCTGTTGGCTATATTGGTGAACAGGTTTATAATTTTATTATTGTTAGAAATAGACATAACTCTACCCTATAGTAAGGAGACTTTTTATCTTTCATTTGCATGTAGAGTATGTATTTTATTTTCTTCAAATTCAGAGCACTTTAATTCACAGTTCATCGCAATAGTTTGTATTCAGCTGGCCCAAGAACTTAGATACTGAATTGTAAGAAAAGAATATGAATATGTGTGCTAAACAATCCAGGCCTATATTTTACAAGAAATTCAAAAGCCAATTGCTCTAGATCTGTGCTTGAATTATAATGATGCAAAGTTACATTACCTTTGTATGTTTTCTACTTAATAAATGCACATTTATTGCCTTATTGAACTGTAAGAGCACATTTAAGATAAAATATTGATTCATTTTGTGTTGTGGCCAATAAAATATATAGTATGTGGGCACTGTGACTGGCAGCAGTGTTCCCCAGGGGAAATTCTGCTGAATGTTTCTACACTGTACTGCTCAAATTAAGCAGCATTATCATCTTGTTTATTCTGTCTTCCTAATGTGAGCCCCACTACTTCTAACTGAAAAAGATTTACTAGACATCTTGTGTCAAACCACCTCCAACTCTTATAAGATAAATAAGCTAAAATGCACCACTTTTAAATAATACTGTATTTAAAAAAAACCCACAAGATACAATATGGGTTTAAAACAATGTGAGACATAATTACAAAGAGGAAAAAAATAAAACTCCCCAGGGACAGTTTGCTGTTGGTGCTTTGACAAGCAAGACTAGTTTTTGAATATTAATAGAAATTAGGGAAAGATTAAGCAGGAAATTATTTAAAGTGCTCAAGCAAACTTCACCTATCAGGCTTAATGGGATCATGGGAAATTAGATTTTGTTTCTTATTAAATATTAAAGCAGGGCCAACAGGAATGTTTTAATAGTATGTCAAGTGAAAAATGCAAGGAGAAGAGTTGTTTTCCTTAAATACGTAAAAAGTTTTTATGGGATGACTTTGATTAACAACATACCAGCTGATAGTCTAAAGGCTAGAATTCAAGTACATTCAGGAAATGGACAAGGAATTTTTGGCTTCTTATGTTATAAAATAAATTTGTTATCCTTACAAATTCGCAGTCTTCTCTATAGAAAAAAAAAGCATCCAGCAAAAATAAATGACAGCACCATGCTAACTGCTTTTTGAGACATAATACAAAAATGGCTTTCTCTGTTGTGCTTGTCCAGTTGCTAGTAGCTTATCAAGTCACTTCTTAAAATACCCTATTGAAACACCATCCAGAACATTGGTAAGTAGCTTGCTCTGTACTCCCTAATTTCTATGTACATGGGTGTTCCTTTTCTAAGTATGAACCTGTCCGAGTTTTTAGCTTTCATTATTTAAGGGAGTACTATAATTAATATTAATAATAATATTTTTGTAGAGGATGGGTGTGTATGATGCTTAATTAGGGAACTTAATCATTAATCACCTTCTCCTGTTTGCAATTAAAGCTACCTCCACTTTGAAAGTAACACTAGAGTGCTTACTAGAAAAGATAGATTTCCTACCAACAAAGATATAATTAAAAGCAATAATATAAATGCCTAATTTTTAATGCAGCTTAAAATATTGTATTGTTTGGCAGTGTGCTGAGCAGTTGACAGGTCCAGTAATTGCACAGCCACTCCTGGAGAGATACATCAGCTCAGAAAGAAGGCTGTATGTGAAATCATTACAATTGAAGTGTCTTAATTTGGAAATGTAAAAGAGATGTGAGTTAATTAGCAATGTAACATACTATTATAAATATAAAAACACTTTTCTTCTAACTTAGTTGTAACATGAGTGTAAATTCAATACTCATTTATTTTGCAGGTTTTTGTGCTCCCAAAATTCACAACCAGAATTAGCTTTGTTTTTCGACAACGTTAAAGGAGAATTTTGTGTCACCTGCGTTCTACCTATTTTGTTTTTTTACTAGGTAGGGGATTCATTATGCTTGTCATTTGCTGTTGATATTTCTTTTTATAGTACATGCCTTTCTAATTTACTGTTCTAGCAAAAATAGCACCTGGAAGGACATGTCAAGTGAAGTGAAAGGAATAGCAAGAAAAAGTGAATAATTGGAGTGTCATCGTTAGACTGTAGTGCTTCACTTGTGGCCGTAGTCGGTAACTTCTTGGAGGTACAGCAGAAAACCAAAATTCTCAATTTTCGCAGGAAAATATTTATTTATTCTTAACATATTGTAACTATTTTTAGTATACATTTTTTGGAATTTAGAAGCCAACAGCACAGCACACCTTAATATTTATGTTTTGTTGTACTGTTTTGGGTTCTGGTATTCTTAGCTACTGTAGATGATATACTGTAAAGTTTGCAGTTCCCTGCAATTCATTAATAGTTTTTGTAAACGACACAGATAGTGGCCTATGAGTGTTAACATTCTGCCACTGTTGTTACATACTTTTACACTTTACTAGTTTGGTACAACATCTGAAACACATGATTGTGTATTTCAATATTTGAATATATTCTTTACATTAGCATACTGATAAACAGCATTCCATTAACAGTGATAAAAATCACATTTATGAATTCCTGAGTATCTGTATGTGTCAGTTTATATCACATACATTTGCTCATAAATGACAATTTTTCAAAGAATAATGAAAACTGACACTGTATTCCACTAACCTCCGGTCTAGTGGGAAGTGCTAAATATCATTTTCATTGCCTTATTTATTTTAAGTATTTTGATTTCTTACATTTCTTATGGCATTAACACCTCTGAGGCTGTTGATTCCTGACATTCATTTGTCAACCTTTCACTCCTACCTGCCAATTAAAAAAAAGTTTGGAGAATCCATTAAGGAAAACTAGACTCTAACGAGCAATTTTAAGCCACAAGTTTTGGTTTTCAGAAAACAAGTACTCCACACAACATACAATTGCTGTATTTCACTTTTTGTGATGGTCTAATATGATCTAAAACCATGTTACTGGTTTAACTGACACATCTAAGTCTTTACTTAGATGTCTTTACTTAGACTCTACATATGTCATACATCTTCTTTGCACATACAGTAATCATACACTTCATACAGTTCTAAGCACATTTAGCATGAATATAGACAACTCATTTTTTCTTGAAAATAATTAAAAAAAACTAAGATAACATAGAAGCTTTTTTAATGGATTTGACATTAAATTAGCTATAAGGAACCTGAGAAAATATAATTTTCTTGTTGCTGTAATTGGTGCTGATGGACCAGGACTCTTCCCACTGGTCCTCAGCTAATATCCCCAGAATGGTGACCAGAAACAACATGCTGTAGCAGGTTTTGTCCTTTGGATGAGATATTAAACTGAGGTTTCGATGACTAAAATAGTTAATTGCAGTGTCTTGGTTCAATTCTGTTCTAAATTACACTATCCGGAATACCAAAATTTCCTCTTAAATTCAATTCTTTCTCACTTCTCTACCTGGTTTTCTGGCTGCTGGCACATAATGGCTGCAGTTTGTCATCCACATAAGTGCTTGGTTGAAGTGGGTCCCCTTTTATATGTTTAGAGCTTGAGGATCCTTCAGTATGAAAAGCACTACATAAATGCAAGGGAGTTACTTCTGATACTGGCTGATACTTGTGCGGTTTGTATGTTTGTGTTTTCAGGAGTGTATCGGTGAATATATTGTAAAACAGACTATAAGACTATTGTAAAACATGTGAATCTGAAGAAATGTCTGTGATTTTAATAAAATTATAGGGTGATAAAAATCCATTTTGAATTTAAGCACCCTCTTAGTGTTGTGTGAACAATTAAGCACATTTTAATTGTGAGATCTGCTTGGTACTTACAGGCGTGCATTTTTCAGTGGAGCTGTAATGGCAGGATTTGAGTTCCAGTTTATGTATTTTCTTCCTTTAAGCAGAATGGTGGCTTTTGATGTTTCCAATGTTCTTCTGGACAGATTGTCACTGAATTACCAGCAAGGTTTTCCCACACAGAAATAACTAAATAAAAACAGTTTCAATGCTTCCTACTCCCTCTCAAAAAGAATTTTGGTTCATATAAAAATAAAGGCTCGGAAATGAATCTCTAAATATTTATTTTCAAGTGATAGTTTTGGTTCTTCAAACAAGCAACTCAAATAAAAAAGGACCAGTTGTTTGTGACCTTGTTTTCTTCTTAATGTGTCTTTAAATTTTTTTAAGCAACTTTGGAAAGCATTTTTGTCACAAACAGTTCGAATATGTGGAAGACAACTTTGGATGATGTTAGTACTGTACGTGCCTGACTTCTCCACAATGACTGTGCTTTACTTCTACGTTGAATGAACATTCTGAGATGATTAAATGTAAACTGCAAGGATCTAGATGGGTTTGTTAATTACCTCAAACGTTTGATAGGATCACAGCAAGAAGGACTAACTTGAAGCACTATAAAACTATATGGTTTGACGACTAAGCAGTATGAGCAATGTATTGTATGATAAGGTGTTTGATCCTGCTAAAATGTCAAGTCAGTTGAAACAGGATAACAAGTTATTTCCTTTGGGTACAAATATTATTTATCAGCATTTTTTGTTTAAGTGGCAATAAAAGCCAACATAATTAATTGGATTTAAAAATGAAACATTGCAGATACAAGCATTCCATGCAAGACGGCCTACAGCTGATAAATGACAAGAAGACACATCCATAGATATAAATTAAACCTGAGTTTCTTAATGGAAATATAGACTTCAATCAAGCTAATATTGTTGTTCTTTGATAAGAAAGCTGGAGCTGAGCAACAAATTAAAATATATTTGTATGTCTGAGCATTTTTATACACTTTTACTACAGAATAAATCTCTTATGTTGTACATACTATTGTCATTTTTTTGCTACTAACCCATAAATTTATTTAATCCTGCTTGCATAGTCTTTTATATTAAGATAATATGACATTGCATCTGTAAAAATGCTTTATCCTTAAGACAATAGAATAGAAATCATCAGTTTCTCCTTTCATTACTTTCTAACCTAAAGCACCATATTTGGAATGGGAACACATTTTATAGTTCTGCCACATGCTCATAATTTTACTATGGAATTCACAGTCTTTTTGGCACCTTATCATTCATATCAAAGAGTCAGGATTATTCTAACACACCGACAGCTTTGATGAAGATTAATGTGTTTCATCACTTTGAAACTTGGCAAAAACTGCTAAATTTAAATGTGTGATGGACTCCTATTACCCATTGAAACTGACATAAACATAAGGAACGCTGATTTTTTATTTTACAGCACTACATTTAACTTAAATGACAAGAGTACATAGTGTGTTTGTTTGTGTCAGTGTGTGCCCTGAGATGGACTTGTGTCTTGTCCAGGGTCTAGCCCACCTTAAACCTGTTGCTTGCCGAGATAAATTAGATGTAGTGGTTAAATGTCACACCCAGTACACCTAAAGGGTGCTCTACTTCTCTCCTGTTCCTAGTTCCCTGTGCATATTCATGTCTTTCTGGTATGTCTTGTTGTGTAGCCTATTTACTTCCTGCTTCGACTCTGCTCCTCGCTCAGCATTGAGGTTCAGATGTCCTGAGACCCGCCTAGCACCAGGTCGCCCCCGTCCGTGGCCTGAGGGCATAGGTTTCTATTCGGCATTTGCTGAACAGCTGAGCCCGGGCTAACCCCTGTCTCTCCGCTATGCATAGGGTCTTTTTTCACTCTCCTGCCATTCCATGGTTAGTCCTTTCCAACATCCGTGACATTAAAAAAATGATGGGGTGTGTGAAATTGGTTGAATACACACCTGAGGCAAGTTAAGAAAAAAACTAAATAATTAGAAATATTGATATATCTTTTAATGTTTTAGATAGTATTTTTAATCTAATGTAGGTTAAGATATTGAATGTACTGTAGGTGGTTATTGACAATGCATAACAAGTTATTATGGACTTGATCAACACACTTTCACTGCCAATTGAGTTTAAAATTCTCTGAAGAATCCCTAAGGTGGAAAGATTTAGCTGCATGTGCATTCCATTTTAATATTTTTTTATGTGAATGGAGAAGGAAGGATTCATAAATGTATTGGTTCCCTGTACACAGACCTATTTTTAGTTTATCTGAAAGTACATTCAGTTTTTTAGAATGTTGAAATATAATTCCCAGGAAAATGTGTAATTTTTACAAAAATAAATATATATTACATGGGTGGTAGGTGGGTCAAATATTGATGTAAGATTTTCATTCAGTGTTTTACCCTAACAATCTTGCTTTCACACCATATAATTTTAAAACCGATGTATGGGAGCAGGTACAGTAAAACCTTAATCTTATCCATTTCTTTTCTCCTATACATCAATATCCCCCCCCCTCTGAGCACCTATTTGTTCACCCTTGACCTTCCACCCCATCTGCACTCTTTCAGCAGCTCCCTGGCTCATTCCTCATGAAGCGGTCCTGTCAGCCTCATCTGACAATTCCTGGTTGCCATTTCCTTAGCCAGGAGAACAAATAAACAGTAAATATGTTTTCCTTATAAACTTAGTCACCTTGTTGAATTAATGTTGAAGTTTCACCTAACTACCGAATAGGATTTTGGCAGCACAGGGAATATTGTGGCAGAGCAATTTATATCTTTTGCTTCTACCATCGATTTCTGCATTTTTAAAACCCAATCCTTCATGCTGACAAGAATCAATCAAATTATTTACATGGTTAACAGGACAGAATGATCTAACCGCACAAAACAAAAACAATGTGATTTCAAGTGTTATCCAGTTGTAAGACAAGAAACATAATTAAACTGTACAATTGCAGATATTGATTTTTAGATATTTACAGTATATGCAGTATAAGGCTTTGACTCTCACCTACAGCCTTAGGTATTGACAGAAAACATTAAACAGTTATTAAGAACATAAAAGCACTTAAATTAGCAGAAACCTGTGATGTGGTGCTTTTCCTCTGTTGAAGTAAAATTGTTGTTTAGTCACTTTACAAATATGACCAACATACAGTATATGTCCTAAAATGTCTGTGGAAAGTGGAAAGGTATTGCATAGGTTTTAAAAATTAACAGTTGCAATAATCCGAAATAATGAGTGCGGGGATTGGAAACTTGTTTATGAATGTTGTCTCAACAGGCACAACGTCTATATATATTATACTCTTATTTTTTAATCAAACTAGTAACATTTGCCAATTATATAAAAATAGGAGGTATGGCAAAGAGAAACAGCAGCAATTGAATTGCTTATTTTAAATATTGTGTTATGCTTTGGGTACTGAACCATACAAAAAAAATATTTAATTATAGCCATAGAAAGTATTCAAAGAATAAATAGTGATTCCTGGCTTCAGGGGATTGCCAAATACTGTCATTTCAAAGGTGTTTAATCATTTCTATCATGAACAGTCAACAGTTAAATCATGAGGTGATTTAATCCAAATAGTTACAATTTTGAGGGATATAGATTTTTTCAACCCTACTACATCAAACTCAGTAGTGAAGCACGCACGCCAAGTCACAATTGGAGACTATTAGGATGGAGAATAAAAAATAGTTTTCACAAAAAAGACTTTGTTTGTTGCAGACTTGTGCATGGGGCTCCAGCTAAATGAAGTTTTTGAAATAGTCTGCATTAAATTTTTGATTCATTAGTGTGTCTAATTATGTATTATTCCTCCTCTCATTTGCAAACAAATTCACAAAATAATTGTAATTGTGTGGTCACAATGCAAGTTGGATTTTTAATGCATCTTATATTCGGTAGATATTATTAAATTCATATAGGAGAACAATAATATTAAACACATTTCGTAAAGCTGAAGATACTGTGATAACGTTCAATACACTTATGCACTGTTATTAAAAAATTATATAAAGTTAAAAATTAGTCAAAATTTAATATTTTATGATTGAAAGTTTTAAAGTTCTCGGATGTTTATTCTTCTAGGAATAGGATTTTAAAAACTATTCTTCACAAATATTTTAACAGGTTGGTGTACCTTATTAAAAATGCTGTGACAATCTCCATTGTGTTTATTCACAGTGTGTCTGAGACCTAATCCTCAGTATGAAATTCAAACGATAAGCTGCTGCTTCTGCAGAGATGGTCTGTGTGTGAGGTAATGACGTGAAAACCCGTCGTTACCTCTAAAAAACACAGTGTCATTAGCCTCACAAAAAACTGATGAATCAGCACCCTGGCAGATTTATAAAATGGGAGATTTTTATTATGTTTCTGGCAGAACCTAAACATTTAAAATGGTAATCATAAACCTGAAACTTTTTCATGCATTGTTGCAAAGAAGAGACCATTTTTTAATACAATATCTAATTGAAACATTATGACCATTACAAAAAGGCATATTTCTTTAGTATATTGGTAATTCTCTAGATTAAGGAGGATTTTGCATGATTTCAATGTTTGTAAAGTATTAAATAATAATATTTCAAGGTGTTTGATTCTACATGCGAATGAAGCTGGTAACTGTGGGAATGAGGGCTTCAAGCCAGGTGTAACACTATACTGTAGGTATGAAATGAGAAACAATGAGCTTGAAGATGTTGCTTACTGTATGTAAAATACTTAATTGTTTAGGTTAATGCATTATTTACATTTAATAAATAGGATGGGAAAACAGATATTGCTGCTATGCAAACAGCTCACAAAAGCAACCAGAAGAACGTAAAGGAATATCTTACACTGAAAGGATAAAGGAGCTAAACACTTGTAATCTTTAACAGAAAAGTCTGCAACAGATTATGATTCAAGTATTAAAAATTCTTAATGATACTGACAACATGCCAGATCACCAGGGTTCTTTTAAGACATGCCTGGATGTGATTAATTAACTACTAATAACCAACTTGGTCAGATGAGTTGAACAGCTTTCACTTATTTGTAGCATCTTTTAGGTGTTTTGTTAATGCTTTGTTTGAAACATTAGCCTGTCAGAAGCCTTATACTGTACATTACAGAGAAGTGATTCAGTGTTAATTTTATAAGCAAGAGGTCAAACAGTAGTTTGAAAATCCCACACGTTTTATCACACCTAAGATAATTTTCTCCTAATTTAGACAGATGGTGTACCTTGTGTACCTGCTGAAATGTGCATTGCTATCACACCATCACACCGATGTGTGATGGGTAACATTTGTATCATATTTAAAATCATATTTCCATTTTGAAATAAATGGGTGATTAACTGGACTTGAAAATGACTCAAGAAACCTGCAGATTCACATTGCTATTTCTCAAAGTGCATTCTCCTCTCCTAAGAAAAGTCATTCTGTCAACAATCTTAGTTGCCTGTGAACACAGGCATGAGTAACTTCTGTTTCTTAAGGTCCATGGGTCCATGCGTCCATATGATTAGCTTGCTCACAGAGATCAACCTCTAACCACTAACAGGATTAAGGGTCAAACATTAACATGATTAAATTAGTAACTAATACATAATATTGGAATAAACCGTGGCTCGAATGATTTATATGTTTACAGTGACAGATTGCCTTCTCTTTACTGCCGAAGGACTGTGCAGTGAGAACTGAAGCGTGGCAGTCATTTTTTTCCACCTTGTTAGGTTTTGGACTTCAAAATCCATCCAATGGGATTTTTAACACCAGAGTTTTTTGGCTCCCAAAAATGTACTGAGAACTAAAGGAGTTATACTTCTATATATTTTTTTCTTTTTCTTATTCTTCCTCTTCAAAACTGTAGATTCATTATTATTCCTTTAAATGATTGAATGCCATTCCTTTTGCCACTGCAGTTTCCTCAGTGCTTGCTTATTTCTTGTAGACAGTGACAAACCTGTTTTTGATTAAGCTTTAACATGGTTAAATGTTTATGCTTTTCTGTTTATACCTCCAACCAGTGTCCTAACCCTGTTGCTACTGTATGTGGTCGTCCTCTAAACCTGCAGTGGACACAGTGAGTCAATCATTGCATTAAATCTCCTAATGGGTTCTCTCCTGGCAGGGCCATCCACAAAGCCGTTGATTCTCAGTTCTTTCTAGGTCATAAGGAGATTGTTTAAATCTAAAAAAGTTCATATAACTGATTGGAACTGTTTCACAGACTAGGTTAATACCTGCTGAACAATGTACACTGTATTTCTTGAAAAGAAAATCAGTGGAAGATTGTGGGACCTGTTTGAAGAACATCTGAACCCTAATCCTAACCTGATCCAAGCTCTTAGCTAGTTAGGGTTAGGATACTGACAAAACATATGTTTTATGAGAGAAATAAAATTTAGGAAAGTGATATTTCAATGTTAACATTTTGTTTCTTACATACTGTATATGGCCATATACAGTACATTGCATGGGTCTTAAAGGAAATGTTCTCTAAAATGCTAATAGATCAAAAGTGAGAAAAAAGTGATTTTACTTTTAAATCTCTAGATTTTGGCACTGAATATACAGGCATATTAACAAACACAGCCAAAATGTATGAGGTATTACTGACTTCTACTCTAGTTAGGTCTGAAACTGTGTTCATTGTGATCACCATTCAATCCACAATTTTCAATTAAAGAATATTTATCAAAAATGTATAGCTAATAATCTTAGCATTGTAGATACATTCTCTTTTGGTTTGATAAGGAGGCCTGGTTATTTCTCATCTGAAATTTCATTCAGTGAAGTATTGCTTGGAATCAAACCAGTGGAAGACTATGGGACGTGTTTAAAGAACATCATAACCCTAACCCTAACCTGACCCAAACTCTTAGCTTTACATAGAACGTTTTTGATTGCATGGCTGTGTTTTAGGTCAGAAATGAAATTTAGGAAAAGTGATATTTCAATGTTATCTTCACGTTTTCTTTCTTACATACATGGCTATATTCTGTAGGATGAAATGATTGAACCAATAGGAAAGCAGACAGGTGTACTATATATATTCTCTCTATTAATATAATTGTTCTTTAAATAACTTTTACTTTTAAGTGTTTTTAATTTTTTAATGTTTTAAATTCCCAGTTAATGATTTACGTTCTTTAAACGTGCAACATTTAAATATATGGATCTCGTTGAAAATGAACTCTCATTCAAAACTGAAATACAAAACTTTTTTCCTTGTCCATGCTTGTACTTGTATATCTTGTATTTTAACTTGTTCTATAATGTCTTATTGACTTATAAAATATGTAGATTCTTGCAAATTCAATTTAATCAAACTGATTTTTTTTCTGCATTTTATTTTTAGTGCATCATCAGCAAACTTGAGATAGAGATATTGCAGGAGAAATATTTGGCTAGATTTGTTTTTATATGGTAGTTGCAAGTACAAGATAACACTTTTCCTCCATGCGGAGGAAAATAACAACCCTGTCATTGCCAAGCTGATTGATTTTTTGATAATATTTTGCTGTTGTCTTTTTAAATGAGCAATTAACACTCCTTAGTGTACAAAAAATGTAGATAAATGCAAACTGAATGTGCATGTAATATCTAGCAAACAATCAATGCAAAAATAGACACATCAAAGGTGATAGCAAGATAAATGTTCCAGATCTGCAGTTATCTATCCATTTTCAATACATAACTTATGTTTAGAGGGTTGCAGCAAGATGGAGCTTAACCCAGTAAGCATAGGGCACAAAACAGGAATACACCCTGTGTGGGATGCCAGTCCATTATTCACTCACACACACAGATAGGGGGCATTATATGGTTGTCAATTAACCCAGACAGGTTATAAGCATGTCGTTGGACTGTGGGAGGAAACTGGAGTACTTGGTGAAAAACATAATCATTTTTTAATACTTAAAGATTTTTCACATAACTGTGAGGCAACTACTGAATTGCTAGTGGGGCCATATGGATGAAGAATAGAATGTATGAGTCAATGCAGGACTTCATATACTTGTATTCAGTCTCCTCTAAATCTGCTTTCCTCTATACTAAATAGAATCAATACCTCTACACTGTATATAATGGCCACCTTGTAACAGGATTCATTTTTTTAAAGTTTACATGTGTCAAATGTTTTCAAATGAGCAGAGGCCATTCAGAACATTTTTTGTTTGTTTTTTATTGCACGCCTACACTGTCTTAAAGAGAACATACAATGTTTTAAATAAATATCCAGGTCCCTTTTCTGCATTTCTTCCTGCAGTTCAGAATGATTCATGTGTAGTGTTGTATTCTGCAAAATACCTAATGTACCCAATTTAAACAATGCACTCATTGTACCCAATGTACTTGGGTGTACTCAATTTAACTGTAAGGTAGATTTCATACATCTTGTATGAATCACTTTAAATGTTTCTTTCACCACAATCTGTCCATTTCATGATTTAATTTGGTCTTTTTGTAATTCTACTGACACTATTTCTTCCCCTTTTTTATCATGTGCAAACTGAACTAATGTGCTAGTTTAGCAAACACAGTGTTTACTTTATCCAGACACATAAGTACTCACTACGTACTACATACAGTAACAATTAAAAGGAAGTAATTTATGTAGGGCACTTTTTTAAGGATTATATGTTAATTAGTGCAAACAAGTTGCAATGTTTGTATGCTTTACTGCGTAAAAATACATTTCTTCCCTAATTATGTGAGGATATTAAAGAATGGCCACCCTTTTCAGCACTGTGCTAGTGTTTGGGGGTGTATGAAGGTTTGCACTCAAAAACTGGAATGTGCAGACCAGAGATATGAAATGGTTTTAGTATTCACTCTTTTCTTCTCCCTATGGAGCCACCTTAAAGGGAGTTTTTTCCATAATATTGATATTATAATCCATCTTTGATAGGAGATCTATGTCTGCTCTACTGATACTTAATACAAAGCTTTTCTCTGATTATCAAATAAGCATTTACTTCAATATTATAAATTTAGCTGGTTTGTCTTATTGTCAAATTGAGTTTCAGCTCCTGCTAAATAGATTAGGAAATATTGGATAACATGCAGGATGGAAGCTCAAGAGCATTAAGGATGGATGTGGCTCATGTATAGGACCTTAAAGCTCTTCAGAGACCATATTTGAGTGTACTGGGCAGAATGTCTCATTTTCTCTCTATCAGATTTTTTCTGCGTCCAATCATAGGATGTCTAGCTGGACCATCTGTATCCTGTAGTCTCAAGTCAATATGTTGTGCACAGTAAGTAACATAATCTGTATGTCTTCATTATGGTTTAGAGTGAAGGTGCAGAATTTGTTTTTTTTTAATCAGGGTAAGTGACTTTTTGTAATGCTCTTTCATAAAATGACTGATATTGCCTGCGGTGTCATTATCTCAAATGACCAAAGAATATCACAATCATTTTGTTTGCACTGAAAATCCATTCTAATGAGTAATATAAATCACTTTACTGTAGATATCGGTTCCACAAACCACATTTCAACACAATATCTGACCTCCTGTGTGTTGTGCAAGTGAATGAAGATGAATTTTTTATATTTAGTGTTTAGCAAAATGCAAAGTGGCATAAACAATTGGAGAGATCAATAGACAAATACATGGATAGATACGTGACACTTAGAAATTAAAAAGGAAGAATTTCAATTTTTTCAATTCTTAAATGTGAACATAAATTCCAGTGTAATTTTTCACGTTGAAATTACCCCCATCTCCAGCCCCTTGAGCTAAAACTGAGAAGATAGACAAGTATTCTTTGTCAGTTATTAAGATTCACTATGTAAATGTCTGTCTGTGACACTTGTTTAAATGTGTCTATATTGGTGATACCAGCACAAAAATTAAAACTAAATAACATTAAGATGTTTTTACAAAGTAATATTAAGTTATCAGTTTTGTTAAAATCTTAGATTTTTATATTTCCTGATGTAATTGGGTTATGCAGTATATAATAATTCTCTAAACAAGGAAGGGAGTTAGTAGGGTTGTATACAGTACATGTGCTGTATGTACTGTACCAATATACATAATGAAGCTGGGTGCTTGCTTAGGCTGCAAAATTGACTCATTGGCAGGAGCCATATCTTTTTCTCATCGGCTGGGCGATCAGTCAGTTAGCTGCTCATATGACAGCTTTTAACCTTTAAAAGCCTTGTGAAGTGAGCTTTATTAAATTTAGTTTTGAGTTTCTGATTTTCTGAAGTCTACATTGTACAGTATAATGTTGGGTCTGTTCTTGGTCCACTTAAATGCTGCTTTAGCACAATATCAGAAAAGATGGAAGTATTGTAATGTTATACTGTACATCATATGAATTGGCTTCTTTCTGAACATAGTCCAGATTTTTCAGCTAGTCAGTGTTCTTTGTGCTGTATTATAAGTGAAAGGCAATATTTGTTTTATTAACTGGAGGACTTTATTAAGGATGATATTGTGGATTTAGTGCCACTACTTTGCAGGTCTTGGTTGCTGGGCTTGATGCTGGACTAGGGCACTATCTTGACATTTGTTGTGCTATGTTGTGAATGATGGTTGATTGTCACTTATCATTATTTATTATTTATTGTTTTTTAAATTTAGCTATTGTACTGTGCATGTCCTTTGAGATCAGCATGAATAAGAATCCCAATTTCAGTACATATATTGTAGCAAATAAACTTCCCTTTCTCACTGTGTGCAGTGTGCGTGTTTATCTCCTTTTCATGTTGTGCCCCCTGTGCTTGAACATGCAGGCTTTACCAAGGGTAAGTGATAATGGATGGAAAATATTGGTTTTTCTACTCAAATTTTTAAAAGCATGTTTTCATTTTGCTTGCCAGGATAAGCTCTGGTCCCCTGAATAGCTCTGAATAGGAAAGAATCGGTTTGAAAATGCACGGATGTTTTCTTTTTTTAATAAAAACTGATTGGTTGTTTATTCTCAATTAAAATTACTTTATTTTCTTGTTAAAAAGAGCATTGCATCAAAAGTACATTTAAAATTATATGGAATGTTGATCTCACGTGGCCAATTATAAACACCTTCACAAAGTTCATGATTAAATACTTGTATGTTAGCTATCATTTAATGTGAAAACCTTAATTTTATATTAGAAAATATCATTGAACAATAAAATCCTGTGCTGGGTGTTGCCAAAATAGATACTAATTGAATTCACAGTTTAATGTTGTTGATGGAATAATTATATCATTACCGATTAGAAGTGGAAAAACTCAATATCATATTTCCACATTAATATAATTTGTGCTTTGAGAGAGAAATGTGATATATCTTAAACGCTTGTTTTAAATTGTTTTAAGGAAAGACTAAAGTGAGCAGTGTGAAATGAAATGACTGAACAGAAATCCAACTGACAACTTTTGTTTACACTGTACCTGTTAGCCTTTCCTTGATAACTCAGATGTAAATAAAGGCATCCAGCTAACATTCCAAGATAATTAAAATGTTCTTTCATGATAGTGCTGTGTAATAAGCAGCACTAGAAAAATTCCTAGGGTAAAATAGAACACACCTTCAGTGAATGAGGGAGGTTCTTTGTTTCTAAGACAACATGCCACAACAGGTGCACCATTCGTAGTTGCAACACTAGTCACGACAACCAGCTTTCCCAGACTGAAGTAAAATGCTTAACAAAAAATATAAATGCATTGACTTAATTGAATTGGACCCTTAGTTGATTGACTCACATGAAGCCTTTGTGGAATGCTTACAAACTGTGAATGTCAGGGATGATGTAGTATTGACTTTTTATGGCACATCAGTTAGTACATGATATTACAGGAAAAAAAACAACAACAAATGAGCAAACCTAAGGAAAGGACAGAAATGCCAAATACTGTAGATCCTTTTGAGTAATTTTGAGGTGTAAAAAAAGTGCTTGTTTGTCCCCTTTACTATTTTACTAGTGTTTTAGCTTTGTTACATTCCTCACTACTACTCTGTACTCTGTTGACTTCAATTTGTAATTCATTTTAAAAGTTTGAATAACCAATAAGTTAAAAAATAATATAGGTTTCTCTTCAGACTATTTAGATAACTGTTAACATGTTTTGTCAGAGTTTTGTAGTCTTATTAAATGTTTAAATAACTATAGTTAGGCCGACAAATTAAATTTGTGTTTTCTAAGTAGCTAGGAAGTGGTACTGCTTACTGTGTATGTAAAGATTTAAATCCAAGAGTTTCACAATTAACTTTGTGTTTCTCTTAGGCTTTCCACTAGAAATTAATTAGTTTAACTCATTAGCAAGTGGATTCATTTACTTTCACTTTACTTACCAGGTGTTGGGACTTTCCTACAAAGTTACATTCTGTACATCCTAAAAATATTTCTTGCATGCAGATAATTCAACAAAGGAAAAGAATGCACAATAGCTTTGAGGTATTAAATTTATTAATAATTTCATTACTTCTGCAACTGTTTACAATACCACTACTCTATTAATGATCATAGCAATAATACCCATTGCATTTTGTCACAACAGCTGGAAACCTTTGCTGTTATAATCTTTGTTTGACACTCACAGAATTATCACAGCCCATGATATTTTTTTTCTTTTATGAGTGAAGGACATTCTTGTTGCAAAACGTGAAATATACCTGTTCTAAGGATCCTCAAGATGTCTGAAGAGATTCATCGCTAGCTTTGCAGAGTTACAAATTGTGTTTATTGATCTTCCTTCTGTGAAGGAGGGTGATTGGAAATGTGGAGGAGGGCTTTATTTTAGCCCATCAATGGTCCTCCAACTTTAAAAGATTGGGGTTAATCAGTACTTCAGCTAAGGAGTCAGGCAGTGGATTAGTTTGGAGTGCTTGGACAGATTTGTGGTTGTATAGTTTAATTCTAGATCACAAGGGCTTCTTTCTTGCTGTGCTGGTCCGCCTACGTTTAAAGTTACTGACAGTGACTTCCAAGGTTTTCCGGACCCCTACAAATCCTTCCCTCTCTTTCCACCGTCCACAATCCACATATCTCCATGGCATGCAATCATAATGCTCAGAGCCTGTTGTTAGTGACCACATGAGGTACTCCAACTCCCAGTATGGAACCTGCATGTGAGGGATAAATTAGACCTTAATCCATCAATTTAATGTTGATGTAGTACTGCTTGACAATGGGATGCCTGGAACTATTACAATTATCACTTTTGTTCAGTTAGCAGAAACAGGAGATTTTAGATATAAAAAGAAACTGTATGTGAAGAGTGTACAGAATCTGCAAAAATATTGTTGGAGCAAGCCTTTATTGCAAATAGAAATGGTGAGTGTATTCCTGAATGTACTGGAAATGTTTTCTCTGTAAATCATTGATGGCAAGTACATTACCACTTGTGATCACTTTGACCTTTTGTAAAAATAAGATAATAAAATAAGAACTTTATTATAAGGCTGGTATTAGGCCAACATTAAATCTTGCAGCTTTCCATTTCCCTTTCATTTTACCATGACATGTTTGCCATAATTAGGTAGTTCATTCTAAGTGCATGAAGGGCATATAGACTATATTTATTCTGAGGTGGGATTATACAAAATGAAAGAAAGGTGGTTGACTCCTTGTTTTTTACATATCCCCTTGCTTTTATTCCAACTGTATTAAGTGTCAGAAGAGGTGCACTGCCATTCTACTCCAGAAATTATCTGCTTTGCTTTGAAAAGTTTTCACTTAAGAAGAACCTCTGACAAATTAAGTCAGATTAATCTTGCCCGCAGAAGGAGGTTGAGCTTTTCATGTAACTAACAGATTTCTTTGTATTTTACATTCTCTGTGATGTTTCAAGTGTTGTTCAAATCACAAACCGTGTTTGGGCTGTTTTTTATCATGTGTTGTACAGTATGGGGTCTAAGAAACCAGTTTCTGGTCAGGGTAAATTGGCTAGCATTCAGTGTGATGAGAGAATATTGTTTTCCGTGTGGGAAAATGGGCTCAAATCTACAAATAACTTTTCTGTGGGATATAATACAGGCCTTTAAATTTAGATAAAGTAAATTTGATTTATTATAAGTATACATTATAAGCAAATACAATGCATCTCCTCTAAATCAGTAAAGAAGAATATTATGAATATTCCCACTTAAAATATTTTAGGCTACCTCAAGATATTCCATCATTCTGACCTTTAATCTGTAAAAACAAACACAAATCATAAAAAGAGAATGTTTTATGTTTTTAGCTGGAATAGCCAATTATAAAATCCAAAAAATAGATCTTTCAGCCGAATTATAAATTGTGATTTTCTTCAGTTATACAGTATGTCCCTTTTTTGCATCACTTTTTTGCAAGGTTACTTAGTGGCTAGAGATAATAAAGGTTTAGTAGATGTTTTGTTGGCCTGTAGAAAAGAGTAATGCTCTCTGTGTTTATCATTTTACTCTGGGTTTTTTCTTGCAACATAGACCTGCACTGTTTAAGACAGGTGAATCTTTCCATTCTAACAATTTCTTGTATTGCTGTCTTTTTTAATTTAAAAATATCTGTGTTTCAGGGACGTGTGTAAGTGATCTTTTATCTAGGAGATTAAAGACAACCTATAAGGTTACTGTAACAGGACTACTGTTGCTTTTAGGGGTATTAATCAGTTTTATAGAGTCTCAACAGAATTTTTAGATCAAAAGTCATGGTTTTAATGAATGATTTTGATAGGAATTGATGTGGTCATGTGCATGCAAGTTGTGGGGATATTTTTCCTACATGGCTACAACACAGAACTCTGCTGTATTTGCTGGTGATAAAGGTTCAAGGAGTCATCTGGTTAGTTTGTTTCTTGGTTAGATCTCCCAGTGATGACTAGAGTAATACCAGTTTCTTAAGTATCAAAATTAGATGGGATTGGTTTAGACACATTCACTGTAGTTACTGTAGATGGGTGACAGGAGATGCTTTGTTTAAGTCTAGCCACCACCACGCCTCATTCGGGATGAATGGAAATAGAGGAAGGGGAAAAGTACAGTATTGACCTGACTACAAATGTTGGGAGTTCTGGTCTCTCTGTAAGGTTAGATCGGAGGTGCAGCTCTTAGGTGGAAGTCATGCAGGTTGGTCCTACTGTAGGTTGGGCCTGATGGGTGCTGTGTCAGAGGTGCAGGTTTCATTATGGAATTTGATTATGAAATGTCAAGCAGAAGGCACTAGGCAGGGTTGGTTACAGGTTTGGGCTAAAAAGGTTTCACTACTGGTTGAGGTTTTACTGGTAAAGGTTCAGCACAGGTTTTAAACATTATTGGTTTAAGAAAAATGACAGAGCAAAGAGACAGTGAACTTTTTCTTCCCCAGAAGGCTGTGGTTTGGGTTAAAGTTTCATATCCTGGAGGGCCATCAGAGCTTTCTGACTCCATGGTGGACCACAGAAAGCAAAATGCACCCATGTGTCAGAGGGATCCTTTGAGTGCACGTCCACTGATTTTAGCTGTTTCCAAAACTTATGGTTTGTGACACTTTCTTGAATGAAGGTGTTACTCTGGAAGTATGGCTGATGATCAGCGTTCTGGAGAAAAGTAGCCCTGTTTCAGTGTATTGTAGTACTGAGAGTTTTCTCCATTATGGGGAAAAAGGTTAGCAGTAATCCCAGAGGGGGTTACATACAAAGAGAAAACCACTATTTTTTGTTAGTCTTTAAGTGATGGTTTAAAGAAAACAATTTTTGAACCTTTGGAGCCAGTGAAGGCTGGGGTGACACCGATGACTTGGAGACTGGTCCTAGTGTTAGTGGGGCACTAGGTTAGGAAATGCTGAATTACAGTCTCCAAGCCCTGGGATTGTTGAAGAGAATTCCAGCCACAGATATCAAATATCAAATTTGAGTGGCTGGGAAACTACCAGTTGTGGGCTATTAGTTTCAGGGATATGGTCGTTATGGCACTCACGATGGTGATGAGAAAGGACTTGTCTACAGTTACTCAACATGTACTGTAGCTTGCACAATTTATGTTGAAACAGTTTTACAACAGTGTGGTCCAGTTAAAAAAAGAAAGTTATAATGTGAGAAGTTGGTAATAACTACAGTTCCAACAATAATTACTTTTTATTTTGTCCAAAATCAATGATGTTCTATCCAAAGCTGAGCAGTGACACACAGACAGAAGCTCCTTTTCTAGACATGTGCATTGCCTAATTAGTTTGGTTATAAAATTTATAGGTAAATAAAATGCATATATTTAAGCATAGATCACATGAAACATGCATATAAATTAGCCTATAGTTGTGTCTTTTTAGAATAGAGTCTCTTCCCTCTGCAGTCCTTAAGATCAGACTGACAGTCTCCCACTCTCCTTTCCAGGCTTCATTCAGTACCTTTTCTTATATGCCTGTCCAGACTGAGCACCTGACACTAATTAGATAATAATAACAGGGGTGTCTAAAAGTAACAATACAGTACAGGCAGTACTAATATTGTTTACCAATGTAATTATAGTAGTATACCCACATGTTATGTACATTACAGTATAGGGGAGCCTTTCAGAATTGAGGCGTTAAGATCACTCCTATTTACTCTGTAATTTCCCCCCTTCTGCTGAATCTGCAGTTCTGTATAACAGTACTGATTAATCTTTGAAGAGATCATCCTGTCTGGTTTGAGCATTGTGTTACAAAGTTCCAGTCAGAAGGCTATACAAGCTGTACTGAGAGAAAGCAATTCTTTGGGAATTGTTATATTCCTCTCCTGGTACCATATGTACTGTATGTGATTGCTTAAATAATTATTTGCCATTTGCTGTATTCCATATTATTCTGCGCACAATAAATTACTTCTACACTCTCTGTCTCCATTTTATTTCCTTACATAAGCAATATTAAAACAAGTACACCTCAATGTAATAACAGACACCATTAATGATAAATTATTTAAACTGATTATTCAACTATCAACTAAACCAGGTACCTTTGTTATAAGGTACCTAATCATTCTTATATTTAAGAATATCGCATACACACAAGTACATGCTCAAAAGGGGAGGAAATTAAATTGGAGCAACCTGAGACCCACTTGAAACTCAATTTTGATTTTTTGTATAGAATTTACTTTAAAACTGATCACAATATCTCAAAGTACATAATGTTTGTTCTTTATTTCAACATACTGTAAATTCCCAATCCTCCCCTTTTCAGGAACCAGCTTTAATCTGGAATACAAGGCAACAAGACTCTGCCCAGGTAAATCCTTTAAGGATTTACACCTTCCTTTTCTTGTCTGAAAGTAGTCTGGAGTTTCCAAAATTGGTGTTGCATTCGAGTAGTCATCATAGGTTATATTTAGTAGTATATTTATTGTAGGTTATCTTTGTTCACTAGGTTATATTGTAACTTACAGTACATTTTGTAGTTAACCGAGTTTGGAATTCAACAGTAGCATTTCCGCTTTTCAGCCTGATCTGATCAGCTCTCAGAAACTCAACAAGACTGGGCCTGGTCAGCACTGAGATATGAGACTAGATTACTGCTGTAAGTGGTGTTGGTGGAACTGCTGGGGGCACTTCTCTCCCCACAAGAATCTTCAAGCAAATATCCTAGTATGGTAACCAAGGACACTATACTATAAGAGGGGCCAAACTTTTGATGATATATTTAAACCTGAGTTTTTAAACATACCATGACACCGATCGTCCCTTCACAGATTTTGATGTTCAAGACTTAAAAAGGTTCAGTTTCTTCAGACTGACAGTAGTCTGAAGGAAGTCTAGTAGTCTAGTATTTCCATTCTAGTGGACTGGAATGTAGTCTAGTACATGTTCCATTAACCAGGAAAACTGCTTTAAATGGACCATTGGAAGCTTGGATTTCCCTCTGAAGCAACAATAAGAAATAAGCTTTACTTTTGTAATTTTCTTCTTCTTAGCAGAGTCTGAAAAACAGTGCTATAATAGGTGGCAAACAATTAATACAGTATTTTGAGTCTCCTACTGTGTGGTGTCAAAGCATTGACCTCCAGCAGCGTTTTCCCAACAGGCTGTTGGCAAGGAGTGGCCTGTCTGCAGTGAGCTTTTCCCATTAGCGACCAGCGGGTCTTGCCATTCCTTGCCACCGAACCAACCCCGTGCTGACTGGACTCTTGTTAGTGCCCTCATTAATGAGCGGCAGGGCCCCTAATTAAACGCTTCAGTAACTGTAGAGCCCTGCTGGGCAGCACCTGGATGAGGAGTCTTTTCCTTTCTACTCTGTGCTGTTGAGGCTAATTAGTTGGAAACCAGGCTTTAGCACCATACTGCCATTCCTTCCAGTCCTTTCCCTGGGAAAAGAGCACATTGGCTATAATTAGTCTTTTTAAGAAAACAGCAAAAAAGGGCACGTATACGTGTATATAAGGGCATGCCGATTAGTGTATCTGTGTCATGTGCACAGGATCTGATCCGGTGACACAATTTATATTTTATTCCTTTGATGGATTTAAAAAATGTCAGACCAAATGTAATATAATAAGTTGTGGTTCTATTTCAGAAAGGGGTTCTGGTTAAGGATAAGGTTTTGACCTTTCCATCTTGGAAGGGGATCAGATTGTTCAGAGCCATTTTGATTAACAATCTCATTTAGCTTTTTCTCACAATGGGCAATGCATCTCCCTCTTACAGACTTTATACTCACATACTGTATGTTATCATGCCGATGAGAGAGCTTTTGGAATGGGACATTGAGTTGGAATCCAGATATACTGTATGTTAAAACCATGTACAGTATATACTGTATAGAGAATAATTCAATTTAATAAAACTTGGCATTGGATTAGCATTTACAGTAACTAATAATATCAGTATTTTTCTTCTAATCCATGTCATTTTTGGAATTGGGTGTAGTTTAATTTATATCTTAGAACCTGGCTCCAGTGTTAAGAATGTAGTTCCATTAGTGCTTCTCCCATTCAGGTGTGTCTGTTTGTAAATATCACCTTTCCATGTTGAACTTGATGTAACATCTTCCCTTTCTTTCTATTTTTGAAGAATATGGGGTAAACATCAGACTCGTAATCTTGCATCTTTAATAATTAAGAATAATTGCTTACACTTATATAGTGCTTTTCTGGACACTCCACTCAAAGCGCTTTACAGGTAATGGGAACTCCTCTCCACCACCACCAATGTACAGCCCCACCTGGATGATGCGATGGCAGCCATAGTGCGCCAGAAAGCTCACCACACATCAGTTATCAGTGGGGAGGAGAGGATAGTAATGTAGCCAATTCATAGATGGGGATTATTAGGAGGCCATGACTGGTAAGGGCCAATGGGAAATTTGGCCAGGACACCAGGGTTACACCCCTACTCTTTTCGAGAAACGCCCTGGGATTTTTAATGACCACAGAAAGTCAGGAGCTCGGTTTTACGTCTCATCCGAAGGACAGCGCCTGTTTACGGTATAGTGTCCCCGTCACTATACTGGGGCATTAGGACCCACATGGACCGCAGGATGAGCGCCCCCTGCTGGCCCACTAATACCTCTTCCAGCAGCAACCTTAGTTTTACCCAGGAGGTCTCTCATCCAGGTACTGACCAGGATCACACCTGCTTAGCTTCAGTGGATTGCCAGTTGTGAGTTGCAGAGTGATATGGCTTTAGGAGTTATTCATATTTTAACATCTTATTAATTGTTACAAGCCTTTGCTTCCACTCAAAACATACTGTACAGAGGCAGATATACAGTAAGTGAAGCACAGATGAGGCTTAATGTCTGTATATAAGGAAAATCATTTACCTTGACCTGTTGGATCTCCCAATAGTCTTTTTCTTGGATAGAATTCCAGAGATTAATCAATGGTGTAACTGCACGTTCTACATGGCTTTGCCTTTAATATCTCCAAGCTCGCAAAACTATGTGTTAAAACTAACCTCACTGGCTAATAAGGATATAGACTTCTATGATAGAAGATAATTGTGTTGCCTCTTTATTTCAAATCTTTTGCATTTTGTTGTGCTTGAAGGTCACACATAGACTGTTGTTATCCAAATAAATGTCCCACTCTCATCACCAGTAACAAACACCATTTTGAAGAAAGCTTCTGCTTTTTTCTTCATTACATTTTTATCTCAGGCAGTTTTGAGGAATGAGTAGCACTTAGTTGAAAGTTTAGTGACGAATACTTTTATCATAGCCAAAGGAGGTATCGCCTTTCTTTAAGCCTCATTTTGTGGTTAGAGCAAACACAGTTCTCAGGGTAGCTTATGCTTCTGACTGAGGGATTATTGGCATTTATTTTCCTGCTGTGGTTACTGCGAAACTTGTATCTCTAGAGTGGAGAGGCATGCTTCTGGTTCTGTTCATTTTCAAAGACAAGTTGTGGAATGGGAAATTAAACTTTTTCAATAAATGTTCACATGTTATTGGCTTTGATTTTCTATTCCAGAAAACAGTGGGCTTCTCAGTAAGTGCGTGAAGCGATAAAAAAGAGTGTTGCTTGACTAGAATCAAAGTGTGTTTCTCTTTTGTTCAAACGTGATAGTACATTGCTCATTTTGTGGTCTAGATGGTTTCATAAATACCCAAGATAAAAGAAAGCTTTGTCTATTTGATAGTAGCAGTCCCACTAGTCAGTCAACACTGTTATCAGTTGTTAATGCTCAGATTTATTTGTTTCAAAATTGTTTTCTTTCTTTATATTTTTACAGAAAGGACTCTAAACATTCCTTAAGTAAAATCAGTATTACTTTAAAAATTGTCCACTTGTGTATACTTCATAAGCCTGGAAATCTTTTATTGCATAAAGAAGGCACTTTCAGTGGCTTTATGAAAAAAAATGATATGATATAGTAGTAGATTTGGAAAGGTACTCTACAGTAATGTGTTGCAATCCCTTGATGCTGAAAACAGATCTACAGGATTTTTAAAATGTGTTCCCCTTTCTCTCAGTTGAACTGATAATCCACAAGTTTTCTGTTGTCATTATAAATGTTGTTATAAAAGAGGAAGGTCACAGCTGGAAAGGCATCAGTTCCGCAGTAATTTCAAAAGCACTATGACAAAAAATAAAACACTGCCATTATATAGCAATGGAGAACACTACCATGGTAACGCATGAATATCACCTCTTTCACACTTATTATTACCCTTGGTCACCTCTAATGTAGGTCTGCATTTTTTGACTCACCCCCATTTACACTTGAGATTCAAGGCAGGCTAATGCACTCATGCTTGTTATTGAAAAAAAAAACATAATTTTCGTCAGGCTGCTTTTCTGGAATGTAAATACAACGTCCTGAAAACATGGAAAATCCAAATGCTAAAACACCACGGTGGAAGGATTTGACAGGAGCTGTACAGATAACTTCATATAGTACTAATACTATGTAATATCCTTCATTTACATGCTTTGACATGCTTTCTCACAGTATTATTTCCAGGTCTATCCTTTAAAATATTAAATGCCGACAAATTAACACTTATAATAGACTCAAATTTGTTACAATCTGAGTGCCTGATGCAACAATACCTTTCTTCTTGCCTTATGGCAATTTGAATGAAATCAAGTATAGATGCAGCCATTCAAAACGCATGGAGTATGCTGCATTAAAACGTGGTAGGCGTAGCGCGTCACAACGCGTCATAACGTGTCATTAGCAGTTATGATAATAGTATCGGGAATCACCTTGTAAAACTGCCAGGTGGAGCTAATAAAGCTTAATATCTCATGTACGGCATTTGAGCTGTCGCGAAAAAACTCCCGTTTTCGAGTCCTGGTCACTGCTGAAGGAAAATCTTTTTCCAATTAAAATTTAAGTTGTATACTCTTTAGAGTTCATTTTAAACTGTGTATTACAGTATGTTAATCATTAAACATGAAAAAGTCTGTATATTTTTTAAAAGCAAGATTGCTCAGTTGGACAAAAGTACACAACCTTCTACCTTCATCATAAATATTTTAATTATGCCAAAATATTTTATGCATCAAAGTCTTTATGGAAGATATTACTAATAGTATTAATAATGAATGACCTTGGACAGGCTGTATTATCGTGGTCGACTTTCTTTGTAACCCTCTGCATCAGTTTAAGTGTTGCAACATGAAAAACTTTATTTTTCCATTGACAAAAAGTAACACCACAGCATTCCATTGATCCAATCACGTGTTCTTTTCCAATCAGAACATAAACATATAATGTAAACTATAAATGGCTGGTACTGGTATTTTAAATAAAAAATACACACCAGTATTTCACTTACTTCCTAAACATTTTAAGCATCAAAGTCTTTCATTCGTTTACATGCTGTGGTTATTTTGGAAAAGTTTTTACGTGCTCCTTCTGACTATATTAAGTTTATATACTTCGTAAAAAAGTTATAATGTTTTAACCTTTTCTGTGAATATGCTCATTATCACAGTAAACAAAAGCATACTTTTTAGAATTTGATTCATAGGGAATATAATATAGAATCGCGTATCTAAAAATAATAATAATGATATAATTATATTCATATGCTGTAGCCCATTATATGGTGTATTACATTATATGGTGTAATGGGTTAAGCATGTACCTTGTATGCCTGTGGTTGGGGCTTCAAACCCACCTGTCACCATGAGTTTTCTTTTAACAAATAAACATTTCTTTGATAAGCTAAAATAGCAAATATTATGGACACTATATTGACATTTTTAGAATTTGATTAATGCTCCTCTTCTTTTTATGCTCAGCTACTAAGATTTCCCTTTAGTTGTAAAATTCCATATAAATATTCAATACTACGCGGATTAAAACATGCACAGTAAAGAGTTGAAATGATTAAGTTGTTTCACTAACAACCAATGCACCACAAGTGCCCCTGTCTGTCATTTTGGCCAGCAAAATCACATATCACAGTACACCGCAGTGCACTGTGGGTAATCTCGTGCGGTACGGGGTTGTACCGTGCATTTTGAATGGCTGCATCTGTATTTGTTTGTTTCAGATGTTTTTGCTGCAATGGTAAATGAAGCATTTCTGGTTTAAGATTTGGTTTTGTCTTTAATACACATTTTATGCCACATTATTACATAAAGTACATCTGCCTTCTAAATATATTATACATAGATATGCATCAAGTTTTTCTAAACTTTCTTGTACATTTTGTGTTATATGCAGCACACTAATGTGTATTGATTTCATTAATATAAGCAATTACTGATCAGTTTTTCTATCATTTTTGTCAGACAACTGCTATACATATGAAGCAAAATATGACTGTTAATAACCATTAGCCATAAAAAGAGCAAGATGTTGCTTTTTGAGAATCTCTGAGACCATTGCAGTAACATTGTCGGTGTATCATTGCAATTGTGGATTCTTTTGATCAATGTGCAGGGTCAATTGTTAGAACATGTGCAATAATAATTTCACAGGAAAATGCTCATGTAGGTTTTTACAGCTGTAATATAAAAAAGGACTATTATTGGTAATTGAATTTTTAAATGGCACTGCATACATAGTAAACTATGTAATCACAAAACAACTAATTTATTAAGAATTGCTACAATCCCTTTGCCTCTCATCCCAGTACTAACCAGGCGCAGCTTACTTTTTGATCTATACTTGGCTAATTTTTGTTACTCTTTTATGGATGCATGCTACTGTACATTGGCAATTTTCTAGATGTGCATCACACCTGTCTGGAGAGACTACTGGAAGAGTTATTTAATGGCTTATGAATAACATGTCTTGCAACCTGAAGTACAATTTGTAGAATACTACAAGGGCCTGGAAATTTGTTTATATTAAGTGTTACTAGTACCTGTAACACTTCCACATCTTCAGTTCCAATATTTAATATATTACTTTGTGTTTGCTCAAGCTGCATGTGTTTGTATATTTCATTCTTTACTGTTTGTTTGCTGTTGTGTTACTGAAATATATTGCTTATTTTATCCTCCATTGCAATGTTACTTTCTGTCTCTCTATTGTTCTTTCTAATATATAATATTTTTTATATATTATATATTATTTTATAAAGTATTTTTTTCTCCTTATATTCTTTTTAATTGATTTAACTGTGTGATAAATCACTTTTCTGACTTTGATTTACCTTTGATTTACTTACTGGAATGGAATAAATCTGCTTTGTTCCTCAAGCAGTATATCTTTAACCTATTGTTATTCATATTCTAATTACAACTCTAACCTTTCTCCTTCTATATCTGTTGCCCTCTATCTCATTTCTCCATACAGTGGGTTGCTTCCCTGAAATTGTTAACCTTTGATTTGCACTCTGCATAGTTTCGAGGTATACTTCATAGCATACCATATTATGATCAGAGTTCCCTAATGGTTCTCTGACCTCTTTTCCTCACTCTGTCTTGATTGTTTGAAAAGACAAGATCAATACCATAATTCCCTGTAGTAGGTTTTTAAACTGAGTGAAAATGCCATATCTACAATTTTAGATTCATTGGTGATGTCCCTGATAGCTTTTTTCAAACTATGTGGAGGAAATTAAAATCTCCCATAATAAATACTTCTTCCATTATACACACATCTTTGATTTCATTATGTAAAACTGCCTTATAATGGTTTTCTGCCTTATAATTATATATTGTTTTCATGCAATTGCTAACCCAGGATTGGGACAAAAAGACCCAGTGCTGGCTTTTTGTTTTGTGTGATTTCAACATTGAGGTTGAAAGACCAAAACACAAGCACAAAAATGGGCTATTGGTTTGAGAATTTACCAAAGAATTGTTCACAGTACTGTTCTAACACATTTCTAAACTGCAGAGAAGTAAAATTGTTGTAGCTGTGTAACTGTGTCTACTTAATCCTCTCAATTGCACTTACGAATGACCTGTTTCCCACATTGAATTCCTTTACTAGCCACCAAAGCCACCCGGCTCCTTCAGCTCAGTCACTTTATTAATTCAAATGAGAGCATCAATCCTTATTTGTCCAATCTGATTTCCTAACAGATGCTACAGGACACAGACAATGAGTCTAAAAGATTGCAATGTTGGTTTAAGGGATCTCAATTGGTACTTAATGATTCTAAACCCAACCCAATGTTATTTGAAATACAGTTTAAATGATCTAAACTAGTATGAAGATTAATAGCCTGTAAAAGCACTTCAATCAGGAAGCATTTAAATGCAAGTGACCAGTCCCTTCTGTTTAAAACCCACAAGGACAGGCCTGTCTTCTGCTTCTCCTGGTGATTTTTGTACCTAATCCGCTTATTGGTTAATGTAAATAAAAGTAGGCAATGGAAATGGCCTTCAAGGTTTGTGGATTATATAAAAAAAAGCAAATTCCACAAAATCAGATTTAAAAAAAACATTTTTTCTTTAAGTTTATGGCTATAAATTGGAATGTTTGTTTTCATTCATTCAATATAGGCCTACACATTTATTTTCTTTGTATAACACAAGGTACTAAAATAAATGAAAGCAAACACAACTGAAGCTTTAATGGCTTGTTTTTTTTAAAATCTGATTGTACAGAATGATTATAGGAACAAGTAATAGGTTTATTCCTGATAAAAAGAAGAAAGAAAGAATGATTATGTGTTGATGTTACTTTTAGTGATACCAAAGCCTGGCTGGCAATTGTCAGGAATAGCTGTCCCATACTAATTGTTTAAACTCTTTTTATCTAAATTTATCTGAACTTTCAGATAATAAAGTATGTTTGCTGATTGTTCAGTGGATGTGATACTAGAGTATACACTAAAACCCTTGGAAAAATGAATGTACAGTAAGCAGGCTTTATGAGTTTTTCAGAAAAGACATGTCTGTTCTGACATAAAGCATGAATCCATTCTCACTTTTTTTTCTCTCCTAAAAAGACTCTGGCTTGGGGACTACATATGTCTTTATTAAATGTTATTCTTTCCTCACCATGCTACTTGCTAACTCCTTTGTATGCATAAATACCTTCTAAACAGTTGGACTGCTGTGGAATCTAACATCAGCATATTTTCTTGCTTACTTGTACATAGAACCACAGGACTAATCATTAAAATTCACCTACCAGACCATTTTATATGTTTTCCGCAGGTCAAATATATTTAACTTATGCTCCACCTATACACTAGAGAATGGACGTGAATATTGGAACAGGTCATTAATAGGGTTTAGTTTAAACTAGGTGGTTATAATATCAACTGAATTATCGAGAGATTCAGACTCCATGATTAGGCTTCGACAACAACTTTAATTAACAGATAGTAATTTATTAATGAATAGTTCTCTGACAAAAATGCATTACGTTAGAATAACTTAACAATGCTATAAAAATGCGCTCTGATTAGTTACTTCTAAAAGCAGCAGAAGATTCTCATAAAAAATAATATTTATTTAATACATATTATAGTAACCCCAGTTCTCCAGAAGGGCACATAAGCTCTTTACTGTTTAGTTAAAATTTCATGACCTGTCAAGGTCATTTTGCTTATTTTTTTGGCCATAGTGCATAATGGGCAAGAGCGATACCCTTCATTGGGCACAGAAAGCCCAAAGATATTCAAGGGCACACTCAAATAAGCATGCATGTTACACTATTTTTTATTGTAAATCATAATTCAGAAATTGCAGCAGAAATATTCTCAAAATTATATAACTTAAAAATCTTATAACTGCCAAATTTTAGTCTTTTAACAAGGGTCACTGAGTTTGTTTTCTAACTTAATACTCATTGGTAATAGTTATTTGCTAATTTAGTGCTTTATGAGGTATTTTGTAATAGTTGTGTTTCTAATTCTACAATCAGAGAGAGGAGTCTGATTAAACATTTCTTATGTGAGCTGATTTTAGTTAAGAGAAAACAGGATCCATATACTATAGATTAATGGAGATATTGATACTATCCATGGCTCACAGAAACATCTGTGCCTTTCACTTTGCTGTAAACAATCTTACTGTGGAAGTAACCAGGAGGGAGCGTGTGTTCTTGTTAAAGACTCTAAGCAGTTCATATACAGTACCTTGTAATGAGAGGAGATGTCTGAGGTTTCTGCATGACTGATTGATATTCTAAACATACCACTTTCTAGAACATTTCAGTCAACCTTCACTGGTATAATTACATCATGCGCTATTTCTCAAGTGATTTTCTAAGAATGCTCAACCCAAATATCTCATCATTATACATTCTTCTTTTCTCTCTTATAACCCCTTGTCCTCAATTTTTCAACTTAAAACTGCGCTTATTTTACAAGTGGAAAACAAATGAGTTCCATACTGTATATTGCCTTATTGCACGATAAGATTTGTATTTGTTTAAATCCTATTTTTAAGAAGAAAAGTCAGGTCTTCAATTCCCTATTTTTTTATTAAGTAAAATATGAAAGAGATAGTAGTGAGAGCTGAATTACCCTGTTCCATATACGCTACATACAGTATGTACTGTATTGTATATCTTATATAATAAATATACTGTAATACGCACATATGATTACTGTATATACAGATCCAGCTATTCAAAATGCAAGGAGTACGCTGCTTCAAAACGTGGTAGGCGTGGTGCATCATACCGCATTATACCGCATGCAAATTGAAATATGATAATAGTATCTGGAAGCACCTTGTAAAATAATGTTTTATCCTTTTCTAAGAATAAGTAGTAAGAACACCACTTGCTGTTACTGTAAAAAGATATATACTGTATATAAGATAGGGTTCTTGCTTATTGACCAAACCTAATGAACACAAACTTATATATCTATTTAAAACATAGTGAAATTGTGGTGAGCCTTAATGAATTTTCGTCTAGTAAAAAATACTCATTTAAGTCTTCACAGAATATCTGTACAGTAAACTGTATATACGTGTATCACTATTGACATTGCTATAAAATTGATTTTAACTCATACAAATGTAAGAGAAAAGTGTTAAAAGTTCTATAACATAAACACAATATATTTGTTACAATTATTTATATTAAATATAAATTAAACATAGCACAATTAAGTGTCATATCGTGGAAAATGATTTCACATAGAAAAAACATAAAAATGACTTGTATTCTTGTATTCAACTTTTAGAGGATTCTATTGAAGCAGAGAAGCTTGGAATAAAATATATGAATATTCAGATTAATGTGCTGTCGTCATAAGTTGTACCAAGCACCAGACCATCTGTGACCTTTAGAAGCATTTGAAGTCCTGTAGGGGTCACAGATTGCAGGAGTAAGCATCATATGAGCATTTCCAGATAGGCTCAGGTGGTGAATTTTAGCAGGTGGGGTTTACTCTTTGTCATCAAATTTACTGTAGCATTTAGAGGAGAACAAAAAAGCTGATGCTACTGAAATGTTATAAGCTGTAAATAAGGCTCAGCAACCATGAAGCTAATATTTCATATCCAAAGGTAACTTTTTTTAGAGCAGTGCAAGTTTTTAAGTCTTTTCCTTCTTTTTCATAGATATGAATTGCAGCCCAGTAACCCCAGGAATGTCCTGCTTCGCACAAGCATCAGCTGTAAATCAGATGTTTTTGCAAAAGGCACCAAAAGGTTATTTTCACAGCCCAGTTTATATTTAAACAAAATGTAGAGTTCAGTTGTAAAGTGTGAAGTGACCTTGATGTTCGAAATGCTACAGTTTTGTACTGTACTATGAACACTGTAGCGTTTTCGGGTTTGGCGAGGATGGACACAGTGGCTCAGACACTCATTGACTGAAAAAATGGCACTTTTATTTTTCGGCACAGCCAGCACGGCACCCCCTGCGTCTGCGCGCCAGCAGAGAACGAGCGAGCGCTAGAGAGAGCAAGAGACAGAGAGCAACACACTGGGTTCTTTTCGGGTAGTTACACAGGGATAGGGTGGCAATTGAGTATAAGTATAATAGGGGTGTGAAACCAGGGAACTATTTACAAGAATCCGGGCGATCTCACCACTCTTTACACCCATTTGGCAATGGGTCAGCTGCACTGGTCAGCGGCCTTCGTAATCCCTGCCCTGGCCACTATTACTCCCATCCTGCCCCTAGCCGCGTACCCAAGCCAGATAGGCCGCAGCACCAGGCGAATGCGCTAGATTGCTTTGATTAAATTGTCTCAATACACAGAAATGTTTTGTCCTTTTGGACTGTATTTTATGAAAAGTCATGAAAATCAGTGCCTATATAATGATTTTGTGTTTATGGTGCTCACTGTTGGATGTTATTTCACAGAGCTTACTTTTGAATAGTTATTCTAGTTTTCATTAATTCTTTAAATTAAAAAGCTACAGGAGAAGTTCTGAGAATCAGTTGAGACTTCCCAACTAAACTAATAATTTGTATTTATGCCCTGTGGGTTTAAGTCATATACTGTATAGTGCCTTGAAAAAGTATTCAGTAACCTCACTAAAAAATGTGATGTATAAACATTTTTTTTAATGGAAGTATTTTCAATCAAAACTTGAAAGCTCAAACTGCTCACTTTAAAGTGTGAAAATAGTTTGTCAGCAATAACTGTGATCTGTGATATTTTGAGTTATGTTGCTCAATCCTAAGAAAAGTGCTTCAAGATGCCACATGTCACATTTTATGCCTCTGCACTCAGGACCACACATGTTCACTTACTTAAAATACAGATAAACAAAAAGCACATAGATCAAAATGGCACATAAATGTAATACAGAATACATATATATATATATTTCAATGCATGTGACACCTAAAATATCGCACCCATTCCTACCCCTTCCCTGGCTCGGATTTCATTCCTCTCTTCAGACCATCATCATTCCTGGTTCTGAATGGTCTTCAAGTGAAAGAAAAAATCTTTTTTCTTTTTATTTATTGTTGTTGTCATTCTGTAAAGTGCTTTGAGAAGCCACCTTTAAGGCACTATATAAAATAAAGTTTATTATTATAGTTTATTATAAAAAGCCAAGCCTGTACCTGTAACAGCTCACCCGGTAAACTAGTCAGTTCAATTCAGCTATTGAATATTTTCTTGTATACTGTGGTTAATCGATGCAGTTTTATCTAATATGGCTTGGTAGCACTGTGTATACACAGTGAGTAACAATGTTTAAAGATCGAACACCTCCATGGTTCTAGGTATTTCTATGGGCCTGAGTTGTAAAGCAAACAGCCAACTCAGAGGCTTTGTTTTCTGGTTGCATTCTCAGCACTTTCTTTGATTTATTTCTGTCTCCAATTGAAACACTTCAGATGAGCTTATAGAACTCCTAAGAGAATTAACCCTTCGCAGTTGTGTTTTGTTTTGTGCTTTTTTTCATTGTCTTTGCGAATGTTGAGCTATTCAAGTTCTTCTGCTTTCTCCCTAACATAGTCCTGCATGTGTAACTGAGTTTTATCTAATTTTGGGGGGCAGACTGGGGCATTAGATAGAATTCATGGGAATTTTTTGGATGATTAGTTTTGTATTTTAGAGAATACTGGGTTCTTAGGTAACATCAAATAAAATTAATGAAAAAATTAAAAGCTTACAAAATGACATTGTAATACTGGTAGATTTCAGTTTCCCACATGTAAATTGGGATATTAGATGCTCTTATTGCTTTAATCTTTTCAAATAAATAAGTAATAATCAAGGGAACAAAACATGATGAAACTGCAAGGAATTGTGACCATAATGTGGTATAATATTTGATGTATTACCTAATGTATACCTGAGTATTAAAGTAAAAATGATAACTTTCGAAAAACAGACTATGAAGTACAGCGTCAATAAAAGTAGGATGATCATACCTCCAAATATAATGCTCAAACTTAACACCTAAATAGCTCAATCTACTATATACTAAAAATAGCCTAGGTGGTTAAAATGGAGAAATTCAGAAGAAAAGTTTGAAAAAATCATATTCAGATCACAAAAACGCAATAGAGATTGCATGAAAAAATTCAAATACAGAGAGTATATTCAGCTATGGGTGCAGGAAAAAAAGACATCATAATTGCCAAGAGAAAGAGACAGAAATAATTTTGCAAAATAAGCTAATAATAGAAAACAGTTTTTTAGTACTACAACAGTAGATGAGCAGTAAACTGGAAGTAAATAATTCCTGAGATAATGAAGATGCTAAACAAATATTTCATGCAGATTTTTACAGTTTAAAAGATCAATAATATGCCCCAAGTTACAGAACCAGCTCCAGCAATATTGAGTAAGTTTAGCATATCTACACTAACTCTGGGGCTTCTGTCACTAAAAACTAATAAATTGCTAAAGCCTCACAGCTTTTGTGTTTTAAATTAGATTTTCCCAATCATGTGTAATAAAATCAGCAGTGTTGTTTCTAAGCCCCTAGCTGGGATATTTCAAGTATATTGTTAAAATTTAAAAGTATTTTTATATAAAAGTAGGGTTTGGGAATTACTTACATATTTATTGACTGAACATACTGTAAGGATAAATTGTCAGAAGGGATAAATGTGCAGTTATTTAAAGTTTGGAACCGGTGTAAATGAATGCCTGGCAGTGGGAATGTATGTGCTATGAATAGGAAAAATGACAATGCTTAAGGCTGAAATGCATGTGCATGCCTAGTGTAAGTAATAGCCCAACAGAAACCAAAAACATGATTGTAGGATCTTAAAATGATGCTGGCTCTTCATTTCACTCAATTTTTCCCTTCCTGCCTAGTTCAGAGTTTGGAGGTGATTTTAGCAGCTAAGCAGGCACTTCAGGTGAGAGCTTGTTAGCAGGCCTTAAACACACCTTGTCATCACAATTCTTTTGCTTCTCAAGAACGCTGATGAAGCAGGATCAAGCTTCAGCCATTTTTTTCCCTCTCAACTAATGCATCACTGTTGGGGAGGGAGAGTGCCTTTTCTCCAGCTGGCATCAATTTTTCCAGCTGAAATGCATGATTATCTAAGCTGGAAACTGAATTTCACCTAGGCTTGCATTTTACTCTCCTCTCGTGAATATTCCAGTTTCTTGTTTCAATTTATTTTATGGTGCTTTGTGTGGTATTTTTTACTGTGTTGTTAGGAATCACATAGTCTTGTGCTTATATGCAAGTGTGCTTTATTTCAGAATTTTATACTGTATATTATAATTATATTATTTTATATTCTTATTTTATACTAATTATGTTTCTTGCATTTGTCTCAGATAATTTAGGCATATTTCAGACATATTTAAGGTTTTATTTGTTGATTTATGCTTTCTCTTTTTGTGCCTTGTAATGATTTTCTGTTTAGTTCCCACTTTGTCAGAAGCACACTGAAACAAAATATAATCAAGATTTTATTGTTTTTTTTTTACTTTATATCCCTCAATGGAATAGAAAGTAAAAGCATCACATTATATTGAATTGTGAGACTTCTTCTAAAGGTAGCCCATCTGTTATGTCTAACAGAATAGTTTTAGAAACATTCCTCCTAGAATGTCTGAAGTCTTTACAAGATTACACACATTTCAAGCCTTTTCAGATGACACCCACACAGAGGTTTGGTGGATGTCAATTCAAGAAAACGGACTCTTAATCACAGTATTTACAGGACAATTCAGTCATTGTTCAGGTTTCAAATAAGGGTTTGAACGATCAATACCAAAACCTTGCTTTAAGCTATGGGAGCTGCTTATTCAGCCTCAATTAGCAGATTACTTCTAAGACTTTCACAAGGTAAAAACCTCAACTTGTCAAACACCATTGGAGATATCTACTGTAGATAGGAGGGCTCTCAAAAAAGAGGTCAATGACTTGGATGTTTTTTAACTTCGATACTGATACCAGGGGTGATTGTAATGGCCATGCCAAGTTCAAGTGCACTGAAGCAAATTTATTTGGTCTGTTAGAGATTAGTGAGACCTAAAGAAAGCTTCAGCTATTGGACACTTCATTGTAATATATATTGCACACTCAACTGGTTATTATCCCACACTGTGCACAGTGCCTATTGCTATGTAATATATTTAACTGTACTTACAATTCTAAGTCAAACTGTGTGATTGACAACCTGCTTTATATTGCTTTTTTATTGTTTCATAACCCAGCTGGATCAGTTGTTTACAAAGACTCTCTTTGTAGTCTTTTTTTGTGTGATTGTCATTTTTTATTTTTCAAAATACTTTTTAAATTCCTTGAAGTATAAAACATCAGAAATGGCACTTTCATGTTATTTTAATTATTTTCATGAACTTAAGTACCACTGTCTTGACATTAATAGTCTTTTTCATATTGCAATATGGTTGGGTATCTGGGTATTGGACTGCAATCTTTGGGTTCGGCCTTAAGTCACAATACATTCATGGTTACTGTCATGTCATTTTCTTGAAACTAAAAATATACCATTCACCCAAGGCATTAAATAAGATGGATAATGTTATAGTACATTTTGATAAAATCCTTAAAAACTGTTTATTCTCTGAAAGTGTTTTGTTCTTTTCATAGAACAAGCGGAAAATTACTAATTAATTTAGAATTACTACCTAGGTGATCCCTGTTATGCATCATTTCTAATAGTCTTCTTTACATTTCATGTAACACTGGAAGTAATGTCAAACCACTCAAAAAGGCCTTCAAAGCATAAGGGCCAGTCAGTTAATTAAGTCTTCCAGTAGAGGGTTAAAAGAAGAATTTAGTATTTTTTTGCATTTTTGCATTTTGCTAGTTCTTGTTTATAATTAGGAACTTGAAGATTGATTACTGGAATAAAACATTTTACATGGTTGAATTGTAAGTTATTAAATTTGTGTTTAATATTTAGAACACCCTTTTCTGAGTATTGATACAGTATGCAGTTTCTGTATTTCCTGATTTAAGCGTTAATAGAATCATTAACAAATAGTTAATAATTGTTGAATGGTATTGTTGAATTACTGCATGTTTAAAATGTTTAAACACAGACAAGATCATCCGTGAAGAGCAAAGTCATTTTCATGGCGATTGATTAGTATTTGCCTAGGTCACAGGTCAAAGATCTTTTTCTGGATGTTCCTTGATTTGCCATTACATTTTGTAACAGCTTTGATTGACTTGTTCAATTTCAATAATCTCCCACTTCAGGAGACAATATAAATTAGACTAAAGGTCAACAAACCTACTGAAATGTTGGCTTTCTTTGTCCTTGAAGTAGTTCTAGAATATAAATTATGAATATAAATGTATGTCTTTTAAGGGGACTCTCTTTTGCAGAGTAACTATTTTTTTAATTTTCCAATATTATACTGACTTGACAAGCACTGAAAATGTTAAGGGTTAAAGGAAAAAAAATTACCTTGCAAAAAGTCATTTTAATGCAGCATATTGCAGAGGTAAAAAACCTGTCTTGTCAAACCTTGTCAAATCTATACTGATACAAGAGCTGTATTGAAGTTAAAAAGTACTCAATACCATGGTATCATACCTGAAAAAAAGCTAGTTTTCAATCACATGACAGGTTTGCTAAATTCTTCCCACCAGCCCCTACCCTGTAATGGCTGCCATATTTCAGCAGTCTATGGACTAGCAAACCCAGCTTGTAAAAACAGATGACCTCCCAGGCTGCTGCAGTGGCTGAAAATGCAAATGCTCAGATGACAACTATTCAGCAACTGGTCTCTAAATTGGACTGTGTCTCAGGCAGATATTCTGACAATTAGATCGGCACAGGGGGAATTACTGACAGATCCCATGCAGATAAACTCCATATTTTGCATGTGTTACTCTAAATTATCCAATTCAGACATCCAGTTTGGTTAGGGGAATTGTATGTGTTTTCTCCAATCTCTTCATTTACCTAGTCTTTCTCCTGCAGAGACAGCTATGCTGGAGGCACCTATAACCACTCTCTAAGTTAAATGTAACTCTTCTGGCAGAGATGACATTTCTTCTGACTTTCTGGTCTCAATTAGGTCCTCTTTTGCTTGTCATTATTCATACAGCCACCAGAGATGATTCTTGTCAAAGGGATGTTGATACTGTACACCTATATTGCTATTATACTTGCGTTATTAAAAGAAAGATTTTGCACTTCTCTTCAATTTATCGCCCCGTTTTACTTCTTTGCTCTGGTGTCAAGCTAGAAGCAAAGGTGCTTTCATGCTGGAAGAAATTAGCTCAGGATGGCCTTTATTAAAGGGATTTGGCCTCTGATAATGTTCGATGCATTTCCCACATTATAATCAAGGCAACAAATAATCTTCCCACATTTTTGTTTTTCTTTGCTGCTAGAATTGTCTTTGAACCTTATAGCTCAGACTGTTTATCAGTCTTCTACGTCTTACTTTTGTAGACATTGTCTTCCAATGCCTGCCTCATCTGCTAATTGGATGACGATTTTGGTGGTCTATCAAGCAAAAAGTATAAAATAATTGGTACAACTTTGCTATTAAATAATTAGGTTATTAAATTGGAAAAGGCTGGTCAAACATCTCTGATAACTCGGTATTCATATTTACTCTTACAGATTTACACCTCTTCACACGTTGTCACCATTAACATTAATATCATGTTAAATAGGTAAACACTGACTTAAGCAGTCAGACAATTTTTTTTAATTCCCTTCGAGAAATAAACATGAATATTTAATAAAGGGGTATCCTGCATTCAGACTGCATTCAATAATCCAAAAATCTTCTGGACAGGGGAGTGACCACATACTTAATTCTTTACTATACAGTGTGAAAACACTAAACCCTACTGTACACTCTACTGCAGGTGACCTGGTTTTGACACATTTTCAGTTTTATTTCTATGCCTTTGTTTTGGACCCATCATCAATTTGGTTTAATCCTGACACTCTTGCATCTTGGTGTGTTGCTATATTGAATTTATACTGGGGTACAACTTAAATATAGAAGTGTTTTTTCATATAATCACATAATTGATAAATAAAGAAATTATTATGTTAGATAACATCAACATTGATCAATTTCATTTATTTATTATTCAAATATCCATAACACAACAGAGGATGAGGCTGAGATGTTTGTAGGTTTCCTCTTTAAAAGAAATCCAAACAAAGATTTCAATCCACCTGCCAACTGCAATTTACAAAAACATTTAATGGACTTTTTTTTTTTACAAATTAGGAATCATGAATTATCTTTTATGTAAAAATCATCAGTTGTTTTAAAGATATGGCTCTCTAGAGGACTTATCACAAACTTAAACAGTAAGAGCAGGCTTGTGACATGATTTGGGCTAAAATCTGTGATGGCCACTCATAGAGCTCACTGTCCTATCCAGGCGACTGCTATTCGAGAGTTATAAACTCATCCTACTATAAGTGATGAGTTTCTATTGTGCAGAGTGAGGATGCTTCTGCCAATCAGAAACTTTGAGATTGGGGTTTGGGGTTTATAGTTGGTAGGTAAATTGAAAATTTGATTTAATCCAGTCCATGTTGTTATGAAAATTAGATTTTATCAAAGGCCTCAAACAAACATGTACAGTATTTGAGTTTGTTCTAATTATATATGAAGGTAACATGAAGAGTGAATTTAAAGTGCTGAGAGTTCAAACATGTGTAATTTCTATGTAAATGAAACTTGAAATCACATAATTAGTCTTATTCCCTGATATGTCTTTTAATTATTAATTTTCTGCTCATGATTACACATTTGCTCTTTTATGCTTTATATGATATGCTAATATAAGCCTTTCCTTTAATCAGTGGAGAAGAAATTCAGAGTAAACATTCCATGAATTAGTGATATTCCATGTACATCAGTATAGTTCTACTATAATACCATTACATGAACATACAGAAATTAAAGTTAAAAGTTATTTCACTTTTATGCTGTGCTCACTACTGCAACACCTCCACCTACATTCAGTAAACTTTACAAAGCATTAGTGCAAAAAAGATTGAAAACCACTCTTTATTAATCAGTTATTCATTCATTTAAGCAGAAAAAAGAAAAATGTTCCCTTTCATTTTGCCTAATGTCTTCAGTATTAGAGATCTAATTAGAGACCTTTAGTATTTTATATCTCCTTGTGAGGAAATGCACACATATTATGTAATATAAGAAAATAACAATATAACAAATATAACAAATATAACAAAATATTTAGATTAAACTAGGTTAAACGTCTGAAATTCAGAAATAGTTCACACAAATAACACCTGCAGAATTACATCTTCATTTACATTGTCAGAAAAATAACAGCGAAAAAAGATTCTGGCACATAATACACACAGGCTATGTGTAGACATCATGTAGCAGTCCTTGAGATTATAATTCATGGTTATCTCTTTATTGTGAATCCCAGCAACAAAAAATTACAAGATGATTTTTCAGTGCATTTCATAAAATCTACAGTGGATTCATAAGGCATATCATTAGAACTGAAATGACCTTTCAAAGCATCACCTTTAATTGAACTCTTTTCTGCTTTAGCATTGAAGTTGCAGTCATTGTTTTATGATGCTAAAATGTATGCATGAATGATTCACATTTTAATGTATTCAAATTAAGATGTCAAAACATTCTTAAAATAAAGCATTTTATTACTGCCAGTGGATTATCCTAAATTCATTCTTTAGACTGTGGTTTTCTCCATTATAGTGAGAAAAACATGAATTCCACCTGTTGAATACAGTAAAATCAATTTAATGGTGTCATCCTTTGTCCTGTTACATCCTAATATTCTAAACAACATACAGTACAAATTAAAAAAAAAGCTTGTTTTATTTACATCAGTTTGGTATTACATGAAAGCTTGACAAAATATCCTTTAATCTCAAACACATTACAAACAATCACAAAATACCCATTAAACTCTCCCCTCTCTTTTTAAAGCCTTATATAAACTAGAAGCAAAGCAATACAGTTTAAACTCTGATCTTGGTACAATGCATATGATTGTAATACATTGTACTGAACAATATCTCCCCGTGGAAAATAACAACAATTATTAAATTGGAAAGAATGTAATAAATAACTTGGAATAGTTAAATAATTTCTTATTTTAAAAATAATACTGTGTCATACAGCACGAATGTGTGCTCAAGCACAACAACAATGGCAATTTCTGAATGTTACTTGTTTCAGAAACATTTATTTCTGAAATACATACAGATGCAGCTACAAGCGGGGTATGCTGCGGTACAACATGGTGGGCGTGTAGCAGTATACCGCATCATACCGTACGAAAATTAGATTATGTTAATAGTATGTAAATAGTATCCGGATTCACCTTGTAAAACCGGAAAGTGGACCTAATAAAGCTTAACCTCTCCTGTACAGCATTTGAGCTGTCACCAGAAAACATCCGGTTACAAATCCCGATCACTGCTGAGGGACAACCTTTTTTCAATTAAGAATTTAAGCTGTATACTCTAAACTGTGTGTTACAGCATGTTAATCATTATACATTAAAAACTGGGATATTTTATGAAAGCAAGATTGCTCAGTTGGACAAAAGTACACAACCTACCACATCTCAGAGTAGAATAGGCTAACCTTCTAATGAAAGACAGTCCACCCTCCCCCACGGACAGGAAAAGTGCCCGCAGGCACTTAATATGGATCCTTAATATCCATATTACTTAATATGGATCACTTAATATGGATCCTTGTGATATTTTGAGCTCTTGTTGAATGATAAGTGTCGCATAGTTTAAATCATTTTCATTCTTAGAAATTATGAAACGCTCTGTTAAAAGCAAGGGAGTTTTTATGTCTATTATAGTAAAAGAAAATGCCTGACGAACTAGGGATTGGACAGTTTTTCAGTGCTTGTACAATCGATGGAAATGTTCAAATAAATGTGCTAAAGAAATAAACAAAAAACAAGTCATTTCTTCTTTTTCATATTGGCTAGCTAATGTCCTCTCTTTGTTAGTTACTTGTGACTGTGTTTCTGCGTTGCGTAGCAACGAGGGACTATATTCTCAGGCGGGGAACGTAAACAGATTAATTTTTGTGTTAAATAAATGTTAAAAATTAAAATTTGTTCTATACAGCAATCGCATATTTGGGGACCGTTTTATAACACTTTGATGCTTAAAATGTTAAGGGAGAAATGGAATACTGGTGTGCATTTTTTCTTTAAATGACCAAGACCAGCCATATACACTACAGTTTACATACAGTAAAATGTTTATGTTCCTAAATTAATACCATTTATGACCTTCAGATGCGTTATCCTCCTCTTCTTTTTATGCTCAGCTACTAAAATTTCCCTTTAGTTGTAAAATTCCATATAAATATTCAATTCTAAGTGGATTAAAACGTGCACAGTAAAGACATTAAATGATTAAATCTTTCCACGACTGACCAACGCACCACGAGTGCCCCTGTCGGTCATTTTGGCCAGCCAATCACGTACTGCGGTATGACGAGTTATAAAGCGCTATGACATAGTGAGTTGCCTGCGGTACGGGTTTGTACCACGCACTTTGAATGGCTGCATCTGTACAAATGGAATAGCATAATGGTTTCTTGGAGCGCCTGAAGTACAAGGTATAAATTATGCAAATTTCTGCCGATGTAATATTTTAATTGATTTCATTTACTTGTTCCTTCTAGCCATCTTCAGTATATGGTTGGTTTACATGCTGCAATCTGTGTTTGTCCCTGAACTGGGGTACTGGTGAAATGCTTATAGGTTTTTTTATGGAGTTTATGTGTGTAGTCCCAGCAAAAACATTAAATATCATATTTGTGATACCTTCAGTCTGTGGTTTATTGTTGTACAATTCTATACTGTCAGACAGCCAGCAATAAATGCATGTTTGCATGCATATACCTGCACCTCAGTGTGATTAAATGATAAATCATTGTGGAGATTTCTTTTCTGCATACATGAGGCTTATGGCTCCACACCAAGGTTTTTACTGTTCTAAAGGACTATGTGAAATAGACCCATTACCCGATAACTTAGCTGTAGCTCAGCATGAGAAGCTTGGTTCACACAAAATGTGATGTGGCTGACAAGCCTTTTTAAAAATGTCACCCCTATTTTACATGTACATTTACCTGGAATGGCAATGAGATAATATGCCAGTTCAGTTGAGCTTTGTAAAAACAGAATTCAGTGACCTCTTTTTCTGTGCAGAATTATATCACCAATATTGGTAAATTCAGAGATGGAATAATTGTCTTGTGACTTAAAAAAAAATAGTACTACAGGTACAGTACCATCCCATGGATTCAACAAGTTTCATAAAGTGAAGCTTGCTGTCTGCTACTTTTCAAACTTAAGTTTCTTTACTTTCAGTTGACATTTGATTTATTATAAATGTGCAAAAAAGAACCAACTCTAATGATTTTGACAAATAAAAGCCAATGAGGGGAAATTCTGATCCACAAAGGGTTCTTTCATCATGGAAAAGGACAGAAAAAAGATCAGCTTTCCATGAAGAATTTCTTTTTGTAGTGATCACAGGACCTCATAATCTCTGAAGTGTTTAAAATGAAGGCTGCTTTTCTACAAGTACAGATATTACAAAAATCACTGTTTTCTCAGTAGAGATGGGAGCTTCCTTTATGATGCATACCAATATTTTACTTTAGAATTCAGACTTTATCTTTTAAATTTAGATTTAAGTGTTTCATATACCTTTATTTTTTACAAATGCTGGCTTACACTCCTAATCTTACTTTAGTCAAGCAGTTCTAGGACTATTGTTAATTATGGCATGAGAAACACCTTTATTAATCAGAAAATACACTACATTCGAATGCTCAATTATAAAAAATCAACTCATCTTTTATTCATTGCAAGAATGGCAGAATAAGCAAATGACAGTCTCAGATTTCCTGGTATATCCTGGATTTTGGCATTTGGATTGGCATAATATTTAATTTAGACACTGATTTCTGAAATCTGATGATCTACAATGACAGATTGCTAATAAAGACACAATACATAAGGTCACAATCTAAATTTGCAGTGTAAATTCTTAATACTTATTTTCACATACATAAATGCATGTATGGCACATATAAAATATGTATTTCTGTCTAAAATTCAAGCTGATGGAAAAATGTTTAATGTTTGACCAAAGTTTTCTTTTCAATTACTTAAAGGATGAGAACACATTGCAGTGTGTTGCATATTGCAGTGAACACATTTTGAAGGTAGATCATTTCCAATAAATAAGATGCGTACAAAATAAAAATGTTAACTACCCTAATAAATAAACACTAAATTAAAGCACTTCTCTCTGAGTGTAAATAATGCACAAAAGTTATGTTTTCTTTTGCTCAGCTCAGCACTGCACACACAAATTTGCCTAGAGAAACTGTCAGATATTTACTAACGAGTATGATGGATTGAGTGACTGTGATAGACTGAGAATTGTCAAGTCTTGGGGCTTATTTTTATTTTGCCTGCCAGAAAATAAAGAAATAAACTGTCACCAAACTGATAAAATTTATTTTATTTTTCTTGCTTTTATGGCTCCTGTGCCATGTCAGAGTTAAAGTAATCACAACAAGTTGCAACAGGAGCTCACGATATTGAATGCCTCTACTGTCAGATTTGATGCTGTCATAATACAGTTGCCACTCAACAAAAGTAAATTGCATTTTAACATTAACCTTTTCACAAACATTACTTCTTATTGTGGTGTACATGAAACATCAAACTGTAGACACCAAAGATGCATTATCTGTGCAAGAGCCTATAAAAAAGACAAAAATATGCTTAAGGAAAGAAGGCACTTTGGAACTGTCTTAATCGGTACAATGAATGTGCTCCACTTGCTCTTATTTATTTTTATATAATCATTTTTAGTATAACCTACAAAGGTTTCGATGTACAGTAAGATGTCTCAATGCTACAGTTAATTAGATTCTGAAGAGACTCTTGGCTTTGGATTTTGTAGGTTTTTAAAAATAATGGCAGACAAAAATTAATAATAATTCACAGTAAAACATACAGTAGAAATGTAGCAACTTTGTTGCTGTGCCCCATAATAACATATATATTAGTATACCTGTAGGCCTAATTCATCCTCAAGTATAACTGAACTCAAGCTTTGGACTTCAGCTGTCCTGCTCGATGGAAATTTGGAATCAGCTGAGGAATTCACAGTTCACTAAAGCTGCCATTTAAAGAAAAGCAATTTACCACTGTAGTGTTAAATTGTAGTGCACTCTGGTGTTACTGCCTTGGGAATAAAGTGAATTGTTGTCCTCCTGCTTTTTAAACATTTCTTTAGATGAGAAAAGGATTTGTAACAGATAATGGCTGTCAGTTTAAGTCTGAAAAGTACATAGTAAACTGCTGTATTTGCAGACTGCTACTGTATGTACTGTACATGTGAACCAGATCTGATCTACACATTCATATGAGGAACAATCCTTTTAAACAGATTGGGAAAACAGTAAAGACAAGAAGGCCAATGGTGCATTTTCCTGCAATTATATTCTCCGGTTTTCAGTTAAACAGATTTTTTTCTGATGCATTATTGATGTAGTTTCTTGTATATAGAACAGTAACTGATGCCATGTACTGTAACTTTTAGAAATAAAAATATGTTTGAGACTACAATAAATCGTTAAAGGGTCAAGGCCCCTACCTGTTTTAAAGATGTGGGGTAAAACAAATCACTAGTAGGTCAGTGGACCTCCAGTGTTTGTGATTAATACAGTATCTACATCAGATATGAGAGTATACTGCAGTTTATGGTTTCCAGTTCATGTTTGCTTTTGTAATAAAGACTTGTTTAAAGCTCTGACTTTACTTTATAGGCATTTATGACTATGAGACATTTATATAATTTTCACACATAGCATTGCAATTTATTGGAGAGAGTGCATATAGAAAATGTCCTTCATTAATTCATACAGAATGTAATTTAATTTTAGTAAGGGGTTTCTCACAGAGAAAATAGCAGACACTGGGGGCTTTAAAAATTGCTTTTCAAATCAAGATTAATTTTAATTCATCCACTTTTGATCAAGCAAACTGCAGAGAGATATCTACGGGGGTGTATGCAAGTGTCAATAAAAGGGTAATCAAACCCCCTGTAAGTAAATTACAAATAGAAATAATGTGCAATTTAATGAAGCAGTGTTTAGATATATCTTTGACTTGATATAGTTAATATAGATCCCAGAGAGATTTATTAATTCACTTTTGAGAGAGACAACGTTCAAGTTCCATTATATCACTTTCTTGACTCTCACATTCTTTGAAAATGAAGCTGCTCAATTTGTCAATTTATTTTTCTATTGTTCAATTTGTTCATTATTACATTAATTTGTATCTAAATATTTTCAGATGTGGAGTTTAGTATAAATAAACTCCAGACATACTGTACTAAAACTGTTATTCATAGGCATACAGTAGCAGATTTATCCAACTTTTCTCACTATATGCCTACAGTATCAACATGCACATACTTAAAGCCTTGTGTCTTTTATTATTTTTTCTGTAGGTGTTGTGCTGAATACACTTTGTAAAAGCTATGTATTTTAATATGTCAGGTCTCAGATATGAGTGATTACACATTTTTGCATGAATACTGACAATAAAAAGCTGGTACAGGCTAGGAGAATTTTCCGTCTGCAGAACAGCTAGTTCACAAAACCTGGTGCTTGAAGATCCTGAAAATGGCTGCATAGTTTTCTGCTCTCCTGATAACATCGAAGTCACTGTACTGTATGTAGAAAACCGATATTGAGAAGCTTAATTCACAACCATAGTTCATTGTGTAGGTAGAGACAGAGAATAATTTTTAGCTGTTTTTCTCTTGTCACTTATGTCTAAGAAGGAAGAGAACAGTTGCATTGTAGGCGCAGCTGTTGAAGCCTTCAGTACAAACTTGGCAATGAACACTATGCATGGATGGTTGTGCAGCCACATTAAACTGAACACGAAGACATGTGGTAGGAATGTATTTTAGCAAGTTCAATTTTTTTCTTTTTCTTTTTTTTGCACGCTTACTTAATTATGGAGAATGCAGAGCTCATTTATATTATTTATATATTGTATATATATATTGTAATCATTTTTTAGGTTTTCTACATATTTTGCTAACTTTGCTTTCAAGTTACAGCAGTGAAGACATTGAATATTTGCAAATATTCTAATATCATAATATGACATAAATATTCCTTTCACTTCCTTGAAAAAATGGTTTAGAAATAACTTTAAATCTGCAGCTCTGAAAGAGCAAAAAAGGAGGTCATTTTAAGAATAGTTAACATCTCAATTATGGGTCCAATTTAGAATAGAGCATAGCTGAAATGAAAACCATAAGATATTGCAGTTTAGAGCATAGGTTAGAATAATTTTTCAGTTTCATATACAGTATACAGTAACAAATACAGTATATATTCCAGTAGTATGTCTCCATAATTACTTTAGAATTAATTGTGAATTTGTCTTTATTATTTTAAAGTAAAAATAATATATACATCTTTCAATACTACTCATATAAATCAGCTCAATAGGTGTTTAAGTATTAAGTTAATAACACTACAATAAGTTTGTAGTATGAACATGAATCCTATGCACTTGTTTTATATGATTAAAAGTTACAATCTGTGAGCCAGAGAATTAAAAAAGAGCAATTTTATTAAAAAAGATTATAGTCCCCAACCATAGTAATACTAACAAACTCTCTAGTGTTTCTTACTCCAGCCAACACATTTAATAAAGAAATTAATCTGGGATGTAAAAGCCAATAAGCCTACTCCAACATGTTTGGAACATGAAGCCAAGAATAGAAAAATGTAAGACAAAGACTCCTCACATTCTGAATATACATGCAAATGATTGACCTCTTGCTGTTTCATAATGCTAAGGGGGTAAAACCTTCTAAATAGACTTCTTATCCCCCCTTTGCATACAGTATATAAACTCAATGTCTGCAGCACTTTCAGGTGTTTTGACCTTATTAAGGCTCATCAGCATTGCATAGTTGTGACCAGTGAAATGCACCTGTGAATTTTAACACTACACGCCATAAAAGGCAGAATTAGATGTCTTTTTAGAAGGTTCTATTGCTTCAGCATTGCAAAATGGCAAAGGATAATACTCATTTCCCCCTCAATAACCTGGTCAAATCTTAATTAAGAAGGGGATGATGCACAGTTGTATTAGCAGGCTTCATTGGGTTAAGATGTTTTGTGATTCTTTGTTTACTGTTTACTAACATTAGAGCACTTAAAGAAATACTTTGGAAATTTGTTAAGAAAACATTTATAATTGCATTTGTTGGGGTTTAATATGGCTATCTCTACCTGTATGCAAATATGTCATAAGGATATTTTCTGTTGAGGCTTTGTCCTCACTTCCTGCAGTTTCACACAATATTTCCAACAGTTTGCCACCTTAATATGAGGTGTGACAATGAAGAAAGTAAATATTTACTTTAAATCTTTCAACAGTCGAAGAGTAAAATGAACCTTTTAGTCATAAATGGAGTTTGGATTTACTGAGAGCCTCTAGGGAAAGTGTTTGAAGGCAAGAGAAAGATGATGGGGGCACTGCACAATGTTTCTCCAACTCTAGGGTATAAAATATATGGAAATCAATGTGCTAGTAGCTGTCAGTGACTGTGAACTCATCATGCCATGCTAGCAGGAAGACGTTAATTGGTGTGAATTTTTCTTTTTAAGTGTGACAGAGGTAAAGCACAAACAGACTTACAGACTGACCCTTTGTGCTTTATTAACATCTTTATATAAAGTTGCTTCAGTAGTCATTTATGTCCCATGTTCAGTTCTCTCCTTAAGTGGACGGTTACAATGAATGTCAAAGTACATTCAATATTTATCTTTTAAAAATATGTATCTCATAACTGAGTGAGTTTCAAAGTGCAGTTGAAACTATATCACTGCTAAAAATATTCAACATACACAGAATTTCAATGTGTATGTTTCTCACATATTAAATGCTTTCTTTTCTAACATTTTTTCATGTTAGAAAAAATAAGAGTTTTCTGTGGATATAGGCACAAATGTATAAATTATTGTGATTTCAAATGGCCTTCAAATAGATGTAAGTTGCAAGTGGAATTATTGTTAAAGGCTGAAGGAGACCCAAACTGAAAGAGTCAGAGCAAGTCAGTAAGACTAGGAGAATTGTGTTCTTTTGTGTTGTGTATTTTGCTTCTGATGAACACATCCATATATTACATATATTATATAAAAAATGAAAAGTTTATTTATGTTGAACACAAAATGTTGAAAATAATGATTATATTTTGCTTTTATTCTACAATTTTCCAATCTTGTCCATTCTCCGCTTAGTATTGTAACATTATGTACAACAATCCAGAGTTCTTGTATTATCAATATGTTACATGACCATTATTTAGAGAGGTGCTAAAGCTTGCCAAATATAGATTAGAATTTTCTTTTTAATTGTCATATGAACAAAATAAATGCACAACCATACATTATGGTATCTTTATTTTCATACTCAAACAAGATAATGGATAACGATGCCAAATATTAATATTAGCCTGTACTTGCCAAAACTAGTGTCCTCTTTTAAATAATATATTCATTTTTGTTCCTGTGTATTAAATGTATAAGACACAATCGAATGATTTATAGTCATCTCTTTAACAATCTACTTTCTTAGAATTATTTCCTATTACGTGGCTGGTGTTCTTTATTTTAGATTTAGGCTGTTTTTTTATATAATTGTGCTTTTATAACCCACAAAATATATCTACTGCATTGGTAGTCATTTGTTTCTTTAGTGTTTAATCTGGATATTTGTGGTCAAAATAAAAAAAAATATTTTGTCTATTAAAGGGAAAACCACTATTTGTCTGTCTGCCTAGAAATGCTAAGCAATTGTTTGTTATGCTTAACAATTGAGATGCCTCTAATGTTGAACTATAGATTAGTAAAAATAAAGAATTTGGTTAGTGCTGATGCCATGGCTAGAAACAAGTTGCCAGATAAGATATCCTATCATAATGTTTCAAATAAGTTCATATTTTAAATTATATCAGTGCTTAAGAACTGGCAAACACATGACATTCTTTGATTAAAATTTTAAGGTTCTGCCCACTATAGTCTGTGACTGAAATCTTGCTAACTATTTTGTAATTACTTGTATGGGATGATGTAGTTTACACATGATATTACTAGCCAAAAAAAATGAATGAGACAATTAATGTTAGTTTATATTAGCCAATATATTAAACACAATCCAACAAAATTAAGTGGACTACTGTAAATCATCATTCAAAAATATTAGTCAAAAGAATGTCCTTCACATTCAATGCAAAATGTGTTACATTATTACATTAAAATATTGCTCAAAGAACAAAGCTTCTATAATCATGTCAGCTATTGGCATGACAAAGAGAAAGGGATCCAGCCTTTTAAAGTGTCTTATTGGTATTCAATACAGTTGTTCTTCCATTTTAATACCTTGCTGTTGCCATGGCGATTAATTTCATAATCATGAGAATGTACTGTAGTTAAGATTGCTCCACTATCGATATTGCAGCCAACTCACATAACAGCATGCCAAGATACCTATCTCTAGAAATGGTGTGTGGTAAAAAAGGTAAATCTTAGTTTGTAAAGTATGCCTGCAAACATTTTATGACAACCTCAGGGCAAAAAATGTATTGATGGAGATTAGTAGAAACATCTTTATTTTTAAGATAGGCTTCTGCAATCGTTCATTGCATGTTAACAGGCTGCTTGTTTGCACTTCTCTGAAGTTATTTCTTTTGTAACAGAGTGAAGTAAATGCCACCAATTTGATGTCAGGCTACCCACAGAATTAACATTGTATTTGATAAATGTTAAGCTTGTCACGTGTGATGTGTGTGCTGGCCTGTAGAAATGGCTGCTCATTGCAAAATCCAAAATGTTACGTTCTGCCACTGAGTAGAAACATTGCAGTGTTAAAGAAATACAGAGCTCACCATCCTGACAATGATTAAGCAGCCTTATTGATATAAAACAATATTCCAGTGTCTTTCACATCTTTGGTTGCCCTTCTGTTCATAGGTTTTAATTGGTTACACTTAAACATACAGTCCAGTATACTGCCTTGAACTTTCATGCCATCACATCACATCTAGGGAACAGGAACATTTCTTGGATAGCAGCCCACTTTAATGGAATGCTACCTGTACTTTTTCCTTGCTGGTTATTCAAAAAGGGATTGCTTTGACGTGACCTCAAAGTTTTAGTAGGTTAGTCAAGCTAAACAGTTAGGTCTACCAATAAACTACTACTTTTCACTACCAATAAAAGAGTATCATAAGTACAGTAACTGGGAAAACATGGGTAAAGTTTTTTGTTTAAAAAAAACAATTGATTGTCTATTCTTCATGTAGTGGCCCTTCTTATCATGATTGTGTAGATATATATACATATTCTACATATATACATATATATACAAATTTGGCGTCCTGGCCAAATTTCCCATCGGCCTTTATCAATCATGGCCTCCTAACAATCCCCCTCTATAAATTGGCTTCATTACTCTGCTCTCCTCCCCACTGATCGCTGATGTGTGGTGAGCATTCTGGCGCACTATGGCTGCCGTCGCATCATCCAGGTGGATGCTGCACATTGGTGGTGGTGAAGGGGAGTCCCCATTGCCTGTAAAGCGCTTTTAGTGTAGTGTCCAGAAAAGCGCTATATAAATGTAAGCAATTATTATTATTATTATTATAATTATATTCTACTCCCCATAGTAGCAACAATTGAACTCTGTTTTGCAGCTGTTATTACCTTATTACCAACTGACTATGGCTTCAAAATAAATCTCAAAAGAATAGAAGACTAATTCAATTTAGCATAGGGGATGTCATCTGCTAACTGAAAATGTAGCATAGATGGGATTGCGTTGCGGTTTGATAACTCTGTGTTTTAATGATGCTTGCGATGTTGGAACTGATCCTTAATTAATGTATTATGTAACCATGTTATTTACAGATCAGCAATGAAATTAATCATTGTCTATTACTTTGAAGCTTCTAGATATTAAAATAGATATCTTATGAATCACTGTTGTTGTTTAATACATACTAGTGATCAAAATTAATATTAGTGTCTGCCATTGTGGAGACATACAGTACAGGAGATATGAATCATAGATGGTCTTTTTTGCATAGTGTTTACTTATTAAGTATTTGCCTTTCAGTGAGATAATCTGTAATTAAAAATATCTTTATTTATTGTACCTTTGATTTGATAAGGGCTTATTAGCTATAGTGCACACACCTGAACATAGTAAACTGCATCTGGACATTGATTATTTACAGCAATAAATAATTAAATGACTAAATTAATAATACACATTTTTATTAATAATAAAATAAATAAATGACTGTACATTCTTATTAACAAAAGTAAGATAGAAGTCATATATGAAGCAGTAGTGTACTGTTTTCAGGTTTTCGCTAGGGTAGGGCCTGATACTCTTGACGAGAGAACAAACAAGGTTTTTTTTCTGTGTTTATTTTTCATTTTGATTTATTAAGACTGAAGACTGTGTAAAGCTGTTGAGATCCAGGCCTTTTGCATTTCATACAGCTCTGTTATTGTGAGCCCTCATTCTTTCTGTGTTTCGTGTACTTCCAAAACTTGAGAATCATGTGTCCTGAAGTTCTTTCTTCAGATTAATACATTTGTATGTGAGCATCTTCTGAAGTCCTCATATATTATTCATTAAACGTTGCTTCTACAGGTTGATACTTTGAGTTTCGAGCATCTTGTTCACTGGGACACACTGTCAGAAGCAGGGGACATGTTATCACAGGCTTGCAGTTCATTTCAAAGTTGCTGTGATAACGTTTGGTAAATTATTTAAATGAAGATGACAGTTTTCTGGCTGGAAATGTCATATAGTATCTCAGGCTTTTTGACTGTGCAAGACACTTTCTCTGAAGCTAATGACTGCTGCAGTAGCCCGGAGGTACAGTATAGAGTCAAAAACTTTGTTAATATTAGTTTTGCCTTCATTTTTGTTTTATGCATTCTTATTTTTTGTGATTTGTGCATTTATTTTTTGCTTGTGAGTTGTAGATCTGTGGTTAATTTTACGTTTTTTTTTGTTTTTAAATTGTAGGTCACCTTTTAAAGAACGCCAGATGCTTACTGTTGCTTTTCATATTGTATGTGTCTGTTGATAATCTACACACAGTTCTGAGTGTTTTCTATCAACCTGATTTTATTTTAAAGGTTGGGAGTTCTCTTTTTGCTCTGATAAGCAAACCAAAAGTGCGTTTCTATCTTTCATTTTTAAGAACTCATTGTAAAATGAAACAGTGAAATTAAAATACCAACATAAGTCCATATTTAGGAACATATTTATGGGTAGCATAATGTTGCAAGGCTACAATATTGCTTACCTTATCTGAATCTTCAGCCAGAATCCCGGCATGTACAGTATTTTGATAGTGCAGCCTATAACTAAGATATTTAGTCCTGATGTTAGAAATTTACAACAGGACTCTCATTGGAACTGCTTATCAATGATAAATAAACTTATCATTATAAACTTATCAATAAACTTAATGCAATAAACTTACATGTTTATTGTTATACAACATAAAGACAGACTACGTCATGTTTTTTTCCATACTATGGATATAATTAATTTTAATTTAATTGTTTTAAAGATTAGTTGAGGGGATTCTATGACTGTTTTCATCACAGTATTTAATGTTCCCTGTTAGTTAACATAAGCAAACTGAAGGAATGTTAAATAAATTGCTCTTAATTACCATTATCATTTTTCCTTGAAGTCTTTTGTTTAAATTCATTACAACTTTTTTACTTCTTGAACAACTATATTATTTTAATATAAAACAGATGGTGAAAGAATTTACTTGATATATATGAAAACGCAAGACAAATTGAAATATAATGAAGATACAGTGACATATTTTTGTCTTTTGAAACGACCAGATTACAGAGAAAAATATTTCCAGGAAATCAGGAGATGGAGGATTAATGCAAGTGTAATGTGATGCTCATGACATGCCACTGGTGTTTGCTTTAAAAGGCTGCCTGAAGTCTCTGCAGTTTTTTGAGTGCCTTGTCTTCACTTCAGCAGCGACCATGTGATCAAGCAGTCTTGATATATGACAAAGTGGACCGGATTCGGGTAAATCATATAAAAAAAATCCAGAGAGGCATTTGTAATCAATTTTCCACAAGCATGCAATTTTTCTTTACTAGGCGCTTGAACACTCATCCATTTTTTTGTGTTGCTGTCAGTAACATTGGATATGTTGTCCTTTTTCAAACAATGAAATTTTAGTTTTTTCACAGTTGTCTAACTGTTGCAGTACATAAAAGTAGTTTCGGTACCATGTTTTTGCTTTCCTGTGAGCTCCTATGTTTGTGTTTGTTTTTTGGTACTTCTTGTAAGTTGCTGTTTGTTTTGTTGTGTTTCCAGAAATCAATTAAATATTGTTAAAAATGTTTTGGATAATACAATTGATTTATAGTAAATTGCATTCCTTCACACTCGTAAAATAGGTTATGGGTAAAAGAAAAATATGGGTTATTTGGAATGCTCATCAAAAAGCTGAATACCGCTGAAATAACAATTAGCAATTAGAAATTCCAATTAAAAATATCTTTAAAAGATGAACAATTGATAAAAAGTGCTTCATATACAGTAGATGTATATTGATTGTGTATACATTAAATGACTCACCCTGTTGCAGTTCTCCTACTGATTAATAAGAGTTAATGAGAGAGTGTTATAGTTTTTGAGAATATATCTGAACTTGAGAACAGTGACTAGAATATTAAATTGATAAAATGGGTAAATATGCATATGTTACTTACAAGTGTTAGTGTTTTCATAGTGTTTCGATTTTGCATTTTGAGCAGAGGTAAAAGCTAATTAGTTAAATATTACAATGCTACTAACTTAAGATGTAATATTTTATTATCGAACTGAGGGGGATAGAAAAACACATAATTTGTAAGTTTAATTCCTTTTTCTTTAAAAATTAAAGTCAAGTAAAACTATAGTGTATAGCCCAATTTAAATTCAACAGTGTGCTCTTCAAGCTAATTTATTAAATCAAGAATATTAAACTTTGATTGGCATTTTTCTTCCTCATTTCAAAGCCTTTTATACTCTCTTGGGAGATGAAGCCTGTAAGGCTGGCCTTTGAAATATACAGATAAAGCCCTCACTTCACAGTGGAATAAAATGCAATAGGATCCTTGATGTATTATCTGCCAGTGTGACATGCTTCACTGTTCAGTACGTGTGCCAGCTAGGGGAGATAAGATTTCAGAAGAAGCTAGCTTGATTTCCCTAGCACATTCTCTCATGGCTAAAATACATGCAGAGTGCAAATTGTCTTACTTGGCATTACACATGCTAAGTACAGACCCATGGGTTTCATCTACTTATGCAGCATGCTTCACTCTAAATAGTTATTTAATATAAAACAAATCATTGTGCATTAGAACTAAGGCCACATGATACTGTATGCACTACTCAATTATTTTATTAATTACTAAATGAAAATTAATTATTATAACATGCTGGCTAATAGGAAATAACAATTACAAATGTTTTTCAAAGAATCTTTAATTGCAATTAATCATAATTAACATTACCTAACAGAAGCATACAAGGTGGAGGGGAAGCTTTCATAGCAGACAAATAACTGCAGTCATTCCTACCCTGTGTATTGTAGATTTTTTTTATTTGAAATGTAGTCTTGTATGCACGTAATACTAAAGTATTAGAATTCTGAAATTAAAAAAAAAACAAACAATATTTCTGTTTCTGTTTTTGTACATGTATACGATGAAGATATTTTTTAGTTGTCAGTAATTTTTGTAGATGAGAGAACCACGTTGGGAGTCATTTGGCAAAAATCACCATGGGTAAAATAATGCATCTGCTACATGAAAAGCAAAAGACATTTATGACAATAAAAGGAAGATTTTTAAAATAAATTGTTTCTCTAGCTGTTGCTAGATGGGAAAGAACTGGAAGTAGAAGTAGTAATGATATTTTATTATTTTGTAGCTGATTGTATTGGCTTGTTCGAATCCAGTAAAACATTCTGTGTAATCAGTGAGTTTGTGTGACCAATTATAACTTCCTGCAAATCCATAAATATAGTTTGTGTTAGAAATAAGGAGGGGGTTGTGAATTAATAAGCAATAGTTTGTGTGACACCTACTGCTGTTGTTGATTGCAGTCCTACGACTTTGGAGCACATGTCAGCAAAAAGTCTAGTAATGGATTTTTGCACAGTTACTGTATGTTTACATACCTAAGCATCCTATCAATATGTGTGTTAATTAACTGTGTTCTGTAACGAATTATGGCCCCTTTAAGTTGCTTGCCATTGTGTTCTAGTAACAGAATATATACAACAAATTATGTAGACAATTATTCTCCAAGTCACGATCATCGATCTCGATTTCAGCTCTACAGATGTGGGCAAGAGCTGATGAAAACTGATACATGGGTAAATAGGTCATTTTGAATCAATTTTTATTACACTGTTCAAGGGGAAGACTGTTTTTTTGGCATATTTTATGGATCTTAAAGTAACCATAGTTAATTTTGGTTTGGTTTAATATATTAAAAAATCTTAATATAAAAATCTTTACTCACATACATGAACAAACACACACTGTATCTTTTCCAGCACATGAGGACAATAAACAGTAATCTCTTCTGTTTAATATCATAATTCTACTGTGCTTTCAATGTATTGAACCACATGGCATCTTCAGATGTTGTACTTTTTCAGTTTTAGTTTTCCATGCATTTAATTAAAAATATTGCCTTGGGCACATAGCATTTTTTTCTTTGTAAGTACTGTTCCAGGGGAAATAGAAGGTGGTGGCTCCCATACTAAAGTATGAAATCCCATATATAATTGGTTATATCTCTCTGTTGAATAGCTTGTGTTAATTTATCTGCATCATAAAAATGTGATTAATACTGTATGTAAGAAGAGCTTTTAAGTGAGTATCAACGGGAATAAAATGCCTTTCTTACAGCTCATGTACAGTATGTATTTTCCTTATATTTTTAATGGTTTGTGTAAAGAAATTTATTCATGTGTATTTAAAAACCTAAGAAAACCACATTCCAATGCAAATTTGGTTGAAACTATGTTGCCTCTTTTTTTAATCAAAACTCCTTGCAAAGAGGTTTTAAGTATTAGGAGGTTCTGTAGTAATGATCTTCAGAGCTAAGCTTCACGTTTATGGAAGGAAGGAGATAAAACTAGAGCTCTGTAAGGAGAGTTCTCTGCTGTGGCACTACCACTTGGGCATTAGCTCTGAATGGTGTTAGGAAAGAGTTGTCAGATGGAGGTAAAGAGAAGTAGATTCTGCCGAAACTAGGTATTACATCACATGACATACTGTATGCAGCAGTCTATAATTTAAAATGTCAAGGTAGAATTAAACAAGAATAAGAGAACAATTGAAGAGATAAGAAACATACTGTATATTGTTTAAAAGTTTTGGTTGACATGGAGGTTAACTCAGTGTAACTGTCCCCCCACATGCCCCTCTCTGCTAATAGACTGCTCAATAGAAAAAAAAGATCACATAATTCTCTGTAGAACCCTGCTTGTTGAACACATTCCAGGTGATCACAATGAATCCAAAGCATAATTGCAGGAGGGAAACTACTTTGAATCCGTTCAATGGAAAAGTTTTATCTTGCAGATGTATTTCTTAACAAGTTTATTTTAGTGATAAAACTCAAATCATACTCGGAAAACGAATTTGTTATAGTGAGCAAGTTGTATATTTTACAGTGGCTCTAATAAAAAAAACACTCCAAATGAAAGAAGACGTAATGTTTATGTCTTCTGATACACTGTAAGCTTGATGACTGAATATAATCCTAACTACTGATTAGTATTTAATGCCTTTTACCTGTAATGTATTCAGTCACAGATCACGTAAATAACACAAGCTGAAAACATCATTGTCATGTTAATTCCTGGATTCATACTGTAAGTGACTCCTGACAATGTAAACAGAGTGAATGCAACCTCATGGTCAGACTGAATCTGTATCCTGGGAATTCATTAAGTGATTGGCCTTTGCTGGTGGGAGGTTAGGAAGCTGTGCGTGCACAATGGAGCTGCTAAATTTGTTATGTGACATCCACGCCTGCTCCTGAGAGCAGCCTGTCAAACACGGAGACTGTTCTCTCTCACCCCAGGCGTGCCATGATGAGGAATAAACAAATCCACTGCCAGACTGGGAAGTAAGGTGAAGCCCTGACATACAAACCCTGGAATGAAATTGAACAGGACATTGTTTTTAATAAAGCAAACTTTCAATGCTAGTAACAAAAAAAAGTGAACTTTTCGTTTTAAAATGTGTTCAAACGAGATGAAACTCAGTAAATGATACAAAATTTCTGGATTGCAGTGGAAGTGAAGGAAAAAACTAGGTAAGAATACAAATTGTGGATGATTTGGAGATTTTCTTATTATTTGATTCATTCTTGTATTATTTTAAGTTGCACAAAGCCCACGTTTAAGAGGACACTAAATTACACAAGAGCATGTTTTGAAAATTAGTGTACTGTGCAACTACTAATATAGACAAATTATTAGTTCTCTATGCATTTTATGGTTTGGGTACAAGTCAATTACACTGTTGATTATTGGCTTACACTACTCTTCATTCAGTACTGCCAAAATGTGGAAGCAAATTTTTTAACCATTCAATTCTTCATTATTAGTATTCACTGATTACTCTGGCAAAGTTAACAGGATGTCAGAGCCTAGCCCAGATACGTACTGTAGAGAGCTAGATGTGACTGGGAGCACAATTGTTCTGCCCCTGTAAGGGATGCCAGTACATCACAGAGATTTTTTTTAGCTCTGTAATAAAAGGTGATAGAAAAAAAAAACAGAACTCCTGGGTGTACTTTGTCTAAAAACCATGGTCAGACAAATAAAGGGTTCAAACTATAGGAATGCCTATAAATTATTTAAACCCCTTTTTTAAGAACTTCAAAGGCCAGCAGGACTAGAAGAATGGTAGACTTTTTCAAGCTTCTTTATCAGAACCTCCGGGGCCTTCGTTTGTGACACACTTCTAAAAAAAAAGAGAACAAAAGCAGCCTTGCATCTTTAACTCTCCACCTCCTTCCTCTGGAGACTGCTGGCCATTGATTGCAGACAACCTGACGTGCACAAGAAATAAGCAAGATGCACAAGTTGTATTCAGTCAAAGCAGAAAATGAAACCTAGAGGCACTGCCAAATAGACTGACATTCAGGAACTGATAAGCCTTTTCTGAAGGGTCGCTATAAAGCTGTTAGACCCAATCCGACATCTTTATTTTTTTTATAAAGGAGTATATTCTTTATCTCTGTACTGCAGTTAAGTGAGAGTGCCTGAAAAAGGAAGCTAATCCATTGTGTACAGTATATTCATGTTTTATGTAGATCACAGGTGTCTTGTATTTGCACTTGTGCATGCTTTTCTGATGCTGCATTTTAGAAACTATAAATTTGGGAATCTCTGATCAGAAATGGTCACCTGAGACAGGTGACAATCAACCTCCAATGCCTAAAATGTTAACTTGGAAATGATATGAATAATCAGAGCAATAGTTTGAATCCCTTTTGTACTGTATGCTTCTGTAGATTTTTATTTCAACCTTAACTTTGATCTTTGCTTGATAGGTACTGTACAGTTCAGTGCCATTAGTGCTAAAATCAGAGACAGGCTTAAGAACTGCTCAGTTCTTGGAAGCTACCTACGGTTGCATCAAAAAGGGAGGTAATCCTGAAAGACAAAGAGTCAAATAACAATTCCCCATATTAGTTGCTCTATGACTAATATTTAAGAACTGACAAAAAGGCAAAAGAAAGGAAGAGGTAAGAGGATGAAGTGCAGTATTGTGCTAAATCTTCAGGATTTTAATAAGGCAACTGTAAAGATATTAAAATATGTTTGGGTTTATTACAGTGTAAGTGTTTCATTGCTTTTAAAGGAACTATAGTGTACCCATGGGAGGCTGAGGTATGAGAAATGTGTTTGCATCGCAGTAGAAGCTTTGCTCAGATTTTTTTCACTGACTTATGCCCCAGCTTAATCCTTTCCAGTAATCACTGTGCATTTAACGAGCATTGACTAGGGAAGATCACACAGTTGCAAATCAACATCTTGCTAAGTGTTTAGTGGAGGGTTCCCAGGTGGATTGAGCAATTAGCTTGAGCGCTGAGAAAGTGTGAGATGGCAAGCATCCCAGAGCTTTTTGAGAAGGTAACCTGCTTTACAGGAATGAAGGGAGGATGACTGAGGGATATGGAACTTAATAATGTGTTATTGGCACTAGCACCTTGAGTTCATCTGCATAAATTACATGATTCTCTTCTACCACAATGCTTAGAGAAGTGTAAAGAGGTGGAAGACTGCTTCAAGAATGAGAATTACTAATAAAAACAGCTGATTGTCTAGGTAGGAATTTTATATGTATATAATAATATAAAAAAATAAATATAAAAGGAGAAAACATCAAGTATACATGAGTATAAAGAAGTTATATATGTATGGCAATTGAAGTACAATTATATATGTATTGCATGAAGCATATAGTGTTACCTTATTTTATTATGCTTTATGTCCCTTTATGGCATTAAAAAAGGTTAACAAAGAAGAGGAGGCCATTGAGATCTATCTAACTCATTTGGTTGCTAGTACTTAATTGATCTGATGAATTAATCCAGCTCTTTCTTGAAAAAAAAAAAGGTGTCTATATTGGAAATTGTTTTCAAGACCAAAACACGTTGTACAGAAAAAATGCCAATTTTCTCTATTCATGACTAAAATTATGCACTTCTTTAAGCATGGCAGGATAGGGTTTTTTAAGCCTCATATTAACCAGGTTGCTATTCTATGAATTGATTCCATAGTAGCATTATTGTTTTTGTAATGTGATAACCACAATCGTGTACAATAATCTAAATATGGTTTCACTATATCAGTGGACAATTTTAACATCCCTTAATTTAAATTCCATATTTTAACTGTACAACCTAACATTGCTTGTCCCCTTTAATTCCTTCCCCATTTTTACTTATAAGTTTTTTTATATATTTTTCAAAGTTTTCATAAAATGCTTCTTCAAGATCAATGCTTTCCAGTTTATATTTATAGATTGTGGTTTTCATACCTCTATGTAACAGTCTACATTAAATGTCATCTGTCAGGTGTTTGCCTAGTCTTAGATTTTCTTTGCTGCTTCTGTAGTGTTTTTAATGCTTCTATTTTTACATCATCTGCAACCTTCACTAGTTTACTACAGTAACTGTATCAGAATCTAGTTTGATATAAAATTAGCAAGAGCTGTGACCCTAAAACAAATATGTGCATTACTTAATCAAAATACTGTACATACATTACCTTGAATTATCAGAAAATAGAGAAGTAATGTTTATGAGGATCTTCATCAAAAACATTCTAAAAAACTCTCTGTGTACCTACTGTTTATGCCTACAGTACTACCAGTTTTAATTGATTTCACTATTATATGTACATCGGATAAAAACAGAATAACATCACTCACTTAACACCTTTTCTATACCTGATCTTGACATTTAAACATTGTTGTGTATTCAAAATATGTTCTGTTAGTTATTCAACATACTGTATAGGTTCACCTGTGGGATATGCAATCTGTCATACTGCTAAAAATGGATGATACATCTCGTAAAACTATACCTTCGTATTCAGAACTAGCATGTATAGCATAGGGTCTCTACAGTATGATTATACTGCTTGTTAGTATCCAAACTGAAAAACTGCAATTTCATACCTTGTTAGATAATATTTAACATACAGTAGAAACAGCTTGTTCGGTGCTTCTCAGTGATAAGTATTAATTTAAATACAAGACATAGAAAGGGGGAAATTAAAAGGATTTTTTGGGGGGTTTCCTTTGCTTAAAATACCAAAGTTTGTTTTTAGCATGAACCGTTGATTAAACAGTGTGGGCTTTAATTAACATCCAAATGCTTTGCATGTCACTATGCATGTGTATTCTTAACTCTTTGCAACCCTCAGGGGAAGCTCATGGCAATCAACAGCCTATCCTGGAAACATAAGGCACAAGGCAGGACTGAGACACATGACTACTGTCACCATGTCAGAGAACTGTACACAGCAGGAATGCCCAATGCAACTGATTGCTTTGTCACACATGCTTCCCTGTGTTTTCATGGGTCAAAAATCCAGTGATTATAAAAGATTGTTTATCTCATTGATTGTGTGTGAAGGAAAGGAGCATTTTGGAAAAAGCAGTTTTTACTGTAACTAAGACTCATCAGCAGAAAGCACTGAACTGCAGCTGTACAATCTGTTGTCTAGCCTTAACTCGATGTGAAAAAAGTGAAACTTCAATGCAGTATTCTGCTGCACCAGTTACAAAGTTTTAGACAATACAAAGCAGAATTAAATATGTTTCATAGAACAGATTAGCTGTTGCAGCAGAAAAGGAAGAGATAGCAGCTGTTCTATGTAGATACTGCTGTTTCAGACCTCTGCTCATTGTATTGTGTAAATAAACTGACAGGATACATGATTTATTATGAGTGTCAGGGGCTAGGCGACCATTGTATCATAGGAATGGTCTTGGGTTTAATCAAAAAAATGTGTCTATAATATGCCTATTCACAAGTTTGGAGAACGATTTATAGAGTGGAAAGAACTTGTTGGCTTACTGAAACCAGAATTTGATTAAATGTCGTCGTTACACTGCATATTTAGTAAATTAGTTTCACTGGTAAAAGTATGAATTACAAAAACTGCACAAAGTGATGGGCATCTCCATTTAACAGGAATAACCTGGTCATTAATTTTTTCAAGCTCTTTTCTTGTTTTGTGAAACTCCAGAAGTGAGCTCAATTGTTCCTGAGGTAGTAGAATGCAAATTAGGACTACTTTTAAACATTCAGAATGAAGTTACATTTTTTTTAACTCCTTCATTCCTTAGGGATCCTGCAATTGTATAAAATATGTAAGTAGAGTTTCTACATTGTTAATTACTAATAGTTTGAAAAGTTACAAAAAACAGCATTTATTTAGATGACCTATTTTGCCAGTGTGTCATAACTGTATGTTGTATAACGAGCATTTGAATTACCCAATCACTTTGAGGCTGAGGAGAAGATGCATTATAACAATTTGTTTCCAGTAGTCATAAGTCTTCTAAATTTACTTTCCAGATATAAGCTGCTGTCCTTATAAACTATTTGGAAACCAAGGGAACAGCAATTTGCAAAGCTGTTTGATATATCACGTGTTTAAATCCAGATTTTATTATATTCTTTCCAATGGCTCCTGTGATTATTTGAAGAAATTGGCCAATTATTCAATAATTGTGAATAAACCAATGTTTTACACACAATATGTACTGTATGTTAAATATTACTATAAAGATTTAAATCGATCTATAACCAAACACACAAAAAATAAAAAAAATATATCCAGTGCCTTAATGCTGACATTTTAAGTTTAGTAGATCTCTGCTTTTGTGCTTTAGGCATAGCCTATGTAAAGAATACCTGATTTGCATTTCTCATTTTTATGATAAACATAATTCAGTAGTGTTGCTTTAGAGGTTATCCCCTTACCAATCTGTAGGAAGGTGTTTTGTAAAAACAACCATTCACAAAACTGGTTATTCCTCAGCAGAATCCTGGCAACTCAACCCTGTGAGGCAGCAATGATGGAAAATTGACAGCCTCATTACTTACTTTCTCATCAAAGCTAAGCACCTGCTAGCTTGTGCGTTGCCGGCAGATGTCCTTCAGCACTTCTGAATACTTCTAATCTTGAGCGGCCAGCTTTTTCTGGTGACATTCTGTTTCCTGTTAAACTGCCCCCCCTTCCCATCTTCCTCCTTTGTCCTCACCATACGTACTCCCTTCAGAAGAAGTACAGTAAAGCTAGCTGCACAGAAACTTGACATATCACAAACGGAGGAAAAAAAACAGTCTGAAATGTTCGTTTAATCTAGTCTTGTGGATATGCGTACCTTCACTCTGATGTCAAGCCTGAAAAGAGATCCCTCAAAAAGAAAGATGGGGAAAAAATCTACCACAAAGCAAGCTTTGGAAAGCAGAACTGAATGGAATCTAGCTTGTCAGCAATTTACATTTTGAGGGCTTACCTCTTGGAGGGGATGGGCTGAATTTCTTCAGCTTTCTCTGCCTTTCATATTGACAGTTTTAGGTTCAATGTAATACACTTGCTTTAGGCAACCAAAAGAATAAAAATGTATATGTGTATGAAGAATTATATTTAAACCCAACACCTCAACACTTATAATATGTAACAAGCCAGCAAAAATTCTAATAGATGTTTTTTTATTTAATCAGATGTGCATGAAAATGTATTGATAAGCCAAAGTTGGAGATATATCCTCCATTTGGAATTGACACAAGAGCGCTGACAGTTTAATGACATAAATTCCACACCTCCAACTTAGGAAAAGTATGCTCACAAGTGCACTGTATAGCAGTCTCTAGTTTCTGCAATAATACTTTATCCAAGACACTTGCAGAATAGCAGAATGGGGAATATGGGTAGTATTTGCAAGCATTTGTCTTTGCTTATTCCAAAAAGACAGCTTAGTTTATGAGTGCAAAGATTAAATACTCCTCTGGGTGACTAAGACTTGGCTAAATCGAACAGGAAGTGCAAATGATAGAAAAAAAATATTTGTTCCCATTTCACATCACTGCCAGCTAGTATGCCAGTCGGTTACATGTTATGTTGCAAAGGAACAAGTTATAGGTTTATTCCATGCTGAAAAAAAGAAGAAAGAGAACACAACGTTTCGGCTGTGGAACCTTCTTCAGGTTATTACCCACCTGAACTACTACCGCCTACATGTTATGTTTCCATCATTGCCAGGTGCTAAGAAAATTGGGCATAAAACTGAAAAGAACTGGCTATTATACCACAGAATTTGTATGAAAATTGTGCATTGGAAGTTAGACAACAATGCAAACACTGTGCTACCCTGCTTATGTTTTTTGTTTGTGTGCTAGATTTTATGGGCTACACTTCGTAAGGAATGGAATCGCGTTGAATTATTGTTTTTTGCATTTTGCTTTTAATATTCTAGCTCAGCATCCTTCTTTTGTTTCAATAGTATTTTTTTATATTTACATTATATCAAATGTTGAATTTTACCATAGTGTAACTGGATGATGAACCCTTATATTTACATTTTTTAAATACAATGTGACTTTGTGTTATATGATTCAAGCATCATTGAAAGCTTTTCAATTAATCAATCAATAAGTCTTTTAAAATATTTATAGCTCACCAGAGTTCATTGCAGTGAAATTTAAATGTTTACATAATAATTGAATTATATTAGTAGTGCACTAAAGAAACTCACCCTTTTACTTTATTCTGAATGGTGCAGTATGAATCCTTTTCACAGAACCTTATGAAAGATGGGAAGGTGACAGTTCTATGGTAAATCATACCATTGAGGCCAGTGCTTTGCCTGTTTTTCTGTACTCAGGGTGTGAATGTGATTCTCCAGACTAGTGTGATGAACAGCCGGCACTGTTATGCTTGATATTCTCAATCATAACAGCAGAGCCAATTCTTTTTGCTTTGACAGGCTCCTCTTTGGACCTTGGTACATTCAGATGGATTTTTACTGCTCACTAAAAGTATCTGATGCACAGTGTCATGGAAAGAGTTGTGTTTTTGATGAGCAGAAGGATAGGAGCACAAGTTTGTGGGGAGTTGCTAGATAATCTTTGCCAAGAAAAATGGACCAGAGTGATATTGTGTAGTTCTGAAACCAAGATGCCCATGACTATAAACATGCTTTGTTTGAATCCACAGGTAAAGCTGTACTTGTTACTTTATTTAGTACAACTCTTACATCTCCTGATTGAGTGTGGTATCTGTTTTATACATTTTCCCTTTTCTACGACAATTATTTTTGAATACTGTATGGCAAAACACAATTGGTATGAGCTTCTAACTGTGATGTAACTCTGTATCACATGAAAGCTGCTGGGTCACCTGACTAGTCTTTTGGCTCAGTGTTGACAACTGCATTCAAATACATTTTTCTTTTATTTGTTCCTCTAATGGACTGCCACTCTCATCAAAAAAAACCTTATATATTGTATATGAAAGCTTATCAGAAGCTTTTATTGAGCCTGTGTTTTACATTTCCCGCAATAGTTTGGAATTCTGGAAGGATATACAGTAGGTACTTAATTTCTGTTGCAAATGTTTAACATCTAATTAACTTTTTTAGCCTTCCATGTTTGACTGATTGTGTGTTGCATTATCTTGTAAACTAAAAAATGGAATAAACACATTTAAAAAATCTGACTCGATAATTCCATACAAAATTTGATCTACAACTCTAGCGTACTGCAACTCCACTGAGAAAAAAAGTAGTCAGTACTTACAGCTGACATTATCTTCTAACATTCTTACACTGAAACTCTGCAGTCAGATGTTGAAGATTGTATGGTTACCTATATACAGTCATTTACACATCAGGTTCTCTATTTATTTTAATAGTTTTACTTTCTAAAGCAAAGTTCTAGAATGAAGTATAAGTAAGCAAATGCTTCTATCTTAATGACTTACTTTACACCACAGCACTGATGTGCTGACATCATGGACCGGGGTTGTAGGTATCCACAACGAGCTTCGAAGCGATTATTTTTATATCGCACACTTGAAATTCCATTAGGATTGATAAATGATGAGGTTTGTTACGTTCAGTCGAAATCATATCTTAGCCGACCTACTGTAAGTGATTTCTTCCACCACTCGCTGCATATATTTACAAGTGCTTGAGCGTCAAACGCAGCAAGAAATGTTGGTGCACAGCATCACCATTGACAAATCACAGACACAAAAAATACTATGTGAAGCATTTGTTTATCAGACTTTGTACTCCTCCTTATTTGTATAACTGAAGAATAAGGACAACTGCTAAACCTTCCTAACACATCAAGTCAGCTAAAGAAGTGCCCTATGAGCTAAGTCAGTGGTGATGTGTTATATTACAAAATCCATTACAAAAGCCATCACTATCAGAGATTGTTGCAGGCTCTCCCTGTCACTGATACTTGATGGGGGGACAGTGACGGGCATTACCTGCCAAGCATAGTAGTAGGGTTATAAAACAAAAGAAATGACTGCATTGAAGAGTGAAATATTCTGAAAGGGAAGGCAGGTGTTTATAGCTACAAGCAAGAGCCTTGTTGCCAGTGGCAGGTTATTAGGAAAAGCCCAGTGGACTTCAAGTAGGAGCCATATGAAACTAATAATGCATGGATGGCTGAGGGTGTCACAAGCCCACTGAGGAATATCCTTATGGGATTTCTCAACATTGTGCACTTTGTTATCATCTCACTTACCTGAGTCTCCCTGTAGTACTGTAGTGCAGTATTGATGAAAGCATCCTTTATAATGGGGATTCCACTGTACGTTCGTATTTTTATTTTGAGAATGTTGATGTTTTTTACTTATCACTATTTTTTTAAGTTTACGATTAGCAGTGAAAGTCTGCCTCTAGGAATTTGAAACTGTTTAGTAGTCTTTAAATGGTTACACATGAAAAAACATTTCCTTCCAATTGTAAAACTGGAAACTAACCATAGAAACAACAACAAGAAATGAAATAAAGAATAGCAGTCAGTTTTGTTTTTTCCAGTTAAAACCAACCACCAAGGGGAATATAAAATACTCAATTGTATTGTAATATCTCTAATTAATCAATCCCATATTTATTGATTATTGATTCATTTATTGGTTTGCATAAAGGACAACTCAACTCTAATACATGGAATGCAGAAAGCCTTATTTTTGGCACCCCGTGGAGATCAAAGAGCCTACATTTTAATAGACAGTACCGGTAAACGAGGTTGGAGCAGGGAGTCATGTCTTCATGCAAATCACAAAGAAGAAGCATAGGTTAATTCCATTTCAGAGAGTAAAACAAGAGTTTTTTTCTCCTACTTTCTCATTCCTCAAAGAAGGCTCCATAGCTAGAACATTGGGTTTTTTTTTTTATTCTTCAGCATATGATTAACCTGGGAACTAGCAAAGGTTAATTTCATGCTGAAAAGTAGAAAGAAGAAACAATGTTTTGACTGTTGAACCTTCTTCAGGTGTAGTATCATGATTATACTTCTATGATAGTAGAAGACTTTGTTCAATTATATAGGAGTTGCTGTCTGACTTTCTCTATTTCAAGTCTGTGAGAAAGGATTGAAAGCTAGAATTTGAGTTTCTGTTCTGCATTTTAGTATGTGATTATTGAGATTGTTCTTTTCTGTTTTTAGAAGCTCTTAACAGAAATACAGTATAGCTTAGTGGTATGCATTTGGAAGACTGTCGCTTCACAAGAAAAAAAAAGCCTAGAGAGAACCATAGGTTACTGTCTGCTTGATCAGACAGTATTAATACAATCCTTCTGAACTTCAGCAGCTTAACAACACTGAGGCTTAGCTATATTACACATTGCAGTTATGTTGGCTTAGAGCTCTTACTGCACTTTCTTTCTCTTGAAAAAAACTTAGCAACCAGAGTCTGAATTGTCATGGCGATTTCTTATAGCAGTGTAAGACTCCTATGTGTGGAAATGTTTCAGTCACATAAAAGGCACTGGTAACTCCATATGCCAAGTGCCATAGCTAATGCTTACGTTTTGGGAGTGGTGCCTGTTTTAATTTATTAAAATGCAACTGCCCACACGTGAAGCATTCAGTTCCCTTCGATCCCAAGTTGTCACCAGCACGCACAGATTGTGTAATTTTTATCCTCAGCAGAGTCCTCACATTAGGTGCCAGATGGGCTCTGTTCCAAGTCCATTTTACAGTTTGTTGGAAAAGATCTCTCCACAACAGAGACAGTGTAATTAATAGGTGCATTTACAGTTCTGAATGCTGTCACTCCATGCCTTTTTCTGGAGAAATCTGATACTGGTAAACGGTATAAATATGCCCCATAGTATTGTATGAAATGTATGTAATGAATTGTGCAAACAAAAGTTCTACTTTTTAGTTTTTTATTGAACAAATGTATTTTATGCAGTATGTTTAGATGAACAATGGAAGAGACACTATACAGTATATACAAATTTGATTCAGTGCTCTGTTTGGCTAAATATTAAATGACACTTCTGCTGTGAAGAAGAAAATGTATTCATTTAGTCTATTTTATGTATCCAAATAGTTTCATTATTTTCAAACAGCTACGAAAAAGAATATGTAAGTGGTTTCTTTTCTGGATTAGGTTATCCTTATTGAAATATGTGATTCTTTTTGGTTGTTTTTTTTTGTTCTGTCTAACAGCTGCAAAGGATTACGGAAATTCTATTTCCTATTTCTACAAGTATATGATACAATCAGATATGCTCTTTGTTAACAACAGTCCATAACTATCCAAATCAAATGGGGAGAACAACAACAAACATGGTTATCATAACCTCACTTTTAGGTTAGTCACTGAATATTGTTTTATAATATATCAAAAACAAAATTAAAGAAATAACAAAATATGTTTTTAAGTAATACAACGTGTCTATAGCATAAAACCATTATAAATGTATACTATCAAATGTTTATATAGTATTTTGTTTGTTCTGGAATACATTAGAAATAAGGCTGGACACAAAGCACTAGGCATGTAGGATATGCATATTCATAAATATGCTAGATGTTTGTTGTGTGAAGTAAGACAAATCATTTCATATTTATCTTTTCTTTAGTGACATACAGTATGCTAGCTGTTCGCCAGCTTTAAGAGGTTCTACAATTTTTGGGCACGTCTAGAGATATTTTAGTTACATCCTTCTTTTTTATCTACTGTGAAGAGAACTGAAAGGGAGTGGAAATACAGAAAAGGTTTCACAAGACAGGCAGATTGCTCTCACTTTCAGGTGTTGTAAATTGTATTGTATTGTTATATCTATGAATGTGTATGCACATGTATATATAAAAGCATATACAGCATATACTGTATATCTATCTTTCACTCATCAACAATTTGAGCTAGCATTTGGCATGGTTATGCCAGCTAGGGTCTGAATCATGATGAATGTGGATATCCACACCCACTCAGACTTATGTGACTATAGTCTTGTACTTCCATTGAAAACCCAGGAGAGGGTGCACCTATCTTAGCAACAGCTATCCTGAATATGATGAACAGAGAGACGTATGTTATGAGCCTGTATGGAAACAATAGAGAGAAGTACTACATAACATATTATTGTTGTCACTAGTACTTTTAGATATGCATATTCATCTATAATCTCCTCTATGCTGACCATGAGCATAAAATCAGCATATTTACTATAGTCTGAATATTCTAACCAGTCACAAAATGAAGCTAACATCAGTCCAAATGTCATCTAATTGAATAATTTAGTATTTAATTGATTTTATGTTTTTTTTTTTATAAATAGTAATAATCATAGCTTCCTGTATTTCTCTGTCATATGAATATTAACTTTGCTCTGTGCTTAAATTCACTGATGGTTCTTTGCACTAGCTATCCTTAAAGGTTTTCTGTAGTAGACCTGTGTTGGATAGTGTCTCAGGTTTAGGAAAACTTACTGGAATACAGTCACTCCTGATCACAAGAGGTAACACAATTTAATGCATGGCAGGCTTTTTGCTTCCTTGAGCAAATACAACAAACTCATTAATACTTTGGCTAGAGGGCTTTATTGGGGAGCAGTGGTTTGTGTCTGGCTCAGCTGCTGCACCAGTTCACAAATAGAAAAAAAACTAGGACCTCCATAGCAATAGGAATCTCAGGTGTTCTTGTTCGTGTTGACATTCTAATTGACATTTTGGTTATCCTACTTATTTCATTAACTCATGATTTCTTAATTGTTATACTGATAAGAGTGGCACGCATTTAGACAGAGTTCAGTTATTTGCATTCCCTTGATGAAACTATATCATGTGGGTCCTAATGCCCCAGTGTAGTGACGGGGACAGTATACTGTAAACAGGCGCCGTCCTTCGGATGAGACGTAAAACCGAGGTCCTGACTCTCTGTGGTCATTAAAAATCCCAGGGTGTTTCTCGAAAAGAGTAGGGGTGTACCCTGGCGTCCTGGCCAAATTTCCCATCGGCCTTTATCAATCATGGCCTCCTAACAATCCCTTCTCTATAAATTGGCTTCATTACTCTGCTCTCCTCCCCACTGATCGCTGATGTGTGGTGAGCGTTCTGGCGCGCTATGGCTGCCGTCACATCATCCAGGTGGATGCTGCACATTGGTGGTGGTTGAGGGGAGTCCCCATTACCTGTAAAGCGCTTTGAGTGGAGTGTCCAGAAAAGCCCTATATAAGTGTAAGCAATTATTATTATTATTATTATTATTATTATTATTATTATTATTATTATTATTATTATTATTATATCAGAGTGTTTTGGGGCTCTAATAGTTTCAGGACCTTGGATAGTGTTCCTGTGTGGTACTGTACTTATAGTATCAATTCAGTCAGTGAAAAATGTTATAGGTAGGCCATCGATCTTTTGCAACAATAGTATGGTTAAGGATTGACTTATAAAAGCACAGACATTTTTAAAGAGTCACATTCAATATGACTCAAGTAATCTTTTCAGTATTCCTTGATTTACTCAACGAGTATAGATCCAAAAATACAGAACATTGCATCACAAAGAGTTCTTTTGCAATGTTTTCTCAAAAAGAATGAGGAAAAAAACAAGAATGCTAAACACAACATAAGGCTTAGAAGCTCTCCAATAGTGGAGCTATTATATAATCCAATAATCCTGTAATAATTCAGTAGAAAGAAAAAAAATATTTTCTTTGTATTTAGCACCAAACCCATTTAATATATTTAGGTAACAAAATCAACTGTTACTACATTTTTAACAGTCCTTCAAGTATACAGTATACAGCATAATACGTTAACATAAAAACATCCTACCCAACACCTGGTTGTCATGGGAACTAGTACAGGACTGACAAGACATGAGAAAAGTAAGTCAAACTTTTAGTCTCAGACCTACTTGTATGTAGACTTTCAAAGCTTCAGCCTAGTCCAGGGCCTTTTAAAAGCAAGTTTTCCCCTGTTATGTCGAATCTGACATAGTTGCCTTGGAAACAAGCCCCAGAGACAGCATAAAAGGAACCTCAGAGTAGAATGCCCTTGTTTATTTATTTAGAAAGTCTTTCACAATGAAAAAGCCCCTTGGAGATCAAACATCTTGCTTTCTGCTGTTTTATTAGTGAGGGTTAAGGTAAAGCAAAATTTGGACAGACAACTAGAATGAAGTAAGTTGAGTCAGGTTTAAGTCTATGAGATAAAAAGGAGACTGAACATATCATTTTCTTTCCTTAGCTGAATATCTTATATTCTACCTCATTCTTGGGAGTTTTATTCAAAATAAACATCAGTGCTGATGTGGTACAAATTTAGCTAATATTAAAAATAAAAATTTGTGTCATTTTGAGGGGATATTTTAAAATATTTATTACTCAATGTTATGTTACAGCATCTCCTTTTATATCATTATATAAAGGCTAACTTTTGATTGTCAAGAGTTTATTTCCTATATTTGCTGAAATATTGCTGAATGTTTTCAGGTGATTCATTAGTCGAGAGCAGTTATTTCTCATGAGGAATTTAAAACCATGTAAATAATGATTGCTTTTCAGAAAAATCTTGAAACTTTTAAGTATGTTATATAAGTACTGTATAAGTATAAGTAAATAAAGTTAGTTAAGGTAACATTTTTGGTAGCTATAAATTATGTACTTGTATGAAACGGTAAGTAGTTTAACATATCTTTAAGAAAACTGTATGTAGTTACGGTTACAACTTTAAATATTAATTAATTTAATTAAAACACATTTATGTCTTAAGCACCATTCTAAAGAATAAAGCTACTGTAAAACAGCAGTAGTCTCATAAACTTTGAGTGGAAATAGATTTTTTTCAAGCAACAAACTAACTAAATAAACCAAATAAATGCATTTTCCATTTCTTTCTTCTTACTTTGGGTCGCTTTGGGAAAGAAAACGTACACAAAAGACCACTGTAATTTAAAACCAAAGTTAATTGAATCATATTGTAAACAAATATTACAACATATTTCCATTTAATTTTTTTTTGCAAATCAGCATAAATCCTTTGGATTCTGAATAAGTAACACTGTACGTTTTTTAAATACTTAAAGAATGATGGAAAAGAAATGGAACCATACAGTATATCCAGCTGCATATCCTTTGTTCATGGCTGCTTTATCATCCAGAGGGTTGAGTGAAGCAGAATCCAACTTGGGAAACACAGCATGCAAAGTAAGACTACGCTTTAAAAGGGATAAGAAAATGAGAACATAAGAACTTTTTCTAACAATAGGAGGCCATTCAGCCCATGTAGGCCATTTGGTAGCTAGTAGTTAATTGGTCCGAGGATCTGAAGCTGACATTTCTTGAAGATTGGCTTCAATCACATGGCTGGATAGATTGTTCTCACTCCCTTAACCTTTTGGGTAAAGAAAAACCTAATATGCTTGCTTTTAAATGCCCTTCCACTTGCTGTAGTTTCCATTTGTGCTCTCTCATTTATATTGTTCATTTTGAATAAGTCCTCTGAGATTTCTTTGTCCATGAAAGGTGGCGATGAACCAGAACAACCATGAGGTGAACCAGAAAAAAAGGCAACTCAAACTTGCCACAGATCCTTTGAATAACAGTTGACTTGAAATGGTATAAAAAAGATAAAGCTCATAGCCAGAAGACACTCTTTACCACTGTGAAGTCTTATATTCACTGTGAAGTCTAATGTTTTGAGGTTGGATTGTAGCTACGAATCCTAGAGTCCTTGACAAGAGAAACTTTGAGTGGAGTGTCCAGAAAAGACAAGAAATGTTGACATGCTGGTTAAATTCTGACCAGACACCTGGTTCTTTTTCCCCAAAAGTTCACTTTTGGCTGAAAATGAATGTTCCAGCATGACAATGATTCAAACATCCAGGTCAACAAAAAATAAGTTGTAGAGACATAAAATAGTTATTGAATGGCCTTCTCAATCCAATTTAAATGATTCTACAGTATCTCAAGATGGCAGCTCACTGACTAAGATCAAGGCAGACAACATTTTAGGATATACAAATTATATTATACATAGATTGAGTTCACATGAATGTTCTGTTGTTGAGTATGTGGACTGTTGTTGAGTATTTGTGTAAACCTAACACTCCATTCTGTAGGTTCTGTAATTGCACATCAGGTAGGGCAGCACCCAGTGGGGACACTGTAAAGAGTTTTAGTACAGTAGCTATGCATACCTCAGCCTAAATATAACATAACCCAATGTATATCATTTGTACTGTATAGACAGCATAAGTTTATATTTAGTGTACACATTCCAATGCATTATAAGGGTCATCGTAAATCTCTGTCTGCAAAATATCTTGCAAGTCAAGCTAAATTGGAATTATTCAGCAATTCAATCCACGTCTCTAAGTTTATGGAGGAAAAACCTTTCTTAACTGAATTTTTGTTGCTATTTATCTGTCATATTCTCATGAGTAGGAAGTCTGATACTGCCTTATAAAGAAGCTTTCGTGAATGTTTACTTAGTCGCAGTGTTCGACACAAAGGAGAGCAATAAGTACATCAACAGTCTGTAAATCTTGCCTGCCTGCATTTACCATGATTTAAGTGCACTTAGAGAATGCTAACATCACTTCAGAAGAAGCAGCTGCAATTTGATTTTGAGTTCTGTCATGCACAGCAAGTGGACCAAAGCTGGATCCTCTCAAAAAAACAGACTGACAGCATGTCAGGTTCGCTGCAGCATTAGAACTATCTATTCTCCTTCTGTTTGATTCATCACCAGGCCTTGCCCTCTGGGTAAGCCACCTGGTTGCTTTACCTAATCCTACTGAGATGCATCTCACAGATTCTTTTAAAGGAGACAAAATAATCCCTTCCTGTGTAATTGCTGACACATTGTACTGCCAGGCACAATCGTGGCATAAAAATCAGTTGGAGTGAATATATAGAGGAATGAATAGAATACCCCATGGAATGAAAAATACTGCTGGTTTTCTATTCAGCTTGGGCAGAGCTCAGAAACTGATGAATGCTTGCCATTATATGTAGCTAAATTGGAATAAAAAGGGCAGAGGATCGATTTTAGCATCACATAGTATCAGTAAAGCCCTAGTCTAAGCCTTATTTGTAAATAAAAAACTTATTGTTTTATTTAAAAATTATATGGATTTGTGAGAAAAATGCATGCTGGGTATTTTTAGTGTGCTGATTTCAAACCATTTGAAATGTCAACTCTGATGTCTAATATCTTAACAAGAAGCTATGACTCTTTGTCTGCCACCGGCATTGTTAATTATCTTATGAATTTTCCACTTAATTGCTAGTTAAGAAATATAGAACATATTTTTTTCCCAGAAAGGTGTATTTGAAAGATAAATGGAAACACAACCTTCAGATGGATGTGGTTATAGAGAGAATTTGGCTGAGAGACATTAAAACATTTCAATTTTTTCTTAAACTTTAAAAGTGAATATTAATTAAGCTTATGTAATCAAAATGTGAGGTGACATTTTTTAAACCCTTTTGAAAATACAAATTGGGGCTAGTCACCTAAAACGTAGTAAGCTGAAAAAAAAAAGAAAATACCAGTGTAGATCTGAATTTATCTGAAGACCACTGTTGGGCTTGCATATATGTGTAAATATTATAAGATTGTCACGATTAGGATCCCTCCTCTTAAGGACACTCCGACCCTTTTGTATTTTAGTTGATTATGTGCACCTGCCCTTTGTTTGTCCCTCATTATTTAAGCCTGGCTCTCTCGCTATTCCTGGCTCAGCATTGGAAGATGGATGCGTGGAAGCCCACCTGCCAGCGGGTCCAGGAGAAACTGGACATCATAGGCTTCATCACGGTGTCCTAACTATCTGATACCGGGGCTCGGAGCGCCTGGGCTCGTTATCCTGTTTTTATCTTCCTGGTTCCCTGTTCCTGTTCCGGATCCCATTCCAGATTTTAATCTTGTCTGTCTCGGAAGGATCACCTGGTTCCTGGATTTTGGACTGCACCTCAGATTTCCCGTTTTGATCTTCCCTGGACTTGTTCGCTTTCACCACGTCCCCCGAGCACCAGATCCCCGTCGTCACGCCCCCCTGTCTGTCAACCCCTCCTATTCTGTTGTACCCTTCCCTGATGTCCTTCTCCACTTACTTCCGAATTATATCATTTGCACAGGTTCCTGAACTACACTTCATGGGAGCCTGGGCCGCCTCCCGTTACAAAGATGTTCTGCCATAATTATAAAATTGTGCCCATTGACATTGTTTTTACTGCACATTGTTCATGTCAAGTAGCCATAACCTAGAATGCAAAACAATATTCAAGTCAAATTTGTAGTTTATAATGTTCAGTTTATAACTGAACATTATATTTTCTCTTTTTTTAAAAACAAACCTATTACTTTTTACTTTAAAAGAGAAGAATAGCTCTGAATAAACACACTTATTTCTCAAAAACATGATAAAAAAGTTATTCATCACAAGGGAAACAACCTTAAGCAATGTACAGACCTAGACTGCCATGCTTTGTGGCCTTCATTATAATTGCTTTGTGCATTGCTGAATCATTTTTTACATGTAGATATGCAGTCCACTTCTGCACCTCTTGTCAATTATGAAAGCAGGAAACTATAGAAAATAAAGAGTTTTATAAATGTACTTTGATGAGTCAACAGGTTTGAACCAGATCTAACCCAACTCAGAGGAGTCCACTGCTTCTTTTTAGCTGCATTCTTTATTTATACTTTAGCCCTGCTGTAGCCTAATTCAGTCTATAATTAATCCCCCCTGAACAAAACAAATGAGTAAAGGGCTTAACAATGGTGGAACATTTGTCTCTTAATTATGTTCTGGTAATCAAAACGGTACACATGTTGCACTAAAAAATGAGTGAAGATGCAGAGGATGAGTAAATTGAAAAAAGGAAACTCAAACAGCAAACTGAGTGCAAAGATTTAAAAAGCTTATCCTTTGCTTTTCTGTACTCCTCCCTAGTTTAGATTATACACATTGAAACTATTTTTTACTCCTTTTCTGGATGTCTAAAAACAACCAAAAATGGACAGTAATTATTGGAAATGAAAGGTTAAATTGAAAATGAATGCCTCTGTGCTGTCTCCCTTCTTCATTAATCAACGTTCTAGTAAGGTATCATGCAAACACAATGCCCGGAAGTTGCTTTTTTTTCAGTGCTGGTGCCAAGCAGTATTAACAGTGCTTGTCAAGCACAAGATTTACTATTGCTTGCAGTATTTGAAATGTTGCTTTTCCCACACAGAGCCAAAGTTTACTAGCATGTCTCATCTACCAAAGAGCCTGATGAATGTTTCTGCATTCAGTCTGTTTAATTTTTTCTTTCAGGAGAATTCCATTACTTTGCCTTTTTATGTTTTTTTCAGATCTGTCATCTATCTGTGTCTTTCTGTGTGTTGTCTCTCTGTCTTGCCATATGTCCATCTTTTCTTTAGTCCTTTTTGTGATTTATCTCACTCTGCATCACATCTCTGCTATGTTATAATAGACAGTGGTAGTTTGTACAATGGAACTAAAGCAGATTTAAAGGAACAGGTAAAGATTTATTCCATGCTGAAAGGAAAAGAAAAGAGTAATGCAGACTAATGCCGACACAGCTACCAACTCAAACTAAAGCAGTTTTTAACTTAATTTTTAGAAGTGAAATGACTTTTTTTACAACAGAATAAAAATATCTGAAGTCTTTGTTTATTTGACCTGTGGCATTACTCGGGCATATGTCCAGTGTGGAGGCGGAGCCTTGGAGGAAGGGTGATGCCTCACCTTCGTAGTCACAGCTATTCTTGCTGTTAGAGCAGGTGAGGCCCGTGGCCCGCGGTGGCAGATCCAGCCCACCAGCCAGTTTTAACCGGCCCTTGAGGTAAAAAATAAATTAGTCAATATTCGCCATATTCCACCTTGTTTAGTGCTATTTTTCTTACATTTAATTAATCCTGCCGTTATATGGCGCACTAAGGTTATACCAATTTGATTCACCGGCTACAGTGTACTGTGAGGGAACCTGTGCCAAAATGAGTGGAGAGAAGCAGAAAATAGACAGTGAATGAAGAGTGTTCAACAAAGAATGGACTTGCAAATTACTTTTTCACAGAGGTTGGAACAAAGGCTATTTGTTTAATTTGTAAGGAAAGTGTTGCAGTGTTCAAAGAATACAATCTCATTGGCATTTTTCTTCCAAACAAAAGTTTCATTCTGTAAAGCTGGATGAATTCTATGCATCACTGAACGAGGCCAAGTTTCCCCTCATTCGACAAGCAGCACATAAGATACTGGTGTTATTCGGATCTACTTACGTGTGTGAGCAAACATTCAGCTTGGTCAACATCAACCAGTCACGTCACAGATCACAGCTGAGTGACCACCACTTGAGCTGTGTATTACAGATCTCCACAACACAGCTGTCAATGGATTTTGATGCTCTCGCAAAAAGATGATCACCTGCACAGCTGTCAATAATCAAGAAGCCTTTTGGGTGATTTTTTCTTGCTCTGGTTATCGTTAACCTTGAACTAATAAGCCTATAGTGGATTATAAACTTATATAGGGCATAGGCTATCTGTAAAAGCAGCCTGAAGTAGTCCGCTATACAGTTTCAAAAAAATATTCCCATTCCTGTGTTAGAGGATGAGCTGCAGCTGTAAAGGTACTTTAAAGGCACCCTGGACATGCCCCCAAGGGAGGAGCAGTGGTCACCTCCGGAAGGGTACTATCTTTTCACCAACAGCCCTGGAGTTTAACTTTTTGCCTGCCCTGTCACACATTTTCACCAGGGCACGCACTAACACACCTTTTTCACACAAAAAGTTTTTATTCTGTTTTGGCCTTATGAACCCTGCTCTACCCCGTTATGGTCCAGTCTGGTCACCACTGTACTAAGCGGCTTCTTTTCCCCAGGGGTCCCCGTTAGTAAAGTAAACCCAGCCTGGATATCGCAAGGCACAACGGTACACCATTAATTTTGCTTTTTGTTTCATTTTCACCCTCTTTTGCGTTAGTTTCAGTTCCTGCTAACCTCACACCAGTGCTTCTGTCCCTCAGTTAGAGGCATTGACTTTTTACTGGTGCTCGTTGCGGATCCGCCCCCTCCCACACTGTTACAGACTCATTCAACCCATTAAAGTTTTGATAGTTTTATTGAACAGTATGTATCAAACAGATTAGGTTAGACTTACCATAACAAGGACTGATATTGCCAAATAACTATACATTTTCATTTTTGCTAACATATTTTAATTTTTCTTTTTCTCTCCTTATTTCCTAATTTATATATTTTGTTATGAATCATCAAATAAAAGAAACAGCTGATTGTCTAGCTGTCTGAAGACAGATAAAATGTCTTCTTTATATTTCCTCACTACCTAACCTTTAGATAAAGAAGACATGTTTTAGTTTGCATTGTATGATTAAAATTAATAAAGCTTTGTATTTGTGTAGTTACTTTCATCCCACAAGATCCCACAAGATCCTGCTCAACATGTTGGATAATCAACTTCATCCATATTAAAGTACAGACCTGTGTTTCATCTAACAGCCATTCAGCACACTACATGGATAAAATGTAACTGCCTTTTAGAATACTGAAAAAACAACCATTTTAACTTTCTAATCAGTTTTTCAAAGATACCTCAGTTTCAACTTTATCAACATGGGCTGATAGCTTGTTTCAGTGACACAAGCCTTTGCGTAAAGTGGTATTGGATATTTAATAACCAGGTAGTGAAACCTTAGTTTATTGTCTCATTAGAAGAATGATGCTTCTGTAACGGATACGCCCCTGCATATAACAGGGATCTCAGCTACCCAGGCTGAGGGAGGTCTCCTTTAGCTCAGCCGGCAGGTTCCCTGTCCCAGGCAGTGAGAGCAGAAACCCCAAAATCCAAAATGTCTCATGTCAACATGCTGGGACATCAGTTTAGAAATTCAGGTCAACGGGGAAAAGTGCCACCCTCTAGTCCATCAGCACCACTTACAGAAAAAAACAATACCCAGAGTTCCCCCCATTTACCAAGTTAAGTCAAGGGACATAGGTTAAAATGTGTTTGAAAACATATTGTACTGTATAGGATTAGCATAAATATGTAAAATGTAATTTTTGTAAACCAAATTACCTTATTGCCAATAGTATTGGTGTAATTACAATTTGAAAAATGCACCATGATTGGATTACAAAGAACTGTTGTGTAGCCATGGATGATATTCATAAACATAAAGCATGGGTTTTCTTTTTAATTTAATGTTCCTTGAGCACAGAGCACAGAGAATAGCTTATCATTTCAGGGGATAGCTGGATTGACCAAATACTGTGATTGCCACTTTCATAATTGTATTAGTCTTGTTGCTGAAGAGGAAATATGAATAGAAGGCTTATTTAGAGAATTGTTTCAATGTATTTATATGAATTCATGTCACTGTGCAGCAATGGGTAACTAACGTAACTCAGCATTTCATTATACGGTAAGCTATTCAATCAAAAGGTTTGGATAAAGCACATACAATACTGTAAATACCTACATTGTAGCAGTTTAACTTCTCAAGAAATATACAGTACAGTATCTAGTCATCAAGTACACAATTAATAGAGGTGGCATGTAATGCTTAAATATATCCATTATAACCCTCAAACGTTTTTCAATGCAATAGACCTCTACAACTATCACTGACTTCTAAATTAAGATATATGGGCCTCTAGAGTTATGATAGTATTTCTGCTTAACACATGCATAGAACAAGACTTTAATTTAACAGTCCAACAGACGTTGGCCCGTTCATTGATAATTTCAAAGAGACCCTGGCTTCCTGGACATTTATGTAAATGTCAATTGATTGATAAAGGTTCACAAATGTGAGAGCTCTTTATAGAGCTAGATCTGCACTTGTCATGAACAATTTCTTTCATTTTCTGACCATTGTGATACACAAGAAAGATTATTTAAATAGTGAATGCTTTATAGGAACTAGTATTATTTGTCAACCAACATAAAGAAAAGGTTAGCACATCAGCTCATCAAATTGACTATTGACTATGTAAGCTGTTATCAAACAGCCCCTGCTGAAGTACTCTTCTGCATTTAATATCTTGACTTGTTTTCAATAATCTAACCCTTACACACTATTTAAAAACAACTTGTTTGTCTTGTCCTTGATTAACTGCAGATATTTGTATTCATTAAAAGCATCCCCCTGGTGCATTCTAAAAAGATTTTTTTCTCTGATCTTTAAATAGGCTGATATAAGATCTCTTGTATGTCCGATTAGTTCTATTTCTTTAGAGTCTGCACATGCAACTGCCCTTTTTATTGCTATCTTCTTCCTTCTACTTCATTCTGTTATTGAATTATCTATAAATGTGTCTGTGCTGTTTGTTTATACAGAGAATTATTGACATTTTACATTTGATTAAACGTTATTCATTGATAAGTCTAATTTTAATTTAGCTATTTCATGGACTCCATATGAACTGATCAAGTTCAGACAGAAAGGTTACATTTAGAAATCTGTAAATACAGTCCTGTTAAGAACAACCTATTGTTAATCAACTTATTTTTTCTGCTAAAGACCCCGTCAGGACCATTAATGCTTTCCTGCAGGTCTGGACAAAGCAGCTTTGTAAAAAATGGACGTCCTCCAATTTTTACAGTGGAATTTCCACAGCGCCCAGAGCAATGTTCACATTTATTGGAGTACTGCAAGTTTGCAGGCAGCTGGCAAGTCACTGTGGTGACAATTGTGGAGCAGGCTGGCAAATCCAACCTGCTTAATCTAACTGGTCAGTGGCACTAAACTAGTTATGACTGCTGGAGTCGTCTGTGTTGGAGTTACCTAATCTACTGCTCAAACTGGTGATGACTGAAATACAGAAATCTACCTGCATTCCTAGCAGTGTCTGGCTAAGCTGTTTGAAAACTTGATATTTTCTTTAAATGTGTTGTTTAAAGTATCATCAGAAATGGTGTTAATTGGGTTCCTAGCTGTATGTTGCTCTTTGCATGGGATTCTGAAGCTGACATTATGGTTGTTGGTGTGTCAATTGTTAGTGAGACAAAGCACCCTCGCATGAACAATTCAGCGAGCACATAAGTGTTGGCTCTTCCACTATCAGTCACAAATCTTCCTTAACCTGCAATCTTAGTGACAACCTGAGTATCAACTGAATCTCTACCTGCTGTTGCCTTGCTCCTGCACTTTGGGTGGGCAGAGTCTTTATCTGCATTCCCTTTTGTCACTTTTAATACTGGCTCCGTCAAATGTGTTGAAATGTATGGTTCAGGTGAGTGATAGCCCCTGGTGATAGTTTGAAAAGCAAAATAATTAGACCTTTTTCACCATAGGAAATCGAGTTTCTTATATGCCTTGAAATGAATCTTTCAGTATTGAAACTCTAATTTTGATAAGTGAAATAAAACCACAAAATGATTTTTTTAACATTGATGACTATACAGCAAATCAATTTTAATATTTATTCAGTAGGACATCTTAAAAACACATTTAAAGCTGAAAGTTGTCAAGTTGGTTTGTTTACCTGTTATTTGTGAGATGTTTTATAAGCCAGGCATCTGTTTAGTTCAGATTGGCGACTCTCTAGAGTAACATTTGTTCCTAGACAATAAAACTCTGCAGAATTTTAATGACTCATTAATGAAATGAATGCCGTAATGGAAATTGTAAACAGAAATGGTTACTGTAAGAAAGTGTTTTCAGGGTCATACAGTTAAAATGTATGAATACAAGAGGTTTGAAAAGAATATTAAGAACTAACAGCAGAAGATACAATGCTGAACAGCTTGGGACACTTGTAGATAAAGTACATTATAATTTCATACTTCTGCATGTATCTCTTTTTTATCAAAGGTTATAAATTAATGTTGTCCATATGCCGAATTCTTGATTAAATAATGAACATGAAAATGAAATGACCCTTCTATCTGGTACTGGATACTTCAAAATAATCATTGGATTAATCACGGTACCCTTTCTAACTTTTATTAGTATCATAGCTATTGTAACGGAAGCCAGTCCAGGCTCCCGCATAGCGTAGTTCAGGACCCTATGCAGACGATATGATCTGGAGTAAGTGGAGAAGGACAACAGGGGGAGCAGACAAAGAGGATCAGGACGGGTTGACAGACAGTGGGCCATGACTACGGTGATCCGGTGCTCAGGGCGTGTGGCGATGGCAAACAATTTCAAGGAAGTCCAAAAGGGGAATCCAGGGCGTAGTCCAAAGTCCAAAACTTTGGGATCCATCCAAGACGAAACAGACACAATTAAAATCTGGAATGGGATCCGGAACAGGGACAGGGAATAAAACCAGGATGATGAGGCCGGGCGCTCCGAGCTGGTCAGATGGTCAGGACGACGTGATGAAGCCTATGCCGTCGGGTCTCTCCTGGACCCGCTGGTAGGCGGGCTTCCGGGCGTCCATCTCCCAATGCTGAGCCAGGAATAGTGGGAGCCGCAGGCTTCAATAATGATGAATAAACAGGAGGGAGGTGCACGAAATCAACTAAAATACGAAAGGGCCGGAGCGCCCTTAAAAGGAGCGATTACGATTGTTATAGCTATAGTGTGTATATATCATACAGTATATGCATATATAAGTGAATTTCGTTAATACTATTAATGTTACATTAAACAACGTTGCCGAAATCTTGAAAAAAGTGTCTTGGTCAAGGGTACAGCAGGAAATGCCACTACCTATGATTTAAATCCAAGGCCTTCTATAACAGCCCTAATCAGTTCTCCATCCTGACATTAACTTTAATTTTGGTTCTTTTAAAACTGTAAACTGTGAATACAAATATATTTCTGGCAGCTTTGATAATGCCTTTTAAGCCTTCTCCATTACTGCGCATACACTATCTGGACTTTGGACAAGAAACAGTTGGCAAAATATTACCAAATGCAGGCTTTGTTAAAGATTGTTAAGAAGAATGTTAAAGATTTTTAGTCTTCTTTTTGCCTTTTAGGAAACAAAAACTCAGGGCTTACAGCTCCAGCTGTGTTTTTATGTGAATCAAAGAAAGTATATACCAGTTGAAAACAAAAACCTCCCATTGTGCAAAATTTGCAGTCTTATTAGCATCATAGATGGAATTAGGACAAACCCTAACTTTTCCTGTGTTCACAGTACAGACTTTCTCCCTGTGAAATGTTATCATTAATTAAAAAGCAAAAAAAAGACAATTGAAGGCAAAGAGTACTCCAGTTTGAAATCCCAGTTTTCAGTAATAATAATAATAATTGCTTACACTTATATAGCGCTTTTTTGGACACTCCACTCAAAGAGCTTTACAGGTAATAGGGACTCCCCTCCACCACCACCAATGTGCAGCATCCACCTGGATGATGCGACGGCAGCCATAGTGCGCCAGAACGCTCACCACACATCAGCTATCAGTGGGGAGGAGAGCAGAGTAATGTAGCCAATTCATACATGGGGATTATTAGGAGGCCATGATTGGTAAGGGCCAGTGAGAAATATGGCCAGAACACCGGGGATACACCCCTACTCTGTACGAGAAATGCCCTGGGATTTTTAATGACCACAGAGAGTCAGGACCTTGGTTTTACGTCTCATCCGAAGGACGGTTCCTGTTTACAGTATAGTGTCCCCGTCACTATACTGGGGCATTAGGACCCACATGGATCGCAGGGTGAGCGCCCCCTGCTGGCCCCACTAACACATTTTGCTATCTTGTTTCCCAAATTAAAGAGAGAATAAACGTATTGATACAACATATTTGGTTCAAATATAAAAAACAATTATAAGTTCCTTTTACTGTCTGGTTTTGTAATCATACCAATATACTATTGGAAGGTTTGGAAATTATGAGGGGCCAATTTTGATATCAGTGTTTGTTGACCACCCTCTGTTTTTTGTAAACCCTACGGTGATGAAATAGTTTGGATTTTAAACTTCTGATTCTGTTTCTTCTGAGGAATTTTAAGGTACTTGCCCATGAACACCAAAAACTAGAATGTACTCAGAAATCCATGTTTCCCTTAGCTGTAGTCATCCTAAAGCTATGGATGTACTGTATGAACGACTCAATATAGACTGGAGAAGACTAATAGCTAATAGAACCTTATACACCGGTGTGTAGCAGTGACTTAAGCTGTGGACCCCTAACCAGAACGTCATGGCTTTCAATTACAAATATTCCTCTATTACATGGATACTAAATCTTTGATGTTAAAAAAGATCATGTTAGCACGGCTAAATTGTTTTGGATCAAAGTATCAGGCATAAAGTAAAGCTATTACCTTGAACTTTTGTGGACTTTGATTGCATCAGTTACAAAAAGCCTTGAAAACAGAGCTGTTCTTTGATGTACTGTAATTTCCTCTGAAACCAACCAAAGTAAAGACAAAAACAGCTTGAATGGATTTTTTCAGATGTCCCCTAAAATCATAAATCTGGAGAAGATGATTTAGAAATTGTCATTTAAAAAAAATATTGATCATAGATGGCCTTATTGCTCAGATACAGTACGTAGATGTAATACCACAGTCTAAAAATAGTCTCAACAAAGAATGACTATGTCTGTAGGTGTTTTTTAGAATAAAAGCCTGAATCATGATTCGCCATTAGCAGGAACGCCAAATTTATCAAAAACCTTAGATATAGCATGAGCAAAATCCTGATTGGTTGGTCAACTGTAGGGGTGATTAACCATGACCTCTTACTCTAGTACCACAATCGAGAAGTACTTAGAGTCTTACTGGACACCCAGGTGCCAAGAATGCACATCCATCATGATAGAGCTGGTTATTGTATATCCCTATCCTGGGAGCTGTTCCTTACCAGGAGGACAAACATTCCTAAGTCAGTAAGCACATGAATGGCTTCTCTGTGGCTTGGACCACAGAGTAGAGAGAGGGGCATCACTGGGAAAGGCACAGCAACACTTAATTCTGTCTTATTAATAAGCATTGCTGCAACAGTGGGGATGTAATGCTATTTTTATTTTTATTATTTTACTATTTTCATTGATATAATTGGAGGTGGCAATCAATAAAGTTGTTATTGCCTTGATCTCTTTTCCTCTGGAATTTTCAAATACCAATTGATCCAGACTCATGAGATTTAGCTGGGCCCATTTGCAAATATACGCTTATTGTATGCATATACAGTACGTGTACTTCCATATTTAGTGATTGTATCTGTAATGGAATGGTATAGGCCAGTGAATCATCACAGAGGAATAATAGCCTACAGGAATTATAGTCCATTACTGAATAAAGTAGGTTGGTCACATTGTTTGATAGCGATCTGAGACCTATGAAGTTTCCTTCTGATCACATTAAAAAATAGATTAGAATACCATAACTCCATTTCTCTTTCAGATTTTCAGAACTCCTAAAATGGGATGTGGCTCTCATTTTTGTGTGTTTTTCTGTTGTGAGGTAAAGTTGTAAGAGAATAAAACTCTAGATTGCATCTCTTTCTTCATTTCTGAATTGCAACTGTATAACCCAGATAACAAGGTATAAGATTGAAAGACTCACAATAGAGAAGCATCAAGTTTACTAAATGACCTGAAACAAAGCCTTTTCACTGAGAAAGATCTATGCAATTTTCACATCTCAACTGACATGCTTAAGATAGAGTACAGTAAGTACCGCTTACTTTTTAAGAAAATTGTGCTTAAATAAAAGCATATCTTGCTTGTGTACTTTAAGATATATATTTTTTTCATATTCATTATAGTGAGTTGCTAAAATTGCTTTGATTAATCCATTTGACTGTTGAATTCATAGTATTTTGTCTTTGTCATATCCACCTAATCACCTGGCATTTACTGTAAATAGTATTGAGTTCTTACACTGAGTGTTACACATAGGAATAAAGGTCTGCATAAAAAAGTTGCGTTTATGTGTTCTAAATCTTAAAAATCAATGGCAGTGGGCAACATTATTATTTTTTCTAAGAGTAATCTTGCTTTTAATTTGTGTGTATATACAGTATATGTATATTTTTGTTAAATGGAGAAATTTAAAGAAGAACAATTTTAAAAAGCTTTGATTTTGTACTTTCAGTAAAAATATTGTAACGCCCTCGCCTGGTGGTGAGGAGGAAGCACCCCTAGGCACTCGTAGTACAGCTGGGCATGCTGGGAGTGGTAGCCGGGGAGAGTCTGAGGGTCAGCACGATGACCAGCGGCTGACCCTACCTGTGTAAATAATGTCCTAGTAGTTCGAGTGCCCTGTGTAGTCTTGTAAAAGTATAGTGTGTTGTTAGGTAATTACCACCCTAAATATGTGTACGTGTTCCCTCAGTCTCCTCATGTGCGTGTATATCCTGTGTTTGGTTTTGTGTGGTTGTAAACGAATAAAGCTAATGCTTGTTTGTTAATCGTGTCTCCACTCGTCCTTGTTCTGAAAAGAACCTGCAAACGCTACAATATTGAATAGAAATTGTGGTGTAACATCTTGCTTTTTTCTGTAAGATAAATATAAAATATAGTTAAATTTACCATGTCCAGCTAATATGCTGATTTAATGATCACAAATTGTAGGAGAAAGTGAAATTTTCCTGGTTTATTTTTTGAAATACTGACAGATAAAATACTGTGATATGTGAACAGATTTATACACTGACAGCAAAACACCTGTCAAATATATAAATGCTTCCTAATATTTAAATGCACCACTTTTTACGTATACAATTTCGATTCTACAGTAACTGCACATATATTTTCCCCCGATATTACTGTAACAGTTTTATATTTTAATGTATTTGGATTAATCATCACATTTTGAATCCTAGACTTAAACCGGTGTCACACTACAGGACTCAACCCGACTTCTAGTCGGAAACCATGTCAATTTTAATGACTACATTTGCTGAATCTCTCTGCCTTTTCTGTCCTAGAGGGCATCAAATTATTCAACTAGGAATCGCAGGGGTTGACTAATTACACAATTCCCTTACGACTTTTCGTCATAGTTCCAAATCTCTTATTGCACCACGAAAGTACCACGAGGTCGCCTCATTTTGGCAGCCAATCAATGTGGAGCTCACCGGAATTTGAAGTAAATTACAAAAGTAAACAAACAAGAAACGACAAATATGAAACGAAGAACAGACATCTGTGCTGGCTCCAAAGTTCAACGAGGCTCTCCTCCATTTGCACAGTCCAAAACACTCGCTTTCACTCTCTTTTCTTCTTTCCTTGCAACCGCATTGTATGCATCTTACTTCCTGTTGAGTGCTCATTGGCTGTGACTGTCGCAGACACAAGAGCCCACCCCCTATGATTTGCGATTGGCTACAAGAAAATCAAACCTGTTTGACATTATCGTAGTGAGTCATGAAGAGTCGTAGGAGCTATTAAGAGGGCTATAATTGAGTCGCTGGGGATGTTACACTCCACAATTGACGGTAACGTGTGCGCGCTGCGACTCTCTCCAACTCGCTGTGGTTTTTTTACGATTATGTAAATGAAGGGTACGACTGAAAATCCTAGGAAAAGTCATGTAGTGTGATGTCGGCTTTACTGATTCTTGTGACTGCATATTTTGCTTTGCCTTTACAATACTGTAAACATAATCTACTTACAGTACCTTTTAATTAAAATGCCTAAATGACTGTTGTGACAGTTGAACCAAAGTAACAGTGTTCTCAAATTTTTTTTATGGAGCTTTTTCTTCATAAACAGCTCAACTTCCTTTCAATTTGGACTTGGTAGAATTCTTCATTATACTGTAAATAAATTAATAAATTATCACATTTTACTATACCACAGAGTTATGCTAAGAAGAAAATACACAACTTTTAAATGTCTGAGCCAAACACAAAAGCAAACACATCCAAACAAGATATAGAAACAATGAAAAAACAATGAAGGACATGTAAAGAAAAATCATGTGATAGATGCAATGAATCATAGATATGAATTAATTAGATCTTATTTCATTGCAACTCTGTGGAACATGGAACTATCCTTCAACTTCTCATTTCACCTTTTTGCACATATAATTTCAGAAAATAGGTGGAATGATAATTTGTATGAGAGTTCTTTGTCTTCTTAAAATGAGATTGGACAACAGCTACAGTATGTGATCACCATGCCCATAATAGATTGTGACTGCATGTTTCTGGAAAGATCTTTCTCCTTAGGTTTTCTCCTTAATTATTCTTTTTTTAATGTACAAACATTTTCAGTAAAAGCAACGTAAAATGTACAAACATTTTCAGTAAAAGCAACGTAAAAAACAGATACTTTGATCAATTCTTCATCATGATAATAGCTTAAATGTTTGGTAATTATTTCATTGTATATTAAAATTGTAAAGACTTTCAAGATGGCCAGCCTTTTTAATGAATCTGCGTATAAATTTCAGAGACTCAAATGCTGTAAATACCGTATAGAGCAGCAGACGTCTTGATCCATTTTTATTAAATATAAAACTGTTGGCCATCATGCTACAAATAATATGATTTTGATATAAGGATGTACTTTAACTAAAGGCTTCTTCTGCCAGGTCTTTGTGGCTCATTGTCAATTTGAGTAAGTCATGGTGACTGGGTGATGATGTCCCTAAATACCTATGTGTCGAGCATAGTGAGTGGTGGTTAGGGAAAAAAAAGTATAAACTCTTTATATAAGACAGACAGATATTCTTGTAACAGTGTTTTGGTGGGAAGTCCACCACGGTACAGAATCAAACCTCAGTCCCTGACTCTTGAGCTGAATGTGTCACTATAGCCTCAAATTTCTCTATACATTTAGTGATAAGCAAAAACACTCGTGTTAGTTATCAGGGGTTGATTAGTACCCCTCCAATAATCTCTAAAACAAATTCCACATATTCCTTCTTTAAAACATATATAAGATGATAGGATTATGTCAGATGGTTAACAAATCTCAGCCTTCTTCCTGCTATTTTAAATTTTTCTTCTTCCAGACAGATTTTTGTAAATCAGCGGAACCTCTGTAGTTATAATTTACTAAGTGCACAGTGGTTCACTGTATAGAATGTACAGTGATAAAGGGAGAGTGATTTCAAAATAAGTATAATACTATTCATTATTGCAACTAACCAAGTTTCTTGAAAATACCTTTCATTTATTTGCAGATGCAAGTTTGAGATTATGCAAGGGAGCAGTACTAAAGTTACATTTTAATTTACCCTGTGTGTTGAAAAAGCCTTTTAGAAATGTAATTTAAGTTGCATCTTTTTGAAAGATTCAGTGTATTTCTTCTGAAGTTAAATGCATTTCTATGTGTAAGGATGGCTTCAGAATTCTTGTTTTGTCCCTACTTACAGAACATATGCTCATGCAAATGTTTTTGATGATGGAAAGAAATTGCTGAAAAGGACCTATTTGCCTCATGGAGTTGACAGCTTCCAAAGCAAAGATTTATAGAAATTTTCAGCACAAATCTTTTGAGTAGTACATCTGTTCTCCTAAGTGCTTGTTGTGAATGATAAAGCCTTTAACTCTACTCTGGCAGGTTTATGTTTACTGTCCAAAAAAGGAACACAATTGAAAAAACTACATATGCAATATTTTAAAATAGAATTGTTCACAGGCACTGTGCCCATTGAATATGATTTGGGTGCTATGTAGACAATAGGTTATTTTCTGACATTTTTGGAGTATTATATCAATGCATGTCTTTGAAGATGCTTCTGCTAATATACTATAAACAATGTATATATATTATATGTATAGCAACATATACAGGTAGCTTAACAAAATAATGGGAGGAAGACAAATCTAAATCCCCAATGATCAACAGCTCTATAAGATATAAATACTGATCACCAGAACATTCTATCCCTGCAATTAATGTTAGCATCTCAGTTAACAATGCTCTACCCTCCCCATAGCATTGCAAATTAAACATCCCTTTTTAATGTTGATGGTGGTTCCAGTTACAGTAGTATATTAACATGGCCAGGATACCACCCTTTAAATTGAATTCAAGTCAGATATGTCAATAAGAACAAAACAAAGGTAAAAAAACAAAAGTCCATTTATCCCATCTTGTCCGTTTGGTAGTTGCTACTGTGGTATTATGCCAGGGCCGTGCCCAGTGTGGAGGCGTAGCCCTAAAGGAAGGGCTATGAGATGATGAGCCACACCTGAGCAGGTCCTATAAAGGCACCCTGGACAGCCCCGAAGGAATGAGCTGGGACAACCTCGGAAGGGGGGGAGTTTTTACACTGATGGTCCCGGAGGGGGGATTGTACCCGTGTAAGACGTTCTTTTTCTTGTCTTTTCTTTTTTTTTCTTTTTGCCTGTCCCCTCAGGCATTTTACCCGGGGCAGGTACACACATAACTTTTTCACACACAGAGTTTTTGTTTCGTTTTTGCCTTACACGCCCTGCTCTGTGCTAGTGGTTACTTTTTATTTTCCAGGCTAGAAAAAGGGTTAGTCCAGCCTGGAGGTTGCAAGGCACAGCAGGACACTTTCTTTTTGCCTTTTTGTTAATTTTTTCACCTCTTTTTGTATTATTTTCCGTCACCGCTTACCTCACACCAGTGCTTCCGCCCCCTCACACGGGGGCGTTGACTTTTTACCACTGCTCGCCGAGGCACCCCCAACTCCGCACTGTCACACTACCAGATAGCTCTGGTTATCTTATTACAATCACATTTTGAGTGTTTATCTGTAACCACTTACTGTAAATGCAGTTTAAAGTTTTTGATGCATTCATATACCTGTGTCCCAGTTCTCTATAATGTTCCCAGAGAAAATACTGGAAGAGATGTATAGATCAAAACAGTTTCTCAGAATATTATTATTATTTCCTTTCATCGTGTTACTCTGAAGTATTTTGAAAAAATGCACAGAAAGTTATCATTAAAATTCACAATTACACTACTTCAGTTTAAATAAATTATTTAATGGTGTGTGATACTATAAAATTTGGTTGCCTTTGTGTTTTTTACTTTTCTGTTAAAAATAAGTTATTTACTTTAAATATTTATTGCATTTTTAATGTGACATTCCCTTAAGTGCTTTTGCATTTGCATGTGAAATACACTGATCCCTGGCAGTAAATTCCATAGGATTTGAGTAATTATAGATTATATTATACTGGATCAGTTAAGGCTAAATGAAAGACAGAGCAAGTTCTTATCCACCATCTGATGAACTTGGATCATGTTTAAAGAATGTTGCCATCAAATGTGTTCTTTGTGAGTGGTTGTTTAGTCCGACTTTAGACATCAGGGATCACATCACATTTCAAGCATTTTCCTTTTCAAAAGAGAAATTGGTGAACTTTGTAAACATACAGTACATGAGTAAGTAACCGTCCATTGAGTGATCAAATGTGCCTGTACTTTAAATGCTATAAAATGCATCTGTGTTGCTGTCTGAAGTGGATACACACCTCAACCAGATAAGTAGAGAATTAACTTTCAATCTTAGAAAGCCTTTACAATTTTGTGATCAAATGAACTACTGAATGATTCTACTATGGTCCAGAACATTTTACTGTCTGAAAAGAATCCAATCATCTCTACATTATCTTTCCTTAAATGTTAACAACTTAATTATGTGGTCAGATTTCCTGCATTCCTTACTTAACTTCTTTGTCTGATGTCTGATCTGGCTTATTTTAATTAGATATCTACATTTCGCTCAGCCAAATATCTTGACCATTTATTTACTGACAGAGTAGCATAGATTGAGATATGGATCAAGTTATACTGCATGTTGCTTTTTAAATAGCTTCAACAAAAGCTCTGCTTAAAAACACATTTACATGTATTTCAAATCTGCCTTAAATGTTCTAGTTTTAGCCAAGATTTTTGAAAAGAAATGCTGTTGGAGAGAAGTTAAGATTCCAATCCCGTCACTGCTGAGATATGGCTCTGGTCGAAGTCACAACTGATATACTTGTGTGTGTCTATGTTAGTCCTTATAGCAAAATTAATCTGTGGTGTCCATCAGTGTTCTATCCATTTATTTTCAATATACATATTATTATCAACTTGAGATTTGAAATTGTTGGTAAACATAGGTTTAACTTTTATGATTATGCTGGTGACATACAACGTAACGTCTTTTTAAAACTATTTTAAATTATATGTCATCAGGTCAACCTTTGGTTTTATTTGTCTTGATGATATCATTTGAGTGTCTCAAAATTGATGAAAAATAAACCAATATAAGACTGAAGTGTTATTAATGAAGCTTCAGACACAGTCTGAAACAAAGTCCACAGATTTTGGTATCTCAAGCTTGTATTCCTTTTAGGGTCAGGTTGTAGCATGCAGTATATGTTTTGATAATTATTTACAGTATGCACAAAACTATGCTGTACATACCTGTAGGGTTGAAACTAAACACTTGAAAAGATCATAGAATGTGCTGAAATCATTTTCCACTACATATATGTTCTCATACAGTAACTGCATGATTACCATAATATTTAGTGATAGCTGTGCATTTTCTTACAGAAACCCTTGCAAGCAGTTTCTAGCCAAAGAAAACTCAAAGTTCTTTGAGTCCACATTTGAGAGCACACATCTGAAAGTATTTAACTTATTGTATAGGGATTTATTTACACAGAGAGTTGCACTGCAATTTCATTGAATTTGTTCATTTCCACTTTGCACTGAAGCAGCCATTTCACATTTCGTCTTTACTCTTTAACTACATGACTGTTTCTATCATTAAGCAAATGTTATAATAAATCATGCATTCTTCATCCGAAGAGGCTTGATTAGAAAAGTTGCCACGTTTTTGTTTCTCAGTTACGCACACTGAACACATGCAAAATACATAGTGTATTTGCTGAATATAGTAAATTACTACAAAGCATTTGGCTCTGTCCAAGACAGGCAATAATTAGTTGAGTTAGTGACTGAAGTAAGAATTGGAATTTGCCGATGGAGGGAGGAATGAAGATGTATGGTTTGACATTTTCACACAATTCTCTTACCAAGCAGACCATGCAGATTGCTTGCTAAGTATATTTTTTAGGAAATCATGATTTTCATTTTTTTTTATTAATATTTAAACAAAAAGCACTCAGCTTTACCTTAATATGGATCTGTGTAGTAATCTCAAGAAAGTAGAGTTTAACCCTGCATTTCTTTCTTCTCCTTCAGAAAATGCAAGCCTTTGTGCAGTTACATTTTCTCTACATTAATATTTATTTTTTGCTGCCTGAACATTTGAGGTTTAATAACTTGTGGCACATGATTGGTGAACCTGGAAGAGCACATTCATTAATCTCAGGGATCTAAGCGGTACTGAAAGAAAGGACATCTCGTTTGTTATCGGGTTCAATGAGGTAGTCCTGATCTTTAATTATCCTTCTGAATTCCACATGCCATTCATCAAGATGTCACTGCTGAGTGGGAAACACTACCTCCCACATACTGTCCAAGGGAAATGAATGGTACACCTGAGCTGAAAAGTATTGTAAGACAAGAATGAATGGCTTTCCAAATTGAAAATGCTATTTATCATTTAATTTTCTTTTGCCCTTCATGATCTAGATTTATATTTGATTAGAGTAGAATATTCAGATAGAAATGAATGCCCTGTCTGACTGTGCTGTTCATCAGCCTTCAAACTTTTTTGTTAATGTTTATTAGCACATACACACTACAGTTCTACTTTTCTGCACATTACAGATGTCTGTCTGATATTAAGGAACAGATGCAACAGAACTTTCTAAGGATAAACCGTAACAAAAGCAAGGTTGCACTCAGAGGCTCCCAACCTCAGCTTCACAAGTTAGTTACTTATGCTGGTGCTGAATTCAAACCTGTGCTGTAAATTAGAAATCTTGGAGTTAGTTTTGACACTATGTCATCATTTAAAGTGTTTTTTAGGGTAGTCACTAGGGCATCTTTCTTCTGCCAACACAACATCACTTGTTCTACCTAATCCTCAAATATTAGTACAACCCATTTTTCTGTGATCTGTAAAATTCAGAGTGGACTTTAAGGATCTTCTGCTCAAGTATGAAGTATTAGATGATCTAGATCCAGGTTACCTTAAGTCTGCATTGCATAAGCACATCTTAAACTGAGGCCATCTTATTTAGGCCTTTTCAAACACCAAGCTGCACACAGTGAGTGACAAAATGTTCTTGAGTGTTCTTGAGTGAGTTAGTCTGTGGGACTAAGTGTAAAACTCCATTACAGACTCATCAACATTTTAAAGAATCTGTACTGTACATATTAAAATATCACTTAAATTTCACTCACACATTTGTGTGATAATTTGGATTTCTTGTAAAGCTCTAGTAATTCAGATTGTAGTTGTTGTTGCTGTTGTTGTTGCTGTTGTTGTTGTTGTTATATTCTTTTTTATTAAAAAACAGCTTTTCATGTGGGCAGTTATAATTCATGTTGGGAATTGCCAGAAAACCATTGTTAGATGCACCTTACCTCTTAAGCTTAGAAACAGCAGGGGGAAAGGAGAAAGATTCAGGGCAGTGTTTATCGTTTGCCCTTTGTAACATAATGTTAGTCCGACAGGCAGGCAAGCACAATAGGGAACAGCAGCACTGATGTCAAAGCACACCATTTTTCACCTGCACTAACACTCATTGCTTTCTATGAATTGAGTTGGAAGAGTTCCTACTGTTTTCACTTAGCCCTTATCCTGTGGGAAGCACTCAGCACAAATGTAAAGTGTTCATTGTGCTTGTCTCTAAAAATGGACCAGTTTGTACTTGTATTGTAATTGTGTACTGTTTGCAGCTGTGTAATAGCATGCTTTTCGATGTCCATTGCTATATAGAAAGCAGAAGAAACTGACATTTGCTATAGTTTAAACTTATATTAAACATAAGACAATTCTGCATCTTTAATTCCCTAATTAAATATTTGTCTTATGTTTTGTACACTTTTCAGACAGAATGTATGATTGAGACTTTTTTAGAACCACTCTTTACTCAAGACTCATATAATTAGCTGTGAGAACAGATTTATTTCATTAAATATTTTAACCGAATGTAACAGTCAATCAACTATCCACGATTAGAATCTTAAACATTTCTCTTCCTGTGAATCTGATTTAGAAAACTCTATGTTCACCCAACAGGTAAATATAAATATCCTTCAGTGGATGTTGAAATGCATGCACAGAACACATTGGTAATTTTAGATTTTAATGTTTAATTTTAAACACCTACTGTAGATGGTTAAATGCCAAGGGAATCTACAGGCCCTGAAAATATAACCCCTGTTTGGTGCCACAGACTAATGATCTCCATTAACTCTCCACCACGATCAGGCAGAAAGATCAGAGTGAAGCAACTTTGACAGCACCTGGCCCAGAGTCACAGATAATAGGCTTCATTTACTCTTACTATAGAGATGTCTGTACTGGTCTTTTACAAGGGTACACTAATAGTATTTTACTTTAGTAAAAAAAAAGTCTTTGGATCAGAGTCCATTAACTCATAGACCTCTTAGGCCTTCAGTTCCCTGATAGTCAACCGCTGTAAAAGGTTCAAAAGATAACATATCCTCGTGCATTTTGAGAACTCGTGTGGAAGCAGTACTTTGTGATTTATGTACACAGAGCAAGCAGAATGTCTTCAAAGCATGTATCACAAATAAACTTTATAGTTAAAATGTGCACAGCAGTCAGTATTTTTAATAAAACTCTCATAATTAATTATTGCAGGCAAGGAAACCATATTTTTAATTAGATAAACAATCTTCTGTTTTTTCTAACATTTCATGTAATTGTATGTCTTCTGAGCTCTGTTTTGTTACACAGACATGCTTAATAAATATAACATTAAATATAACATTAAAATTAATAATGCTAATGATAAACTTTATTTTGTACAGTATATTTAAAAGTATCATCTCAAAGCAGTAGAAAGAGTAAAAACAGTGAAAACAAAACAAAACAGTAACAAAGACAGGAGATAATAAAATTAGCATAAGGAAAGATAATGGATTGGAAATGTAGTAGAAGATACAAGGAGCAGGCACAGACACCAATTAAATAAAGCCTTTCTGAAGAAGCAGGGTCTGAGTCTGAATTTTAATGTGCTCAGGATAGGTGACTCTCTGATATCCTTGGGGATAGAATTCCAGCACTGTGGGGCATAACAAGAGAAGGCCCTGCACTTGGAGGACAAACAAGAGGCCAGAATCAGATGAACGAAGGTTGGGAGGTTGGGAGTAGGAAGATAATAAGTCAAATAGGTATTGAGGAGCCAAGCTTTGTAGACACTTATAGGTGAACGTGAGGATTGTGAAGTCAATACAAAACCTGATAGGAAGCCACTGCAAGGACTCCAGGACAGGAGTAATGTGTTCACTTGCATGTGACCTAGTAAGGATTCTGGCTACCGAATTCTGGACATACTGAAGTTTGTCTGGATGTACAGTAGATTCCCCCGTGAGCAGGACTTTGTTTCAATCAATTCTAGAAAAGAACCATGTGTTGACATGCAATGTGGTGATGTTCGCAAGACCATCAGAAGGGGGGGTATATTCTTTTTTTAAAAAACTTTTGTTATACACTTTGCATCATTTTAAACCAATATACTGCAGTACTGAAGTAACTTTAAAGTGTTTTTGGCACCTTATATAAGCCTTCACCAATGCCTTCCAATTTTCTCCAAATATTTTGTTCTTATTTAAATTCCAAAGAAAAGTTTCAAGTAGTATATGACATATAGTATATAAAACATAATCGAAAGTACTGTACATTCTGTTGAAGGATTCTATCAGTGGTTTTATAAAATAGAATTTTAGTGCTGACAAAGTTTTACTTGGTCACCCATTAATAGTTAATAATGCTTAGAAGACTCAGAGTCACAGTTCCAGCAGTGAACTTCCAAAGAGTGAGCCAAATATGAAAAATGTATATTTAATTGATCTACTGAATTCTACACAGTACTATCGAATAAGTAGCTGCATCAGCATTTGTAAGCTGCAAAGGAAGCTGAAGAAGGTTCCACAGCTGAAATGTTGTTTCTTTTTTTTTTACTTTTCAGCATGGAATGAATCTTTACCTGTTCCTCCACAGTACTATAATTTGTTTGACACACAGATGTGCCAAAAACATACTGTAGGGACAGCAGAATAATGTATAAATGAGTATTGGTACAGGGAATCAAAAAATAATAATAAGTCATTGAATTATGTTGGATACTGTGCTCAATGTAAACAACACCCACAATTGACCCTTTTTCTACTCTGATATATTATTGATTTTCTGAACCCGCTTGATGCTTTTATTTACTAACTCCATACAATACAGAATTTTCTCCATTCCCAATTAGGTTCATAATTATTTTCTGCTCTTCACAATTCATGTCACGCTTTTTATTCTTATCGGTTCCTTTATCTCTAATTTGATGTTATCTAATGCTTTGATTTAAATACTCTATATCAATCTTTCTAGAAAGACATAATATAAAACCTGAAACACAAAAAGAAACTAAAATAAATTTGTATCAAATATTATATAATATTATAAATATATTCACAAATATTTTTGTTTTACAGTGAGTATCCTAATACATCTGGGATTGTTCCAGTGAAAATTGTGAAAAGTTATTTTGATAACCAAAGAAAAACGGGAGGGTAATAGTGATTAAGAAAGTATTTTCATCTGTGCAGGGTACACTTCTTTGTCTGACATTTTTTACCGTATTTTGTATTGAATCAAATTTTAATTGGTATATAAAGAAACAGGTAAAAGTGTATTCCACGCTGAATGAAATGAGACACACTACTTGAACTGAGCTGACATTGTGGTTCTGTACGTCTCTCCATGAAATATCTTTAAATGTGATGTTCTGAAAGGAAAACCTACCTAGAAATAAAAAAAAATAAAATTGCACAGACTACATTATAAAGTGTAAGAGGTGAAGGTCATAAATTAAAATAGTTGCTCCTTAATGAGTAAAATAGTTGCTCCTTAATGAGTAGAATTTAACCTTCTTTCTGTGAATCTCAGAGCTTAATGTTTACATTTTAAAAGTCTTTTTTAATTGAGGAGATACTGTATAGACTGTAAATATACTGATTAAACATGTCCGTTTTAATTAAAGGAATTGTTTCTTGTGGTTTTCAATCAATCTTTACCAGTAAGTAAATATTTACCTGTTTGTTTGTATTCCCCAGATTTTTCATGTATCTATCCACCTTCAGGTCAGACTCATCGTTGTACTTGTTGTGTTTTGGCTCAAAGTCTGTATGACTGATCTTCTGATTCCTGTAGCTTGGTACAAATTCTAATTGGTTCTCCTGGTTACTTTTATAAAAAGACAATCATTTTCACAATGTGGATCCATTATTTGGAATGTAGAGGAGGTTTGTGAATCTCTCTTGAGATTATGGTTGTTTCATTCTGATCAATGCTTTGTGCAGGATAGATAAGCATTCACCTTTCATTTGTTCTGTTGCAGTATCCTTGTGGCTAAAACCACTATTTTCTTCCTAACGAGACATTCACCTTATTGCTGTCCAGCAACATTTTTCACGTTGGAAACTGCAGTAAGTCATAGTCCTTCTTCACCTTGGTTTCCTACAGTATACTGCATATGCTAAGAATGCCTTTGGTACTGATAGCCTGGCCTTCATGACCTGAAGTACACGAAGAGTATTATTAATGTATATTGCATCACAACATTTTGCTTTTCTAAAACTTACTGTCTCTGATGTATGAAAAATAAATGTAGACACTAGAGAAATGCACTAACTGCAGCAGTCTGTGATCAATGCAAAATGCAAAATTAATGCCATAGTTCTAACAGTAATTAATCTCTAGCTATGATAATAATTGGGGCATTAGGACCCACATGGACCGCAGGTTGAGTGCCCCCTGCTGGCCCCACTAACACCTCTTCCAGCAGCAACCTTAGTCTTAGCAACCTTATTTTGTCTGTTTTTTGTATAACCGAACATATTTTTACCTTGAAAAACCCAAATTCTTTATTTGAACTCTGTTTTTAAAAACCTGAGAGTGGTCTTATACATTTAGGGGTAGTCCCTGTCTAGGAATATATGAATCATATTACAATTACAGAAACATTTGGAAGTACAGTATCATATGGAGGTCAACTTTTGTGCATTTTATAATGCACATTATAATTTATATCGTGCTAATTAAGATCTAGATGTGTTTTTTAGTGTATAAAATGTCTTTTTTCATGTAATTAATATAGTTGATTGTTGAAATTAACCATGGTGTGCTCTAGAGTCTTTTTATGTGACGAATGTTAATAATGCACATGTGTGTTGTAGGACTAACACCAGAAAACTAGTGGATGCAGTGTCAAATAGTCTTTCAAATATACTGAATATTTTGCAGGGATTTTTTTTGTCTGATCCATTTTGAGGTACTTCTTTTATTGTGATAGTCATAGTTTCTAGGCAGATAGCAGGCAAATGTTTTAGACATGCAGTCATGGTTTTTCTAGAAGTCTGAAGATCCAGTCAAAAAGCTGTTCACACTCACAGATCAAAAAAACAGAAATAATACTTGTCAACCCCAAGAAACATCCCTAACACTGTTAAGCTCAATAAGAGGAAATTATGATATCCTCCAAAGAATGTATCTATAGTTTAAAAATAAAAAAAGACATACATTTCTAAGCTCCTATAACCACCACCAACCCTGTTATGATGAAGGGGTGCAGATATAAGACATTAAAATGTTTTTTTTTTTACTTCTGAGACTTTAAAGACCTATCTTTTTATATTACTTTCCAGCTGTGCCTGTGGTTTCGTCTCAAATCACCTGCTATTTTCTTTTTTCTTGTCAAATGTTTGCTCTTTTGCTTTTCCTAACATACAGACAACTTTTTGACAGCCCGTAATTAGGATTTCTGGCTTTTGTACAAATCAGCCTTCGAAGGCAGCTCTGCAGCTGATATTATCTTTCTAAAAGCAGCTGTGCCTTTGCAGAGGGAAAGAGTGCCTCTGATAGAACTGCTTTCTAAAGGTGACCGTGGGTTAAACTGGCAGCTTATTAACACGGCACATTGTCAACAAACACCTTGGACAAAGGAAGGTGTGCTTCAATTTGCTGTCTCCTTTAAAAGTGTAATGAGCCTTAAGTTGACATGCTGAGAATCTGCAGTTAACTGAAACAGGAAGTGCTGTCTGCTGATGTGAAATGAGGAGGCTAATAAGGTACTGAGTAGCTGTAAGTGAGATAAGCAAGTCAGATAATTGAAAGGTCCACCTGTGCCTTGTTTTTCCCATTAAATGAGAAGCCTAAATGAAGTTTGCATGACTGCTGTTAGGTCCCTGTATCATCTGCTGCACACTGAAAAATACTGACCGTTAGCAGCTGTTTCAGTTTCCCAAAATAGCAGCAATCAATGCTCTTCCTTTACAGTTCATAGGGATTAATCCTAATAATTTTCTCCATGCTCTTTCTGTTTTGTTCCAATGTGCCCATTCTCAGAAAATGACTAGGGTTAGAGTGACAAAAGGATTTGGATATTCTACTACAAATTCAAAAATTGGAAGCTTCCTAAATAAAAAAAAAAAATAACATAATATCTTGAATCACATCCCCACACCTGTAATACACTGTATTTTAATAGAAAAAAATCCTATTGCCTGAATTGTCCTGTTGAAAATAGATTATTGTGTGTTTTTTTTAATTGAAATGCATGTTTATTATCCTTCTAAAATGTGAACTATAATACAAGTGACAAATGGAAGCAGAATACTAGTATAGTAATACTAGAATACTATTTAGCTAAAACAAGTTAAATATGGGTTGTGGGAGTATAGAACAAGCTACTTAGCCATGTTGTTGAAGCTGATATTCCAGGTTCTTTTAAAAAAAGGCTGGATGAAAGCCTTGGATCATTTAGCTAATACTGTAACTACTAAATTGTCTAGATGGGGTGAATGGTCTCTCATTTGTAACCTTTCTTATGTTCTTAGGTAACACGTTATAATTCTATAGTTTTTGACAAAAGCTGTAATATTTGTACAGGCAAGAATGACTCATCCTGTTCTAATTTATTGATTCAAGCAATACATTTATCTTGATATTTGTAAGATAGTATGATCTCATAGAAGTGCAGTGGATATGTATTTGATTTATAGTTTTGTGGAACATGATTTCCTTGAATGAAAAATTAAAATAAGGATGTCCGTTGATCTATATTTTCTGAATCAGGATTTTTAATAAGGGGACAAAATGGGTGATATGCCTTAAACTAACCCCACAAATAAAACCTTATTATGAATGTCCCATCTGTTATCTTGTGGCATGTCTTCCAATTATTTGTCATCCGATATGTCAGAGCTGCAATGAATACTAAGCATAACAAGCATTTCAGTGCCCTAGTGCTCCTCTCAGTGACAGAGAGGCAATGACCTTTTGCTGAAGACCATACAGCTGAAAAGGTGTAATTGGCATAAGCACAATGACAGACTGCTTGTAATGTTTAGAGACATTTAGGTCAGCAGCAGGTGAACATGAAGTCAGCCTCTAATAACTACTGCATATGAGCTTGCACATCAGGAAATGTTTCCTGTAACTCTATCACGGAACTTAAATTAATTGTTTGCATGTTTACAGGAAGCGGCTGTTCTGCGAATCTATCGGCTGATGCTCTGTTTTCTTTAGTGTGTGGTTTATTATCATTTATATTCAGTATTTAAGAAAAGTGACTGGCTTTGCACTCTTTGCTCTAAAGCTGTTCAAGATCACAGCAAAAGGAAGAAATGTGCTGGTTTGCATCGCTGCATAATGCATTACTGATACATTGTGAAACTGAACTCAAAACCTTGAAGAGCATCATTAAGGAAACTCTGTAAAGTGTAGTTAGCTGTAAATTAACTGAACATTGTTCATTTTTAACAATGTTGAAGAAAATACAGAAAAACCCAAAAGCTCTAAGCAGTTTCTTAATTCAATGTGGTTATAGTTTTCAGTTTAAAGAAAATATGTTTCTGAATCATTATTACTGTTTTAAAAAATAAACATGAAACCCTAAAAACGCGTAATCTTTATTACTGTATATGTAGAGAAATAAACTATTTTAGCATTTAGTTTACAACTGTAGTCTGCTTTTTTAATAGTATACTTATGTTAAATTGTTATTTTTTATTGATTTAAAAAGTAATAATACATTTCCAACCATTGTCTCTCTTCTGCTTTTTTCTGTCCCTCCATAATTACACAGCTATACGAACTGAAAAAACTGTTCTATGCAGACTGTAAATTTTCCAGATTAGTCTGTACTCTTTTAACCTGGACAAGGAAGACATAATGAAAAGAAGCAATTTATAGTGAGTGCTAGCATTTATTATTGAACCTAACCAGATAAATCAGGTTCTGAAAGGAAGCAGTTCTTTGTTATCACAGGCTGCAAAATGATAAAAGTAGGAAGATTTAAAGGACATCTTAGCCTCATTTTTAGTCACAGTACAAAAACCCTTGTGTTAAGACCATTACATAATTAACAGATTTTTGTGTCCTAATTAAGAATCATGGGTGACTTCACAAAATTCAATTAATTCTTAATGTAGAGCAGTAAAAACAAGGGAAAACACTTTAAAAATGAATACCCAGACACTGCATAGACTCCATGCACAAATTTCAGCACCAAATTAGTCAACAGCTCAATAGGAAAAATGGTGTTATGATTACAAATGAATTTGAGTAAATCATTGCCAGAGTTGTTTGGAAAATTTGAACAGATGAGTATGGCTTATACTGTTGTACTGCTAAGCAGAACATTATAAAACATATCTACAGGACATTACAATACATAACACCTTTTGTACATGCCAAACTTTATTACAGTATTTTATGCCAGCGTCATGAATAATGAACACTTTTGGACTGAAGTTGGACTGAGTACGGTTAGAGTTTGCTTGCACATGTACTTAAGTACTGTATGTGTGTAAGATAACAATTGTTTGAAGTTTGTATTCCACTTTAAAAAAACAAATTTAGCTTTTAGGTTATAACCTGAATACACTAACATCAGCAAAACCTGTAAAAAACTTATTTTACATTTTTTGGACATTGTGTTTTTTATTTCTGTTTATGATTATTAACGTATTTATTTTCTGAGGCTCTGGTGAATCTGTTCAGCTTTAATGCTGTTATAGTTTTCATCTTTGTCATTGACAATTGTATTCTTCAGCATACAGTGGTTTTCTTCCTCTTGCATCAGTGCCAGACTTCTCCTGATACTATGATAGCATATCCATCATGTTTCTTAGATGCTATGCAGACATTTTAGATTTGCCTCTTCAAAACTGATATTATATCAAAGTTATCTCACATCTTGCCACACTACAGAATGCAGAAAGTATCTGGTGGTTTCTCTTTATACTTTTTGACTCACAGCACTCTGTTCTGTTTCTTTGCATTTTATACCTGGGTTACTTGTCAAAAAACACTTTTGTTATATCCTAGTTTAGGGGTGTCCAACTCCATGCCTGGAGGGCCACTGTATCGAATTAATAATTTCTTTAAGTGCCTTTAAGGTGCTACAGTGACCTATAAAAGCAATTGGAATGCTGCCCTTCAGGACTGGAGTTAATTTAAAACTTTTTTTGCCATATAACCAGTTAACTGATTTTTTTTGTCACTGTATTTTTCAACTTTATGAAAATACTTTTACTAGACCCTACTACATCTTGTTTAATCACGTATAAATTAATATGTTGCATGGAGAATGCCTCTTATTTAATGTATAAATGTCATCTTGCACAGTTTGAGGGTGAGGACTGCTGAGCAAAGCTGAATAAACAAGGCTATGCATTCTAAACTGGTATAAATAACATCTCTTATTGAATAAAAAGCCACTTTTCACTCAATATCTTAGCATATAACATTATTATAAACATTATACTGGCATATAGCATGATTCCATTTACAAAGAATTTCTAAAATAAAAAGAAACCTTTTTACTGTGAATGTTTGCTGTTAGGTTGGTGGTGCCTTAGTAGGCAAGGCAAGTATTAAAATAAAGGAATTCTGGGAAGCATTATCTTACTTCCCAAAGTAATTAGTTTTAAAGTTGTAATTCTGGCACTAAATGTGTCACTAGGTCTTTATTTTTCTTTTTTTTTTATCCTTATTTTGATACATTTAGATTTGGAAAGCAAGAAGGGAAGTCAGTCTAAAATGTTAATGAAGTCTATCAGGAAACCACTGACTTTATGGATCAGTGGGTGAGAAAATAGAATGTTTATCATTAATGTCTGTCAGTGCAGCAACAAAGTCACTATTGCTCTGTTACATAAGCAAATATTTTTTTCCCAGGGACAAGTCATGCCAACTTTAAATTGTTTCTAGATTGCCTCACTTTATTCTTTCCAGCTACTGTATGTACTGAAAATAAGTGTATATATACCTATTTACTTTATAAATACAACAGTCTTATTACATATACAGTACACCGTCTTGTACTGTACAGCAATCATCTGTTTCTTTTTCAAATGCAGGAATTACAAAATGAATTTAGTCTGCAAATAAAACGATTGCTAGAGGTCTGTACTTACACTGAATACAATTGATGGCTGCATTTTTTACTTTAAATTCCAAATCTTCATGGAATTTTGTTTCTAATTTGTTGCAAATTAATATATATATATTTTTATAGTTTTGGAATTATGCATGGACTTGATGCAGAGATGCATATAAGCAAATTATGTTCTGTGGCTGAATGTGTGTATGTGATTTATAGTACAAATATTCAGATAATGTTCTTCATAATGCTATGCAATTCATCTGAGATTGGGATTAGGATTAGTTACAATTTTAGTAATAATAAATGTTAATTTCCAGGTGTGGATCTATGGAAGATGGCCCTGTATAGGACTGCCATTCTGCCTTGGGTAAGAGTAATACTATGTTGTCAGTCCTGCCTTGTGCCTGTGCTTCAGGGAATATCTCCAGTCATAGATGGACCTGAGGGCGGCATAATTTTCAGTGATCACAGATTATACTGGAGTGATTACAAATTATATGTGAGATGTTTATAGGAAATGTAGCGCAAGTACATAGTATTTTCAATATAATTCTAGAATAATTTTAAAATTAATGCTATAAATGTGACAAGGTATTTTATTTCTTTTTCAGCAGATGTGAACTTCCTTTTTCTGCAACAAAGCAATTAGTTTAAAAATTACCCTTTTAGCTAATCGTGTGCCAGTGTAATTATCATACATGTCACCTCACTTTGTGAAAAGTTGTACCTTTGTCTGCCTTTTTAGATTTCATTTGACACTATCCAGTGTCTGAAACATATCGTTAAAACTATATATGGAAGATGTAAATGTAGTTATATTTTAAAATACTCATTATTTTCCCCCTATACTCATTATGTTTCTCTTTGCCTTTTAAACATACATCTACATTCTCTTCAGTAAATGGGATATCTTGGATTGCAGGACTTGCAAATAGATAAAATAGATATTTTACAGAGAAAATGTTGATGAACAGTATTTTGAGAGGCATTAAAAAGCAACAAATGCCACTGGTGCCAATACTCAATTTGCTGTAATTTAATGCCTCTCATTATATTAACCTAACATTTTTTGTTGACCCTTTAAATTAATTTGAAAAATGCTGCTTTTTTCAGTGGATGTTTGTTTTAGCTAGTGTTTTTAATCAGATTTTAAAATCTATAGTGGAGGGCTCCCTGAAGTAGCACATTTCAGAGCCTCATTAGCACTGGATTAATAATATTTGGATTTTGCAGTGTGTTCAAGTGTTAAATGAAAGAGACAAATGTGTTTTTTGAATTAATCTACATTATTCATCTCCCCTTCAATCAGATCTGTTCCATGTGAAGATCATTTATAGCCATGATTTATGTACAGTATGCTGGGTTACAGTCCATAAACCACCATAGAATTTTACATTGTAGGTTTTCAAGCAAATAGAAAATAATAATTAAACTTCATTGCATTTGGATGAAACGTTTCCTGCCAAAGAAACCCCAAATGTTTCACATATACAGTATGTGGAGACCCACTTTATCCACCCACCTGATTAATATTCAGTAGCTGTGATCTCCGGTAGCACCATTATATACTGTACAACAGATCAGATGGAGAAGAGAGAAGTGTTTTTCCTACTTGAATTAATACTAATAATAACAACATCACTTTACTAACCTTTTACAATTTCTTGCATTAGGAATTGTCTTTTCACATACCCCAGCTTGCTCTCCATGAGACACACAGACAGGGAGAGAAGCTTTGGGTCAGAGCACAAGGTCAGCTATTGTACGGCACCCCTGGAGCAGCTGGGATTAAGGGCCTTGCTCAGGAGCCCAACAAAGTAGGATTCCTCTGCCAGCTGCGGGATTTGAATCAGCAAACTTCCAGCCACAGGCACAGATCCTTAGCCAAAGAGCCACCACTCCGCCCTAAAGGGGAAGTTTAGGGAAGTCAGTTTATGCAAGTCAAATGTGAAATGGTCAGGATACAGAGACTAACTTCCTACTCTTACAAGCAGTGCCATAGGATATTGTATGATAACAAATAATCACAACTTAAGGGGAATGTCTCATCCAAACTATGGCACTTCCAATAGAACCCATTCATTTTGCTGGAACATTTTCTTGGAGAATTATAGTCCAGAGGAAAGATCGCCACCAACTGATCAACCTACACTGTAAAACATCATGTTTTTTTCCCCAGAGATCTCCTATCCCAGTGCTGCTGAGATTTGCCCTGACTTCGCTTAATGGTACTCTGTATATACAACAGTTTAAAAATTGACAGATATTAAAAGGTCATCTTAACCTTAACAAAGATTCCTGGCCAAAATACTATAAAATAGTAGTTCCCGTTAGGGGTTTATGTATAGTACTGTAGCACCCAGGTGGGGCACTTTAATGGCTGCTCCGTCCCCTTTGGCCATGCGCATGCAAGGCAGGCTGGGAACAGTGCCTGAGGGGCGGGACTTGGGGGCACCGGACTGTATATAAGGGGGCGGGGGCTGTGAGGCGGGCTCTTCCCTTTGTGTCTGTGTTGGTGTACAGTAGGTGCAGCACTGTAGCCCCTTTCCCTGTGTGTGTACCTTTCCCCAGTTCTGCTTAATAAATGTGTTGTTTAACCTCTTTTTTCAAGTCCTATGTCTGCTCCATTCCTTATGAACCCCGCGGTTGTTACAGTACTAAGAGGATATTTAAGGAAGCTTAGTTTAAGTTCCCACTTCAACAAAGTTTACAAGAAAATGATCAACCATGGTTAAAAGAGAGAATGTACTGTAAAGGTCTGCTAAATAATTGGAGTGGATGCTTTGACTGAGTGTGACTGAAAGTCTTTCATCACAGAATTTAATTATTTTGCCACTGTTCACTGAATTTCTGTCAGTGTAACAGGAGAATGTCACTAATCTTGATGTCTGGATGCACCATTAAAAAATGATAATCCACACTAGACATATCATGTCATAAACCATTGTATTCTCAATACTTACACTACATTATTACTCCTTCAAATGACTACTTCCGTGTGCAGTAATGTAAATGTTATATATATATGTAGATATACGATATATATGCACATCTAGTTTTATAATATGATTAACTACTTTTTGCTTTTTTACAAGTTCCAATTAATTAACACCACTGAACAATATTTTCTCAAGTGTTTCTTCCAAAGTTAATTGAAACAATTTGGTATACTAGTGTGCAAGTGAAGTGTTTTCTCTTATTTGTTGTTCTTTCAAAACTGCAGGGGATCCTCAACATCCAAAGTGATAATTTCAGAGTCTTTTTTGAGCAAACAATGCAGATTAAATACACGTTTAGCATAAAAGAAGCATGAAATTACTAAATCAGCACTCACTTTAAAATATTTATATTTATTACTAAAGAGCAGAATTCAAAGCAGAATTTGAGAAATACTCAAACTGACAGATTATCAAATTGTTATATATTATTTTTAATTAGAACTTAATTGCGATTTCAACTTGTTTAAAGGGCCATAGATGATGTATCTATTGCATTATCAAAATTACCCAATTTCATTTAAGTAAGTTTGTCTTATACTGTATGTACTACACAATGGGATGGCTGAACAGCCTTTTAATCACTTAAGTGCATAGCAAAGTGATGTCATTTAGAAGCTATTGACAAATTTACAGCAAACAGGCTGTTAGTAATCTGTATAATATTTCAGTTTTAAAATGTGTATTTTAACCATCAGTTAGATCAATTTCACTACAGTGTGGTGTGCTCAATGATATTGCATTTGTATGTCAAGATTTGTATGAAATTTAGATATAATGAATCATGCATTCTTGGCAGAGGAGACTAAGGATGGTATAAATTATGGTGAAGAGCAATCTGCTTTAGGACGATCTGTCCTTTTAAGCCCCTCTTTTTTCATATGGGTGAACATGTTTTTTTTTATTTTAATTATATTTTTGAACCAATTAAATGAAAAAAAAAGTCACAGCAACTCCTACACACTTTGATACCAGCAGCTGCTGTTTGTACAATTCATGTTTCTGTTGCTAGTTTATTCATACAGTATGACCACATGAAGCAGAGCACTGCAATATGTGCAAGAACTGACTTCAGTTTTTTCCTGCTAATGTTTTTACAAACAAATCTTTACTACTACTTAATAAAATGTATAATATGGTGGCAGACATCTCAGAAGCATACAGTGTATATAGAAAAGCTTGATGTCAGAAAATTATTATCAGGGAGACAGTAAACAGACAAGCAAAAAACCCACAGAGCACCCTGATATTATTTGCATTAAAACTCTTTGCATTAAAGTTCTGCCACTGCACAGGTAAACTATGAACAATTAATATAAGTAGTTCTAAATATTTGGGTGCATAGCACTCCTTCGAAATTTCCCCATGGCTATCACAAATTAATAGATTTCCATGCACCTGTATTCCACTTACTCTGTGTTTTCTTAACCATTTACTGAAAAGGAAAAAAAAAACACTCACTCATTCACCTTACATTTGAGATTTCCACCACAGCACTACACTGAAAAATGACAAAAATGCCATCTGAATTCAGGCTCTGTTTGTTTACATTATATTTAGCTCAGAGGAACTGTACACAAGCCTGACCTTGCTTTCCATTAAACAGTGATAAAGTTGCTGTATTTATATTCTCAACATTATTATTAGCATAAACATAATTAAAAAATATATAGGTGAGATTCCAAATGACATTCTTACATCTTTAAGTCCTAATGATATGGGTCCTACCACTTTTAAAAAATGAGTGCTGTCCACTGTGCTGTACAGCTCTATTTATTATCCCACTGAGGAGAATGAGGTCTTACCAGCTGGAGAAAGCAACAGGGTCACAAGACTGCCAGCTCTTCCTTTGCATTTAATTAATGATGTGTACATATGCAAAGTTTATAGGCCTAATCATAAGCTATTCAGAAATCAACTGTTTGCCAAGTGTTTCTGCCTACAAAATGTAAAAAGCACAACATAAAATCTTTACACCATAGCAGTGAAAGGCCATGAATGATATTAGGTGAATGCTGCAATAATCCTGAAAAGGCTTTTATATTATTGCAAAATGCTGAGCATTCCACAATGTCATGTGGCTGTCAACAGTTCTTATCAAGGGACATATATTTGTTTTCCCTTCCTTACTGTAATCTGCAAAAAGAGTCAGGGCAATATTATTTTGCAGAGTAGACAGACCAAAAATGAATAAAACGGAAAGCTTTTTTGTAACAACTGAGTTTGTAACCAAACTTAGCTACTGAAATAGCTGTAGTGCTGCGGATACAAGATGGAGTCTTTCTCGTTTTTTGCAACGTGTACTCTGCATGATTCTTTTTTTTTTGCAGAACTCAGCATAAGTTATAATTTCATTACTCACTATCCTGTAATGTACCTCTTCTGTATTTCTTTCTCTGGACTCTGTGGCTATTTTTAAAAGACAGAGGATGGTGTGCAATAAGGATAAAAGAACTCACACCTGAACATGATTCCATTATTCCAAACCGGCATTTTGTTCATGTGTTTTAATGAAAGATTTAACCACAAAATATTGACAGGTGAAGGTGAATATGTTTCTTTTCATGTACGCCAGGGGTGGGGAACCTTTTTTCTGCCAAGGGCCATTTGGATATTTATAACATCATTCGCAGGCCATACACAATTATCAATTAAAAAATTAGCCTGCTATATTTGGTCGAACATTTAATTAACTCACCCCTAATGTGATGGCTGGAACTGCTTCTCTTTGGTGGGGCTACTGAAGCTCCTGATTGGCTTTTTTCATTACTGCTAACACATCGCTACAAACTAGGCACACAGGTTTGCCTTTGACTTCAACAAAAAAATAATCATTTGTCCATTTCTCTTGGAAAGATCGACACTCTGCATCAACTTTTCTTTAATTTGTAGTCGCCATTTGTAGGATGTCACACCATGTTGCCAGCGACGGGATTATTTTGCTTTGATTGCTGTTCTAATTCTGCATCTTGGATTTGGAACATATCCAACATTCGTATCATCGACTCTTGAGGTCTTTTCTGTGTACTGTAATTTCCTTAATCTTCATCTGAGATTCAGTTTTTGTGAGGATTGTTGATCATGGACGTGGATAAAGGTTGTATTGGAGTTATTGTCTGTGTTGACAAAGAAGTCGACAACATCGTCCTCAATCATCGGAGGCAAGGTCACATGAAAGAAATTCTCGACATATTAGATTTAATTTGTGATATGCTGGTAGAGCCATATGACAACAAATAACTTTGTTACACAAATGGAAATCAGTAAAAGTAGTTCCTTTTAGTCTTTGTGAGTATCATAAATGAGAACAGGCTGAAGGTGTTGTCTATGCTGTCAACAAAACCTCACTCTCTGATTAGCAATTGGGTAGTGGTTTTGCTCTAATTTACACTAATTTTGATTTTACATGTTTTCAGCACTTTAGAGACTCTTCTGAACAACTTCTCACACTATGTACAAGAGTTTACATAACAAATAATAACTCCATCATTGTTCACACAGAAATTCATATTTGCAAATACTGCTGGTGCATCTAGACTGTTTTAAAAGTTTTTAGTTTTAAAATGTCTAAAGCTTTTTAGATGTCATACCTAACTACACTTAATTTATTGGATGTGACCAGACTGTCACACAGCACCATGTTAATGTAGATTAATTCCTTGGCATACTTTTATTTGATAATTTTTACAATTGATGTCAAGTGCCTATGCTAGCAATTTTAAAATTTAAATATTTCAAAAAGCATCATAATCTTAAGATAAATAAAACACCATTTAACAAGACACAATCACTCCCAGTGGCCTAAAAATGAATTCTAACTAGACAGTCAGATGCACTATGAAATCTAAATGCCATAATATATTAAGCAAATGTCATTCACAAAGGAGCATTTACAGTATGGTGTGATAGGAAAGAATAAGTACAACTACTTTAAAGCCACTTGATTTTTGAAAGCTGGAACCTACAGTATATATAAAGTTCTGATTTGCAATAAACTTGCATGTGTTTATTTTTTACTTTCAGCAGAACTGCCATAATGTAACGTCTATGAATTACTGTGAATTATCCAGGCAAATGTTTCCATGTGTTATTAAGTACTGCAACATATTTTCTACACAAAAAGGTGCTATTAATATGAAAACTACTGTATGTGCATGTACTGCATACATGTAGATGTCAAGCCTTGAAAAATCTTTCTCAAAGTTTAAAGTGGACTGTTATCAAATGCAGAATTCATAACACATCCCACAGTATTAAATTTGGAAAAATAGAGAGAAAACGTACTTGATTAAATTAACCTAACACAAACCTAAAAAATAAGTGAAAATAAGTGTTCAAAAATGGAAAATATATTGACACACTCTTATGTGAGAGCCAGATAAGGTTGACTAGACAAAATGATATGGACCTGCTCCTCCAACCTATTCTCCCACTGAGGAATTCATCCTTTTGACATACTACAAGCTCCACAGTACACCACAAGAGGGTTATCACTGATTAACAGAGCAATACAGATGCAGCCATTCAAAATGAGCGGGGTACGCTGCGGTACAACGCGGTGGGTGTGTTGCATCAAAACGCATCATAATGCGGTTTACCATATGCAAATTAAATTATGTTAATAGTATCCGGAATCACCTTGTAAAACTGCCAGGAGGAGCTAATAAAGCTTAATGTCTCATGTACAGTATTTGAGTTGTCACCAGAAAACACTCGGTTTTGAGTCCCGATCACTGCTGAGGGACAATCTTTATTCAATTAAGAATTTAAGTTGTATACTCTTTAGACTTTTAAATTTAAACTGTGTATTAGAGCATGTTAATCATTATACATTGTTGGTAGATTTTATGAAAGCAAGATTGCTTAGTTGGACAAAAGTACACAACCTACCACCTTTATCATGAATATTTTAATTATGCAGAAATATTTTATTCATCAAAGTCTTTACCAAAGAAATTACTAATAGTATTAATAATGAATGACCCTTGACAAGCTGTAAACTCAAAGTATTACCCTGGTCCACATTCTTTGTAACCGTCTTTGTAAATGAAAAGACTATTTTTTCATTGACAAAAAGTAACACCACAGCATTTCGTTGATCCGATCATGTATTCGTTTCCAATCATACAAAGTAAATCTTGAGAATCTCTGATTCTCCATGCCTTTCACATGCTTTCACATTAATTCACAGAAAGGGTTAAAAATGATCATTTTTCAAAAAGTATATAAACGTACAGTAATATGGTCAGAAGGAGCACTTAAAAACGTTTCCGAAATAACCACATGTAAGACTCTGATGCTTAAAATTTTTAGGGAGAAATGGAATACTGGTGTGTATTTTTTCTTTAAACTACCAAGACCAGCCATATACAGTATAGTTTACATCATATGTTTATGTTCCTAAATTAATATCGTTTATGACATTCAGATGCATAATGCTCCTCTTTTTTTTTGCTCAGCTACTAAAATTACCCTTTAGTTGTAAAATTCCATATAAATATTCAATAGAAGCGGATTAAAATGTGCACAGTAAAGAGATTAAATGATTAAATCTTTTCACTACCGACCAATGAACCTTTAGGGCCCCTTTCGGTCATTTTTGCCAGCCAATCATGTACCACGGTCCGGCACGGTGGCTCGTGCATAGTTGCGTGTGGTACGGGTTTGTACTGTGCATTTTGAATGGGTGCATCTGTATGTCCCTCACTGATGTCACCACAAACCTGCAGGTTCCTTAAAAGTTATGAGACACACTGTTTGCCAGAACTCCAAGAGATCAATAATGCTGGTGGAACTCTGCTTATTGTGCACTTCTAGTTGGGGAATCCCAGTCACAGTTGGCTGGTGACATGACTCAGTCTTGGGTTTAGAATGTCTGGATAATAGAACTCATCCAGCACACAGAATACACCATTGCTAATTGCTCATCTCTGTTTGTCTTGAAGAAAGAAATCTTAAGAATAGACTGTATGTTACCAAGGTCTTAATCAGACCTCTGTTGACTTTTATGCTTGAGCTGAGCGAGGGATTTTTATAACTCTTGAATGCCAGTGTAAGAGAGCTGACATTTGTCAGATCTGAAATCAAAACTGAGGCTTCTGTTGAACATACAGTCGCACCTCATTTATGCAGGCAGAAAATCCTAATTAAAGAGAGTGTGATCAGATAAAGAAAAACATCAGCACTTCATCTGAATTTCAGTACATGTATTAAAATGTTAAGCATGTTTGGTTATAATTACAAAATGTCTTTGCAAATGCAAATGTTTCAAACACCATTATCTGGTTAAAAGCCACCATGCAGAATTTAATGAAGTTTAATATGACATTAAAAGAGGAAACTGGTATGCTAAAGTGGGTGGCCACTGATTAAACTGTGTTTGCTGTTAGCTGTGTGTTAAGGGAAAAAAAAAACAAATCTTAAATTAATTCCTGAGAAATTTAATTTATGAAAGATTAATACATTTTAACATGATTTTTTCTGACATTAAAATACATATTTAAACATAATATTCTATGATGCTTCACACTTTATTGAATAGTTGATATCAATTATAACACTGATGTCTTTATTAATAATACATTGATGGCTTAGTGGGGAAATGGTATACAGAAATGAGAACATACTGCTAAGATAGATTTGTCTTTGTTAATTTGTTCATGCTGCATTTTGAGTGTTCTGTGAAATAATTCTGTTATGATAAACTAATTTATGTGATAAAGAACTAAATCTATCTCCATCTTTCCTTTGTGACATGTTGCATAGTTCAAAAGCACTGACAGCTATTCATAAATTATAACCTTGGCAATTTTTTCACAGCTAAGCCCAATACAGATGCAGCCATTCAAACCAAGCGGGCGATACCGCATTATTTTGCGGTGCGCTTGACGCAGCCTACCGCGAGTTACTGTAAATTCTCGTATAGTACCTCATAACACCACGTGGTACCGCAAGTAAAATAATAGTATCCGGAATTTCCGCAAGGTGGAGCTAATAAAGCTCAACCTCTCATGTTTGAGCTGTCGCCATCAAAGTCTTTAACAAAGAAATTACTAATAGTATTAATAATGAATGACCTTGGACAAGCTGTAAACTCAAAGTATTGCCCTGGTCCACATTCTTTTTTTCATTGACCGTCTTTGTAAAAGTAACACCACAGCATTTCACAATCACGCATTTGTTTCCAATCATGCAAAGTACAGTAATTTTTCAGAATCTCCGATTCACCATGCCTTTCACATGCTCATGAAAGAGATTGATTTAGGAACATAAACATATTACTGTATGCAAACTGTACTGTATACAGTATGTATATGTATATTTAAAGTCTTTACTGTGCCCGTTTAAGTATTGAATATTTATATGGAATTTTACCACTGAAGGGAAATCTTAGTAGCTGAGCATAAAAAGAATAGCAGCATACTGTAACACGTGTGAAGGCCATAAACGATATTAATTTTGGAACATAAACATACAGTATATGGCTGGTCTCGGTACTTTAAAGAAAACATACACACCAGTATTCCATTTCTCCCAAAACATTTTAAGCATTGAAGTCTTTAACTAACGTGACACCAGAGTCAACAAGCATACTTTTAGAATTTGATTAAAAGAGAATATAATATGGAATCGCGTATCTAAAGAAATTAATAACGATATAGTTATATTCATGTACCGCAACACAAGAATAGTACACGCTGTACGATGTCTGTTGATAATGTTTGTAGGGCTTTTTCAACACTCTTCATACGACCTTGCTGGTGGCGCTGTGGGTTAGGTTCCTGACTCCCACATCACACATTGGGTGTTCGAATCCAGCTGGAGCCATGACTTTTTTTTAACAAACATTTATTTGAAAAAATAAAACGTTTTCCTGGGTCAGAGATGAACTTCACTCGCACCAAACAAATTTATATTTCTAAATATCACAACATGATCGAATTTAAGTAATTTTAATAACAATGAATAGTCACCTATGCATTACAATATAAACATTTATATTGATTTAAATCGCGTTTAAATCCCCTTTATTTAAAACCCATAAATAAAGATGATACTGTTTAGACTTTTAATTATTTAAAACTGTATTACAGCAGCACAATGCACAATTCAACATAAATCGCTATCTTTGTCTTCTGCGTAATAATGTTCACCTCTCTGTCCAGCAATTACCTCCAGTACGTGTCTGTGCCGCGCACTCGCGCACTTTGAATGGCTGCATCTGTACCTAGGCAGAGTATTGAACATTTTCCCTCAACAGGTATAGTACACATGACCTGTCTACAAAAAATGCTGTCAGGAGCTACTCTTTTTAAAGGTGGATAAGATTTTATGTGTGTGAAGTTGCTTCAGGCAGGTGAACTTCATATCAACACGTTGGACAGACAAAACAGAAATGTATTTTTCACAGAAACAGATTAATTCAGATATTGGACTTGACTCTCTTTAGTTCCTGCTGTTTTCTCCTCTTGACTTACACAGGGTTACTATCTCTGACAGCATCACTCTGACATTCCTTTGAGTTGATTAGTGAGCTGTCTGGATCAACCGGGTACTTATCCTTGGATACTGTAAGGAGTGTAGGAGTCAGTGTGTGGTTCAGCAGGGTTGGAGTTATGAAGCTGTCTTGGTGAACATTATTGTTCATAGCACAATGAGCAAATTAGGGGACATATTCTATAGCACAGAGGTGCAAGCTGAGTGAGATCAAGTGAAATATTCTTAGACAGATCAAATTATTATGTTTAATAAAACACATTATAATTTGTGTTTGGGGTTATCATCATGGTGGCAGCGTGGTGATTAAATGGTTAGCATTGCTGCCTCACAGGACAGGGGTCCTGGGTTCATTTCCTGTGGTGTTATCTGCAAGGAGTTTGTTTTCACCTGGTTTTCTTGTGGATTTCTTCTGGGTGCTCCAATTTTTATCCCACAGTCCAAATACATACTGGTTGTTTAAATTGTTTCTTGGAAATTTGCCCCTGGTATGAGTACATTCATGTCTGTGCGTCTGCCCTGCAATGGACTGACATCCCATCCAGGTTGTATCCTGCCTTGAGCCCATTGCTTGCTGGGATAGGCTCCAGCTTTCCCACAACCCTGTATTGAATAAAGCAGTTAAAAACAGATGGATAGGTTCTTTGCACTTGTACATATATTGTTATTTTAACATAGTTTCCCAAGGTATTTATTTATATATAATCTAGATATTTAAACAATTGATCACATTGTTTTACAAGCTTTTTAATATCACCTACTGTAAATGTATTTGAAGTAAGTGTTCAGTTAATTTTCTTTTATTACTTTCATTATTTTATCAAGTATTTTTTTTTACAAAATTATTAATGTTAATATTTCTTTCCTTCCTAGTTTTATGTCTGTTTATTTAATGTAATTAGTCATGTCCTCTAATTTAATGTAATTTTACATGACCAAATTAAGAAAACAGATAGAAGTCTTAGAATTAGTTTCATTCAGGTATTCTTTTTATATTATCTCTGCACTCAGAACATTATAGGGTAAAAAATAAAACATTAATCAGTCTAAAAAAAAAAATAAAGAAAGAAAACATTCCCAGAATAACAGTTTTCACATTACTTAAAAATGTCTGTTGAATATTTTCCATAATAGATTTGATTCCAGAATTTTTTTTTTAAGCTTCATTATCAGGCGCGTGGTGTTATTTTTCTGGAGTGCTTTACATTTTTGGACTAATCCCACAACAATGGAGCTAAGTAATTCACAGGACTATTCACTTTTCAGAAGCCATGTTTAGTTGTAAAGGTGACAGAACACACCAGTCAGACAAAGGTCCCTCCCATTTCTACAGCTAACCAGTAATGTTTCCCTACAGTACGTTAGCTACGATTCAGTGCTATCTGTACTGACTTAATTACAAGTAAAGGTCAGCCACATTGAATAAATATAGACTGTTAATTTAATATTACATCATTAATAATGCTTCAACTAATTATAGTCTTTTCAGTTTTATTGTTGTCTGCCTTTTATTTTTTGTTTTATTATTTTTAGATTATTGTACAGCACATTCAGATTTGAGGTATAACATGGAGCATTGTAAATAAAGTTTGAAAAATAGAAATGGAAAGGTCAAATACAGTACTTACACACATGGCAAAGTCAAAAGGTATCATGTTACTTTTTTCATTACGATTTCAGGAGATTTAGCTCTCTAATTTTGCTTTAACGTGGTAAAACATAAGGACTATACAGTCAACCAACATGCTTATTAAAAGACTCTCCCTCTGTGAGTGTGTGAGTGTTTGTGAGTTGTGCTATATCTGGTATAATCTGAAGGATATCTGAAAATGTAATTTGTCTAAAATGATTTCTCTTTCTTACAGAATCTACCTTCAGGCTAGATTTTCCTTTAAAAGCTCTTCTCCCTTTGACACACTTCCATCTTAAAGAACCATCTCCTAGACAACATTGATTTTAGATCTGGCTACCTGGAATCTTCAGAAGACAAGACATGGATTTAAAAAAGATCTCACATCAGTTATGGTAGCCATGTAAAAGGTAAAACTCACTGAAAGCAGATATGCTTTGAAAACAGGTTATCAGTCACCCTCGTGATGGAAAGTGCCCTTAGGCATACAACACACAATGGAAGTTAAAATAAAATGCAATACTCTCTTACTCACCTAAACCTCCTAGATTTTTTTTGTCTTTGATAAAGTGCATTGGTTGAACTGTGTATCCATGCTTTGGGCTGGCATTTAGTATAGTAGTTAGGCCAGAGCATAGAACTCTTAACTTGTTTTGGGTTCATGTCCCTGCAACAGACAATTCTGTTGTACCCTGTAGCATTGTATTGAAGTGGTTCCAATTCACCCACTGTAAATAGGTAGAAGCATTTCTAGACAATACTGCATTCAGAGTCTCATCTAATGTGGTCATGTACACAACAATCTATGGAGACAGAAATCATAATGTTTATAAAATGTAATATTTGCATATTAATAAAAAGGCTATTCAGTACAGATTTATACATTTTACAAGAAACTGTCCTTTTTAATATGCATGTTTAGTATGACTTTTATGACTATTATGACAGTTATATAAAATAGCAGTTTCTGGAGCACAGAAATATCTCAAATTTATCTGAATCTGTCATAAGATGTATCTTACCTGATTACTGTTCCCTGAGGAAAACACAAATGTTATTTTGTTATTCAATGCTGAGCTATTGTCTAAATTATCCACATTGACATCATTCCAGAAATTGAAAAAAATAAACAGCTGTTAAGGCCAGAAATCTTTAAAAAAAACTATACTTGACATTTTATTTAATATTCAGGGTCATGAACATGGCTGCCAGGGCCCTGGGACATGACTCTCTCATTAATAACAAAATCCTGATATGATCAGATACACTTTACAGCTGCATTGCATCTTTGCATATCTGGAGGGACTTTTTCTTTCTATAATTCTATAAATACAGATTGAAACTTGCTGTGTACCCCCCATACACACCTACAGTATATTGAGTCTTGAATTCTATATTTGAGCCATTTACTGTAGATACAGTACGTGAACAGTGCAAAAGTTATCTGAAGCAGATGATTTTTGGTATGAATATGAATCTTTTCCTGATAGTGGGGGTTTCGCTTTAGCATATTAATTGCTATGGAATACTTCTGTGATGCACTTATATGAGTGTTGTTGACGTTACATCGCAGTGTGGACCTTGAAAATGCCATGGCTGTGAGACATGCTAAGGAATCCTCTCAATAAGCCCAGATGAAAGCAGGCAAGGCGGAGGATGTGCTGAGCAGACAGGCTTCAGACAGAGGACAGGACAATGCTTAACTATCTGGTGCTGATGAGGTTATGACCCAGTAAGTTGGTGCAGATGGCAGTGACCCCCAACCAGATCATGTTCTCACGGCATCGGGAGGTGTTTGAGTCCATGTGCAAATGCTGCCAGTCGCCATTGTGACCAGGGGCTGTGAGCTTGGGCTCGCCCGGGTGTTACAATTTGATTTTTTTTTATTATGGTTACATTTATAAAATTCCTGAATTGGATCTATTAATTTTAACTGCCCTTGACTGACAGCGGCCACGGTAGAGCTTGCCTTCTCCGTAGTGCTCCAGTAAGGGTGGGCGTGACAGTATTGATCACACAAAGGTATACCTCCCATATGTTAATGCATTCTACACTGACCTAACACCATGATTTTATGAAGATGATGACATTCATAAACTTGTTTAAGAACGGAGAATGCAACATTCGACAGAAGCATTCCAGTGCCCTAGAGCATTTTGACTTTCCTGATTTCTGTGTAGGCAATTTTTAATGAACACAAGCCTTTTGTTATTTAGTCTTTGTCATGAACAATACAGTGTTCAGCAAAAATTGTCCAAAGCTATGTCAGGGAAAAGTAATACCCATCAGTGTATGATGAACTAATGCATACATAACAAGTCCCTCTTCTGAGTAATACAAAGAGCGAAACTGGCTTAATGTAGTTGTGAAACATTTTGCATACAAACATTAGATTTTCAGGTTATTTCACTAGCTGATTAGGACCACTAAGGAGCTCCCAAATCTTACTCTTCTGTTCACTTAGCATACCAGCTTTTAATTTACTATTTGGAAATAAAGATAATAAGGAGAAAAGTGCATTAAACAAGACATCAAGTAAATACATCTTGAAATAGTTCATTATGCGTGAATATATACAGTATGAAATACTGTGAAAATTGCTTGAATATTCCATTTGGACTGAAAATTCCTTTTAATTTTGAGATAATTACTACAGTACCAAGAGTAAAATGTGACCTTTCAGACAACAGGTCACCCACAACAAAGTTTGCTTCTATGTCATAATGACCTTGTGTTGACATTAAATGATCAGCTGGATGAAAACCATCTTTTCTGGGCTACATTTGTGATTTCCTTTTAGGTCAGATTTAAACAAACCAATAAAGTAGCTACATACAAAGATGTAGTAATTACCCTACACAACATGATCATTTTATATAAGCTTGATTGTTATTATATAATAGTCATGGTTTAAACACAATGTACAGATTGGACAAATTATATTTTGAGAGTCAAAAAGCATGTTGCAACAGTTGCATAATTTATGTTAGCTTTGAATCAGGCTCTTAAAAATAACACTCATTAAATAATGCATGGCCTGAAGCTTTGTTAATAAGCTTTGTAGCCACAGTAATGTTCTTTCCTACTTTCCTGATAGATTATAGCAGTAGCACATTGCTGCCAAACACTGATCCCTGGGAATACCCCATAGAATATGTGTCAGATATGATTACTCTGTTGTTGCTTAAAACATATTATGTAAAAATATTGATATATTTGAATACTACAATGATAGAGTGATCAGCTATTTTAAAAATCAAACTTTTTTTGATAACACAAATCTAATTATTATCTGAAATCACTCAACCACAAGATCAATAATGTCTTAAATATTCAGTTCTTCCTACGTGTTTCACATTAGGGTTTGATGGAAAAAAAGCCGAAGGCAAAGAGCAGATAGTAATAAAACAGAAAACGACATGGTTCCAAAACACAAGCAAATATCCAATGGATATTGTCTTGAAAACAATCCTATAAGAACCTAAAAAAACCTGCAAAAAAGTAATATCTGACATTTTCTTTGTGCTAAAATGATTTTCATTTCTTCAAATGCTTTTTGCTTCAAATTGCCTTTGGAAAATAGCTTGCATGTACTGTATATACAAAAGCATAATCAAATAATTGGGTTTCAGAAACACTTGAACTCAATCATAAATAAAATGACCTGATATGAAACACATCAGAAGTCTAAATATTAATAATATTTACAAAATGCAGATTTATTTAAAAAGAGCTAAACATTTCCAGGCAACATCATGAAACAGAAAACACAAGGTGATTTAGAAAGTAGAATAAAAATCTGCTACCTACAGCATATCGTTGTGGAACAGGAAGTCATGCAATTTAATTTTATTTATTTTATTATTAGGAGGTGAATAGTAGGATTAATAAGCAATACATTAAATGCATAAAATGACACTGAGCAGATCACTGTCATTATGCAAAGGAAAAAAAATGTATGTGCAGTGTGTGAAATCAGAATCAACAACATGCTAGGAAGGATACATGTATGCAGGTGTCAAAAAATACTACTAGGTTTAGAAAAACAGCCATGATACTATCTGAAAATTCTAATGTTCTGATATGTAGTTGCACTGCTATATGCAAGGATATTTTTTCAATCACCTTTTGCTAAATGTGAGAGACAATGTGACTGTTCTGCATAGTTTTCTCTGTCTCATGGCTTATACAACAAGCATAGCCATTCACAAATTTATAACAGTAAACCAAGGTCTTCTTTCAGCATTTAAAATGTCTAGACATATTATTCTGTCAAGCATCATTCTTAAAACTCCTACAGCCTTATAATTCCCCCCAAAATGACTATGCTGGTAAAATTAATGCAACGTGTTCAGAGAAGATATCAGTGAGGTCAGAAAAGCTTGCTTTAAAAAAAAAAAAGAACAAGGATTTTGAAGTAAACTCTGTCTTAAGCAGCCATGGGCATTCCTGTTTAAGGAAAGGAATCCATTCTCTGTAAAAATGAAAAATACATGGGACATATTGCTCAAGATAAAGAATCATCTAGTTTCTTTTGGGATTTTCTTCTTAGCATCACCCCCTATTTCTGAAAGTTAAATTTGCTTTCCTCATATTGTAGTTTGAAACCAATTATTGAGTCTAGAATTCAGGAATAAAAAAATAAAATGATTTTCACTATTCCAAAACCACTACAATGTGGTTGGGCTCTCTTTGAGTGTCCAGACACTGTCCCAAAAACTCAGATTAAGCATAAGGCTTTTTTTTAAATTCTGTTTTTGTATGTCAATCACATCTGTTTCTTGAGACCTATATTTTGTGTAACAGAAGCCAGCCAGGCTCCCGTGAAGCATAGTTTAGGACCCTATGCAGGAAAAGACGTAGAGGATCAGGACGAGTTGACAGATGGGAGGGGGGTGACGACGGTGATCCGGTGGTCGGGGGGCATGGCGCAGGCAAACAAGTCCAAACAGTCCAAGGGGGAAAACCAGGCGCAGTCCAGAATCCGAAACTGTGTTGTTTAACAAACAAGGTTAAAATCCGAAACGGGATCCAGAACAAGAACAGGGAGTAAAACCAGGGTAACGAGGCCAGGATCTCCAAGCCCTGGACTCAGATTGTAAGGACGACATGATGAAGCCTATTCCGTCGGGTCTCTCCTGGACTGGCTGGTAGGTGGGCTTCTCCCAATGTTGAGCCAGGAATAGCGAGAGAGCCAAGCTTAAATATTGGCAGACTAAATAGGGGGCAGGTGTGTGTAATGAAATAAAATACGAAATGGTCAGAGAGCCCTTAAGAGGAGGGATGATGATTGTGACATTTTGTCCACCTGATACTTCAATGAATGTCTCTGTAAACATTAGCTCTACCTTGAAACTCACAAAAGAGCAGTGAAGTCCAGATATTTTCAATTACAGTTTACACATACTTAAAAAAAAAGAAGAGAAAAACCTTGCTATTTAGAACCTACATTACTAACAATGTCAAGTCATAATTCTAGGCTTATCATTGATTGAGAAATTATTCCATAAGTGGGTGTTGTAAACTATTTTTATATTTTTTATATCCATTTATTCTGCTTTAAAAGTGCCAGTTCTGGGCTTTTCAGAAACTGTGACATTTTTTTCTTCTTTTAAACAGTTTTTTCAGTTCGCCGTTCCATCCTTTGAGAAGTGTCATGAGGGCAAAACATTTCACATTTAACACATATCCCACCTGAGACATGAAATTCTTTACTCTAATATTCAGTACAATGACTCTGCTGTTAAATGTTTTCCAGTAATCACCCATTGTCTCATTTGTACAGCAACATGTGACCAAAAAGTATGTTTTTGATCGGCTAGAATTTTTAAAGCGAGCCTTTTTATTTTTTGTTTTGTTCTCTATGTGCATCTCTTAGAATACCATATTTTTCCAGCTCTTTAGAAGAGATGGTAATTACATAGCACATTTTAAATTGGTTTATTTAATTATTTTTCTTGGGTAACTAAAAAATAAGCACTGCTACAATAAATTCTAGTGACGAATATACAGTAACACCTTGTAATAACTTGTTAAAGAGTGTCATGTGTTATGTGGTAACGTTTTTTTTTTACTGCTAAATGCAACAGAAAAATGTATCATCATTTACCAACAAGGGAACATTGCATTGAAAATTTAGCTCTGTCCAAATGACAATACTCAACTCTGTATTTAAGACTGAAGACACCAGGTGCCATCCATGATGGACAGTGTTTCATTGAACCACATGCAAATGGAAACTTATTACATTAAATAGCAATTGCTCCACAACTCGTTCCAATAATAACAGGTAATATGAAAAATCAGTTGAGAAACTGAGTGGGCTTAGATATTCTCATTTATTTAATAAGATGAACAAAGTATTCAGGAATTCTGTAGTAGGTTAACATTTAGACCTTTTAAAGGAATAAGCCTGTATATTGGTTCTATATTTAAAGCCTGGCAGAGGTACATCTTAAAAATGACAACACAAACATAACAAAACATTTTTTAATGTCTTCATTCTTGAAAAGAAAAAAAATCAAACTAAATCAAGATGGCTCATCATTATTAAAGATGTAAAGAAAATAAATTTGCTATCAAAGCTTTTGAAAATAAATACATATTAAAATATTGACTGAACAACTGCTCTGTTTCTTTCTAAATTATTTGCACTTTTTATCATAAATATGCTCTTCTGTGCCCCAGACTGTAGCTCATAATGTAATAGCCTTTTTCTAAAAGCTTCATCTCACATGGGGAGAAAGAGTTCTGATGTGATTATATCATTTCTTGGAGCAAGATTTATGTAATTTATACCCATTAATTTAAATCTTAGCAGAACAGCAAGAGAAATTAAGTAATCAGGAGCTTCCTATTATTCAACCTAAAGTTCACCCAACCAGAAAAATCAATGAAGTTGAAATAAAACCATGATATATTGTTTATTATGAGTTAAGATTGATATTAATGGATTTTGTAATCAGAAAATGTGTTCCCGGCCAGAGGTGACATCACCAAGTTACTACTTTCAAAGCATAGATAACCTCTTTGACCTGTCTCTGGAAGCAGTAGGGATGGCTTCATTTTTAATATATTACACATCAATGGTCAGGTATAATAAATGGTATAATAAATGAAAAAGACCGGCATTTGTTAATAGTTCTCCCGGGGTGTTCTCAGGAGTTATATGGATACCCCCACTTCATTTTTTTCAGCTATACAGTATGTGACTAATCTTTGTCTTTGTCTTGAATATGTCGTACTGTATATCTGGAATTAAGACATGTCACATTGGTAGGTTAATTTCTTCACTTAAGTCTTTTAATATTTGAGGGGAAACTGTTGAAACAACTGTTAAAATTCCTATATGGAAGGCCAGCTGTGATGCTCTAATCTCTTAGGTCTTACTATTTATCGGATGATCTACGTTATCTATCAATATATTCTTCCATCCATGTTAAAGAAAAGTCTTGAGAAAAGGTCAGAAAAATCAAAACTTAAAGACGCAAACACAGAGTTTGTGGTGTTAAACAAAATGAATCTTTACTGGATTAAACTCATCACCCAAGCTAATCCTCAGACATTTTTTCTGCACTATATTCTACAGTATGTTTTTCATCGGAAGACCTTAATGATTTTTTTTTCTGTTTATCTATAACACTACACACATAAACTTTTTGACCTCATAAAATGGTTCTCTCAATTGCCACTTAGATCTGCTGGAACTAAACTCTTGCTAGCTTACAGCCTTGAAGCTTTGTGTGTTAGCTTACTTTCTACAGGAATGGAATGATTTGTCCCGGTTCTACAATAAGATTTGATTTAGTTCAATTGTAGAATCTGACAGCAACCTCTTTATGTGTGCATTGGGGAGATTAATGCTACAATTATGGTTTTTGTCATTTTGTCTTTCTGTTTTAAATTTTGCTTTTTGATTGGGCATGTGAGCTTCATTGAATCCATTCATACATTTTCTAAACACTTCATCCTATACAGGGATACAATATATATTCTATAGTATACTGTGGCTCACCTGCAAACCTGCAAGACAAACAATGTGTTACATTCCACATCCCCCCTCTGATCCCCCTCTTTCTGTTATGATTAGTTTTTTTATTTTCTGGTGTGGCTTGTTTGTATTTTGGTTAAAAGCCTAGCGTCTCTGCAGTTCCTGGCTCAATATTGGAAGATGGACGCCCCAAGGCTTGCCTGTTCCCCAAGCTCGCGGGTAGCCCAGGTGCAAGCTTTATTCCCTGGCGTTCTGACCATCTGGGACCGGGGCTTGGAGCGCCTGATCCCATTATGCTTTTAGTTCTTTGTGTTCCCGGTCTCGGTTCCCCTTCCCGGGAATTTTAAGTGTATTGTCTTGGATGAATTTCCCGACCTTTGGATTACGGACTGCACCCGATTTATCGTTTTGGACTTCCCTGGACTTGGTTGTTTTCGCATTTTCCCCCCATGCACTGGATCACTACAGTCAACGCCCCCTGTCTGTCATCCCTCCTAACCCTGCTGTACATTCCCCTGATTTCCTTCTCCAGTCTTTTCTGGATTATACCGTCCCGCATAGGGTCTTTAACAACGCACTTTACGGGAGTCAGAACCCGCTTCCATGACACAATGGGAGCAAGACAAGATATACAGGATGCCAGTCCATTGCAGGGCTCACACAGGAACAAACACACACACACATTCACGCCATTTTCACAGAATCAGCACTGCTAACCACTGCACTACCAAAGCAGCCTTCATGAAATTCATCCAACACAATTCATGTGAAATCACAGATCATGCAAAGAAAATAACATTGAAAAGCTAAACAGGTTTGGCTAGGTTAGGTAGTAATCAAATTTATTATGAGTTCACTGCATTTCAACAGAACACGTGAAACCTAATGTATACCTTGTGGAGTCTATATCATCAATGTTCACCAAGACAGACACCAGAAAAGACAAACTATTGAACTCAGATGTACGTATGATCTCAGCTGTAAAAACTGATGAAGATAAAGATGTTATATTGGATTTTTGAAAATATTAATCATTCGGTATAAAAGCTGCCCATGTTAAGTTCATGGACATTAAAAAAAAAAAACCTTTGTATGTAAAAAATAAATTACCTGTACTTTCTGTTTTGAAAAAAAAAAACGAACATAGTAAAACTTAAATGTATATATGTATAATTCCTAATCATATAGTTAGAACTGGTTTTATGTTTTTAACTTTGAGAGAAATAATGCCTTTTTTACATTAGACACCATATACTGTAGATCTGATTAAGAGCAATGATTTATTTTTCTCAAGCTGCTATTCATCATTTAGAATCAAAATTATCCTCCACCTTCGTGAAATATTCATTATTGCTTGAATTTACATGAAATGGGTTTTAGCTACCATTTTCTTTTAACTTTTTTTTCCAATCTGTCATGTCACTGAAAAAATAAAAGGCTGTGAGCTGATGATTGTTACAAATCTCACTCTCTATCTTACTTGCTTTATCCAATATTGATGGAGTAAAGCAAAAATACAGGTGAAGCAGAAAGGAAATGCAAGTGAATGGAGGTGGCTTACATTATAGGATAATTTCAGGAAGCACACATTTATTTTTAAAAGATTAGATTGAATATTGGCAGGCAGGTTACATTAGATTTGCAAATGGAATATGTTAAATGATTCATTTTACGTAACTCCTTAAACCCAGGGGCATCTGAGATATTTACAGCAAGGCTCAAGAAATTAAAGAAAGCAGAGCATGACAATTGCATAGAAATGCTTTCCCCCCTAGCTTTGAGCATTTGTAATTTTCTTCACTAATGCTTTCTTTTCAGACACAAACCTAGCTTTGTTCACGTTTTCTCACGTCCCGTTTCATTTTCCTGAAGCACTACAGAAAAAAGTATTAAAAATATCTTAAAAGATGGTTTGAGTGTTTACTATAAACTTCATTAACCAATATTTAATTATTTGTTTTGTCATTTCTTTTGTAGGAGGTTTATATTTTGCAGTCATATGTACATTTTTAACATGATACAGTTGTTATTTACAGTATATAAGCATTAATGATCGACAAACAAATTTGAAAGTTTACAAGGTTGAGTTTTATTAACAAAATATGTTGACATTTCAATTTTGCTGGGTTGGTAGAAATCTTTCAAGCTAAACATAATGGCTAAATATATGCACAGGACAGTGTAGGACACTGAGAATATACCGCAGATATTTATAGAATATTAATGTTAGTCTTTATAATAAGCACACATAATAGTTGGTAGGACATTTCTCTGGGTTTAGACAAAAGCATAGTTTCAAGAACCTTAAGAAATGCTTAGTCATCAAAAGATGCAATTTATCATTAGCCCATGTTTGATGAGTTGTGTTTGACATATCTCAGATATCCAAGGATATCCCATAAAAAACATTTGATTTCCTATATATTTTTGTTTCAGTGTTAACTCTGATAATCTGCTCAACATATGCTGTGAACCCACTAACCTTCTGAAATTTTTACAAGTTCCATAATGTTTGTTGGCTGTCCCTTGGGGCTTTTTAATCAAAAAACCATCAAATGAAGAGAATGTAAAAAGAAAGAACAGAGAAGCTTTTTAATAACTGACAGGTGGAAAATAAAGTGAGAAGAAAGTCTGTTTCATCAGCATCTATTGCCAAAGAAATCAAATTAAAAAGCATATAAAGAAAACAACAATAAGACCAACCACAAAAAAGATTAAAAGAAAATAATTTGCTAACAGGAGCATCAGTGTGAAAGACAAGTGAAAGACAGCTTGTCATAAATGTGAACAAAGCTGTTTTGCTACATCTGAATCACTGGAAACATAATAAGAACCAAAGCAACTAAAACATTAAGCTGTCTTTTCATTTTATTTTCAGAATTTCAAACAAGAAAGGAAAAAAAATGTTAATCAGTGAATAGAGGAATTCAAGTAGGTGTATCAGGGAAACTTCAAAAGGTGCCGTGTGTCTCAGAGGTAGCTGGTAATATGAAACTAATTAAAATAGCAAAATAATGTTTTCTGTCAGTAACTAGTAAGTTTGATATGAATATGCACATCTCTCATACGAGGTGTTGTTCTGTGTTTGAATTTCATTTTGAGCCACCTGGTATAAAATAGAATGCTCCCTAAAACAGAAAGTGAGGACAGTAAGAATATGACACATTGTATTCTTAGAATAAAAAATCTGTGTATGAAAAAAACTGTGTATAAAAACATGTGTATGGGTTAGTGAAATATATTTTTCAACATAACTCTAATAAATTTGTTAAAAAAGCTTAAAGATGGTGATTTGATTTTACTCAAGATATAGTCCATTGACTTTATACAGCATATTTGCTCATCTCTAAAACAGAACTAATTACAGAGGTTGATTGAAGTTGAGCAAATTTAATGAAGCTCGACATTTTTCATTTTCAAGCTGCAAAATATTTCATTTTATATAAAACACTGTATATGTAATGCTGTGTGTTATATGAAACATGATAGAAGCTATTTGTGGTTAACTGGGATTCACTTGTTCAAAACACTTCAAATTATTGTAAATGATTTTCATTTTCAGTGTTTTTAGAATTTTATATTTTTATAAATAACCTGAGCCTGTATCCTGGAAGGAAGATTCTCTTTTTAAAATAAAAAATCTCCCCATAATCATACAGTATTTACATTCAATAAAAAAATAAAATATTTCATTTCAGTACGCAGTACAATGATCAAAAATAGGATAAGAAATTAGCAGGGGGTGTACTGTAAATTAATAGACATTCTGAATTGCTTCTGTCTTTATTAGCATCACTCTTAACTTTAACTAAATGATTCCCACGTTAGACACCACATGACAAGTGTCCACTGTATTTTTTTCATTGCAATTAATATGCATTAATTTGTGGTCATATAACCACAAATTAATGCATATTCGACTGCTTCTACATGGAAACATCCATACTTCAACAGTGAAGGTGCAATGGCTTGGCACTTCCTTGAACAGTTATGATATCATTCCTTTTCAGGGAAACAAATATTTGTAGGTAACCCAATGTTTTTCGGTACAGCATATTCTCCTCAGTTCACCTATTCACCCATTTACAGTGCACCTTTGTCACACAGGTCACTTAGCCTGAGGTTTAAACATCATGACATTTTTCATCATGACCATCGTGATCAAAATGACATCATTGTGATGTCATTTTGACATCATGACAATTCTACAATGTGTGGTAGAATTGACCTTAATGTGTAACTCCCGAATAATGTTCGAGTTAATGAGGAATAACGATATCCAAGAATCACATGCTAATTAAATATTTAAGTATAATGAAATTTGGCTTGCCTGACTGAGGGTCAGTACCCTGGTCAAAGAGCAAGAAAGTTAGCAGCGATATGCAGAAGAAACTCAATCAAAAGGTAGCTGCAAAGGGAGAGGAAAGGTGCAGAAGACTAAATGTGTAGTGGAGAAACAATGCCAGTAATGATTCTGATTTAGAACAGCTGGGCAGAAAGTGGCTTGGTTGTTCTCATCCCTCCCAAACCCCCAGGTAAGAACTTCCACATAAAGAGAGAAATGTAAACTGTTAGGAGAGTTATCAGATTAAGTTTCAGTAAAGAAAATAATTTTCAAGACGTTTTAAAAGTTACCTCTTCACTGAACTATGTGATCAACTATTTATACAGAATAATGAGATTTTTTTTTATTTTCACAATTATTAATATTACTCATGTTAAGAGTACAAATTCACCTAGTTAGATAATTTAATTAATACTATCTACTGCAGAGCTGTGTTTGCTGAATTCTGCAGAGAAGCAAAACCTACAGTATTATTCCAATCCAATTATGAATCCAAAATAAAATGACTAGTTTGGACTTTTCTTGAAATGTTTTAAATAGTCAAAGCATGTATTGGAAAAAAGTAGTGGGTTAAAATATGTGGAACTGACACAAGGACACATTTCATTATTTTAATTGACTACTTAAACCAAGTACTTTGTATTCACTTCTGGCACTTAGTGTTTGTGACACATAAAAAAACCCACAATCAATTGGAAACCAATCACTTTGTCTGTAATTCCATTCAACAGGGAATCAAATCTTTTCAAAATGACCTGTAAAACTCAGTAGCAATACATCTATTAAAGGGCTATCAGATTCTTCATGATTCCTGTTAGAGACATTGGGAGGTGTTTAGGAAAATACTGCATATAGGATTGGACAGATATAATTAGACAATTATAAACATGTGTAATGCTTTCTTGTGTGTAAATGCAAATACAAAGGGAACTGACTGGAAAGATTGAGGAATTCAGTCTCTCAAAGAGGACTGGACGTTTGTGGAAAAGCCAAACATACAATATTGTGAAGTTTTGAACCCTCAGGTTTTGACCTTTAGATGTACAGTATACAAGAACCGTGGAGAAGTTTTGACTCCACAAATCGCTTCAAGAGGAAGAGTCTTTTGAACTGTTTTCTTTGTTATATACTTATAATTGGGAAACTTTTTTGTAAGATTTCCTTCAGTTATTAAGCATTAGAGCCAAAACTAGTTGGTAGTACCTTTCAGCTGAAAAAAAAAAGAAGAAAAAATATTTCCAGCCTCTCTCAATGGGATCAAAGCCAGCTGCTAGTAACTGATAGAATTAAAGTCAGCAGCTAACAAATGATTTACACAGTAAACAAGCTCTTCCTTACATGAAAAGGGACATATTTATAGTGAAAAAAATCAAAACAGAGGATTAAAGGGTTAGGAGCCCAGGCATGTCAATCTTCTGCAGAATTCTTTTCATTCTTTGGCAGGACTACAAAAAAGCAAGTATTCCTGGAAACAGGCTTTGGGCTTCCATGACAACCAATACAAGTGTTATGAAAGCAGCGAGATTGCTTATGACAGTGTTAGGAGATGATACACTGGAAGGTGACACAAAAGAATCTAATGTCACTCAGCTGTGAAATGTTTTTAAATCTCATCTGTTAAAAACACTATATTCTAATAAAAAAGAAAAATCTCAAAAGCCATTTTTCTTTCATATGTATCCTATTGAAGTAAAACTCAGAATGTTTCACCTGTGTAGATTCTTATCTCTCTAAGCCATATGCTATACTGCTGCTTCTGTTCTCCAGGCTTGTAGAAATTGCAAGATGAAGATTCACTTTTAAAAAGTAATGCATAAAGGCAAAGCAATGGGAGGAAAGAATTAAAGAAAAAGAGTTTTCAAACTGACGATATACAGACACTGCTTACAAAAAGCACTAAACATTTTGAGCAAGTGTACAAAGTGGCTACTCTGATCATCTTGCAATATTCCAGATGTTGTGTCCTAATCTGAGATGCAGTTTATTAAGCCTTTTAGTTTAACAGAAAACCAGAAACTTTTGCCTGTTTGACATTCCATGAACTATTCAAACATAAACTATAATATTGATATCAGCTATATTATAGTTGCTGAAATTACAAACACATTAGAGATAGGTATATATTTAATTACTAATTAAAATAATTTAAAACAAAATAATAGTTTGTAGGTTGTTAATTTTCAAAGCTAGTTTAGCATTCTCTATTTGATTTTCTTTGTACTAGTTGTACCTGGTGCATTTATTTGACAGATGTAGTCAATGTCAAAGGTAATTTTCAAAAAAAAGGTCTAGGGTTTCTTAAGGTCTAGGGATAACACATTGTTTCTTTGTGTCCTCCTGTTATACCTTAATAAATATCCTCAATATTAATATATCCTAAACAGTTCTTTTCATGTAGGTAAAAGTCATCCAGTGCTTCACTGCAATGTGATCTTGCAGCGACATTAATTCAGGGGCTTAATGTTTAGATTTTCTCATCATACATAACTGGTATTGAGCAAAAATATTTAATGAAGTCACCTGAGCTCTGCACCCCTGATCTAATAAAGTACTACCTGAACACTCTGCAGCTGGTAAAGTGACTCTCCTATCTGACCCCTATCTTCCTATCACTTTCTGAAAAGTTTTTCAGATAATAAAAGCACTCATTATTCTTAAAAATGTCCCTAGCTGAGATTAAAATGAGCAATGCAGTTATCTGTCTCTGATGCAGTCCATTCATCTGGTTTGAAAATGTATGATCCTAAAACAACCCAATTGATTAAAAATTCTGTTAAATTAATCTTCTTTAATGATGGATCTTTTTAATGCAATTTTTCTATCAGGAGAAGAAATGCTATTCAAATGGTATTTAAGTGACCATGCATTTCTGGCCATCCTAGGGTTAGGGTTATAAGAATTTGACTGAGTGTACAGTATACTACTGGTTCCACGTGAAATGTCCAAATTGAGGGTTTACCCAATGGAATGGTTTGTCTTAAGGGTTTTAATTTGACTCATTTTTTAATACAATTCCTGAACAATCTAAAGCAATGAAAACAGCCAAAATCTAGCCAAAATTTGAAGATGGGAGACAAATCACTCTTCCTACAGTTCACCTGGGCCCCAAAAATGCAGCTATGATATTAATATGTTTTGTTTTTCTTAAACTAAGAAAACATGTATAAAATGCAAACATATTAGTCCATATCACAGTTCGTCTTTGGGATGATGGCTTTTTTTGGGAACTTCTGTCCAGCATGCTGAAAAGCTTAATAAAGTTTTATTTTCACTTTCAGCTCTACTGTCTCAGGATTGGCAATATATTATCTATATTATTATCTATTATCTATATTGGCAAATAGTTCTGAATTCAGATACACCCTATGTCTGTAAGCATTATATAATCATGCCCTAAAACATTAAAAATATTCAAAATAATGTTTTTGTTTTAATTGAGGAATTATATATATTGCCTTCTCTCATTTAGTGAAACGTATCTTGCAAATTTTATAAATCAGTTTGAATTAATTAATTTAATGAGCAGCATGAGATTATAAATGATGTTTATATGCATAGTGTACTTAATATTGCACTGTTGTTTTTTATTAATCTTTTTCATCCTCAAAACACTGTTTATTACCATAAACAACATGTAAAGTTAAACAATTTATCAGAAATAGATTAATTTTAAATTTGAAACTTAAAATTGTACCGTAAGTTTAAGAATGCTTTTTCTCAATTGGCTGAAAACTGTGAACCCACATTTTGTCACCAAGAAGATCTTGCAGGTGTAAATTATGAATTCTCTAAATATACTTTCTGCAGATCGTATCAATAGTTTGTGCTTAAGTATATAAACTGTTCCACAGTGGTTCTCAACTAAGTTTGGATTTAAAAAATACATTGCTTTTTTCACAAAATCTTTAACTGTATAATTTTGCTAACAACACTTTTCAAAATAGATAAGCAATCTGCTTTTGCAGCTCTCATTAGATGGTACTAAAATTATTTCAACTGACTGTCAAGCTTATATTTAACAAAATTAAAATAAAAAACCTTTGGTCCAATTAAACACCACTGTTCACTGTTTCACCTTGAATAAGAAATCCCAGAAGAAAATCTTATAAAGATTTTTTTCCCCTATTAATGTTTACTGTAATAAAATCATAGTTTTCCTATAGTTGTATTTTATTGTGACCTTGAACTTATTGTGATTTCTAATCTTTACCATGCTATTACCTTGGTATACTAAGGTAAACCTTTATAATGGTCAGTATTTATTAAGAAATCACAGCAACACATACTGTAACATACAGTACAGTATGTACATATGTGCTGCTATGGGGTTACACCTTGTGGCATTTTGAACGGCATCTGTATTGACCTTAATTATTTAATGTGGCTCCCTCAGGCACCTTAACAAACATGAGAATCTGTCTGACTCATTCTCATTGGTTGAGATATCAACCAAATAGTTGATCAGGGAGCACCCTGCAGTCTTTAAAAGGGTTGTCAGTAAAGCATCATGGGAACTAGTTGTTAGTGCAAGGCAGTAAAGAAGTGATGTTATGTGATATTTTAAGACTGAAAATCAGTTGTAGCTAAAGAGCACAACCGACGTGGCTGTATACAAAACACAGGTGAATTTGGCCTCTAGACGTCTTAGAGAAGAGAGAAGAGAAAGGGGAAGGGGTGTATTATAAAGGCAATTTGGACTTAAACAGTTTCCTCATTTCCACACCATCAGGATTCTTTGTGTTTCCAATGAAAGAAACATGTCTAATTACTGCATATTGAGTTCAACTTTTTTATCTACATTTCCTTTTTAACTAATGTCTAGGTGAAAAGCCATTAAATGTTGGTGGTAAATTAAAAAATCTATTTAGGTTAAAATGTTAATTTGAAACTGTGCAACCTCAAAATGACTTTTAATGAAAATGTGTTACACTGTGATTGCAAAGGAATCCATAGACTTCCAATTGCTGTATTGTTATATTCTGTTTCCTATATTCATTGGGTATTCCAATTTACCCATACTATAGACTCTCTTCTACAGTATAGGAGAGCCTTGGTTATTGTTGGCATTGGAAGAAATGAGAAGGAAAATCAAGAGTAAAAGGGTGTTTTTCGAATGATGTTTAATGTAAGAGGTAGTCTGTTATGTATTTTAATCCTTATACATCAGTTTTTACAATGTTGTTGAGCTGGTCTTTATACAGTAGCATCTACTACTATCCATACTCACAGTTTTTCTATGAGTACAGATACAATGATACAGTAGTACAGTGTTGAATGTACACCCTCTACATAAAAACAGATATTAGAAGGAAATGTTTCTATGCTAACAATCTGTATATATTTCAGTTTGCCATAATGTCATTTGCCTCAGAAGCGCATTCCAGTTCATCCAAATAGAAAAAGAATTGTCACACTTTTTTAAATTAATTTTGTATTTTAGACTCTTCTTTTTATATATATTTACAGTTTATGGGTATGTGTAGATTCAATGCTACTAAATTTATTGTGGTAAAAATAGTCTGACAATTTAATTCTTTATCTGGCTCAAGTACGAATGTGTGGGTAGCAGGAGCTGAAACATAAATGGCTGATGAAATTGGCTTTGACATTTTAACAGTAGATTGTGTAATTATTATATGGTCATGGGGCACCGGAAAGGTTAAATTCAAAAAGCAACTTCAATTAAGAGTGTGAGTTAGAGGTCAGGAGCTTGAGTCTTGTCTGGTGTAGCTACTAGCAGAAAGAGAGTGTGGTTTCTATGATTAACCACAGCCAGGATGGAAGGTGAGCAAAGGTGCTCACAGTCCAGTGAAGATGCCAGGAGAGAAAAGGAACAGGATATACTGTAGTGAGAATCGCAATCAAGTTGTTTTAGTTGCATTTGACAAATCAGCATTTTCATCCTGTACAAAATACCCCTCACCATCTGGTCTATTGGAGAACCCCTACAGAGATCTTACTAATTAACTGGCTGACATGAAAAAAAATAAAATGCTTATTTAAGAATGTGTTTAAGCCAATGTTGAATCAATTAATTAGGAGTTAAAATCTTTAATGCATGATTACATTTTAGAGTCCGGTCTGGCTTCACAATATTTTCCACCCCAAGTGCTCAAAACACAGGTGGAGACAGCATTTCCAAAATACCATGTCCGTGTTATGATCCTTGCTCAGACTGAGCCCAATTTCTTTCTGTAATAATGTAAACCTGCATGGACATACTGTATTTGCTCCCTCTAGAAATAGTTTTATTAAAATGGTGTGGTAGCTGTGCTTGTTGAAATGATGCAAATATTTTAATTATTAACAAGCTAAATTAAACAAAAACAGACTCAAAACCTGCCTGAAAGCCAATTAAAGCAATTGCATCACTGTTTCCTCAATTCTGAGGGAGAAAGGTGTAAAGGAACCCTGTAGCATGTCAGTGTAAAGCACTATCAAATTATACATTACTCTCTGTGATGGTAACAATTATACCAATCACTGAATTTATCTAATGGAACAAAATTTCTGTTTTTATGTGAGGATAGTCTTGTTTTCACCAAATGGAACCATCCTTCCTGGAACTATGCAAAGGAGTGATATTCACCCTCAAATTAAGCTGCTAAAATAATTCAATAGTAATTAGGTGGCATACTGTATAAGGCAAATCTCTCAAAACGTTAATGAATTACAGTTTTATTTTACAAAAGATTACATCCATGAATGTATACATAAACAGTGTGATACCCAATAGGTTGGAGGAGAAGACAATTGATTGTAGAAATTTGTTTTCAAGTTTTAACATTTTCATAAACTAAGTCTGTTAATTCTGAATTAATTTGAACATTTCTTTTTATTTTTACCTGACTCTTGAGTTTCTGTGTGTATAATAAAGGTGTACTGTATCTACAGTACATATTTTGAGAACACTACCAGTCAGTGTGCAACAATTTAGAGAACAATAACATTCTCATCAATAATTTATGCCACATTGAATAACATGCAGTATCATGTACTGGCGTAAAGAGTAACTAAGAACTAGAATTGCATTAACATGTCCTTTACGATTGTTATTATCATGACTAATTTCTTTGTTATTAAAGTTTTTTCAAAGGCTCATTATAAACAATATTTTTTACTATTAAAAAATGAATAGAAGGTTCTACATTTTTTCATTAGGAGAAAGACATGAGCTCAAAATATTTAAAATAAAATTATATCATACAGAAAAGAAGTTCTCCAAAACCTACAAATCAACACCCTTAGGATACAGAATTGCTTCTCTGTTCACAAAAGATCAATGTTGTCTGCAATATCTCTTGAATCCATTACAGATATTACTGTGCAGGGTATTGCTATGAACTGTTTCTCTGATTTATTTTTAATATCAGAATACCCTGCGGGACATACAGTTTTCTGTTCTTAAAATTGGGAGAGAACCCAGAGTTTATCCAACAAGTTAAATACAGTAGATATGGGACTTGACCCTGCAGATATGTGTGCATTGCATAGTGTGTTGACATTTCCAATTGTTTGTTTCTTTGCTCTTCCAAATTTACTCTTGACGATAAGTTAAAGTGGAGAAAGTCAACATTATCAGAGTTTTCTTACACTTGTTATGATATCAGACTAGATTAAATATTCTTAAAATAATCAGACCTCCATCCTCTTACAGATTTGCCAGATTAAATACACACTGTGAGCAGTGATTGCCAGTTTATTTCTAACACTCCAACCTCAAGAATGTTCCTTCTGTTAACAACTGTAAACCAAGCAAAGCCTGTTCGAGTTAGGCCTAGAAACCTGACACTGTGAGAAAGATAATAACTAAACTGAAAAAGAAGTTCTTGAACTACCTCAAACTACACATGTGATGACAGTCCAATCTATCTGAGGTGTCGGCACTGTATTCCCAATCTTCTGTTGCTGCATAAGATACAATTAAAGGCCACCAAGTATAATGAAGTTGTAATTTCTCTTTCTCTCTTCCTCATTACAAGTGCCTGCTTATAATTAAGAATCTCTAAGCTCATAAATTACCTTTAATTAACACCATTTATTTATATCCCAATTATTCACAGAATATCTCCTGCTCATTCACTTCTGTGGTGGACAATTATTAAACACAGAAGGTTCTTTCCAGAGCCATAAATTAGTCTTTTGTTCACCTTTTTTTAAAGAAGTAACAAGGCAGCATTGCTAACCAGCAGCAGGAAAAATGCAATGAATTATGTTAAGGAAAGAAAAAATTGTTGACCTTATTAATTTCTCTAGCTATCTTTAATAATTGCATTATAAAGACTACATAGCATCCAATTACCTTATTCTCATTTTGTCCTTATATTATTTTTAGTTTATTATCAATACCATGTTATACTTTTTTATTAACTGGGAAATTAATTTTAATACCTGCTTTTACATACTGTGTAACTGTCCATTTATCTATTATGAATGTGAAAACTATTGCACTAAAAGAGTCTGAAATATTGGGTGTACTGTCTAATTGGGTGTACTGTGTAAGGATTCTAGATTTTATATGAAATTTATATTTTAGTATGTTTAATCCTGTGTAATCATCATAAAACATGATGTATAATGAAAAAATATATTTTGTTCCACATTTCTTATGTAATATAAATGACAGTTTTATTTTGATGAGTTACATTATCTTGTGGGGAGGTGCATGGGGAACATCTTGGTTTGTTAAATTGATAATTCATTTGATGTACTGTACACCTGAAAGCTAGTTTTTGCACTTAGATCGCTTGTGATATTTTATTAAATAAAGAAATCAATGTAATGAAAAATGTTCACATGTGGGAGTAGAACAATTTCTGTCAGCAACAGGGGAGTGTTGCTCTCTAGACTGAATTTTTAAAATATGTTTATGGATTTTAATTATAGCACATAATATTTCCTGTGGTAAAAGCATCCTATGTTCAAAGTTTCATTTATTCCCCTCACTGGTGCAATTGAAATAAAAGTGTGTGTTTCTTTTTAATTTTAAATGTTATTTGAGTACACTTCATGGTTTGCTCAATTGATGATTTGTTTGATGTACACCTAAAGTGTGATGTGGTATCCTATTGTAACGCTCCGGGGTTCAGGCGGGCGCCCTTGCCTTTGCTGCTAAAGTCGGCCCCCACCGTCGGGGACCCGAACCCGTGACCGCCAGCGTAGCTCAACAGGGACCCAGCCGCTTGAGCTAAAGGAAGATCTCCCGTCAGCCCAGGGGCTGCGGGCCCTGCTATCACAGGGGAGGGCGGTGACGTCACCACTCTGGTAAGCCGGCTCTTACACACTCAATGGTGGCCGTATGCGTTACACTATGATGGACCGGAATCCTGTAAATAATGTATACCAACTTTCACCCGTTTCTGTCACAGATGTTGGGAAGGGCAAGCCGTGGTATGACAAGGAGAGTAGTAAAGACCCTATGCGTAGCGGTGAAAGGGGCAACACACAGGATAGCCCAGCCTCAGGGGGTCAGACGATGTCGGTATAGAACCCTATGCCCTCAGCGACCTGGTGCTAGGCGGGTCTCAGGACATCTGTACCCTCAATGCTGAGCCAGGAGCAGAGCATACACAGGAAGTAAATAGGCTACACAACAAGACACAGTGGAAAGACATGAATAATCACAGGGAACTAGGAACAGGACAGAAGTAGAGCGCCCTCTAGGTGTAAAGGGCGTGACAGTTGCTTGCTGGAATAGGCTCTGGCACCCCTGTGTCTATATTGGATATACAATACAGTAAATTGGATGTATTGGATATTAAGCTATTAGAAAATGAATGGATGTCTGATATGAATCTGGCAGAAAATCCTCTACCTTTCTATACTGCAGATTGGAAACATTACAGTCCTGTTTAAATAACGTAATGCCTATTTTGAATGAAAACATAATTAGTTTCCAATGAGGCTGTTTCAATATTTTAATTAAGCTGCATCTTTCAAAGAAACCCAATAAAATACTTTTACAAAGACCTATACACCATGAAATGAAGCAACATTGTGGATTCTATGTTTGTTTCAACAGCAAATATGGTGATTTGTTCTTATCCAATTATTAGGCTCAGAGGAATATAGGGCATTTATTATGTTTACTAACACGAGTTCCCATTATTTAGAAAAAAAGAGCAAGAGGTCAGACAGTATAAATGTAAGGCTGAATCCTACCGAAGTTAGTCTCTGGGACATTTAATGAGCTGTCAAGTTTATGACGCATTGCTGTTTTCCCACTAATGGCCTGCAGATCGAAAGGAACTACTTCAGGGTTCCAGAAGAGTTTCACCTTAAGACATGGGCGCCCAAGACATTTTGAGTAAAGACACGTGAGCAAAATCTCGGTGACTTTAAAGATTCATTTGTTTCAATAGAACTTATTAGTGAAAAAAACTGCTTTTCTTGGCAGTTGAAGTGTGGCTGTAATTTGAGTTTGGAACTTTCATACTTTAGTTATGTAACAAATGACTGTAATCTGCATTGGAAATTTCACCTCATCCCTCTAGCCTTGGAATACATGTTCAAAGCTCTTAAGCAACACTCTTGCTATGGTGTGTAGAGGTGAATTCACGTGGGTTTGAAGGCAGCATTGAACATCTGTTTTTAAAAAGGCACAGTGCAATCTTTGCATTTGGTGTGGGTATGTGTAGGCCCATAAAATTCAAATAAATTACAGAAAGGCTTTCAAATATCTTTGTACTGCAGTTCTTAAAAGGTTGCACTTAAACTGCAGGAGACATGTTTCCTCTTGAAAAATAAAGCAAACACCATTCACAAATAGCACTTCACCTAAATTATGATGAATTTATTTTCATTCTTTATGGATGATTTTTTTATGTTTTGCAAATATGTTACCAATTATTAAATACAACAGCGACATGGTCATAGTTAAACACATTTGGATATGCTGAAAATCTCTTGTACAACATTATTTAAAGTAAACAGTTTATAGCTTTTGGATATTTCTAATAAATAATCCAAGATGTTAATATTGTTGAAACAATTCATAACATAAACCAACTTTGTAGAATAATAAAAAACATGGCATTATATCACAATATGTAGCATAAAAAAGCACCATATTAGCAATTCATAGAAAATAGCTCAGGTGGGTAGCATGCGTAGTCTGCAAAGGAACTTCTTCACACCTGAATTCAGCATGGAATTAAACCTATTACTTGTTCCCATTCATAGAAAATAACTTTTAAGTAGATAGGATACAGTACACTGTATGTGTCAACATGTGTGACAGAATAAAAAGGATAACAAAGAAAGATAATATTTTGTTGTATTTTTTTCTGTTTTAATTACGTTACAAATCTTCCGGTCAGACAGTTTTCTAAAAGATCAACATAATTTTTATTAAAGTATTTGTAACTCCTTAACTGCAGATGTGGTATGAGAGAACATACTTTTAAGTATCTGTTACAAGCAGCTCTGGCCTCAAACAGGAAGCTCAGTACGTTTCAATAAATTAATAGATCTTCAGTTCCTGACAAATAATGTCATGGTTGTTAATGAAGTAAAAGATTGCATGTGTAACACCTCATTATTCGCTCCCATATTTTACTGTATGCAACATGTTTTTAAACATCAATTTTGTGTTTAAAAGAAGAGCAATGTTAACAGCTCTCACGGGGGAAGAGGTTTGGACTTTTTGAGAGCTGAACACAGTGGTTGTAATGCTGTCAGGTTCAGTAGTACCAAGGGATTCTTTGAAGCAACCTTTTTTCCTGAATCCTTCCTTGATTTGGTCTTAGCTTACTCAAATGAGCCTTTGAGCCAAGTCATAAATTCCTGTTTGATGATACAAAAGTAAATACTTATCTGTGACCTCAGTAGCTGAAAAGGAAGATGACATATTATTCCCTTTCTGTTTGCTAACTGTGTCTTTATGGGCACAGAATGGAACCTGCAGTGCTGTCTGTGAATGTGTGTAGGTGGCTGTCACACACTGTTATAGGCAAAACACCAGGAAGAAATAGGGTTTTATATTTTCAGCTTCATAAATTCTGATACAGCTAAAACTTATATTAGGACTTAAGCATCCACTCCCCACAAAACATATGCGGATAGCTTTCATTTGTAAATGATATGTTCCACATGCACTTTTGTCTGCTAAGTCATACTTACGTATTATAAAATAATGTATGCCTTCTTCAGCCAAACAATCCAGGGTTTACAAAATGCTTCTTTGAACCTACAGAAACATGGATAAAAATGATACTTTTTATCAATGCTTTTTTAGATATCATAGAACAGACAGACATTATTTTTGTGAAATCTATCCAGGAAGGAAATAGATAAAATTACATGTTTTATGTTTCTAGGACTGTGAAACAAACTTTATGAATCGAATGACCTGAACTTGAACTTGAACTACAGTATATTGCCATATGTAACTGGTACATGTACTGGTACAATGGAATTCGTACTTACAGAAAGTCTCTCGATTGTTAAAAAATGTAAAAACACAAAGTGCAGACAGTGCATCAAGACAATATACAAACAAACAGTAGACAATGTACAAGTAAACAAGTAAACAGTTTGAACGTAAACAATGCAGACATGTAAACAATGACTGCAGATGTGCAATAAATAAGAAATTATAATGAGGTAGATGGTGTAGGTGTGGTCCAAGGGGCATGGCCAAATGTGTTCGCCAATCACACTGCTGGTGGGTAGAAGCTATTGAAGACTGGTGATAAGTGTCCATATGCTCTTGTATCCCTTGCCTGAGGGCAGTGGGGTGAAGAGCTCATGCCTGGAATGGTGACTGTCCTCTGTGATGGCCAGAATTCTACCACAGCAGCTGTCCTCATAGAGCGGTGACGGTGACCTCCTCTTGTTTATAACATTTCTTAGGTTCGTTTGGATGTTGGTTCTTTTTTATTTCTATAACCTTTTTTTTTTTTGCTTTTCACTGCCCACAGGAACACATTCTTTACATACCTAAACCTAGACTTACTTCAGACATTGAATCTGAAGTAATGTGATGATTATAACTAAGCTGTTATTTATAACATTTTACCACTTTTTTTCACAGGAATTGCTGAAACATAAATAAATTGTTTATTTATTTATTTTTTCTCTATCACTCTTTATGTGGAAATAAAATCCTAACAATCCTTAGCATGAAATGATTTCAGCATACAAAGACATGCAATAGGCATGTTTCAGCCCTCATAGTACAATGCTACGTTTTTCTCTATCACTCTTTATGTGGAAATAAAATCCTAACAATCCTTAGCATGAAATGATTTCAGCATACAAAGACATGCAATAGGCATGTTTCAGCCCTCATAGTACAATGCTACGTTTGCTTGGTTCAGCAGGTGACTTCTTTTAAGGTACATTTGAGCCACCCAAGGAATAAAGTATTGTGACTGCTTGTGCCATTGGTGTCTACTCACTGACAGCTCTTCTCTGTCCTTCTATCTGAAGCTCATACTACAAACTGACATTCACTGTCTTGCTGTTATTCATGCCAGTGTCTGATTCTCGCTGTCTGTCTCATTGCATGTCAGTCATGGTGCTGCTTGACACTCTGTGTCCATTGTCCATTGTCACAATATGATGTTACATTTTATGAAAGGTAATTGAAATGCAGCTGTCTAAAAATGCTTTTATTCATGCTATATAAACAGGCAGTTGCACATGGAAAATATAGGAATGCTTTGTCTCTTCAGTTACTTAAAAAATGTTAAGAGATTATGTCCAAAATGGGCATTTGATGACAGCAAAATTAGAAATCGGCCTGCACATAATGAAAAAATAATTAGAAATGCTGGCAAATATCACTGTACATAGTAAAGGGTACAGTCGTGTTTTTCACTCCCTGTTTTCAGCACAGGCTCTGGGTTGGAAAGACCCTCACCACACATAAGCTGCTCTGTTCTGTGTTGCTCCGAAAATAAATTGATGGAACAACATTTCTGCTTAATTTTATTTTGTCATTGAAAACTACTGGCAATGCATTACATACTAATGCCCATGTCATAAAATAATAAGAGGAAGATGTGGAGATTTAATATTCTATTGTTTTGTGTTGTTGCTAAGGGTTTGGGATTAATTTAAGTTTCATTTATTAGCATCAGTGGAATTTTCCACACTTCCCTTTTTCCACAGAATACCATTCTGCCCATCACTTTTCAGCATCTCTGATGACAGCCCAACCTGTATCCAGCTGAGCTGCCTGTGCTGTGACATTTCTCAGCTTCAGTGGCTTTCTGTTTAACCCATAATGTTATTATGGAGTTAGGTTTGTACAGAATTTTACATAGTAAAATACCATAGTTGTAATGGAGTAAGTTGTCGCTGATCACTCTGTGGCCAAAGTATGACAAGTTAAATGAATTGTATTTAAATAGCTCATAAAAAAATATTATAATAAAAAAATATGAGCATTCTTATTCTCATGTAATTTATTCGAACTGAAACAGTTTTGGAAATAATCATCTTATTCCAGTCTTATTCCACTCTGTTAATTGTACTGTGGTATCAAACAGATTCTTAACAAACCTGAAATCTTATTTCATAATACTGAGCCTTTTATGGATCTTTGTTAGTTGAATGCATGGGAGTATGGCTTTTATTATTAATCTCTGCTTATTCAAAACCCATTCTGCGGACTTGCACTGGCCATGGTGCTGATTTGAAAAAGCCCTTAGTTTCTATTACCTAGAAGACCATTGTCTTTTAAAGCTACCAACCAAATCCTTTTCTTTGTTCCAGTAAATCTAATAAGGGTTTGATTGCTTTTCCTAATTATTCTGTTTATTCTTCCTGCAGGCCTTTGTGTTATATGTGTAATTAATTTCAAAGATAACGTGGCCTCCATTTGGATTAGAAATGGCACTTGATAACAGACCGTTGGAGGAGAGAAAAGCTAATTAGTGAAACAAGAAGGAATGTAAAATTTAACCCTAACTGTATTACCTTGCAAACGTGTTTTCTGCCCACAGAGTACACATTTTTGTTGTCATTTTTATTGCCAGTTATTCCATTCATCCTTCCAGCTCTATTATATGTTATTTGTTATAAATGTTCTCAAATTATATGTAGCGTATGAACTTATACTTTCCCTGAATATATGTGTTTTGACATACACTTTATTGTTTACTTAATTACTTAACTGATGTATATCTTGTTTCTAGGATAGGATAAGCTTATAATGAGTTGCATGCCTTGCTTCCAAGTGAACAATCAAATTATATGGGGAATTGATAGAGATGTGAATTATGAATTACTTTAGAAATAAACTGTTAAATATATGGACTTTGTTTCTTCATGAAATAGTACTTTTAGCATTATGGGAGTAAAAAGGAGAATAAACCTTTTAAAAATCTTTCCTCAAAGTGTTTAATTTTAATCTTCTTAATCCCTTAAGTATGGTTCTCACAGACTATGATTATTGCTGTCCATGCCATGTCAGTCCTAAAACTACATTAATGATTTCTAACAAGACTCTTCTTCTCCAGATGAATTTTTAAGTTGAAGGAATGTCAGGAATATAGGTTCAGTTGATCACTGTAACTTCATTGAAGAGAAATTCCCAAAGGCTAAATCAATAAGCATCTTAAACAGGGTGTCAATGGTAACTTTAGAAAAAACACAGAGCCTGTGCTCTTGAAGGTTAGATTTTTTTTATTTTTTTTATATATATATATACTGATATTATACATAGTAGGAGCCATCACTTTAATTTTGTGGACATAAATTTAATTTGGTTAAATCTGTGTTCATATCTCCTGATGTTATGACAATCATATGAGTCTTAAATACATTCATTTTCCCCAGGGCAGATTTTATATTTAACATTTTTACATTTTAGTTCCACATAGAAGTACATTTCTAACACCCTAGTTTGCTCTTTAGTAAGTTTGGTTTTGGTTACATATTTTATCCTTGTTTTGAAGAAAAAGCTGAACATATCTGATGATGTACAAAGAATTTGATTAAACTTCCACTGTCTAATTCTGCATTGTCCACATGCACAGTGATACTGAAGGACACAAAGGATCTCCATGATCCATCTACATTATTTTGTTAGAAATGTCCCACTGGATACAGTCTCCTTTTTAATTTTTAAATCCAATATGTGCTTCAAATACAACCCAGACCCATAAGACTTTAAAAATAAACAAATATCAATAATCAACAAATCATTCTAGAATGTTAGGACATACAAATATTCAAATTCACATCTTGATTAGCTTTCACAATACCATACTGCATAAACAAAATTCTACAAAAAGGCAGCTTAATTATTAACAGTAATGTCTTCCTTTTATTAGATCATCCACTTAAACAGCATTATTATCTTGAGCAGAATTGCCTAAGTGGATTTGATGAACACTGATGCAAAGCTAATTTACTTAAAATTGTATTTCAGGAGTGGCAGATCTTTAACTGCTGTATGACTGTCAAATCTCTTGCATCCAACCTTAGAATTAGGGGTATTAGGTAATATTTTCTGACACAGGCTGACATGATATTCATCTTGCAGCATGGGTAGGTTAATGTTTGATCTTATCACTTAAATCCAAAACCGTAAACCTTCCTCTTATTTGTATGCCCTTGTTGCTTCTCTTCTTACCCAAAATTCAGAAATAGATTTAAGCCTCAGGAATCTGGAGACCTAGCACTTTGATGGTGATTCCCTTCAGGAATAGAGGTGGAATTTAGGACCAAACAAACACTGGATCAAAAAGAGTCAAACATGGCTAATGTCAATGTACTAAAAAACTGTTTTGTTTATGTTTGTGTATTCTAAAGCGCAAAGCGTAGTCAAAATGATAAAAGGCCAGATGTGTTTTTTTTAAATGTGGAATTTATATTTTTATTTTTGTTCATATTCTACTATTTTTTAGAATCCGCTATTTAGATTTTATCAGCTATTCTCCTACTATCAAAGGGGAGTTAAAGAAAAATGTGCAGACAGCTTTGAAAGAATGCACTTCTTCGGTCATCCAATTACTATTCACATGAGATGTCACAGGCTCGTAGCATCGGCAACAGACTTAGGAAGAACAGGTCACATAGAAAATTAAGGCAACTGGCAAAATATGGCAGTATGCCCTTCATATCACACAAATATGGAGGGAACGTACAGACTCTACATGCTGAAAAAAATAACAATTAAGAATCAGTGTATATGAAATAATAATATAACCCCTATTTACATAGCAGAATTAAGGAACTAGTTAGAATCAAGTGGTTAAATAAGTTTACAACAAGTAAACAAGGACTCGTCTTGTCACAGTGAATACAATGTTCAGAAATTTTGTGCGCTTGGTCTTCACCACACAGATCAATGCCATGAACAAAATAGGTTTTGAATCAAAAGTTTAGCAATCTGGCCACAAAGAGAAATTAGTTTTGTGTGGCAAAAGACAAAAACTAGCTTCCAATATGAGAAACACATCTAGATTGTCAAGCATGATGGTGGGAGTATCACAGTGTGGGGCTGTTATGCTACCAAAGATCTGGACAGCATACTAGTATCAGTGACATAACAATAAATCCAGAATTGTATTAGCAAAATAAAATGGGTGTCAGGCTGTCCATTCATCAGATGAGCCAAAAGTGAATCATGCTGCAAAACAACGATCCTAAAAATTCAAGCACATCTACGATAGAATGACTAAGGTAAAAGAAGTATCACATTTTGGATGGACCAAATCAAGGTGTCACGGACGTCCAAAGGGACTAACCGTGGGGAGCAGGAGAGCGGAAAAAGACCCATATGCGTAGCGGCGAGACGGGAAAAAGGCCCGGGCTCATTAGTGCAAAGAGTTCAGGAATGCCGTATAGAAACCTATGCCCTCAGGGAGCGGACGTGGGGCGCCCTGGTGCTAGGCGGGTCTCAGGACATCCGAACGTCAATGCTGAGCCAGGACAGAGTGCAAGACCCGGAAATATATAGCCCAAGGGAAAGAGAGGGACAGGAAGGACAGCAGACCGGAAACTAGGGACAGGACAGAGAAGGAGCACCCTCTGGCTGCAGAGGGCGTAACACAATGTTTGGACCAAAGCCACTTTGAGATGCTAAAACAACGACTGATATGAGCTGTTCGTGCAAGGAAACCCTCAAATACTGGAAGCCTTTCTTTGAGACAGAACAGGTCAAAAGAGCTAAATTAAAAGACTGATAACAAGTTATAGATTGAAAACATTGATGCTCAAGGGGAGTTGACCAGTTAATTAATGCAAGGTTTTGCATACTTATTCACATGAGAATACTGTATTTACTTTTTGATGATTTTGTTAAATAATCCACATATACAGTATAGTATGTTATGCTTTCATGTCAAACATTCTGTCAGGTTATTTTCATCCTTTCTACAAGAGTTCCATGAAGATCTATTTATGTTTTTACATTCTAAAACAATATGGACCACCCAAAAGGATTAAATAACTTCACTAACTCTTTCTTGGCACTGTAATTCCCAGCCTGCACCATAAAATAAAGAGTTTTAATGGGCACACAAAAACAGAAATGTGAGAATTGAAATGACAAGGATTGCCTTGGATAAAACTTGGGTATAAAAATAACATTTCTAGAAGAGAATGTAGAAGAACTGAAGTAGCCAGGAATACGCCGCTCAGCAAGATGAATGGACAGATCATTTTTATGTATAGTATGTGTAATCAATAGCATTGACCAGACTAAATACAGCTGGCTTCAATAACTAACTAAAATATTGCCACTAGAGGGAGTTTACCAATGTGACACACAATAAGCCTCTAAAAGCTAGGACTTCCACTGTACAGTAGGTACTCTAAAGTGGAAAGCTCATTTCAAGGCTTCATGGTCTTTTTGAACTGACAATAAAGTACTAATTACTGCAGGTTTAATAGTAAATTCTGGCTAATATGAATTCATTTATTTAATTATTTAAGTGAGTGCAGCACCCGAGGCACCTGCATGAAGCTGTTGCTCTATTTCAACACATAAGCAAATCTCCACTATTCTCTATGAGAAAATAAAGTCAATTAAAATGAAAAGAAAGCAATGGATGAATTACAGCACAGGTGCAATCAGAAACATACCTTTCTAAAACATTGAAAAAACTCTTTTATTAAGGTTCAAAAGAAAATATTAGACAGAAAACAGCAAGAAAAAGTCTGTATGATTTATTGATAATGCGTCAAGGGTACATAATCAGCTCTGTTCTAATAATTAATTATGAGCATAAGATCTGGAGGTTAAGAACAATGGTGGTTTTGATCCCTCAAGGGTTTTATTAATCCTTGGTGAAGTGCTAAAATTAAAACACTAGGGAAATTCTCCTGTTTCCTCGTCTCACACAAAACATATATTTAAAAATGCACTAACGACATTTAATGTTAATGCCCTCAGGGCTTAGTGAGCTTTAAGATTATTAAGGAAAGAAATAAGGCTTTAGAGAACATACTTTTGCTGTATTTGTTCTGCCTGTCCCTTGAGTTCTAATTCTCATTGCACATTTTTTAATTACAGCAGCAGACTCAATCAAGGACACTGTCATGTATTTCCAGTATTGTTAATGTACTATACACTTGGATATCTGCTACCAAGCACATTTTCCACACACTACATAGATAACAGCCAGCTCACTATCATGAAACAAACTTCTTAGAGGATTCAAATTGCACAGTAATCAATAATAAGGAAAATAAGTACTTTTATTAAAATTTCTAGATAAATAATTGTAAAACTATGATGATGACTTTTCTTAGGCATACAAATGCATTGTTTCTTAATGTGAAGTCTTGTGTACAGTATGTGGTTCTGCACAGAATAATAAATGTGTCATGATCGTAATTCCTCCTCTTAAGGGCGCTCCGGCCCTTTCGTATTTTAGTTGATTTCATTCATCTGCCCCCTGTTTTGTCCGTCTTTATTTAAGGCGGGCTCTCCCACTATGCCGGGCTCAGCATTTGAAGACAGGACTGGAAATTAAAACTTTTATTAAGCACTTTGTGCACTCATAAAGCACTGTATGCACTAAAAAAAGCTTCTTTTTTTCTGCTGTATTATTTAGGATTCTAAATCTTTATATTATTTTACTGAAGACAAATCTCCATATAAATTGATAAATATATGTACTATCTATATCTCACTCTACAATTTTCTTGTGATTGTTTTTGTCAGTTTTCACACTCAACAAAGAGACATTTTGTACTTTAGAAATTGTACCTGCCAATCAGTGACAGAGTGGTAGTGAAGTAGGGTTTTGATAACATTTAATGCCTTAAAAATAAGCATCAAGCTGTTATTAGAGAACAGTAAAGTTAATTTATCAATGCATATTGAAGGGGTGTAATAGTACAATGATTAATTATCTGATTCCCTTCATTCATTATACTTTACATGCTTCAGAAATAAATGTCAATCTGGAATAATAGGTATTGTAAGTGGCAGTGATGATTCTAACTTTGTGATGGGGACTTTTTTGCTTGATCGTTACAAAAATATACTAAAATACAATATCTAATTACCAAAGAACTAATGCATCTATAACAAGCACAATTAGTTCTTGCTCTTAAGCTTTCTCAGGGGATTTTGTAGTACCATTCAAACATTATAAATTACTCTTTAGGTGGTATTATGTATCACCTGTGTACAAAAAAACATTTTTTTCTGGGTCACAAGTAGACCACACAGACTGCAATTCTCTCAGCGCTTATTAACGTGACATATTGTTTAATGGAGTTAACGAATCAACAAGGTCACAAGAGTAGAACCTACTGCTCCACAATTTCAGCAGGGGGCGGCACATAGGACAGATAGGATGATAAATCCATTAGAAAGCTGGGGACTGCCTGCATTCGAGAGCAGACAGAGAGAAGAATTAATCTAAATTAAAGTGTTAAAATTATCTAACAAAAGGCTGCATTATCTCCTGCTCTGAAATCCTCCAGGGGAATTGACTTTCTGGTAAACTCCCAGAGAAAAAGGGGCTCTTGTTCTTTGTTTAAAAGAAGGCCTTCTTCATTCGAAGGGCTGATCCTTGCCCTCTCACAAATGGTGAGGTAATATCCTCAGCATTATCTCCAAGTTCCTCCAGAGCAATGCTTAATAAAACTCATTAGATATAATTAGACAAGTTGTGAAGCCTTCTCTAGGGAGGTATAGACAAGCTTCACAAGCCCCTCAAACACCCCTCTAAGTCCCCACTCCCTTATACTTGCTCACACAAACCTAGGCCACACAGTCTCACATACGCACTCACATTAGTGTTAATTGTTTTCAGTTTTGTGGAATGTAAATTTGTCTGACATCTTTGGCCTGTGTGAAAAAACAGATAGAGCCAAAAAGCACAAGGCGTAATGAAAATGTGATCGTTCTGTGAGGTACTGTAGATATTAATCTACATTTGAGAAGTTTAGAGGATATAAGGTAAGACAATACTATGGCAAGAAAAAAATCAGTTATCCTATATGGTTCATTGTTCTTTTAACACTTGCCTTATTAAAAAGTAAAAAAAATGAAACTGCATGGAATGGTTAACATTCTTATATCATGGGGAACAGTATTGAGTTTTTTAGAATACTTTGCTTAAAACTGGTATGTTGTATATATCAATATATATCTAAAAATCAATAAAAGAAACAAATTCATCATCATATTACAAATTCATCATCATCATTTAAGTGATATAATATCTTAATATAATATAATGTTTGAGCTACAGAGACATGAATGATTTTCAGTCTGAAAATATCATAGAAATGCAATACCGTAAGTGATAGTCAGAAAACATGCACAGTATACTAAACCTTCATTAGTAGTTTTCATTTAATTTGAGGAAAATCTAGATTAGCATCTCTTTGGAGGAAAGAAGAATTTAATATATTGCAGTAATTATTCTTCTCTTGTTTTTAGTACAGCAAAGTGACAGTAATTTTAGCCAAGTTAATGACAAAGAAGGCAAAGCACAAATATAATCCTGTAATAAATCTTAAGATTATTATTTCTTCTTAACTTTCTTCCTCTACATCCTCTTTGTTCTTAGAACTATGTTTTCATTAAAACGTCAATGCACGTTGTTTCCTGGGGGAAGGAGAATTCAAAACCTTGCATTTTACCAATAGCAGTACTAATTAATAACTTTAACATGTGCAGAAACTAGGGTTTAGATAATACAACTTTATGAAGGCCCTGCGGCTAGTGGATGTATTTATGTTATATGGCAATGCATCCCAAGTGGAAGATGCCCTAGAGGAAAATATTAATTTAATGATATTAGACTTGTTAGTTACAGCCTTTAGATTTGAAACGTAGCTCCTGTCATATACGATCCCAAAGGGAACTAAGAGCACAAATGTTAAGTGAGCTTTCTTATTCAAACAGAACACACTTAAAATATTCATTCAACAAAATAACAGGACACCCAGAAAGACACCTTTTCGCTGTGAAAGACACTGAGTGATTCATAAATACACAGTGATAATTGGTACATAAGGAAAATCTAATTTCGTTGCGCAAAAGGCATTTGAGCTATGCTGCATTACATTTTTGACATCTCCAGCAAATTATTTCTTACTGCAAGCATATCAAGATGTATTAACGTTCCACATCTAGCTTGGTCGACTGTGACTGGTAGCTGACTCGGGCTGATCAGATTTGAGTGAATGGCAGGGGGTAATGTTTCCGGGCTGTGATTCATTGCCCAGTCAGGGCTCATCCCTGACACAAGCTGTGAGATCCTCACAGGAGGCCAAAGGCTTGCAGGCTCTCAGTGCACAGAGGCCTTTGCAGTGCTAACAGGAATCGATTTCTCCACTCCACCTAGTTTCCAGCTTGCTTCAAACCCCATTTTTGTTAATAAAAGCAATTGAAGCTAGAACAGCTGCCTTTCAAGCATGCGTGCTGATTCCTAAAAAGGGTGTCGTGCTGAGGTAGGGCATCAAAAGCATTTGCACGAGGCAGAACTTTAAGGTGACATGCTACTTTTCAAAGGGGTTTTGACTTATACTCTCAATAAATACATATACAGTGTGCATATATTTAAGAGGAGGAAGATTTTATGTTGTAAACAAGGTTTAGATTTAATTTGCTCTTAGACGTTTGATCAAAAGCCCTTATTTAAAAGAGGCAGAATGACATGTAGCCAGCTGAAATAGGACTGTTTACACAATATTGTGAAACTAATGACTTTTTAATAACTAAACCTTGTGTGCAACATAAAGAATTACTTCAGTCATTTGTTTGTACACTGCAATTCAACCTCCTGTGTATATATATGTACAGTATGTGGGTATTGTAATATGGATAAGATGAGGTATAATGATTACAGACAGAGTTTATTGGCTAATTGATCCCTTTCATTTTTACTCAGCCCACTTCTGTTTTCACATTTCTAAAGAAAACATGTACAGCCTCATGTGATAAGGTAATATTTATACTTAATTGTTTAGAAAAAATGCCTAATACTAATTGCTCAGAACTGCAAGTAGAGTAATTGATTTGAAACTCATTTAAAGGCCATATTCACATGCATTTTGTTCATGTCATTATTGGTTATTTAGTGTTATTCTGGTAATTTGTCCAATTTTTTATTTATTTATTTTTTCGATGTGTGCCCCTTCCCTGCAGATCCCAATTAGAAGTGTCATCTTCCTCTAATGGGCAGTACAGTTCTGAGGATGGCATTTTATAGCCTTTTAAATTGATAAAATAACATTTTACTAAAATAACACAAGATCACGGCCTGGCGCTTCCTTGCAGCAAGGCAATTAATTTTCAAGGACTGTTTTCATCCCCAGTTTCATGCTTTTGAAACAAGCTTCATTTATTTATAAATAGGGCCATGCACAAGTAGACACTCTATCAAAAGGAAATTCCCAGTTTGAAGCTTGACCACAGCAACCCAAATAGAAATACAAATTAGATAGAGTCATGCAAATTACCCGGATAAATTATAACCTGCAACATCTTTGTCAATGTGTTTATCTATGAATAAACATCTATGAATGAGCAAAGTTCACTTCATATTTGCTTGCTTTTTTCATTGGCTTTATTGGGATGCTGTAGTGTTGGAGCTAATATGAGTATATTCTAAACCTGTGCAATGCATTGAGTGAATTCTGCCTCTCAACATGCCACATGCCAGTCTTTCCAGTGTGTCAAACCGTTGGGAGCAACAAAATGGAATAACTCCTTGGCATGGCATGAACCTCATGAACTGTTTCCCCTCTGTTTTTCACTCATATACTGTACAGGTGTTTTAACTGAGTAACTGTACATAAAAATAGATGCCCCTTTGGTCCATATTAAAAATATGGCAAATGATAGGAAAATCGTTACAATCCTGATGTTAGATCAATGATCAAGTAGTGACATGATGACAGGGTAAGTAGTTCTGCTACTTCAATGCTTCAGTACTTTGGGTGTTAATCAAATATTTTAGTTTCCATCCACCTCCATCATATATGATGGTTTGATTAGATATTTTAAATAGGTCCTTTCTCTAGGTCTTGTCTAGCGGGAGAGCTGTGAGTTTACAGTCTCTGCTTGCACCCTATGTGTCTGGTATTGACTTACCAGCACAATTGGCTTATTAATAATGGATAAATGAATAATAGCAATTATTACTAATGTGGTAGTGGAATACATTATTACGGAAAAAACTATTAAATATTAAAGCATGTAACATTAAAATTATCTTTTCTACCTGTGTTTATTTACCTTCTTTGCTGTCGGCTCATGTTTTAGAATGACCTGAACTTTGAGGAGTAAGATATTACTTTCTTTACATTTTGAGAAAGCATTTTCTCAGTTCCCTGAGGTGAGAAAGGTTCTCACAGGTTATTTCATTTAATCAACATTTAAAAACACATTTTCTCATTTTAGAACTACATAAAGGTATCCCAAAAAATGAATCAAATAAACATAAAATAAAGTAATTAACATGATTCACTAGGTACCTTAACTTTAATTACATTGCTGATTACTTTACATTTAAAATGCAGTAATTAGGGGGTAATTACACTTTGATTAAAATGTTGACTTGATGACTAGAAGGCCCGGTTCCTTCAGTAATAAAATTATGTGAATATGTATGATAAATGTATTATTATTGTTGTTCTATCAGAATATTTTGACATTTTTCTTTGCTTATAAATCAAATTGTTTTCTTATCACTTGTAACTCAGGATCTGCAATTCAAGGAAGGTTTGAGAACAGATTTGAGGACATACAGGAAATGAATACAGTCCTTGTAGTTAAAAGGTCTTGGGTGTTGAATTCAATTCCACCCTGAAATGTTTGCTGTGTGGGTTTTGCAAGTTTCCCTTTTGTTCACTGTGATTTTCCAAGGTGCTCTGTTTTTCTTCCACTTGCCAAAAACATTCTATGTACAGTAGGTTAATTTGTGTCTCTGAATTGCCCCTATGCACATGTGTTCTGTAATGGACTGATATTTTATCCGGTGTGTAGGTTTATCTTGTGCCTTTCAGTTCTGTGATAGATTCTTCGTTGCCTTGACATTCACTGGGAATAAGCAGATTTCTGATAATACTTCAGTAGAGGCCTGTTTCATCACTTCTGAAACGTTTTCCTTGCTTTTCCAAAAAAGATTTGTGGTTCTAGAAGCAGATCTAACATTTATTCTTTCCTTAGTACCTCCTTTTTAACCCTGAAAGCTGAAGTCTATATAACACTTTGTCACAGGGCCTCTGCACTGAGCAGTCCCCTGGGACCGGAGCATAACAGAAGTCAGTGCACAGTAAAAAGAAAAGTTTCAGATTCATCTATAATGCACCTTGCATATAAATAACAAATAGTCTTCGCACCTACAAATACACATGTATCTGTATCGTGAATCTGTTTTTTTTTTGTGTTTTATATTTTCCTAAAAATAATAATTGTTAAAGAAAGGATTATGTTATCATGGTAATAAGTTATACTCCCAGTGTGAATAAAAGGAAGGGGCATTGTGGAAGTAGGCCATCAACAGTCCGATGTTGCTGTCTAGGTTATTCTTTGGCCTTTGTTTTGAGTGTGATTTTGGCCTATAATGTAAGTTGGTGAAATTTAGCTGCCTTTTAAATAAAACAAACAAACCTGTTTACAAATGTACATTTTTCCTTTCCTCCTTTCCTTTCCTGGATGGCTACTGACATGAATCCTGATGAATTACAGATCTACAGCAAAAGGGAAGCTCTTAGCTTTTTTATGTTCTTTTTGAGAACATGAGGCACATGTTTATACATCGGCTTGTGAGAGTCTGGAACAAGCTTGAACCCAGCCTGGAACCCAGCCTTGTTTTGGAAGCCAATACCCTGGCTTCTTTCAAGAAACAGCGGGATGAAATTCTAATTTCAAATATCTACTTAATAACAACCAAATAGGGTAGATGGGTCAAATGGTCTCCTCTTCTTGTGACCTTTCTAACCTTATGTTCTTTTTCTGTATAATTATAAGGACCTGTATCAAACATTGTTTGTAGGCCCATCACACCATCACATACTTGACCTGCTATAACTACTGTACCAAGGAATGCAATCAGTTATAAGGCGTTCCTGTCTATGACCCATTATGTCTGGGGCTTCAGTAATTTAGTAACTGAGTTATTCCTCTTCATTACTTGTCCAATTATGTAGAACCCCACAGGAGCTGAAATAAATGAGGGCATGTAAAGTTGATGCATGAGGGAGGTAGTTGGGTAAAAAACATTGTCCATTTCATTAGCCCTCTGGCAGTCAACACTGAATCCGGAGGCTGGCACTTATTCCAAGCAGTTTTATCCTAGTAAAATTACCAATGGGAAAACCTTAATTACATTACAAAATAGTTACATCCTTTTGAATTTGCCACCTTCCCATGAGAAAGAATAAAGAAGCATTGTCAATATCTGTTTTCACATTGAGCGGACAGCTGGAGAGGCTGGTGAATCCTTTGAAATCACAATAGGGAATTGTTTGTGATTGACAAGGTATCTCAGATTTTTAAAATTGGAGAGTATCAAAATTGAAAAAGATAGTGCCCTGGTTTATTTGAGATGAGAGATGAGAGGGCTAATAAAATTCAGAACAGAACAAACTAGAGGTTCCAGTTCTTTTTATAGTATTTCAAATGTCTTTGTTATTTTACTGAGTCTAGACAAATGAGCTTGCATTGACCTCAGAACAGGTAGTCTCCCTAACTTGCGGATTGCCCTGTAACAACTATATACAGTAATTATGTACATTAAGAACAGATTCTGCCATGCATGTGGACTGCTAGTGGCATACTTATGAGAAAATACAATTCCTCCCTCATTTTTGTTTTATTGTATGAAATCAAATTATTATAGTGAAAAATTGAAAACTGAAATGTTGTCTCTGACATTAATAAGATACACAAACACATAATCGAGCAGAGTAAGAGTAGTAAGAGTTAATTAAATTATAGGCTCAAATAGGTAAAATATGTCATTCCTAACCAAGTGTTTTGAAGATACAATAGCTTAGTATGACATGAGATATTTTAATATACAGTATTTGCAAACAGATCTGTTCTCCATACACAATTCATCTAGAAAGGGAAATGGGAACCTTAAGACTATTAAGATATTATTAGTAAACTCCCGAACACTGAAGTCTTCCACAGCCTCTGAACTATGATAGTAAGTCATATCTTCTGATAATAAATCAGAAGTAATATAAATCAGTCTAACCAAATGTGTGCTGTTTCAGTATGATGACATTTTTAACATCATTTAGCAAGCTCTATCCAAAGTGTGTTTAAATATTTTGCAAAAAAATATAATTTGTATACACTTCTGACACTAATAACATTTCTTTGCCCTCACTAGTTTCTATACCTGTGGAGAACACAGGTTATTATTTTATTTTGATATATTTGCACATACCACCTCCACAGTTCAGCTTCAAATGTACAGTAGATGGGGAGGGCAATTTAAAAACAATACAGTTACAGCAGTTTACCTCATTTTTCATGGGATAATGCTTTGAAAGCAAAGCTTGGAAATATATAAGGAAAAATACATGATTGAGAAATGTTTCATTAAATACTTATGAAACAACACAGGGTTTTAATATTGATGTACATGTCTATCTCCGCCATTACATCTATACATTACCCTTGTTATCCCTGTCTTTATTTTCACATGCAGTGGATGTAGTGTCTTTCATGATATATCTGGGGACTCAGGCAGCCAAGGTAGACAATCAATATTTCCTTTTTGCAAATGCGTTACTTAAAAAGGCAATAGTAAGGGGCTCCTGTGTAGAGGATAATCAACATGCCTCATCTCTACAAGTAATTATTTTATTTTTGATCAGATATGAAGCCGAAAATACAGTATACCAAATTAAAGTACCCTGTATAGGTTTTTTGTTGCGTTATTGTGAAACGTGTGAAACCTTTAAATTTTCATTTGCACATTTGCTTTCATTCAGCATCTTTGCTTTAAATGTAATTTCTAGTGTAGAAATTAGTGCTGTTGTAAATTGTAAATCAGGAAGAAGCTCCTTTGTGCCACACTAACCAAAAAAGAGCATTCAAGGAAATAAACCCTGAGTTTGTTATCTAATGCAGCAGGGAGCTTTGGTGGTTGATGCATGATAAGCAGTAGAAAATTGCAATGAGGCAGCAGAAAACACATATGGTGCAGAAATCTGTTTCAGGAGCAAAGCCAACAAATGTATTCTTTATATTTGGTTGATGAAATTGAGAAACTGTGGCATATGTTGTTGTTTATTAATTTATTGTATTACATTACCTTAAATTGGTATTTACAGCTGTCAATGAGGTGAAAGGATGGATAGACAGGCAGCTAGGTAGGTTGAGAAGAGAAAAATGGACAGTCTTGTAATACTGTACATTCATTCGCATGACGTACATTCATCTGCAGTTTAATTTCAGTAAAATTTTAAAACAAAGTAAAGCAACATACTGTATATACAAAACTAAACACATAAAAGAGGAAATTAAGTTGCATTATGCAATGTGTTCTGTACAGGACTAGACCTAGAAAGAAAAACAATCCCTTACTTTCAAGCATCCACTAATTATCACCAAAGTTTCAATATTTTTAAAGCTATTTTTCACTATTTAACACTCTGCACTGTTTAGCTCTGTTTTTGGGGTGTTGATAACGCTATACTCCTGTCTGTACCTTGTGGTCTAATGCTTCAGTTTTCCTTGTCTTCGGAAATCCTTCCTAGATTCTATTCAGGTGATGACCTTGAGGACAGATCACTTCACTGCAATATCTGACTGGTTGGCCTGCCTAAGGGAGATAATTGTAACCATTATTCCCTGGCCTCTCCTTTGCTTCCATAAGAGATTTACAAACCTCACAGAATTTTGGAGACAATCCCAGTGCATCTGATAAATACCACAAGGTGATTGACAAGCTTCTCCACAATACTGAAAAGATTTATGAGAAGCTATTCATGATTGTTCTAAAATAAGTCTATGTGGGGTTGAAGATCACTTCAGGGGGCAGATCTAGTCAAGTCTACCTACTACCTAAGTTTGAGTGAGAAATTAGGTCCTACCACCAGCTTGTCAAACAAGCAAATTTATGAAGGTTAAGTACAATAAACCACTAGACAAGAAATGTTGAGTAGTCATGTAATTTCTTTGTTTCTGGCACTATGTGGGTTCAGAGAACAGTAATTAGACTTGTAAATATCTGTGTATATACTGTACAGCACAAGTCTATAGAACCATAAAAAATGAAGTTACAGTAACAGTGAGTACTTTTTACAGAACCAAAACTTAACTATTGAGTGGCAAACAGATTCAAACACTGACAGAAAAAGACACAAATTTGGCACAAGGAAATGAAAGCCTTTCTTATAAAATACAAAAGTCTTACTTAGGACAAACAATCTCATCTCTTCAGGATATAACTAAGCCCATGGGCACATAACTAAGGTTTATTTACTGTCTGTCACTAACTTCCTGTCTGTCAAACAGAACTGACACCATGCAGTATTTAAGCATTTAATGCTATTATATGAGACAGTCAGATAGGATAAAAGTAGACAGCAGCCATATCACCCTGCAACGCACAACTGGCAACCCACTGAAGCTAAGCAGGTGTGAGCCTGGTCAGTACCTGGGAAAAACTAAGGTTGCTGCTGGAAGAGGTGTAAGTGGGGCCTGCAGGGGGTGCTCACCCTGTGGTTCATGTGGGTCCTAATACCCCACTATAGTGACGGGAACACTATACTGTAAACAGGAACCGTCCTTCGGATGAGACGTAAAACCAAGGTCCTGACTCTCTGTGGTCGTTAAAAATCCCAGGGCATTTCTCGAAAAGAGTAGGGGTGTAACCCCAAATTTCCCATTGGCCCTTACCTAATAATCCCCATCTATGAATTGGCTTCATTACTCTGCTCTCCTCCCCACTGAGAACCGGTGTGTGGTGAGCGTTCTGGCGCACTATGGCTGCTGTCGCATCATCCAGGTGGATGCTGCACATTGTTGGTGGTGGAGGGGAGTCCCCATTACCTGTAAAGCGCTTTGAGTGGAGTGTCCAGAAAAGCGCTATATAAGTGTAAGCAATTATAATTATTATTAATTAAAAGTATCTTTCAAATGAAGAAGTTTAATTGTAAATCAGGTTGCTGTAATATTGAAAAGGATCTTCGTCTAGTATATTAGGATCTTATACTAATAATGCATCATAGAAAGATAACTCTTAAATTTGAACTGAATCTCTTCAGGTTTAATTACACACACAAGAAAAAATCAAAGTTCTTCTTTGCTCAGCAAGTGAAGTAGTTGGAGCAAATTATGCGTCTTAACCTTACTTTGTATATTGAGTTAATCACCTTAACTAGCTATTATTTTCTTAACTTTTGATTTTTTCATCTTCATATTAATATACTGTAACCCATTGTTCCTACAGGCGTCTGCCTTCTCTCACTTAAAAAAGGGTTTTGTGTATGTGGCCAACTCTACTATGACTTCATTTAATATGGAAACACAACAAAAGGAAAGTTCTATTCAATTTTAAATTTATTTAAAATCTTCTGTCTCTCTTGTGATTTTAGGAAGCTTGTGCTATATGAGGTAGTTCCTACATTGACTCTGATATTTACCTTTGGCTGTTAGACTGATAGTCACACATGTACTTAGCAACCATGGCAACTTGAAAAGTCTGTATGGAAATATGGATTCCAGTAACTACCATATAATCACACTGATTCTTCTAAGTAATGTAAGCATTTAAAAATGAACTTGCTTGTCGAGAGGGGTGTCAAGGTTTGTAACCAACAATTTAAAATAAAGAATCTCTTTTTAAACAAAAGAGCAACAGTTTTAATAGGAACAGTGAAATGTGATTTTTATTGACTTTTTGTAAATTATATACCTGCAATTTAAACATACAGTTTAAGCAAGTCATATTCATTTACAGCTTTAAGAAAGGCAGGACATTTGAAAACACTAAATAAGATAAACCTTATTGAAAAAGGTGGTTACATTTTTCTTTCCTTAAGATATGTGATAATATCAGTTTCTTAGAAAAAAAATCCCCCCTTCTCCAGGCTCCTGTGTGCAGTACTACGTAGGTGCTGTAGGTTGTGATATTTTTACACAGCTCTAGTGTAATGTTATCAGCCTGATCATCATGAGGACTCCATGGTGGCTGAACGACATAACTGGCTAGAAAGTTCAGATGACCTGCATTAAGAAAAAAAGAAAGACAACAGTATATCTCCCATTTGCAACAGGATTCCTTCTTGATGAACTTGGGTGTCTGTGTCAGTCATGAAAAAGAAGCCATGTGACCTTGTTCAATGTTACCTGGTTATTTGGGTTGTTCACTAAAGGTTTAGAAAGTGCTTGTACATAACTAACTCTTAATTTAACAATAATAATTTCTAAAATGTATATACTACCTAATGTTTTCTTATGTTTGCTTTCTTTCACTTTTTTTTTCTATGCTATATATATTTAATTATGAGTGGAACAATACAAGTTGCTCTGAGTCCAAATGTTTTCCTGTCAGGTGGTGACTTTTAATTAGGCAATTAAAACAATGCTACAGAAAATGTGGAAGCACGTCTAGAACGTTTAATTATGTTTCAAACAGATTCTGCTTCTTGAGTAATACCATTTTGTATTGCTGGGGCCATCCTTTCTTTGTGTAAAGGCCTCCATTATCATGGTCAGCAATCATAGACTTAGAAACTGAAAAACTGGAAAAAAACTGCCATTTTGACATGATCAAATACACGTCTAAGACCTTGATTTTTATCAAAATACGTTTCTTTTTCCCTCACTCTTTGCAAACTTATTTTTATACAGGTCTGGAGTGATTTTTATGATCTCCCACAAATGAACAAAAATATGAATAAAATGTAATAAAACCAAAGTATTCCTACTGTATTTGCATCTTTCCCAAGACTCTAATAAGCAGCAGTCCTATGAAGTGAAACAGTTGAGTTATCTGAAACATTATTATTATTATTATTGAAATTGTTATCATTCTAATCATTCTTGTTTGCTGTACTAGTAGTATTTTATAATTTTCCATCCATAGAGTATAAAAGAACTGATTAGTATGCCACATATTGCACTTTGAACTACTGAACTTATTTATTAAAGGCACTGATGATAGATTAAAACACTAGCCTTCTGGATCATGTCAAAGGAATTGGAATCCTTCAGCTGAGATGAAACCTCCTACACACATATTCAAATCAAATTTTTTGCATTAATTCACTCAGGCAAAGTCTGTTCTTGACCAGAGACATCATTATCCACTGCCACTTATACACACTCATCCCTTGCCTAGATTCTAACTGTGACCACTGCTATCTGCCTTGGGAGAGGGCAGCTGCTGCAACAAATATGTTTGATACGAGGAATCCATTATGTATTCAGAGAAAGTAAATTACTTCCAATAATCATCAGGAGTCAAAATTCAATTGGTATTTGTAACAGTACAAAAGGAACACTTGAGAAGATATAGCTACCAGCTTCACTCTGTATTGAAAACATTGACTGAAGGTTAAATTTGTTTTGTCATGTGAAGCAATCTATTGCACTGTATGGTCAAAACTTAAAGGTTTCATTAGCTCATTCGATACAGTAGGTCAGTTGATATTCTGCATTTAATCAAAGATAATTTGTTGTGTAGGGGCTGAAGAAAATTTGGAATTTCTCTCATAAGACATATTGTCCTTGAATTGTTAACATTTCAGGCCCAAGCATGAAAGGTAGGAAACTCTGTCTTTTTCAATGGCCTGAAAACAAGAAAACAGACAGGAAGAGAGATGAACTCATAGACTGAATGTGGCAGTACACTAAAATATTCTGTTTCATAAGGACTGGCAGATAGATACACATAGTCAATACCAATAAAATGCAGTCATAAGACCGTTATCTAAGTAGTTTTTAGAGAACACTGCAGATATGTACTGTAGGTCTTTAAATCTCCACCTACTATTCCACAGTCTTCTGTAGCCAACTAGTCATATTCAACAAGACTCCATAAGAGTACATAAGCCCTGTAGCATTGCAGGGCAAGTCTACACAATGTGCCAACCTATTGCAATAATAGTCCACCAACATCAATAGATGCTGCATTAAATGTAAATTACAGCGCTCTCAAAGACAGTTTCATTGCTGTGTATATTCGGCACTATATATTGTTATATCCTAATAAATTTATCACTGCACTGCCACGGGCCTTCCATAAGCAGTAGGGCCAGAATTTCCTAATAGAATCCGATAGTACTGCTTGACTTACTTGCTTGTTGCAGCTTATCTCATTTTCTTAATAAGTTTCTGTTTAGGTTCCATATTTCTTTATTTAATCTTAATTGTTTCCTGATGAAATTCTGCTTGCAAATTACTTTAAAGGGGCATACCACATTGTTTAATAAATGAACACCAGGTGCTAATTTTCTCTGCTTTTTTGTTATTAAAATTTGTAAGTCTATTCAATTAACTGAAGACCTGACCTGCCAGTTATTAACAAAATTACATATATATTAGAATTGACCCATTCTGTTCAAATCAGTAGTTTGGTACATACAAACGGGAAGGTACAGTATTCTCACTATGTTTTAAATTGGCCACTAGTCCAATGTACACTGATTCAATTATATGAAGCACTTATTGCCTAGGCTGTTTTATTTTTAGCAATTTCTAAGGATAAAGTGCAGTGGATTTTTTTATTCCAATACAAAATAACTTTTTAAGACACATCTTTGCTGTTTATAAAATAGTTCAATGGAACTCTATTTTTTATTGTGTATTTTTAGTCTTTCCACAGCATTTCCATCTAGGACACATTTGTTAAGAAACCTCAAAAGAAATGTGCACATGCAGGAAAGATATATTTCCAAGAAAAAAGGACAGTAATCATCCAATGATGATAAGGTCGATGATGATTTATTTATTTTGGCTCCTGTAAGAAAAATAAGTACAATTTCCACAGTGCCTGCATGTAGTGCTTCAACTGTTTCCTTCCATTTTCTGCTATCTATAAGAGCACTTGGTATAATGGATGTCTAAGATCACCAATGCTGTCCATTAAATTTACACTAATACAATCGAAAGACATTTTTTAAAACATCGGAACACATTTCAGCTCATTTTTGTTACTTTCAAAATAATACTACCAGTGCACTGACAGCTTGTGCCTGTGTCCGTTCAAACCTCGGTAAGTAAACTTTAAATTTATGTTATGTTTATGTAATTCACACAGTAAAAGAAAAGGAAATAAAACAATATATTTACCATTATACTAATATTAATATTTTAATAATGTTCCCCAACAGATGTGGAAAAGTGATGGGAAAAGTAATGGGACATACTGTACAGTAGAGGACAGAAGAGGAGAAGAGAATAATGAAGCCATAGATGGGGATTATTAGGAGGCCATGGTTGATAAAGGCCAACAGGAAACTTGGCCAGGACGCCGGGGTAACACCCGTACTCTTTTCAAGAAACACCCTGGGATTGTTAATGACGATTGTTAAAGAGAGTCAGGACCTCAGTTTTACGTCTCACCTGAAGGACAGTGCCTTTTTTTACATTATAGTGTCACCGTCACTATACTGAGGCATTAGGACCCACAAAGACCATGGGGTGAGCGTCCCCTGCTGGCCCCAATGACACCTCTTCCAGCAGCAACCTTAGTTTTTCCCAAGAAGTCTCCCATCAGGTACTGACAGGCTCACACCTGCTTAGCATTAATATGTCTTGCCGCTATACTCTGCTAAATTATCATTTTCAATTGTACAAACTGGATCCAGAAATTTAATTTCTAATGATAGGTGAGTCCAAATTATTTTAGTTTGTGCTCAGGCTTTTTTCAATGATGATACCCTGGTTTTGGTAATTGTACAATGAAGGAAAAGAATGAAAATTGTGGTTTTAGTTAGCATAGAAGTTGATTACAGCACTTATATTCTTATATGTATATGGGTAAGATGTTCAGGTGCGTAGCTGTGTCAGCATGCGTAGTCTGCAAAGGAACAAGTAATACGTTTATTCCATGCTGAAAAGAGAAGAAAGAAACCGCCTATTCGCAAGACCGTAGGTATGTACTGTGCTAAATTCATCAACCGAGTTTGAAGTGTTTTCCATATGTACGCCTTGAGCCTCAAAACAAACCAGATCATACCCCAAGAAGATTATAAATTGCAATATTTATTTTTTTATTTGAAAATATTATTGTATTCTCAATAGTGCTGTTTTTTGTAGTAGTGTAATTGGTTGCTTCTGTATCCTAAACTAGTTGAGTTGTATGCACCACAATGAAAGACATATGTGTCAAACTGCTCAAAAACTTCTTTGGTTGGCGAATCTTCATGGGGTATAGACTTCAAAAGTTTAGCTGCCAGGATTTCCACTTTTTAGGTAGTTAAGTATATGCCTAATTAGAAGTGGTAGAATGTTTTTCACTATCACATCACACAGCTGTTTTCAAGGTGCAACAGAAGCAAAGTGTAAACTTGGTCTGATCTAGAGGTTGAAGAGGAATTTCATATCATACTCTATTCTTTTTAAGTGTGCTTGAAGAGAGTGTTGCTAGTTCTGAATCAGGAATCAAAGGTAATTTAGTTAATTCTTCCTTGGTGTTACTCAACACCCATCAGCATTGCTGTCTTTTTATTCACATTTATGGTTGATTTACAAAGACTGTTTTACTGGAGACTTCTACAAATTGAAGAGTAATGGAAAACTGATTTCAAATTGTGACAGCTTTATGCCATAGATTATGCTTTGTGCATATAGTTATGATCTGACATCAGTTGGAAATGCTTTAATCTTTTGTTTGGTTTAGTATATATATATAAATTTTGTGTATTTATGACAATATTAAAAGATTTCTTCTCCAAACAATATTTGCTGAAAGTAAACATAACCTTTCAAATATCTCCAGATGTAACATTCACATTAATTTACATTATGTGACATAGATGGCCATGCCAGTTCTAAGCCATGGATATCAGGGAACGTGGTTGAAAAATTCTAATTAACACTTTAAAAATTATGTGTTTAGTGTCAGATGTGTAATAAGTGTGTGGGCTAGGCTTTATACAGGGGTTGTCCAACATCATTTTTTAAGAGCCAATATGTCACTCTGTAAATAACTGCTATAAATATATACAGTACAGTTCATGTTACATTAATAAAGCACATTATAGGCATTTACTAGCACTCTACAAGCTGTGTTTCATTAATAAAGTAATAATATATGCCTTGTTAATGTCTCCTGTTCTGAAGTGTTACCAAACACAAAAAATTTGTGAAAAATGTTGTCGTTCCTTAATAAGAGTGTGGCTCTCTGTGATATTCACTTTGCATAGGCACTGCATAAATCGCACTCCCAGCAGTAATTTCCAGTATTTTGTTTAGATCCTAATGAGTGCAATAGAGAGACAATGTATTACAGGTTATTAGGTGCAACTCACCAAGCTAACAGAATGGAAGCTTGTCCGTAATGAAACACGCGGCACTTTGTGAGGCAAGAGATAGGGAACTGCTGCAAGGGTGAAGATGGAGTGGTGGGAGGCTCAAGGGAAATCCAGAAGGTAAATGAATGTATATCTATATGTAGGAGAGCAGAAGAAGGTCAGATTACGATCTAGCCAGCCTCCCAATCTATTATAAACTCCATGTGTAAAAATGAATCATTATCTATTTTTTATTTACCCTTGATGAGACTATTCTTGAATGACAGCCTTTTCACTAGATTATAGGACAACTTCTTTAGAAGGTATATTTCATTAGTCACCCCTTTTAGCTTGCAAACAAATGTTTGTGTTTTTCATTAATCCAGTGTTGTACTGTATACCGTGATGACCAGGTGAAAGAAAAAGAATCATGGTACATGGGAAATATAGCTTTGGGAAATAGAAACAGAGTGAGGTTAGTGAGTGGTTAGCATTGCTGCCCTGCAGCACAGGAGCCCTGGGATCAATTCCAGAGCTGCGGTGCTATCTACATGGATCTCCAAAATCCCCAGTTTATCTGTGCTATCTGCATGGATCCTCAAAATCCCCATGGATTTTGTATGTTCTACCTGTGACTATGGGGTTTTCTCCAGGTGCTTTGGTTTGATCTCAAAGACATACCTGTACCAGTAGGTTAATTGGCTTCTTGGGAAATTTGCCCTGGTGTAAGTGTCTGTGTTTGTGTCTATCTCTCCTGCAATGGACTGGCATCCCATCCAGGGTGTTCCCTCTTTTGCCACCCTGAACTGGAAGAAGCGATTATAAAATGATGGGTGGAAATAGAAACCCAATGGCTATTTATTCATAGGTTTCTGTTTTCTGCATATCATCTGGAAGAAGAAGGAAGTTAACATGAAAAAGTGTAAAAATGTCAATTATTTGTTGCATTCATGTTGAAGGCATCTTAAACTGACACATAACTGACACAAGCATTCAATGTCCATTAAGAAATATACTTGTTTCATCCCACAATATTGCTCCAGAGGTTGGTACTAAGGAACACGTCTCATTTACAGTTTTTTTTTTTTTTTTGGTGGCAGGAGTTCACTGTCTGCCCCCCTGCAGGTGTAATATCGAATGTCTAAATGTCCCAACAATGTATTTTGGAGTGTGAGGAAGTGCTTTTTGGGTTGGTCACCAAACTGCAAAAGATTTACATAATGAGTTAATAAGTGTTTTGAAATTTGCTATCTAGCTAGCTATCAGCTAAGCAGTTGTTTACTTCCAAGTTTTAGATAGCAAGAAAAACAATACCACATGCAGCTGGGTTGTCAATAAAAGCTTCAGAACGTCATCACTTGAGTAAATGAGTAATGTTACATGTCAGTTGGCATCACTTTGACATGAACCAGTGTTGTTTTTTCATCACAGAAGGCTGTGCATGCTGTGCCAATCGAAAAAGTATTATCCTATTTCTCAGCTATACCTCTAACTACATCACAAAATGAATAAGGCTGTATATTGACTGAGCTTTAAAAAACTGTGCATGGTCAAAAATGCTGAGCAAATCAAGCTTTTTTATCAGCTCTTGTCAAACAGGTCACTATACATATTTTTTACTAACCATACCATATCAATTTGAACATGTATTTTTTGTGTGTTATGCTGACCAAACAAACTTGATGAGCTCTTAATGAGCTGAAGGGAAAATAAGACAAATACAGTAGTTTTTGAAAACATAAAATGGGCAGTGGTCTGTACCTATGTTAATTTATTTTTTCATTTTAATTTTTCTGCATGCTTTTTTGATGTGGCTTTTGCTTAAAAAGGAACAAGTAAAGGTTTATTCTGTGCTGAAAAGAGAAGAGAAGAAACACTTCAATTCAGCTGCGGAGACTTCTTCAGGTGTTGAACAAGGTTTCTGTTCACACCTGAAGAAGGCTCCAGAACCAAAACATTGGGTTTCTTTTCATCTCTTTCAGCATGGAATAACTCTTTACTTGTTCCTTTGCAGCCTACCCATGCTGACACAGCTACCTACTTGAACTACTTTTGCTTAAAAAACTGTATTCTCTTTCAGCAAAAACCTGATTTCCAAGAAGTGTATAAACTGATAAAAATCAGCACTACATAAACCTATTGGGTATGGACAATCAAGGTGTTCTGAACTCAGGTACGTGCATCACTGATACAAGATTAAATGTGTGGCATTACAACTGCTTGATCTCCTCTGTGGGAAATACTTATGGGCATATTATAATGGTAACTTTAAAAATGGGTTGGTACAGGCCAACAAACAAACCAAAACACACCAGTAAGGTTAAAAAACCCTAGTGCCTTTCATTCACAGTGCTGAGAAAAATACAAAAATACCACAACCGAAACAAAAACCTTGTTACCAACTACACTTCTTTTTGAAGCTCCCTCCCTATCATGGTCAAGGAGCTACCCTGCTTACCACCCTCCAAAAACATTCTCCCAGAATCCTCAGAACAAAACAGTTTCTCTTTCTGAGACTGTTCACAAGCTTTATAGTACTGTAATTCAAAACCATGCAACACTCAAAAGTTCCTCTCCCAGAAACTCACAAATCCTTTCCTCTATGGTAAACTCTTCTTCCTCTTATGGGTGACACATAGAAAGATTCTGCCCTCTGACCTTCAGATGGCAGATATCCATTAACTAACCCTGGAAGCTTCCTTTTCCTTTTTTTTAAATGGTCACCTGGCCAATTGGTTTCCTGCAACTGTTCAGGTGACAGAGCTGCAGTTCATTCCCCCAAAGGAATCTCAGAAATGTGGTCCCTACCAGGGCTGTGCTCTCACATCTGATAATACTGTATTTTTTTTACTGCTTTAATCTTTATAATACTCAGCTCCTAAGCATGTCATTATATAATGCAAATACTGTGTCACTTAAACATTTGAAAAACAGGGATGGGTTCATGAAAACTTTAAACAAATATAAATCAAAGGTGGTCTGTGATTTGTCCTATGGGTCCCCAAAGCATTTATATTGTGATCTATTGCACAGTATGACATGACATGTTTGTCTCCACGGAGACACTTTTCCTGATATAATTCTTAGATTAGGCTTGATGCCATTATACATGAATAAGAATCCTATTAACATTAAGATCATGTTTTGCTTTTTCTTTCTGCAGCCATATTAACACAGTGCTAAACCACTCTTGTAATTAGTATGTGTAGAATGTTGGGGTTTTCAGTTTGTCAGTTTTTTTTTTAATTCTGATATAAATAATGGCAAATAACAACAAACTGTTAACAGCATAAATTATTGCTGTCATCTTTCATTTCACTTTTTTTTTTACCTTGGTGGTTTTCATTGCATATGGCACTAAAATTCAGAAAGCTAGTAATGAAATGGTCATTATAAAGGCTTTGGTAATATTGTCTAGTCCTATATTTGCATACATACTGTACGGATTGTACTATATTTCAAATATTTCAGTCTGGATGGCTATATAAAATAATTCATACTACAACTGCACTATGTTAAAGACAAGAAAACTGACAGTTTTAAAAACTAAAATGAAGTTTTACGTTATACTTCTTATTGCAATAAAAACACAAACAACCCTACTGTAATATTTTTTAAACTTAACTTATCACCTTACCTCTCCCTTTTGACCTCTTAAAAATAAAAAGATCTTTTAAACTATAGAGAATGAGAAATATAAAAGTTTGTTAAAAAAATAGAAAGAGGTTAAGAAATTGGAGTAATTAATAGTAAACCCGTTCTTGAGTTCCATGAGAACAAACATTATGGAACTACTGTTAAGGGACGCAGATAAATCAACATGTATCCTTCCAATCATTTAAGATAGATAGATAGACAGATAGATAGATACTTTATTGATCCCGTGAGGGAAATTGCAGAAAAAAATATCTACAGTATGTGCATGTTTCCCAGAAAAGGGCAAAAAAATCCTTAATCATCTTAAACATTTTGGCAGTCTGGCATTAGTGTTTTTTTTTCTTTCTCAGGCAATAAGATATATTCGAATTTGAATGAATCTAGAGAATCTAAAGCACTGCAGTAACTATTGCAAGTCTTAAAGGTTTCTTTAATATTGATGTAACATTTTAGATAAGTAGTATACAAATACGTTTCAACAAGCAATTCTCTGACATCTCTTTTAGACAAACAGAAATAAATTCCTGGGCTTTTCACAGCATAATGGAAATGGAAAAGGTCTGTTTATCTTTTACTGCAGTGTGTTAGAGGAATGTTGTCAATTGCTTTCTAGATCATCTTATTGTATAAAATAGTTCATGCCAAATGATAAGGCACAGGTAATTCTGTTTCCTTTTTTCCATTCCATTACTATTCATGGACTTCATTATTTATTTTGATTGACTTTTCATAATTGTAAAATGTTTATATACTGTATAAGCTTATATTAAGAATCTTTATTATTGTCAAAACATCATAATACTTTGTATTATTAAATAATGATACCCATTTGTGTTTAGGCATTCAGCTTTCAAATGCAATTTTGAGAATCAAAGAAATCCAAGACATAAGGAACAGCTGCAAGAAGTTTCAATTTATAGAGCATAGATTTTCACTTAGTTTTTAGGTTTTGTGCTTTTTACCAAAAAACTACCTCTTTGGGAATATAAGTTTTCTTGTTTACAATTGCAGAACAGTAAGAAAAAGCCATAAACAGCTGCTTACAGGATCTCTAATTTATTATAATTGCAGGCTGATTTTTCAATTTACATGTCACCATGACAAGAATCATTGTGCCATTTTACTTTTTGAAACATTTTATACAGCAAAGTCTTGCTACTTCAGTATTTATATATTGTCATGATCCTCATCCCTCCTCTTAAGGGCGCTCCGACCCTTTCATATTTTAGTTCATTACGTGAACCTGCCCCCTTTTTGTCCGTCTTTTATTTAAGGTGGGCATTCCCACTGTGCCTCGCTCAGCATTGGGAGATGGACGCCAAGAAGCCCGCCTACCAGCGGGTCCAGGAGAGACCCGATGGCATAGGCTTCATGGTGGCGTCCTGACTATCTGAGTGTGGGGCTCGGAGCACCTGGCCTCGTTACCCTGGTTTTAACTGTTTGTTCCTGTTCCAGATCCTGTTTCGGATTTTAATCTTCTTATGTCTTGGATGGATTTCCTGTTACCTGGACCTGGACTGCGCCCCATATTCCCCCTTGGACTGTTTGGACTTGTTTGCCTGCGCCACACCCCCCGAGCACCAGATCACTGTCATCACGCCCCCCTGTCTGTCAACCCGTTCTGATCCTCTATGTCCTTTCCCTGTTGTCCTTCTCCACTTACTCCCGGATCATACCGTCTGCATACAGTCCTAAACTACGCTTCACGAGAGCCTGGACCGGCTCCCATTACATATAGTATATATACAGTATTTGGATCATTCCTTTCTATGCATAAAAACTCCTCTGAAGAGAGGAAGGCATGGAAGTGAATGAGGGCATCTTATTTATCCATTTGAGTTAAATTTTGAAAACAACATCTAGGGTATGTTATACCTACAAAACTACTTTCAATTTTCCCAGGAATAACCCTAGTGCCTTATTGCAAGTTTTCAGGAAAAACAAACAAACATGTAATGTCCTTCAGAGCTGGAGATGCAGTTAATATAAAAATGTATGTGACTAAATAATACATTTATATGATTGTCAATGTTTTCTTGAATTGAAATCTGCAAAATAAGCTGCTCCTTCAGAGGAGTTCATTGGAGACTTACTTTATGCAATGTGTACAGGGAAAGGAATAATTGAAAGACATTTTAAAAGTTAAATTTCATTTCAGAGTACTGCTGATGTTCTTTATCAGTCATCATCACAAGGAAAATGTTAATGGAATTCTATATATTTTTGTGATAGTTATACACCAACTTGCCCCAGGCCCTTGATATAAATGGTTTCATCTTCATGGTTGAACATTAAATAAATAATTGACTTGGATTAATACATTTCTTTAATTCAGTTAGAAATTCATAAATTCAATCAGAGCACACAACCTCTGTTGCTATTAGATACTGCATATGGTATGTCAAGCCATTTTTCTGTGTACAATACACATCATTAACAAGAAGACATCATTTACCAGTTAGGGTTTGCTTGCAAAAATGTTATCTAAGAATGATCTCAGTCTCTTTCCTCCTTTTCAGTCAGTTCTTAATAAGAATTTGTTGCCGTCATGATGAAGCTTTGATGAAGAATTATGAAATGGATGAGACGCTGTCAGATACTACTTACAAGCAGCACTCAGCCAAAATTTATCATGGAAAAGATTGACAGAAAGTCTTGCGATTCAAGTTTCTGATGCTGAACCTTGTCATCAAAAACACACAAATTATTAACAAAAACTGGAAAACAATAGGACATTATACAAGTGGTACCCATTCTGCCACGTTACCATTTAATATAAGCCATACAACATAGTGATAATTTAAATGACAATCCTAGAAACGTAGTATTCTTATTTGTTTTGTGAGGCACATAATCTAAACATATTATATCCTCATGTTTGAAATTAAACATTACTGACATTTTAACAAGATAATGGGCAATTTTAAACTATTAAACTATTCTAGTCCAGATTAATTTTTTACTCATATACATATACAGTATAAGACTACTGTACAATGGTAAATAACACCATTGTTTTGAGGGTAGTTCGGCTGGGAAGGTGAATGGAAGATTGAGTGGATCTTTTCTACAAAAAAGACTTTTCAGCAACTTAACTCTCCACTCTAGTTGACCATCACTTTAAGGACTCATGATACAGAGTCTAAACAAATATGTGTAGAAGTTATCCAAGCAGGCAGTGTTTTTATTTGCCATAGGCTTTTTTGACCATTTCTCTCACACTGACTAATTTCATTAAAGCACAAATAGTGGATAAGGTTTTCATTATTCATTTCAACAACTAAAATGAGGTTTCTCAGATGATGGCTAATGTATTACATATGGAATTGCAGATTGTTCAGAGTACCAATTATCTAAAAAGCTTTGAGATTAGGTGTTATAAAATGAGAATGTTTTTATATTGAATATATAAGTGGTTCACAATTGTAGCATTCTATGATGAGTGAAGATGCTAAAAGAATCCAGTACAGTCTTTTGTACTTATCCATAAAAATATTTGCCTTGCTGCATAACCAATACAAAATAAGGAATACACGAATAAAGTACAAAACCCAGTAGAAACCAGTTTACTTTATATGAGCATTTATTTTGATGCATTTAATGATAAGCTTTTTAAAACAGCTCAAACCATTAGAAACCAGTTGCTTATTTCTACAGAATCCAACTGAAATTTCCTCAAGGGTTGAAAAGATGTTCCTTAGTGTTTCGCAGACAAGAGACAAGTGACACATCTGTGACTGAAGATTCCATTTACTAATCAATTTAAATCGAGACTTGACAGACTTGACCTGACAGACAGAATCAAGCAAACAAATGTGTGAATTCAAAATGCTGATGTGCTCCAGATATCCAGATACAGTACCTCTGTCTCGATCAGCCTTGGAATAGCAGGTGTTACTGCAGGATAATAGATTTGCGCTCAGTAAAGTTCTGAAGTATTTTCAGAAACTAAACTGTACAGTTAATACCAGAGCCCTTTCAAATGGGCACTTTCAGATCAAACAAAATCACCTTCTCAAAACCTTTTCTATAGCTTAAAGGTCAGCATGATTGATTTCTAATAAAATTCTTGGCCGTGGGTCAGTGACTGGCTGGGTATGACCTTTACATTTCCACACTGACACTTTAGGAGGGGTTGCTCGATCACTGGGGAGGAGGGCTGGTTCAGAAGTGAATGAATACAGCACAGGAAATCGGCAGTGATCACAGACCCCAGAGGAACATGGCGTCTGACTTTCTCAGGGTTACTGATAGTTGAAAAGCTGAAAGAGACCTAAAGCCATTTTTTAATATTATTTATTGTAATGGTGAAAGGAAAGTAGGTACAGCGGCATGACAGTGAATTAATTACTATTCATCAAACCTCTTCCACCCACGATTACATGAAATCAAAAAAGGGCTATGTCGTGCTGTGTTGAAACCCACCTGTTTTTTTTTATTTGTTGTCAATTATTCATTCTTACCTGCCTTTGTGACAGCCCCTTTATTTTCTTGTTGATTGTTTCTGGTGCAATTTGGCTATCCAACTAGGAACAACAAATATAGAGAGACTAAAGAAGAAAGAGCCCTGCCCTTTTATAAAAACTTTTATAAAAACTTTATAGTCCTAACTTTGGCATGCAATGATTACATTCATTTTATGAGAAATATTAATTTAATTAATATGATTGATTCAGTTGAATGTACTTGAGATATTTATAAAGTAAAACTCCTTAACATCAGGATTTATAAACTATTCTAATCTGACTAATCATCAAATGGATGTATCCTACTGAATTTTTTAGCAATTGTAGTTTGAGCTGTCAGTTAATTCTAATGTAGTACAAAAAAATGAATTTTACTACAAAGTTCTACTACCACTGTACATATCGGCTGATTGTGTACAGTTTACCTTAAATTTTTGAATTTTGAGTTTTTGAATGTTTTGATTAATGTGAATTAAATAATCTTAAAATACAAATGTATTTTATATAATTCTTATCTACATATATCATATCTTCACTTATACTCGGCTAAGATTGGATTTGGTGATACAGTAATCCAGTAGGGCCTTGACATTTGCGAGGGTTTAGTGCAGAGAATCATCTCAAGTAGCCAAATTTGCATAAAAACAATTCCACCACGTACCACTGCATAATGTACTACAGTATATAATATGTATGGTTAAAACACCTACAGTAAGTAAACATTCCTTATATTATTGTAAAGTAAAATGCATTGGCTTTAAGTTAATTAAAATAACATTGAACAACTAAAAATAAACAATAGTGATGAAAATCGCATAGTAATCAGCATCTAATGGGTGCCTGCACTTGCTATTTGCTTTCCTTCCTCCTTGATTATAATGCCCAACTGTAGTGAAAAGGGCAATAGAACTGCCATTCTGTTTGCAAATTCATCTTTCTTATTCCTTTAGGAAAGCCTGTCATATGAGCGTCATTACAACACAAAAACAAGACCAAGCTGAGATACGGATACCAGGTAGTGAACACTTGGACAGGGGGAAGAGAGAAGTAACTGTTCCTCACAAGCTAGATTTGCCTCCTGATCCTATTCTGTGGTGGAGGTTATTTGAAAGCTATGCTGAACAACCTTTGGCCAGGTTTCATCCTGCTCTGTTTTTCTTCTATCCATGACCCAAGCAAGCATAGACAAGACCAAATCTTAAATGTTAAATTCTGTACTAATTTGTTGATTCTCATATCATTTTTGTCAAATTTTAGAAATGTGCAATTATATTGTTTGGAAAATGTTGAATAGCAAAAATGTCCAAGCAGATTAAAAATTAATTAATTTTGCCTGACAAACAACTGAGTAGTTGGTATAATTAGAGACACCTGAGTTATTTGTTCTCTGGCACAGCTTTGGTGAAAAGAATAATAATTCAGACACACTGGGTAAAACAAACGTTTATAATAATGTTTATTATTATAATGACAATACTCAACAACACATGCACATAAACATACAGCACACAACTTACACTATATACAAATTTACTAACAAGGTGTCCCAGAGGCCTCATCTCAGCAAATATCTCCTTGCTTTGAAGTTCCCAAGAACTGGAAATGTTGATACTAGCCAGGTGTTACACTATGTACCTAGATTCTTCAACACACTTATAACAATATATGTAACAATATAAACTAAATTCCTAAGTCCCTTGCAAGGACAGCTGAGGTGGTCAGAAGACTAAGTACATACTGTATTGCAATGTCTCTGTCTCAATATTCCGTTACAGACCTACCCTCTCTGCAAGGAGAGATCCTGCTGAAGATGATAATTTTAGGACCTCTAAAATTCTCTGTTTAGTACCAAGTGAGTCATGCAAGATGAAAGGAGGGGCAGGTCTTTGAAAATCTCAGAGAGACTCAGAAATCACTCAACTGAAGAATCTGGTCTTTACTTCAACCTTTCTTCCCAGACCTTCACACTTCATTGTCATAACCCTGCCTCAGAGGCTAATACAGGAGATTCTTCAGCATGCATGACAGATGCACTCCTCACCTCCTAGGCTCTCTCCCCCTGGTTTTCCAGAGGAACGATACCCAATTGAGTGATTTAAAGGGCTAGCTTTGACTTACTTCTTCCTCTGCATTAGCAACTGGCTTCAGTTTTTCACCTTCCAATTAAAAAATAATTGTGTGTTTTCAGACAATTTCCATCTAAATTGTAACACAAAAATCTACATATAAAGTTAAAAAAAAGAATATGCTTTCCTGCCTTGTTTCCCCAAAAAGGTTGTAAGCTAATTTTGTTTTGTTTCTATCTGATTTTGATGGCGATAGTGCAGGAATGATGCGTTGTGTTAGGAATACAAGCTTTTTTAACAAATCTGTTGAACATCTTTGGAATGTGAGAATTCACTGTCTCTTTTCCACACCAATATAAATTCAAAACATAAATATATATATTTTTTTAAATCATAGCCATAATAGGTCTCATTCATACATCTATGTACAGAGTACATGAGTGCTCATACAATGGAGGAAACCAGGACCAGAGCCATTAAGGTCTGTTTTCTTAACCACCAGTAGATAAAGACTAAAGACCATTACAGTATGTTTTATATAAATATGAAAGGACCCATATTCTATAGTTCTAGTCTATAGTTTCATGTAAAATTAAGATTTTTTATTAGTTGAATACAGATCACCTGAAAACTGCTTTTTCAGTTGAAGATATTTTTTATGCCATGTAAATAAATTCAATTATGTGCTTAAATGTGAGAGTTTACCAGATTTATTTTTTAAATATTTACAGCACAGCCATTAAATCAAAATTGGCAATTTGTGGATTGTGTGAATTTGGTGTTATTATTTATTGAGTCAGACAACAATTGACATATTCTTCTACAAAATGTTGGCTACAGATACTTATGTGTTATTTTGAAAGCCAAATTATTATTCCTTAAGATAGCTCAATTGAACACACTATAATAAAACAAAATCACAGAAGAGATTGGGCTTGATATGCTGTACAAGTCAGTTCACATTTCACTTTTGTTACAATCAAATTTTATTCATTGCATATCTCACAAATTATTTACTGCTCAGACATTTCCTCATGAATGTTTTACATAATGTAATAGGTTATCCTGGTAGTGTAAAGATGTAGTATACAGAATGAAATATCATGGTTGTAGCACTTTAGAAATACTGAAGGTTCACTCCACTTACGTTTTAAATAAACATCAATCTACATATGCTTTTTTTACAGATGAGAACAGCATTCAGACAGTCTGGTTCCTCTTCTGACATATATTGTAGAACAGAAAAAATGGAACAACAAACAACAAAGCAAAACATTAATTCCGAAACGTTAAAAAATAAATTCAGCTTAATCTAATATGCTGAAAATAGCACCAAGAGAAAGAAAGTATTCTTCCACTCACAACACACTGGTTTCCAAGTTACACATGTTAATTTTGTACTTTTGAATGGCACAGGAGATCAAAGTGGGCCAGTGTAAATCCTTTTTAAGAATATGATATATGCTTAAATTAAAAAAAAATGTATTGAGTTGTGAAAGGACTGATGTTCTGTCTTCCTTTTTCATTTAAAAATGTATTTTATTTTAGTGTTTAAATGCTTCATTTACAAAATCTTGGGAAATGTGTTGAGCAAGATAATACTGTATGTCCTGTAATATCCCTAATGCATCTGTAACATTTCTTCTGACATTTAAAGCTCTAAACATATTTGCAGCTCTTAATACTCCGAGGTCAGGTTGGTATAAAAAAATGTGGAACACAAGAGTGTGATACATAGTGGATTAATAGGCTTACTGTAATGCATGTCCCCTTTTTACAGCAAGCAGCTTAGGGACATCCAAGTGCACTTGAGAAACAGCAAACAGAAATTGAATTGATACATTGACAATCACATGAAAGGGTTTTTATTTTCATGTTTACAGCTAACAGTGAGTTGATGATTACTCAAATGAGACTTAAAGGCTAATATTGTTTGAGAACAAGATGTATAAGTTCTATTAAGGATTCAGCGGTCTCTTCATTCATCCTTTTTAATGCTTCAAAGCTTAGGTATTTTATAAAACATAAATAAAAAGAAGAAAATTTGCAAAGGAAAAAAATGTAATTCTAATTTGTATAACCTGAGTCTTATTTGCAAGTAAATTGAGCCCACGGCCAACCTAATCCTCATAACTAAAGCCTAAGAGCAAATTAATGGTGAGGACCAATGTTTGGTCTCAGTGCCTCTAATACACTTACAGGAAAGATCAATTGGAAAGTTTTGTAGTGATGGACTATAGGATCATCTTACTGTATATGGATAAAAACAAATTATAAGCTAAAATGGGGACTTTATTTTTTGCCTAACGTTTTGGGCTAAAACTAAAAAAATTTAAATGAACTTGACAGGAATTGTGACAATTACAGTAATATGTGTTTATCGGTTGTCCATGGTCACACCTTTAGTTTCTTTTAACTGCCACCTAATTCTTAACAATAATCTGCTCTTTTTTATTTTTTTAACCCACCTCAACCTCCCCAACTTTGGAGGACTTCTTTTTTTTATATATATATATGTTCTTATTAGACAATAACAAAAATAAATCTTACATTAACAAAAAATAAGTATTAATTCAGAAATGTCCTACTAATATTCTTAACATCCAGTGCCATTCAAGTATGCCTCTAATGGGCCCCAAATAATCCTATACTCATTAAGTTTCCCCTGTAAATTAAGTTAAATTTGAAAAGATTTCATATGTGATACAGTCTCTTTAATGGTCCTGTACTGTCCACCCATTTTCACGTATATATTATCATTTTATTCAATTAAAAACAAATAATCTGATCTTTAACAGTAGTGATCACAATTAAGAAAGATCCTTTAACTCACCTAGTGTCATATGTACTTAGCTTCAATATCATTGGGTTCACTCAATTGGAACAGAGGAAGGAAAACCTATTTTTCTTTAAGTAAAACACAATACACAACCAATCCAATGTGGTTTATTTGACTGTGTGACTACATGTAAAAGAGACAGTCCATACTAGAGCCACATTTGAAATTGACTTGATAGGATCTGTGTTTATCCTGGTCTCTTAGCATTAAGTAGACTATAGAGCACAAGAATTCCCCTCTGGATGAGATGCCCTTTGTGAGCAGAAGTGTATATAGTAATATACCTTTCTTGTTCATTCATATTTTCATCACATCTGTACTCATGATGTGCTTTTCATCCCAGGAGTTTTCCTGTTATAGTGAGCTCTTATTGAAAGTTGTACCACATTCCTTTTCTGCAAGTGTCTGTTCCTTTTAATTAGACATTTTTTTCTAATGCCTCACATATTCCACACTCAAAACTGGAACCATAAAAAAGGTTGCGCACCTGGCTGCACTTTATTTACTTTGTTATTCAATCAAAATAATAATTTTTTTCTCCTTTATTTAACTAGATCAGGCATGTTTTGGTTCTGTAGCAGCCCCTTGCTATCATTAGGTGTCATAAATGTGCTTTCGTTTGCATGCTTTGTTTGTACAAAAGATGCTTGTAAAAAGACTCCTCAAAGATGTTGGCAGCAAAAATACACAGATATGAAATGGGAAGCCAGGCTCTAAGACACAACTTGCAGTAGTTTTGTACTCCCTTCCCTCATCTCCACATTTAAGGTAACCCTGCTGAAAGTTTGCCATGATTGATGTGATTGTACTTTTATACTTTCACCTTTGTGTGTGAAAATAACCTAGTACCCACAGTATTATTTTATCTCCAGATTTCTCAGCTCATTTCGGAACTTACTGATGAGACTGTAGTAATGTGATAAAGGTGAGAATAGAAATCTGGGTCTGTTGAGATTAAATAATAGGAACATCTGCTAAGCAAAAGATATCAAGCCTGAAAGGGACACCTAACATCTCTGAGAAAGGGTAATCATTATCAGTGCTCTGTTGTTTAAGTAGAAAAGTATAGAAATATGTTAACTGATTTTGCTACTGTTAAAAGCTATTTTTTGTTGTTGTATATACTGTAAAACTTAATCCATAAACTTGTTTATAAAATGATGCATGGACTAAAAATAAAGAAATCTTAAATGATCCAATCCTTTTATTGTATTTGCTAACATTTGTCTGCTCATCTGAGGCAGAAAAGGTTTTAGAAATACATATTCTTTGCCAGAAGAACATCTAATCATGTATTACATACATTTATACATACAGTAAGCAATCAATGCTACTATGATGTTTGAAAGTTATATTTATTCATCCCATGGTCATACTGATGTCAAGATTGCCTGCTTAAAGACTTTCTGATTATATTTAAACAATTTTCTTTTTATTAGGATTACATGGATAAGAACACAAAAAGCCATCTGTTGTTTTCGAACGGAGGAGCAAAAAAACAAAGCACCTTATGAATGTTTCTAATAAAAGAAACAGTTGAAATAATCAGAATGGAAAACAGGAAGATGTGACAGTTAAATAGGAAATGAGCACAAGAGAACAAACTAGAAGATTCAGAGCAAAAATCCCAGATTATCAAGATAAGGATCAGGGATAAAGTGGGATAAATCCGAATTTTTAAGGATTTCAGATGCTGTGGGGGATTAGCCACTTGTCTTCCTGTAGATTATAAACATAAAGTGAAGTTACTGCTAGAACAGAATCAACAGAGACATACAACCAGAATAATCTGGAGGTTTGCTCAATTATCTTCTTCGTTCGCTCTAAACCTTGGGCCAGACCAAGTCAAAAGTTAGGGCTCAGCATTGAAAAACTGAGAGAATGTGTCATCCTATTCAGATTGAATTGATTTTGTGTGTTTTAATACAGATGAACAACAGCTTGACATGAAGATGACCTTACCCCCATTTTAAGTTTGTATGGACAGTATACAGTACACTGAAATTACTTTTATGTTCCCAGAAGACAGGTGAACAGATGAGCCATGAACAGACACTTCAAACATTTCTCTTGTCATACTTCTAACAGTATAGAGGTCTATTTACATAGTAAATTGATTAAGTACAGTATGTTGTTTGTGTTACACATCTACAATTGATGATGCCAGAGTTATTGCATAAGGTAGTTGTCTGTAAGAGATGATAATGAAAGTGAACTTTTTGTTATAAAACCACTAAAAAAGAGCCTTAACAGATGAATAAAACTCCAGAGGAATGAAAGAATACCAGTGCCAATATTTTTTACAATACCCTCATTTTCTTCATGACACTTTTGATTCCTCTAAATCACTATATATATATAGCCCTGAAGCACAATATTTTTCTACTCTTATTCCCACACTATAAATTCATCAAGTGTTATTATGATTATGATTTAATCACTTTTTTAATTAATAATTTGAAAAAAAATAAATGAAAACAAAGTAAATATAAAGCCACTATATCAAGGTTTAAAAAAATCTTTACAGCTGATTTTCCCGTACTATTACAACCCTAAAATTGAAGTGGATATGTATAGTTCAAAAATGACAATCCCTTGCATCTGCATAGTTAGCAAACTAAGCAAAGTCAGCATGGAAATATTTGTAAAATAACTTTTTTCACATGTAATGGTTTAAGTGAGATTCAGTACCACAGAGCTCTGTTACACATATACATACTGTATTATGTGTAAAATATTGAATGCCCTTTACTAGGCTACCCTACAAATAAAGCATCACACACTTTTCCTTTCATTATATGCTTTAATGCTGGATTTCTATAATACATATGATGGTAAAACTATTGATTTTCCACATTCCAGTCAATACAATGTATATAATGGTAAAGATATTGATCTCCCCCATTTCACTCAATGTTGAGATTTATAGACCTTTCACAGAGATCAATATTTTTCCTTGCAGTTCAACCAATCTTGATACTGTCTGGAAACAAAAGTGATTTCCACTTTTCAAGTGATCGTCAAGCGAAACTTTTAGAGGATGCTTTTGAACACAGACGACCAACTTAATGTTGGAATTGAGACAAGTCTCGTGTCTTTTGTCTCATTCCTTCACAGCCATAAGTTGGAATCATTACTATAATAATTCCCTTAAGGTTTGTGGAAGCACTCCCACCATGCATTTAAGAATATATCTTTCACTAGAATGGCATCTTCGTTTTTAACATCTGAAAGTTTAATTAAGCATCAAAGTCACAGTCCCAATTGTGATGGGGTAATCCATCACCATTGAAGAAGTGACAATGCTCTCCATGAAAAAACAAACAATTATTCCAGGAAAATACGCAGGCTTCTATCAAGCCTAAAATCTAGTTAATTTGTATGCTGGGCAAATGAGCTATTCCTCACCACATATCAAAGCTTATGCTAAAGGCTGATGACTTCCCTTTGATTAAAAAATAATTAAGGATAATACAAAATAATAAACAAGAAATTACCATCATTAAATTGTGAGGTGTTTGTTGTTATTTAGTATCGGGGTTTTTTGAAACACAAATTTGTTTTGAGCTATAGAGGACATAAAAGGTGTCTGGAAGATAAATTGAAGGCATTCTGAAACCTAGTGGTTTAATCTTACAATAATGACAATCTAAGATAACATTATTGGTACTGTGGATACACGAGCGACTAATAATTTACAGAATGTATTTCAGAAATTAATACCACATTTTTAAATTTAGAATTACCTCAACGAAGAAGACATATTTTATATACTTATGTATATTGTAACACTATAGCAAAAAGAAGCCCTACAATATATTGTAGTTAGATACAGTATATAGGGGTGTAGAAATTAATCTCCCATAAACAGGCCACCACTGTTGGTCCAGTCTCTTAGGCTGTGGTCAGTATACGTCCTTCTAAGACTTCACACTGGACAGTCTCATAATTAATTGTATCAACTTGCCATTAGGAAAACCTTAATTACATACATGCCAACATTGTATGAAGTAAATTAAGTAGGATGAAGGAAATATCCATATAAAACCAGTTGCCTAAAAGGTATCCAGAACTGTTAGCCTACTGTCTAAATCTTTCGGAGTGGCAAGAATGATACTGTTAAAGAACTGGAAAGCATCATTTTATTTTATAACTAAGTTTTATAAATTATTCCTACACATATACACATATAACAAAGTTTTTTCACCTTAATCTGTGTTGTACATTTTTTTTCAGCTAGACACCAAACTTTTTTATTTTTTACTTAATTTTGACTTTAATTTGAATTTCATTCTAAGTTCTGTTATACCTCATGAAATGGATCAGCCCATTGTCTTACACATTTCTATAATGCTTAACATTACATTGCAAAACTAATTTGTAAAGGCATGCACTAATCTCTTACCTCACAATTTTAGAAATTTCAGACATAGTTGATGCATTTTGCAATTTTATTTAGAGATATACGGTATGTTTATTTTTTCTGTGAGAAACCTACAGTAGGTGCAATATAGTTTTTTCTTTGTTGTTGTAAAGCCATTTTAAATGAAAACCAATTCACATTTGTTCTTACTTTTCCTGACAACAATGGCAACAATTATTTTGTAAGTAATCCTTTTATTTTTAAGTATTGACTATATACATAACTATATACAGTAGCATACCAGCAGAAGTGCTATCGAATACATACAGTATTTGACTAACTGATATTTGTCATGTAAAAATATGAACAGCATTTTTTAGAAACTTTTGAAATATTGAGTATATATGCAATTCGTGCTGTGTCCCAAAGTTACTTTAAATTTCAAAATGCAATCAAGAAAACAGAATGACGTCTCCTTGGGCAATTAAAATGTACTCTGAAAACCATTTTTGATTTTACAGATGTAGCCATCCTCAGCAAGCCTTTCCTGCTTCTAATGAAGATTAATAGAAAACCTAAATGTTCAACTGCAAGACCCAATATATATTGAATTTAATGTAGCAATAAGTGCACATACTAAACAATAGGAAACATGACTTCTCTCATCTTAAATTAAAGCAGTTTGCTCATACTGTGATTGTATGTATATACTGTAACTACATATAATATAATGTCCATTCATTCACAGTGTGTTACATATAACTCAATATGTTTGTGTTGTAGGCCAGTCTTCCGTGTTTTACTTCAGTTTTTCCTATTGGTAAAGATTGATTAGGATATTTATTCTTTTGATTACACTAATTATTCTGTTCTTTTGCTTGAAAAGCCAAATATTTTAAATCTGCTTTCTTCTAATCTTGGTATCTTCTGAATTGTTTTTTGTGGTTTCAAATGTCATTTTTTGTTTTGTTGAGATTTCCCAAATTATTATGTTTAAAGCATATACAATACATTTGTGCAAGGAACTGCAGTTCCAAAATCTGCTAATTTAGTTATGTTGACATTATTGAATGGATAAAAGTCTGTACTGAATTACTGAATTATAAATTGGTATAGTCTGGATCTACTGTAGGGAATACAATAAATATTAAAATGAAAAAAGCAGAAATATTTTTCTTTCCTTAATTTACAATAACTAGTTTATTCAGTTAGCAAGCTTTTAAAATGTAGTGGTATTTGTGTTCTACTGGGTACTTGCAAAGGGCAGTCAGCACATATTCCTGTAACAGGACTTTTCTCTCTCATCGTCATTTAACACTTTCATCAGAAAGCTCAAATCCAATAATAAAACAATCTGCTCATGCACCATGAGGTTAATTTTTTTAATATCACTATGGTGACTATGTAATATAACATTGCTGGTAGAAAAGCTCCTTTAGAGATTTAATGAAGCTAAAATGTAAAGGATAACAAATCTGCTTTCTTTTGGAATGCCCTGTTTTTGTGCCAGTGGTTGTAGAAAGAGGAAATGCCAGGGGAGATTTATGTTTATACATTTAGCATTTGAAAGAGTTCATCACAGTTCCCACATTGTCTGAATCCAATGCCCTATCCTTCAAAATTTATATTTACTGCCATCCCATTTTGCTAACAAATGATTAATCTTAAATCAACCTGCAGTCCCTGACCAATGTGTGACTTTTCCAATTCCCTTCTAAGCCACATTATTGATATTAGTCTAAAAGAACAAGAAAAAGGTCTATTCCATGCTGAAAAGAGAAGAAAGAAAACACAACGTTGTGTGGAATAAACCTATTACTTGTTCCTTTGCAGCCTACACATGCTGACGCAGCTACCCACCCGAACTACTAGAATCCTGACCAGGTCATGTGTAAGCAATCATATTACTCCTGTTTTGGAGACCTTGCACTGGATTTATGTCCAGTCAAGTCAACTTGAAAATCCTCATCCTATCAAGCTTCACTTAGCTTGGCACGTCAGTACCTATTGGAGTTATTATTCGTCTATTATCCACCTCGCAGCCTTCACTCATCTGTTGTCTTCTAGCTGTCCCTCATGCTAATTTACATTCTGCTGGTGACAGAGCTTTCTCTTGCTGTACCCCAAAGCTCTGGATTTCCATTCCTAAGGATATCTAAGAGTCACCTACCCTGAGCTCATTTAAATCTAGACTCAAAACCTTTATTATTCAGAAAGGCTTTCACTTAGTCTCTGTGTATGCTCCATTTTTTTACTTCTGCTGCACTCCTAACTGGTTGTCTTTTTTATATGTACCAATTTATTAATTTGCTACGTATTTACTTACTTTTTCCCACATACTTTAAAGCACTAAATGATGCTACTTTTAAAGGTGCCATATGAATTTCTTCTTCATCTTCATCTTCATCTTCATCTTCTTCTTCTTCTTCTTCTTCTTCTTCTTCTTCTTATTATTATTATTATTATTATTATTATTATTATTGCAGACTTACTTTTAGTAAGTGGTATAAAGAATGTTGTGAAAATAAAGTGAAGAGCAAATGAAAAATTGCCACCCAGGGTTTCTTTACTATTAAGAATGATAAAAATCGTTGAAAGAGTTAAACAGTTATGTTTTCTAAGAGGTAAGCAAACAGGTTTACTGCAAAGAGGCAAATGATAACCATCTATATGTAAATTAAAAGAAAATATAGCATTTTCAGTCATTCAAAAAGATAAAAATAAAACTATGACTGTTAGTTTTCACAGATGGTTTTATCTGGCCAGATCTTAGAATTAATATAGTAGGCAAATTAATGGGTTGCTCGTATTAGAAGAGTTATGGGCGAATGCAAGAGAGAAATACTCCCCCATGTGGCACATGGTGTGGTTTATCTCTCCCCAAGATGGTTTCATTTCTAGGGAGGTGCTTTGTTTGTTTGGAAGCTTAGGTAAGTGTTATAGCACACTCCTATTCCACACAGAGTTCTTGCAAAATCACTAGGTGTATTTTAACACATGGTTAGAACTTAGTAAATATATTTGTCTGGAAATTTGCACCTTTTCATCTAATGCTGAGCTGAAGGTTAATTTCCCAACTTCCCTTCTTGGCAACATTTCTGTTCACAAATCTGATTTTTATAATATCTTATGCAATGTAGAAAAAAAATAAAATTAATATAATCACATATCAGACTCCTCCTAGTAAAGCAGAGGTTAAATTCTTACACTTACAAAAAAATATGCATTTGCTTTGCTTCCCAAGGTAGTTTCTAACAGCTGTAAAATATAAAGCTCTATGTACTTGTTAGTTAGAAATAGAGAGGAAGAGAGGGTAAGAAAGCAGCAGTATAGCAACTATAGTGAAAGTAATTGGCTTTTTTAGAACTCCTTTGTGTTTAATTTACATGATTTAGCAAGGCATTTTCCATCTCTCTAATACACAAAGAGCTTATTGCCTTTGCTTTCCACCTCTGCTTCAATAAGAATAAAGATTGCTACACAGACAGAGGGTCTGTGTGTTATCAATATGTGCAAAGGTGCACAGCTTGTTGGATACTTATTAGAAGCGTGACTTTTCTATGGAATCATGGTCCATAGGGACAGAAAACCTGACTTGAGAGGAATTATTTCAGTGTTTAAAATGTGCATTGTTATAATGTATTGCTGTAACCTGAAGTATTTCTATTTGCCGAACAGCATATATTTAAAATAAAAGGATATCAATGATGCTTTGTAGTGCAATATATCTTATTCATATGTACATTATGCTTGATGAGAAAGAAGGCAATGTTGTTACATTAAAGGGCAAATTGCTGGTTACTCTAAAATAAAAATACGTTTAGTTCCCGCAGCTACTGTATACTACAATACATTTCACTTTGGGTGATATTATTTGCTTGGTCAACTGATCTCCACGTTTAGAGATATCCAATAATGCCATGTGTCAGTCACTGCTATTACCAGGTCAAAGAAACATGCTCTGTTTGTAGTATATATCAAAGTGTGGTTTAACCATCTATCTCACACTGATAAAGGACCATAGTACAACTAGGTCAATTGTATGTCGCTAGAGTACAGCAATATCCCAAAGGCATAAGAAAGTAAACTGCTAAGTTACATAAATTGTCATACAAACCATGCACTTAATTAAAACAAACTATACCAATTAATTTTGAAAACATAATGCATTAAAGTTTAATTTACTATCATGAACTGGTTGGTTAATGTTTTGAGAGCTTGCTGTTAAAAGAGATATTATTCTAGTTTAAAAGGAGTAAACACTAAATCCTTCCTCAAATAACAGAGAATTCCACATTGCACATTACTCTGCTGAGGTATCAAAGGCAAGTAGCTGATATAGCCAGATTCTGTTTTTTTTTTTTTTTTTTACTGCGGGGTGCAAACAGAGCTAACTACATTTAAATTGTGACGACAAAGTAAGCAATCATTACTTTATCATTACTAATACATTTTGTACACTTGTACTATGCATGTATAAATTGTGTGTGCAGTAAGTCTCCAGCCAGAATTTAAACCCCCTACTTCTAGAAACTCCCAGTGTAAAATGATGTAACCACCTCAGACAGCAGTAAATTCTACTATGCAAGAAAGCCAAGCTTTCAACAGTGTGTGGTTATCAAATTAAACTTGATTATATGTATATCACCATGTGTATATTTACATGTTGAGCATCAAAATAACTTACAACTGAAATAAATTCACAAGATTATTAGGATAATGACTATCATCTCTCTTGTATCATGTGCACTAACATTTTAGGGATGATTTAGGATGATAACTATTGTAAACATAGTGTAGTACAGCTAGTAGCTTGAGTGTCCAATGTTGGAAGTAGTACATCGGTGTTGCATGCTTGGCACCAAATGGCACATTGTGACCCATTATTCTTCTTGCAGAGTTTCAGCTTATCCCTAAATCCCAGGTCATCCCAGCTCATGCCACAGATGTCCATTGAGTCTCATGTTTGGTGAGAAGAGCATCCACATTCTCTTCTTTCCCAAAAGCTATTGTAACAAGAGGACCAAGATGTATGTTTTCAAGTAAAGAAGAACATGTAAAAGGACAGCAGTAAGATCACATAACTAGATCAATGTAGTGGAGTCAGGTTAACATCAATCATTGTACTGTAGGTAGAGCTCTGCAGTGACTAGACATGCCTGCCCAGACCATTATGGTTATTTGGTTGATGTGGAGTGCTACCTCAAGTTAGAAAATGGATGTGAACTGACTGAACACCCCAGTCAGCAAGTGACAGTGCGCTGATTTAATCAATTTTCTTAAATATAAGGGCTTTGTTCTCTTAATAATTGGGGTAAGTTGATTTCTTTGTTTTTATCATGCTCACTATGCTTGACATTCAACAGGTTAAATCCCTTCATCACTTGTTGTCCAATCAACAATCTCACTAAAGAGGTGATTCAGTTCTTATGTAAGAAAGTCACTCAAGTAGACATTGTCATCAATGAATCAAAATTAATCTAAAAATATTTAATCAACATCCATATATAGTTTTTTCAAAACCCATATACAGTACATAATGATTTTTCTTTAGAAGCTCAGTATAAACAATGTCTTACAAAATGATTCACCATCTCCCAATTCCAATTACTAATTATATATACACTTTTAATGTTCATCAATATCATTTAAAAAAAAAACGTGAATGCTCAAACTGACACTTTCATAGGTTAAAAGTTAGCATTAGCGGCAAAGAACAATTATCAGAAACATGTTTATTGCTGAAGTATTCAATTTATTTGCTATGAGAAACCTAAATAAGATCAGATGCAAAAAATAGTTTGTCACACATCTAGTTGAAATTACTTAATTAGTTGAATTGTCAGTCTGGAGTGATTCCAGAATGATTACACTTTGTAAGATGTGCATAAATGTCTCTGTAAAATATCTCATTCAGTGTGTATACAGTGTATATTGAGTATTTAAGTATATGTCCTAACAATGTTTGCCTTTTCATTGCTTCCCTTTATTGCCTGGAAGATGAAAATGACCTGTCAACATGACAATCTAAGTCTTTTTCTTAAGGAGCTTCTTCAAGCTCAGCATTTCCCATTTAATTTTCAGTTTGTTTTTTTACCTACATATAACACTCTGCACTTGTCTGCATTCAAAATCATCTGCCAGATGTTGTTCAAAGCAGGCAATTCAGTGTGCGTCATTACATTTTAAGATACACCAAAAGACATTTCTGAAGGCTGCACTGATGATGTTTATTTGACACACTAGCAGTGTGACTTTACACAATAGTTTTTTTTTTTAAATACCTATATAATGAAGAAACAATTTAAATAGAAAGGTAGGCTGCAATATGTTTTAAGTTCAATGCAGTTACTATATAGCCTAACAATTTTAGTAAAATTTTAGTAAAAATATATCTTACTTTGAAGTGAAAACAGTCAAATACATTGCGACAAATGAATACACAAAATGTTGCAACATTGAAACAAAAAAATACACAAATTATAGATCAGTTTCTCTGAGGTAGCTATGGAGAACTCTGAAAAAATGATTACAACAAACTTTGATATAAAATGGGTATACTGAAAACCTTAAGCCTTAACTGCATAGTAAAAAAATGCTCTCTTTTGTAAATGTAGAAAGGGTGGAAATAATCATTTTGATATGCTACACGTTTGCTAAAAGAATCCAATCAGATGGAACAATACTGTATTAAGAAATTGAATAAAATACTAAGAAAATAACAGCGATAACTGAAAATATTGACTCTTTCAATCCTTGATTGTAGGGCATCAGTGTGCCATCACAGTGCACACATTCCCATGCTTAGCCTAAGTAGTCTGGTTAGTGTGGTAGTGGCTAAAATGCAGTCTGGAGCATTCCTCTCTTCAGGGATGTATTGAGTGAACTCTCCCATGAGGAGACTGTGTGGTGTTTAGCCTGCTTAGCCTTGTTTCTGTCAATGATGCATGGAAGAAGCTTTAGGAAAAAGCAGAAACTGGGGTATCTGTTCTGTCAATGGATCAAATAAGATTTTCAATAGCCCAGTTGCTTTCTGACTACATATCACTGAGGTTTCCAGATTCTCCTCATTTAGCACCATCTTATACTAAAATTCTCTGGGACACAAAAGTAAGTTTTTGTAATCCAGATTCTGCAATGTTTGGAGAGATTTGTGTATAAATATATTGCTAATGAGAAATTTCCAATAAGAAAAGCTGTCCAAGGGGCATGGCATTTCACAGAGAAATGAGTCTATGTGCTGAGTAAAAGATAACTCCCTTGATTCGCTGTCTCTTATGTTTTTTTCAATAGCCCATTAAGTGGAATTACATCATAGGTTAATATATCCCTCAGGGTAAAGTCATGAATAAGCCAGGGATTCTATCAGAGTCAGACAGCATGAAAAACTTTTATAAGAGAGCTTGGCATTTTTTATTTCTTTAATTTTTTTGGTTCAGAAGGTGCCTATCTTTTTACAGAAAAAAAAACACCTAATACAGGGTTATAAGTTAAATGTATAACTTTTTAAAGTCTCGGTGTTAAAATTATAAACACTCAAGTGTTGTGATTACCATTTGTAATATGGAATGCTGGACTAAAAGGTTTTTTGTTTCTTGCTTTCTGGATTATCTATTTTAATTTTGACTAAAAAATCTCTTTATCTACATTTTACAGTATGTTCAGTTTATTTAGTTCTGTTGTACCGGCTGTGATCACTGTTACACCGATAAAGGTGATTTTTAGAAAATAATAAGCACTAAATGTACTAATATTTGTAAACCGGCTTGCTTTGCACGTAGAATCAGTTAAATAAGAATATTTCCCTCTATGTTTTTAAAGATTAATCCAATGAAATTGAGAATGTGCTGCAAAAACAATCATATTTGTATTCCTCTACACCCATACATATCACATTTAGGTATTTCTCAATGTGTTAAACTCCATGCCAGCATGATTATGGTTGAGATATTTGATTTCCTATTGGGATTCTATTCATCTTTCCCAATATGAGTTTCAGCAACCCCAAACCTGTCAAAACGATCATTTGTATGGAAACTCAGCTCAGTCATCCAGCTCTGTGCACCCTGGTTTCCTGAAATATCCACACAGAAATTGCACTGGATACTTTGTTGAGGTCCAGCATGGAAGGGACATAAAATATAAATAAAACAAAACTATGATCAAGACTAGAAATCCAAACCTTTACAAATGGCAGCTGCCATGCTAGGAACCACAGCTTATAACACAGCTAGGTTTGTATTTCAGCACTTTTTTGTGAGGTCAGGGCTTTTTAAACTACTCATAGAGCAATTTAGTACTTCATTGCAGTGCTGCAGCACCTTAAATATAAGGAAAAGGTTATATCCTTATATTAAATATAAGGAAAAGGTTATCTCATAAATAACTAATCATGAACAGTTTATGTTAGAGGTCCAATACTTTCATATTTAGCTATAAATTGTAACAACTCTGAGCATGATTTCTAGTAGTTAAGGATAAAAAAATAGTTATGCAGTTTTAATGGAAAATAATTCCTTCTATAGCTCCACTTGATTGTCTTAGTGATACCACTGTATGGCAAACTTAATAAAAATCAGATGCTTAAATTTACCTCAAAGTTAAAGCACTTGTAGTGATAAGAACTGAGATCTCAAAAAGAAAAAAAAAGAGTATAAAAAAAAGTTTATTGCTTTTGCTATCAGGTTCAGTAGTGGTTATCATACTGTCTGTCGTCTTTTTATCTCAGTGGAAGGTGAAATAAAAGAAGGTTGAAATTCCTTTCTCACATTTCTGATAAACACTCCAGTTTCTGATAAAAGGAATGAATATCTCATAGCTGAAAAAAGTCATAATGTGATAAATGTAGAAAGCATGCCAGTACTGAATAAACAGCCATTTTATATGGAAAAACTGAACACATATTTAGGAATTGCTGGGTTGTAGAAGTGTATTTTTTTCTTATTTTAGGATATTTCAACTTTTTAGAACATCTTGTGGACAAAATACTTCTTACCAGTTATGTTTTTGACAATTTAAATACTCATACTCTTCTTTGTTCAGAAAAAATCCTACTTAAAATGTATTAAATACCCTAAGATGCAATTAGAACCATAGTCAAACAACTTTGAGCATCAAAGGAAATTTACTGGAACCTTTCTGCATGTTTTTAGAACAATAAAGTATTGATAGGATAATGATTAAATGTTCTGCGCATTATTTGGATTGACTGATCATTCATGACTGGCCATTAGTGTTGAAAAAGCTAGTATTAGAAGGAAAAACCTTAATGACTCTAAAGTGTTTTTTCTTCCGTTATAGAAAAGTAAAAAAATAAAAATAAAAATCTGAGTAATTTTTTCTTACCCCAGTTTCGTTGGTTACTTTGCTCCTTGATCATGCCATGCTGTTGGTATGTTGGATCATGGACTGTCAGCTCAGATGGACTTGCCACCGCTGGGGCCAAGTCCTATTCAGTGATGAATCAAGGTTTTTCATAGAAATCCCTGATTGGTGTCAATGATTGTGTCACAGAATTGTAGACGGATATCTTAATTGTTGTGCCCAACAGATCAATTAATGGAGAAGGCCAAGTGTCATATTTCAGGTAGAAGCTTCAAAACACTAAAGACCTCCATCTGTAGTGATTTATGGCAGTCTGACTGATGGCACCACACTGATCGATTCCTGCAATGTCACTTACCAACCTTCCTGTGGGCTTCTCCTGACATGATTAACTCCAGCAGGAAAAAGTTTCTTGTGTATATGTAATTTCACCCGCGTAAGATTATGAAATTCTAAATCCTTTACCACTCATAAAATAATTAAATCAATCACCCTTGAATAATTTCTTGCATATTAGTCTAGAGCATCATGGAAAATTCGTGGGATATGTTGGGGCAACATGTGGCATCTAGGACTCAGAGACCTGTGGACAGATACCTATCTGCATTGTGGTTTAACATATGCCAAGCAGCCATACAGCTTGCAATGCTTTCCACGGTGGTCACACACGGTACCAGCCCCTGAAATTTGAAATTTGAAATTAAACCCCCTGGTTTATTGCAAATGTTAAACCACAACATGAATTTTATGGTGTTTCTATACTACTTTTGTGAAGCTGATGCATGTGTAAGTGATAAGTTCCTTTTGATGCTCAGTATTTATACTGATGTCTTAGATAAAATTAACTCAATTATTCAAATGTATGACTGCCTGGATCTGCTATTAATCCTTCCATCCATTTTTCAATACACTTGTCCCAGTGAGGGACTGATTTTCTTTCAAATGGGTTGTTTCACAGCCTAGGTTTTTGTTACCCCGATGTCTATTGTGTTTTGTTTCAGCAGTTTTATTAGACATTTTTAAATTAATTTTCACTTCCTAAATCGAAGACCAGGGTTTGAAAGCCCTGAATACTTGTTCAATGAGTACAAGATGCATCTCATTTAGTTATCTAATTTTTTACATTGTATTTTGGTTGCTGCTTCTTTTCATAAATAACCTCTATGCATTTTCTTGTTTGTCTTTGTTTTCTCTTCTGATTATTAAATATATGGAGAGCCATAATGTAAGATTTAAATGTGACAGATTTTCCAATAAACCAGGGAAGTCTTAGGAGTCTGCTTGCACAAGAACTCAATATGGTCACAACGTTAAATCCAGGAGGTGTTACTGTAGTCCTTTTAAGGAGAATAGCACTCAGAAAACATCCAACCACCACTAGCACACTCTTTTAATGTCATACAAGCCTAAATGTTCCTATGGGAGAATGTGAAATTCTAAGTCTTTAACAATTATACAATAACTAAATCACTCATCCTTAATGTGACTATTTACAAGTAATTAGAGGCCATAAAGTGATATGACAGCTGTAACTGCAACTTCTTGTTAAGCAGGCCTTCCAAAATGTTACTACTTTTAACTGCAACAGCAAAGTTGTTTTATGAGGTACTTCCTATGTTCTCAATTTACAGAGCTGTCTTTAAGATTCACATTTAAGATCTTGCCTAAAAATGAATGGAGGAATTGTAAAAGATCAAAACAATTTCTTATACATCTTAAATGTTGATTTTAGATTAACATATGATCTGTGAATGCATTTTGGATATAGTAAATGTCTATTAATGGCTTTAATTCAAAGTAAAATGCTTTGTTTTTAAAGAAGGTTTAGTTCATTCCAAATTACAATGAAATGTAAAGGTAAATCCACAAAGTTATATAATAAATGTTAAGGACATAAGCAGGCCATTCCAAAAATATTAAACATAACTTGTAAGGATGAAAGTTAAGGTAAATTATATCTTCATAATTTATACCTTCAACTGATGTTAACATTTTAAGTGGTCTTAATGTATTCTTATATGGAAGGCTTATTTTATCCATTTAACAAGTGTCTTAATGAAACCCTGGAATGGCAGGCTTAAAGAAATTGCTTTTGTTTCCTATATTTTATGATGGCTGGAAGACTAATACAGCAATTTTCTTTTCCTAATTTTATTATCATTTTGCAGTGTTCTAATGGGGGTTGCAGGCTTCCTGTTCTGTTCATTTTCAATCAGCACACATTAGCTTCCCTGCTGATTCTTCCCTGTTTGAACACCGAGAAAGAGATCATTCATTTAAATGACTGATATGTTTTGTCACTCTTAAAACCTAATTTCCTGTTGTTTCATCCCAACAGCCATATCATCTGAGCACTTTAATTCAATCCATATACTTATATCAGTTCTTCTTTGACTTAAGGCTCCATAGCACTGCCATCTTCCACACCATTATCTTCATGATTCTTTTTGCTTTTCATCCATTTAATACTGTTGTTTACTCAGAACTGTTCAATTTCTGATCTTGTTTTCAAAGAGCTGATATCCGGACATTAAAAACATCATTCAGTTGCAGATGCAATGGATCAGTAACACAATCTCACCAGATGTCATGCACAAAAACATTATACATATGTAGAATATGTTTTTTTAAAGAGAGCAAGTAGCTATAATTTTTCTCCCATTTTAAAACCTGTGTTATACCATATGTACGCAATCAGGAAATTTACAATAAGTATATGCTATAGGTATTCTCAGTAATTGTAAACGTTTGGGAATTATAAGAAAATGTATGAAGTCAAATAAGTTACACAACTGCTTCTCTTTCTATGGTCATAGTTTGCTGGTCACTATGAAAGAGTGAATGCTGTTTCAGTAGCCGCTAGTGCCATTAGAGGTATAGGTTCAAAAATGGAGTTTTATAAATTGTAATTCCAAAGCATTTCTTCTGTCTTTTAAAGATAATATTTGGAATATTATCCTATCTACTGTGAGATGAGGTCTATAGAAATAAATACAAAATAGGCAGCATAGTGATATTGCGGTGAGCTCTGCTGCATCCAAACTCTTGGGTCTTGAGATTGATTCTAAGCCTTATATGAGGAGTTTGTGTATTCTCCCCATGTTTATGTGGGTTTCTCCAGCTACTATAGCTTCATCATACTTTCCAAAGATATGCATCTTAGGTTTTATTTGCTTCTTCTGTAGTTGGAGTCCTGGTCTCCACTGGCCAGCTGAAAATATCTTAAAATGCTGTAACTCAGTCACACATGACAGAATATGAAGCATGTATGCGTTTCACTAGCTGACTGTTTGCTAATTATTTATATCTGCACGCAATTTTTCTCAATACATTACAGATATTAACTCTGATACAATGAGTCCAGCTTGCTTTTAAGTTATTGTTTTCAAAAAGCATAATAGTTTTCTTGTACTCTGTCAGTGATTAAGTGATTTAAGATTTGTTTCTGAAGCCTGTTTACTATCAACAATATTTTGTCATTAGCAATTTATATGATCTCAAATGGCGGACATGCAGGTATAATTACAGGTTAAATTTAATTTTATTCTAGGGCACTTTTCAACACTTTTGAGTGCTCTACAATAATACATTTCTAATGCACAACATAAGCATAATGAAGGTGACAAAAAACAAAGTGAAAATGTATACACTAAAAATCCAGGTGAAAAGACAGGTTTTTAAGGGGAGGGGTATGAGATTGTTGTCATATCTATTGTGCAAGGGGTTCCACAGATGTAGTGCTTGACATGAGAAGGCTCTGTCAACCATTATTGGGAACACAGACATTGGCAGGGTAACAAGACCTGAATCAGATTAAGAGATGACATAAATCCCTAAAATAATATGGATAGTATTCTGTTAGAATAATATATATGGTTATAACCACCACTGTATTTGTATTTCTCATTTTAAATTAAATAGCAGATAGAGGCTGAGAGAGAAAGATTATACATTAAGCATGTAGTTAATGTAGTACTAGTACTTTGCAGTACAGTGGCCTCTCTAAACTTTCTAGGCTGATTTCACAAAAAGAGTTATATGGTCTATATGGTCACCATTCAAAAACAATGCTAATTTCAAATCTTCCCTACTTTGTGACCCTTATCTCAGGGTAATTACTGAAAAACACAATTCCTTTTTTTTAATTTCTTACAATCCATAATTCATTTTGCTTTTGTTGAATCAGTATGTGATATGTTGATATACTGTATATGATATGTTCTTAATGTCATTTCTCATCTGGAACATTAAAATATTTGAAGAAGAAACCAGTCCCATGAGGATCATGGTATATCCTTTGTTTTTCATTAATAACTGAATTGTTTTTCTTTTGTAGTGTTGTAACCACTGTATATATATGATTATAGCAGTTTCATTACTGTGCCAAAATTGCCTTTGAGGCTTCTGAAGAAAATTAAAAACAGATAATGTACAAGGAGCTACATATAAATCTGTTTCACTGCCACAGTGGGTCCTACACACTTTACAAAATAATACAAGCCATGGAATAGCATTGGTTGGCATTGGACTGTTATTATCCAGCAGTATCATATACCACACACAGTCAGAAGCAATGGTGTGATTGTAGAAAGAAATGCTTTATGAAAAAAATTACTTTTAACCTACCAAAGTTGCCTTTCTTCTCAGTCACACACATTCTACGTGTTGTCATCATAGTGTAACAACCTTCCTAGAATGTGAGCTTTCGTGTTGCTTTTTCTATTTATATGTGTCGAGAAGAAGACAAAGTGTAAAGGCAATTAAATGCACTGATGTGACTGTATAGTACCTTATTTTCACTTTCCAAATAATGAGAATCAGCCTCTTTTCTGAAAAAAAAAAGGATTGTTAGTGAACTCAATACCAATTATGTGTTGGTCACATGTAATTTAAATGAAGAGAATAGAGCACAATTATCTTGGTTTGAAGCTCTAAACTTTTTGGAAGTCATGCAATTATCCACCTACAATATATAATGTACATACAGTAACATGTTTTTTGGGATCCTTCCATTGCAAAAAGCAGACTACATGGTTTTAGAACAAGTAGAGGTTGATTCTATGCTGAAAAGTAAAATGAAAGAGTTTATTTGGCGCTACAGCCAAAATGTTATGTTTCTTTCCTTTTCTCGTAACGAAATTAACCTCTATTACTTTGCAGCTTGCACATTCTTGCAGCTCTCCACTCTAACCCACATAACATTCTGGATGCATTTCAATATCAGATCATCATTCATATGTACATGAATCCTGGTTATCACCTTATGCCTACGCATTTTAAAATATACACCTTTCAATGGAATATTTTTACTCTAGGAAATGGCAGTTTTTACGAAATCACATATTTCCATGATTAATGATTTGTTCTGAAGTATTTAATAGCCTTTAACAAGTCATTCCACTTTATAGAGTGGGCTCATTGCCTTCCTTATGCTTTTCATGGCCTTCTATCGAGGAAAACAGCATGAATCTGTAGTGGAATGTGATGCACTCATGCTGGGATGATATGCATTGGAATCCTTTTGGCCATACTCCAATAATAATGCTCTTTATGCATTCTCTAAAGCATAATTTTCTCTCCAGTCTATGATTCTACACAGCAAATGGTCATGACTGCTGTGATATGACTACATGAAGAAATGTGTATACCCGACATATGCAATTTCTAAGTTTAATTAGATTTCTATCTAAACATCTTAGAGTAAATAATACATTTGTTTTTTCAGACGTTTCTGCTCCTGTAATATAACACATTAAAAACAACAGATGTAAAACAGTATCACTTATTATGCTTTCTTTTGGACAAATTGTTGAGCTATATCTAGATCTGTAGAACTGCAAAATCATACAAAAACAGATATATTTAATACAACAGCATGTTTTTAAGAGAGTTTCTGGATTTGGAGTGTCAAATAATGGGTATATCACCACCAGTGGGCGATAGTGAGACACTCTTGATGGAGTAGAATGAATATTTATGACATTATTAGGGAATTGGACTGTCTCCCTATATAAAGATAGTGATTCAAATGGTCCTGGTCAACTTCTGATTCATTCTGGTGGACAGGTATGGTGGACTGGCCTAAAACGGATCAACCTAGTGAAGTATTTGTATGTGAGCATTTTAAGACAGAGTGAGGATTACAACATATCGGTTCAAGAGCTCCTTAATGTTGGTTAAATTGGGGTTAATGTGTGCAGATACCCCATGCTTGGCTACCATCAAAAAGGAATCTGTCATATTGTTCTATACAAAGTTAATTATAATTGTTAGTTTTTAACAACTCTCGGAAAAAAAAAAAGGTTTATTTAGATTTTATGGTAGAATCAATAAGGAACACTTCTCCCCCACAGTATGAAGACAGGGATTATTCCCATGTTCCATTTAACTCTGAGGATAAACCAATCCCCATCTTTGTTTCTACTATTTTCCAATTGCAGTTTGTATGAATTTAGTATCAAACTGGGTCTAATTTCACTCAGTAGAGCAATCCGTAGTAGATGTAATTCAAGTTCAAGTTCACGTTTATTTGTCGTTCCAGCCATATACAAGTATACAGTGGAACAAGATATTGTTCCTCCTGGTCCATGGTGCAAATACAGACAGGACACTGACAGAGACATTTCAGACAGGATACATATAATGCAAAGTGCATATTGTGTAAATTACCAGGCAAATACAAAATACAATATACACAACACACTGGGGGAATTTAAATCCTGTTTTTGGAATTCGAGTGGGTGCAAGTAGATTCCAGGGTGTTCCAGGATTCCAGGAGCCTGACAGCCTGCGGGAAGAAGCTGTTACAGAGTCTGGTGGAGCTGACCCGTACACCGCGATATTTTTCCCCAGATGGTAGGAGGGCAAAGAGTTTATGGAAGGGGTGGGAGGGGTCAGCTACTATACTGGAGGCTCTGTGTAAGCAGCGTTTGTAATAGGTGACAGAAATGGAAGACAGGGAGGCTCCAATGATCTTTCAGCTGTTTCCATTCGTTGCAGGGTCTTGCCCAAACCAAACAGTGATAAATCTGGTCAACGTGGTCTCAATGGTGCTTCTGTAGAAAGTGGTAAGAATGGGCAGGGGAAGGTTTGTCCTCCTCAGTCGCCACAGGGAATAGAGACGCTGCTGTGCTTTCTTGGCCAGGTACAGTAGGTGGTATTGAGGGACCAAGTGAGGTCATCTGAATGTGTACATCAAGAAACGTCGTGCTTCTAACTATCTCCACAGGGGAGCCGTTGATGAACAGTGGGGAGGGCCCTCCTGAAGTCAATAATTATCTCTTTTGTTTTGTTTACATTAAGAGATGTAATTGCGGAGTGGTGGCACTGTGGCTAATGACTCCGACTCTGTTGGGCCCCTGAGAAAGGCCCTTAACCCCAACTGCTCCAGGGGTGCCGTATAAATGACTGACCCTGCACTCTGAAGCTTCTCTCTGCCTGCCTGTGTGTCTCATGAAAAACAAGATGGGGTATGCGAAAAGATAAAGCTGGAAAGATGCAAGAAATTGTATATGGCTAATAAAGTGATCTTATCTTATCTAGACAGGCTGCTGTTTGTGCACCAGTCCACCAGTTGCTCCACCTCCTCTTTGTATGTTGACTCATCGTTGTTGCTAATAAGGCCCACCACCGTCGTGTCATTGGCAAACTTGATGATGCAGTTTGAACTGTGCTTGGCAGTACAGTTGTGAGTCATCAATGTGAACAGCAGTGGGCTGAGCACACAGCCCTGGGGGATTCCGGTGCTCATTATGATGGTGCTGGAGATGTTATTACCGATCCGGACTGTCTGAGGTCTCTCGGTCAGAAAGTCCAGAATCCAGTTACAGAGGGAGGTGTTAAAGTTCACCAAGCTCAATTGTTCTGTCAGCTTTTGGGGGATGATTGTATTAAATGCTGAACAGAAGTCAAGGAACAGCATTCTTACAAAAGAGTCTTTCTTATCCAGGTGGGACAGGGCCAGGTGAAGGGCAAGAGATACAGCATCATCCGTAGACTGGTTGGGGTGGTATGCAAACTGAAGGATGTGGAAAGGGGTAGGGAGTCTGGACTTTATGCGGCTCATGACTAGCCTCTCGAAGCACTTCATGATAATTGGTGTGAGTGCCACGGGGCGATAGTCATAGGATTTGAAACATACGGGGATGACCACCTGGTACAAGAGAAAATATCTTTGAGGATGACAGCTAGCTGTTCTGCACATTCCTTGAGCACGCAACCAGGTATATTATCAGGTCCAGCAGCCTTACGTGGATTAACTTTGGCTAGTGTCCTCCTTACATCAGCTGGGGACGGGCAAAGCTCCTGATCATCGGGAGGAAGTGTGGTTTTCCTCGCAGGAACAACGCTCATTGCTTCAGACCATGCATAGAAGTTGTTCAGCACATCTGGGAGGGAGGCATCAACATCACTGACATGTGGGGTAGTCCTGTAATCAGTAATGGCCTAGATGCCCTGCCACATGCGCCGTGTGTCTCTGGTGTCCATGAAGTGGCCATGGATTTGCCTCCCTGATGGCACAGGACAGGTTGCCCCTTGCAGTCCTGAGGGCTGCCTTGTCATCTGATCTGAATGCAGAATCACGGATTCTTAGCAGTGCGTGGATCTCTGCAGTCAGCCATGGCTTCTGGTTGGCGCGTGTGATGGTGGATTTGGAGGCAGTGATGTCATCTATACACTTATTGATGTAGCCAGTCACATATGCTGCATTGTCCTCTAAGTTGATGAGATGCTCGTATGTAGCAGCCTCCCTGAATATATTCCAGTCTGTGTGCTCAAAACAGTCCTGTAATGCTGAGATGGCTCCTTATAATTCATGTAGACCTAGGTAATAGAAGTATGCAGAAGTGTATAATTGTTTTCCTTATCTATAGATCTGAAGTTTTTTTTCCCCAACAATTCCATCATCTTGAAACGGAGATATACCCACTTTTCAGGTCCACTTGTTAAACACTTTACCATATTTGCAACTGATATTTGAATTTTTTTAAACATTGTTTAGACTTTGTGATATTATCTGATAGTATTTCAGTTACATTTTGTTAAAATGCATTGGAAAATGTATCTTTACCCAGCTCTTAATTCTCAACAGCAGGCCTCGATGTTTTGCCTGAACAAACTACTGTGTTAAAAAAATCTGTGTAATTTAGAAGAAAGAATATGATCATGGCTGCAGACATGCTTTTATTTTATGAGGTGTAGTTGCCTGCCGTCTGTAGCAACAAAGTAGCCTGCAGCACTCCTTTTTTGGAACATAGTACCTTGATTGTGGAAAATGTCCTATTAGGGAGAACTCTCATTAAACTTGGTAAGAGTACAAAGAACAGGCAGCAGCAGGAGGGAAGGGTTTTACTACACTCCACAAACACAATCTCATTAACAGGATATCATAGGGCAATAGCCATGTGTGAACTCATACATTGTGAAAAAATACAACGGAGTACAAAGGCTGCTGTCGCTTTCGATTGGTATAAATCAGGTTGGTGGCAATCTTACAGAAACCCCTCCAAACTTTATGAAATTAGATTTTTTTTAATATACTGTATAACCATAATAAACAAAAATATTTTTGATCTCTTTAATGTTTTTTTTTAAAAACACTACAAGATATAATGAATTCAGCATCAAAGAAAAAGTGATGCATATACGTAGTACGATTAACAGATCCTTTAACCAGATGTGATCTTTTTCTCCAACACGCTCCATTTTTTAATTTCTTGTAAACATTTTACTGTTTAAAAATGTAAAATTTAGAAATTTTACACTTTAAACATTACACTAAATGAACTTTTATGATCTAAACCCTTTGTTTTGAATGGCAAGTATTTTTAAAACAATCATAATAGCTGGTTTTGCACGTCAATAGTTTTGGAGTTTAGGAGTACAGAAAAATACCAATGTGGTGGTAATTCATACTAGTTACAGCTAGTATAAGCAAAAAATAAAACACTAGCAGAAAAAAAGATGTATTAATCCATTGGATTATGCCTGAAATATTGATTCATTTAAATAGATTTGTGTTATTTGAAATGTATAACTGTAAAGTGACCGGGTCCAGTGGGTACATTAAATTGAATAAAAGGGATATGGAATGCTAAGCTTAACCTAAGTAAAAGGACCTTGTGCTGTTGCAGGTTGGTACTTGGACATATCTCGTCTTGGTCTGCCTACCTCATGTGCACACAACATGAACAAAACTGAATGAAGGCTGTTCGATATGTAAACTGCACTGTGTAAATGTGCAAGGTGCCGAAGGATGGTTGTTTGTAGCAGTTGTCACCACCCATTAGGAAAAAATATGCAACAGCATGTGGAGACTTTCATTTGCATGGCTCATAAATTCCTTCAGGATATGCAATACATAATAATCTATGATAATGGTGTTTGTGACACCTTCAGATGACATGCAACAAATTGAACTTTGTTAGGGGTAAATTCATTTCTGCTCTGATTCACACAACAGTGCATTTATTAATTCTCACCCTTTAGGAGGTACAAACAGAACCCCTAAAAACAAGGCAACTTTGAACATGTCCTTGTACAACATAAAAAAACAACATTTTTATGTTGTACTAACATGGTACAGAAAGACTTGCTAAACCATGTTGAAAGCATACATTTTTTCTCGTGGCATTAAACAAATTATTCAAATTGTGCAGATTTTACATGCTGTAAACATGAAAATTTAAAAATCTGGAGAGACCACTGGCCCATTTCCTCTACTGGGTAGCCATTACTGATTTTTTCTGTGTGTTTTTCTCATTTTCATACTATTTCTCCAAGTCAAAAATAGCTTATATAAAATTGCCATTTAGTTCCAATTTCACATTAAAATCAGTACAATACACCAAAAATGAGAAGAACTGCTTAACTACCTACAGTAAATCAAACCTTTAGCCTTTCTTATTTTATTTCACAGCTGGGTGGTATTGGATTATAGCATCTGTCATGGTCATAAGCTTATTTTAAAAATACAGTGTAGTGAAAGGCTTCGTGGATCCCAATATAAAACTATTACTTCAAAATCCTTTCTTTGGTGGTGTAATTTACAGTGGATGACAGTGTAGGACAAAGTATTTGAACTCCACAACTTCATTGTATTAACATTTCACGACTCATAAAGATAAAATATGTGGGAAAAGATAATGTGGGTCTGACTCTATGTGCCTCATGCTCTCATTCCCCACTTACCTGAATATGGCTTGATTATTGTGAAGATCAGACTTGATGATTCCCAACTGTTATACAGTACCTTCCACTTTGCACTTCGCTTGGCAGGAAATGTTTGCGTGAGAGGTATCCTTGTGTCTGTGTATCTATGCCCTTATACTCCATTCATCCTACTTCACCCTGGTCACCGCTATATAGCTCTTGATTGTATGATGCTAAGAATCACTTCCTCATCCTGTATCATGAATGTCAAAACAACAAACAACAAGATAAACATAAAAATATTTTTCACACAGCATTTAATTGCATCCTTGGATTAATGCTTGTAGACAAATGAAACACTTTTGTTTTAATTTTTACCCAACCAATTCAGAGCTCCTTTTTCATCTTGGGTCACAAAAATGACTCCTTCATTGAAACAGGGAAATCATGGAGAGATGAGCATCTCTGACCCACCTGCCCACAGTCATTCATCCTTTCATGTACTACAAGCCTCCATGGTGACTAACCAAAGGAACAACACCAACCGGAGTAGTTAATACGTCCCTTACTGGTATTGATGCAAACCTGTAAGAGATCAGGGAGTCACGGGAGTTGCTGTCAGAATGCCGGGAGAAAACTGGCCAATTAATCCAAGCTCTACCCCTGATGAACCTGCTAGTTATGGAGGAGTCATTAGCTAACTGTGATGGAGACTTACAGCAACCCATGACATAGTACTGTATAAGCCTATGTTCAAAATGAGCACCTTTACTGGCTATTCAGCTTGGATTCCCTAAATATATCTTTTGTGTAAAAGCGCAAGCTGAATTTGACTCAGAGATTTCTAAGCTTTGTCACTTTTATTTGAACATTTGAAACAATTTTAGCCAAATTGCTGCACCAAAAGGCCAATATTTTTTTAAATAATCGGCACAACTGGACTTCCCAAATGTGACTGAGACTGCAGCTGGGATTCGTCGGCAATGATGACTCCAAGTGAAACAGACCCCTGCAAACTTCTAGGTACCAGTAGGCTTACAGAGCTGTTCATGAGGGAATAAACACGAAATCTCCACTGAATCAGCACTGAGTATCCTGTATGGGGCTGCCTAGCCTGTGATGAGGTGATGTTTGTTTGCAGTTTTATAGCTGTAAACTAAGACAGGAGACTCACAACTGGAGGTTGAAATTTGTGTGCCTCAAACATAAAATGGCAATGATTCAGGTTGGGGACCTCAACATCAAAGAGGGCTGGTCCTACATTTATGTTATGATCCCTAGAGGTGTGACAGGATGACCTAGAATTAATATCAAATTATGGCTTGTTGTACAATGAGTCATCATTTCAACTACACAGTTAAAATTAATAGTCTTCTAGATTATTGATAAAATATAACCAAGTTCAATTTTCTGTCCAGTTATGATTTGGTTATATTTATTCTGAGTCAGTATTCTTTTAGTCCCTTATAGCCCACTCAATTTAGCATCAGAGTCTCTTGGAATCAAGAGTAACCCTTGCACAATGTAAACAAAGGCATGAATTCTAATTCAAAAACATCGCTTTGCCACAGATGTGGGCCTAAACTAAAAACATTTTCAGGGAAAGGGGAACCAACTTCTAAAATGGACATGTTTTTTTAAAGAGGAAGCAAATTACCAATTGAAACTAACATGGACGTTTACCTGACCAAATACACACTGTAGAAGAGAATAGATAATTTTTATGCTAGGCTGTTGCTTTTATAAACATTCAATGGGGAAAATTATTCTGTTATTTACACTACCATTACAATTTGATTTTCATTTTTTTGTAATTTACAATATAATTGAATCATTGAATGCTTATACCACAATATAAAATCCACTTGCATAATGACAATTAAAGCAAATTAATCTGAAGAGTCAGTTCCTGAAAATGAAACCTGTAACTTGAATTATATAAGCTACACTGTTATCGCAGTGTGCTGGAAGGTGGGTGTTTTCAGCATGCTTGTAAACTGTTGGTGTTGAATGCCTAGTGTGTACAAGAGCAAAAAGCTGCAATCACTTTTTGTGTCAATGGAGGATGACGGCTGGGTTGATTCTGTATCCGTATTTCATGTCATTGCCTTAGCATTAGGAAGATTTTTCAAATCTGAATTTTCTTGTTGACTCTACTGTTGCCACATATATTTTTTAAATTGAAGCGGTTTAAATTGGTTATACTTCAAATTAAATCTTTGTGCTGCTTGTTTCAAAAATGCTAAATGAAAATATTAAACAAAAAGCACTTTGTGCAAACTTTGTGCCACAAATGGTCTACATATTCAAACAGATCAGGAATGGAGACCTTATTCCTTTTGTTCTCATACTAAGGGACAATGAAGATGGTTTAATGATGTGCTTTTACCCAGCCATGGTTATATAATTTATTCCTGTATATACTCTCTGATGTCAAAGTTTAACACACAGTAGGCCTCACAGAGTCCCTTATGAGAGTGTATTGCTGCTGTAACATAGATCTGCAAAGGTGTTCTCAATAATCAAACTCCCCTGAAGGTACTGTACCTCTTTGCTTATGCTCCCTGACTGAGGTTGTAGATTGTGTGGAATCTGCTGAGTTAATCAACTCTGGTTCCTCTTGCTCTGTGTCCACACCTAGTCCTCATTCGTCACAGCAGGAAGTCTAATTCTCCCTGTTTTATGTTATCACTCTGACCAATCACCTTTACAACAAGTCCACAGGTTCTGGGGAACATGATGGGAGTCTTTCTGCCATCTTACACTCCTCCTACTGCAATGTCACACCAAGTAAATTATTTTTCAAAATGAGTAGAAATACTGTAAATCAGTATTAATTACTCATTGGGACTTTACATGTTATTCCTGGAGCATTTGTGCTCATATACATTTTATTTTTTGTATTTCATATACTGTACATGTATTACAATATTTCAAAATATTTTAATAAATACAATGGGATTTTGAAAATGGACCATAGTCAGATAAGCAGTGTTTTATTTGTGATTGAGTACGTTACTGAAGAATCATAATGAATTTTGTATGGTTTAAAACAGAATTCAACCAAGGATTCACACAGTGCAATTACAGGTTGTTTTACATCCTATTCACAGAAGAGATATAACTGTATTAGGAAATGAAATATAGTTTTTAACAAGATTTTTAAAGAGTAATTTTAAAGCATATGTAAAGGAAATAGAGAATGAAATTGAAATTAGTTTTTAAATGCAGGCTTATTTTCCAGACATTTTGACAATGGAACAAAAAGCCACTTTCACATAAAAAAAATTGATTTTCATTTAACAGTGCAAAGAAATTGTCTTCAATGGAGAATATAAAAGAAAAGAGAGTTATAGTAGAAAGAGTTTTACCTTGTTTTTCGATAGGAAAAACTTAATACTAGTGATTTAGCCCAGACTACAAAACCTAAACAGCACTCTTCCATCAAAACAATGGATTGTTTGTTGTCTCACACAATAAATAGCGAATTATTACCAGTATTAGATGAGCCCCGTTTTATAATATGATGCCTGAATTGTTATTGACCATGTCATCCTAGCCCATGGCAATATGCTTGAAAGACACCAAGAAAAAACAGCCCTTTTGGGCTTCAGAGACAAAAAGCCATATGTTCAAGTACACTGACTCAGTCATTCCTGTCATAGCAGTTGGTTCTTGTCATTCAAGATTTGTCTGTCCCTATTTTGGAATAGTTTTTTTGGGGGGGATGTCACGAAACAGTCCTCAACCCAGTTAGACTCTAATCATGAAAAACGGGATGTGTTATGGGTTCCACTGTCATTCTTCAGCAATATGCTCATTCTAAATTAAGTTTATTTCAAAGCTGAAGCTCTAATTTTATGTCATTATTAGTGCCAACATTTTTAATTTTCTAAAATTGATTCTATACAATTGGGAGCAGCAAGTTGCTTTTACATACATAAAACAATTCTTCAGTATCTTAGTAAAGAAAATAAAATTACTTGATTAAATATTTGAGCCATGCAGTGTTTCCTTTCATGAATAATATTTTCCTGAAATATATAAATTTCCTGGATTTTAGATGAAACTAATAACTTTTTTTTGTTTGATCACTAGGGTGATTTCACTTTAGTCAGCAAAAGTCTCTTCTGTTTCATGATCTTTTTATAAAGAGACTGTGAAAAGCTTCCAAATTAAAGTGACAAACAAAGAGAATAAATGCAACAGTTAGGTGTTGATTTTGTACTTTTAAATTTTGCTCATTTAGAAGAAATTATGCTGAATGCCCACCAATCTTAATTTGGTTTCATCAATATGAGAATATTAACATAAAGCACTTAATGCTTTTGCTTTCAGACTTTGATAACAATAGATATCATTAGAACATAAGCTATCAGGTCAATTTACTCCTGTAAACGTGACCTCAGGGTTCTTAATGCATTTGTGACCTAATTATAATGCTTGTATGTGAAAAAATGTTATTGCTTTTGTGAACAATGGAGCATCAAAGAGAAAAATTATCTATGAGAGGAGTTAAATATTGAAGCTGTGCTTCTAGGATGGGATGAAAATATGCTTGATTATTCCTTGAGAGAGGAAATCTGAGACAATGATAATTTTTCTGCTAATTAAATCATTCTTAGCAGCCAGAATTCTTCGTTACTTACTGTATACTGTGTATTGAAATAATTGGGGTTCAATGTTCATATAGTTCTTATTGATAAAAAGAAACTAATTCTGGGCCATCCTGTACAAAACTCAGGTTATTAACACCTAAGCTTTGTTTTTAAATCAAAGTGTAAACATTAGGTCTGTATCTGTTCGTTTTTGGCATAAAATCATTATATTTGCTTTGGTGATCGCAATACTGTTCCTGTTTTCAAGGTAGGGATTCTATCTAATCTATTTGTATTTGACCGTCATCTCTCATTTACTGTATATATGTAAACCTGAGCAGCAAAAAGAAACATCTATGTGGTATTAGATATGTAATCATTCTTTTTGAATAATCTTGTCCTAAAAAAAAAACCCACTGTGACCAATCATTCATCTATGGTGGGCTGGCAGTACAGGGAGATGATTGTGCAAGCTGTCCTTCTGTCTCATAGTCCAATTATTCATATCTCTTTTCTTCAGCAGCCTTGCTCTTGAACTGTACTGCCCGGGGAGAAAACTCTTCCATTACAGAAGAGCTAATCTTGTTACAGCTACCCTTATCCAAAAAAGCTTCCTTCTCTCCTAAATAAAGGGCTCATAGAAGAGAAAGGAATTAAAGCCATTTGTTACTGAACAACTACGTTTAAGTCTTGCCTGGAGCTGTGGGGGAGTCTGAGTTTCACCATGTGTGTGCAAGAACAGTCCTAATAACAGTCACCCTAATCCTTCCTTTGGATTCATAACTACACAGAACGAACCTATAGGGTTTTCAGGGATATAGCTGGGGTTTTGTTCCGTTGCTTTGAAATTGTTTGAAACTCCAGAGGCTGCAGTTCTCTGAAACTGAGCAAGTACTGTTATAATTTCTTGAATTGTAAGCTTTACTTTTTATAATGACTGATTGCAATTACAATTACTGACATACTTCCCATGTAATGCAAAGCCAATATATGCAGAATGGGAGTAAACCTAAATTTATGTGCAAAAAATAAGAGACTTAATCTGGTTCCTGAATCCCAAATAATGTAAGGGGTACTAGATATTTTTTAAATGAACCATGTGTAATATGACAAATACATCTTAAAGTTTACCGTTATCAGTAAAAAAAAACAACAGAATACAGTCTGGTAACTAACCAGACACCTAAAAATATATTTTTTTAACACAGCTAACACAACCCATGTTTGCAATAATATCTCTCAATGCTACAAGGACCATTATATTGATATAGGAAAGTTACTAAAGCAGATGAATACAAAATAAATGCTATAAGGTTGTTTATTGGGGCTTCTGCATAAATTAGTTTTTTTTATGTCACTAAGCACTTTTATTTTTATTTTGTGGTATAAGTTCATTTCATAATCAGTACAATTCTATAGCATGTGTCCTTTGTGGTTCCTTAATGTAGAATGTGAGTACTCTCTGATCCTTATTAGCTACAGTTGATGGGTATTCAACAGGTCAAGAGAGACTACATAGCAAGGACAGAATACTGTTTTGACACCGGTTTCCAAAGGGCATTAATCTAATTTAATATTTCATAAAATATGACTGTGACTGGCAACAGTCACAATTTAGTAATTTGATTTTAACTTTAGTTAGAGATAGTTAACTTTAGTTCCAGCTACCAGCTTTATTTCACTTAAATCTGGTTGCATGTCTATGCCTATATTTAGTCATATTGAGTATTTTCCTGCTGAAAGATTACACTTGTGGAAATAACAGTGTGATGGTGATGATCCATGTCTTTGTGTGATCTCACTAGGACAACCTATTCCTCATTATTGCCAGAGATAACCTTCTGTAAGATACAACTCCCCCAACCTACCTATGAGTGGTAGTGCCAGATATACATTATCCTGATGAAGAAGAATGATTCGTTTTTTGTCTAAAAACTCCTTCTTGCCTCTTGTATCTTTGAGGCTGTTCCCTTCATCCAACCGCTGCATAGTGTGCTGTTCTTGATGTGTTTATTTAAATCCAGTGGCAGCTACTTTTTAGCATGAATTCTGTCTTACCCTTGAGCATTATTATGCAGCTCTTAGTGTTGTTGATTGTGATGGAAGTTCAACAGAGATCACTTACGTTTGTTGTTAAATTGTCTCATTGAGAAACGTTGTTTACCAGTGCATAATAAATTACAACAAACCTGTTATTTAGGGCATAAAATCATTGACAGTCCCTCACCTCCTTGGTGTTCATGTCTTCAATAATAAAACGAGGAACAAATTAAAATGAACACTTAGCATGCAGCTGATTAGGACCCTTTCCTTGCATGGATGTTTACTCCACCTTTTATGATCCCTAAGAGTATTTCCTGATGTCTGTCAGATGTGCGTGTGAGCTTAAAGTGGAGCAGCTTTCTAATGGACTCATCAAAAGCTATTGATTGCTTTGAGTCGGGACAAAGGTTTTTAACCACTCCAATCAATACATGAGCAGACCTGCCATGAAGTTCATAAGTTCCAGTGCAATTACAGTAGAGGGAGATGGTTTTCACTAATTCTATTGAACAAATAGATAAATAAATGAAGGGTGGAAAAAAAGAAAGAGTCACCCACAACACAAGCATTTGGTAGCAGATATGCATTGTAATTGTCTTGGGGAAAACAAAACAATGTTGAGCTATTTTATCTGAACAGTTATGCATGCATTATTCTTTTGATTCCTTCATTACCCTTATCGGAATCATTTTGTAGGGTCTGGCTGAGGATAAACCACACAGACTCATTGGGATTTCATGAGTGGCCAAGCAACAGTTCTAAAGGCCAGACTATTGAAGCATTCTATATACAATGCCAGCAGCTCGTGTCTGAGCCATGAGCCTATGTCACAAAGCTTAAATTTAGGCAGTAAGACTCATCTGTCTTTCTGGTTGGCAATTTTTATTGAATGAGGCCTGTAATTTTATATTCATGGAAATTTCTGAAACTTTAGATTTTGATAGTGTGGGCTTCTGACTGAAAAGAACTATGATTAAAACCTATATGATTGCAAATACATTGATGACCATTACAAATACTACATTTAAGTCTGAGCTATCTTCTTTGTCACATTCTTATGATTCTTCTGATGAAAGAAATTGCACTCAGGAGAGGAAGCATACTTCACGAACTAAATAATGCATCAAGGCATTGCAGGTTTTCCTTAGGAGAATCACTATACATCTTCACAGACAAAACAAGTGATGATAATTAGATCTCATTCAAGATTCAGGCTGACATCAAGCACATAGTTTGCCATCAGCCATGGAGATAAATGCATTTTGAAGAACCACTTGCATTATGTGAAAGGTCTTGTTCCCATTCAACATATTACGAGAGATTTGGTGATGCGTCTGTAAGTAGAATGTTAAGATAGATTATTGTGCCAATGAGCATTTGAAAGATAAAAACATATCTTGTTTGCACAAGAAATGGAGGTGGCAATGCCATTCGTTTTTTCAGGATTATTATTATTCCTAACTGCCATCAATATATTTTTATTATTATGCTGGATCCCTTTGTTAATGCTGTGTTATTCTGAATTTGTACCATCTGTACAAGTGTTTGATAATTTCAAGGCAATCGTGAAAACATCCTTCTTAAGCTCCTTCCTCGCTGTAAAATGTTCACCATCAATGACTAATGAATGGTGTGAATGATCCAAAGTCTTCACCTAGATGTAATTATGGGTTTTAATGTCTCACCAACTAATCACAGTGAATTTGTTAAATCTTATCAAATTAGGGGGACATTTGCTTTTTATGTTAATTCTCCGAAATGTACCAAATTAACTACAATATTTAAAAATACTTTATAATTAACTAAGACGTTATAAATCTTATCCATTAGTAAACTAGACCTGTACTATATATCATACAAGGCTATGGTATCAGAAGGTTCTGGGTCATTGTTACATTTATAGAAAAAAAAAAGGAAAGGTCCGGTCTTTTAGATAGACCCTAAAGGCACTCTTGACCTTTTGTTCTACAGTGTCTGCTGATCAATAAGGGACATTCAGACTCCAAAGAGCTTCAGAAGTTACCATGAGAATATGAACAAAGAAAATGGGTAACATCTTGAGCTCCAGGCAGTGCATCTGTTAGAGATAGCCCTTATGGAGAAATCAGCTAATCAAGGCAGAGGAGGAAAAAAATCAATGGATTTCTCACAGTGTGAAAAACAAAGAGAATTTAACTGATCTTTCTTCCCCTCCAAAAATTAACTTAAGAATTTAAGGAAGACTACAAATAAAATTATTCCATTTGCTCCATCCAGTTTGTTTGATTGTAACTTCTCTAAGTTTAAGGATTTTACGTTTTCTTTATGTTTTGTAATGTTCAAAACACCCTGCTCTTGCCTACATTAAATGTTAACTAGCAGATGTTTGTTCCATCATGAATTTTGTCTTACTCCTTTTACTCCTAAGTTTGATAATCCTGTTACTTTGGTATCATCAATAATTCTTACTAACTATGCACAATAGTAACTATCTAGATTCTGGATTTGCCTATCAAGTCCAAACTTCTCATATTTTTATTCACATGCATAAAAGACATAAAAGTGTATGAAATGCATAACACAGCAATGTATGTGTCAGTGGATGTGTAAAAAATAAACATTGTATGGGGTATCTGTCATATCATTAGGCCTTCCATTAATGGAGATGAGATTGTGTAGTTTTTCTTCTCTTAGGGGTCCTTTAAAAATGAAGCTGTTACTCTGTTCTGGTGAACTCCAAGACAAGAATAAGATCATGTGTTTAACGCTTTCCACTCAGTTCAGTTACCCAATAATTAAGATTTTTGGGGGCAAAAGGAGCATTTATTGTAGGCTGCAGATAAGTACATTATCTTTCTTGAACAAATAAAATGTATGTAAAACAAAAGAAAATTCAAAAATGAGACATGGGTTTATTACTTAGTAGATCAATAAGTTGCTACAGTATTCTGATCTAATTTAATAAAATCACAGTGAAATTAGAAACATGTTTGACAACACCTACACCTTTTCTCAATCTTACATTGTTTTATAATATATTGTTGTAACAGAGCAGCCGTCTCGCTATCTGTGATGCTTTTTTTCAGTGTGTGGCTTGGAGACAGTTTAGAAAGAATGAAAATGCAGGCAAACGCACAAGTTTACAAGAACCAACTAAGACTAAGACTTCTCTTTAAATAGGGAATGAACACAAGATAAGTCATCTACTTTTCTAGGCAGGCTAGTCTAGGGGTTACTGGTTACACCAGGAAAGAGCCGGAGTATCTGGTTGTGTAGGAAGTGCTGACAGTTCATTGCTTATCTCCTGAATGATTTGCTTGCTTGTAGGTTAAAAAGGGAAAAGCACAGTTTGGGGGAAAGCCTGACTGGTTCTCACTTAAAAGAGGTAGAAGTATGGGTCACTTTCCTTTACAGTAAAGAGTTAGCAGAGAAAAGCTTGATTTGCTTTTCCATTATGAGGTAGGTTAGGAGGGGAGATGCTTAGATTCTCTACTGCCATAAGCTTGAAGGGTTCATATGCACAAGTCCTCCAGTGCCATGCTACCACATAAGCAGGATGCTATGATCCTTGTCAGAAATGCAAATTTATTTACCACCTCAATGTTCCATTGTCAAATATACAATCCAGAATGTTTCTCAAAACCAGTCCCTTAGTTGTATAAACAATCTGGGTAAATATAACAGTTCAGGTCATGTATTGCTGGTTGTTTGAATGTACTGCAGGAAGAAAAAAGTTTTGAGTAACCCTAGTCTGAATAAACCTTATGGAGGCTTAAACCTTAACAGAAGAAATAACATAATGATAAATCATTGAATGTGGTACAAACTATTCTAAAATTAGTTTGATAAAACAATTGTGTTTTTTATTCATTGAATAAAAGTGATAACATTTGTTTCACTATGATAAACAGTACATTTCATGGCATAAACTAAAAGTTTGGCTATAAGCAAAGTTATAGTACTATTAAATGTAGTCTGAAATCATTCTTGGGTTGGTCTGCAGCTTTTAGCTGCCAAAATGATGAAAAACATTTGAGGAAAGACACAGAAAAGGTCAAACATCTTTCCTCAAATATTTAATGGGCTTTAGCACTCATTTTGGGATTCCTGCTCTGTTAACGGGGTATTTTTTAACTTTTACCATCTAAAGGTGTTATCTACTTTTTTGCCAGTAATGTTCCTCTTGGTACAGTGCCACTACAATAGTCTGACCACATGTGTATAAATGTGACTGACTGCCTGAAAAGCCTGTTACCAGGCAACTGTTTAAAAGTAGTTCTCTAGAAATAACATCACATATTGTCCAACACCTACTCTGAAAACCATAATGTGAGATCTTCAGTATTACATCATCAAATACAATCTAAAGGCAATTCTAATAAATTGAAGTTTTGTTTTGTAAGTTTAAATGTCTAGTACATCAAGGACTTTTCTCTAAAATTTCATTAAATAAAATATTAAATAATCATTTAAATCTGTATACAACAAAACTTCATTTTTTAATTTATTTGCACACTGAAATTCCATCTAGCAAATTGACTTGCCAGCTGCCTAGTCATTTTCTGCTAAAAGTAAAATCAGTCAATCCTGTTTAAAATATTAAAACGTTATTCATAAAATTAAATCTTTTTTAGACAAAGGAAGCGGTTATAAAGGAACAAGTATTATAATATTGAAATCTGTGAAAAGTAACAAACATTCATTTACGAAAAGAGTATTCTTTGGACATGGTTATCGGAAGGTGTAAATTTAATTATCTTCATGTCTATAATCTTTCTGAATTTCTGCAATATGTAAACGATTACTTCTGCATGTAAAAGTCTAATCAAACAAATTATAATAATAAAAAAGAAATTAAAGAAAGCATTCATGGGGTTAACCTATTAGTTTATTTTTTTCCTACAGCTACCAGAGAAAAAGACTGCAAATTTATTCACTCACCAGCTGGATGAATAACCTAAGGCATCTGCGTTTTGCTGAAGTCTTTGCTAATTTTTAAGCAATTTGCTCATATGAATCATTTAAGCATATCAAGCCTGAAGACTTCTCTATTTTTTCTGCCCCCTTCAGGTAGAGTTGACAGACTGTAACCTGACAGCTACAGTAGCAATTTCAGGGAGAAAAAACACTGGCATGCATGAAGAGTCTCGAATTAAATTAATAGATTAAAGCTTAATATACTTATGTGTATGTTATGTGCATGTTTGTATAAAACTCAGATTAAAACTCAGCAAATATTTGCAAAGAGCAATACAAGCCAGAGGATGACACAGGATATATTTCTCTACTAAAACAGAATGAGAATAATTTAGGTTCTGAACAAAACTTTAACAAAAAGTTCCATTAACAGTCAATACAAACATTAATAATAGTAATGTATTGAGGTTAGATTCCATACAACATAAGAATCTGACTTTGACCTGCATGTTCTTCATTTTTCATAGTTTATAAAGGCCATCAGTAACTTCTGGCTTAAAACTACATCCCACAATTTGTTAAACTATTTGCATATTGCATGCTTCCAAATCTGTCCTTGTCAGGATTGTAAATAGGCAGCTTGTTCACAGCTGGCACTTTCAGGAAAACTGGTGCTCTAAAAATATTTGCTGTGATTACATGTTTCTCGGGAAAGTATTATACGTATCCATTTCCTCCTATCACTTCAACACTAGGTGTGAAAAAATGTTCCCTGAGGCAAGGATGTTAAAAATAAGTGGTATTTGTAAATTCTTCAAGCTGCCATCATGCTAATTATGATGTGACGATCTCATGCCAACACCTTAAGCAATGCTGTGTTCTTTAACTCGATACTGATAATAAAGGGAAAGTAAGGTTTCCAGCCTTGTTCAAACCAGGAAGAGCCAAACATTCAGTGAGTCAGTACACATTTAAATGACTTGAAATATGAAAAGAAATTAAAAAACATAGTCTTTTATGTCTCAATTCTTTTACTTTTCTTTTATTACTAATTAACCTTAAATTACTTTGGTCCTTGAAGGACGTCATTAAGTGTACACTTAATTACAATTTAAAGATTATCACTCTTGCATCTCATATGTATACACACAGCACACACCCTAAAGTACATTACCAAAAACCAAAGTATGGTTTATTTTATTGTCCAGGGGTAATTATCTTTGTTTACCAATACTTCGTTTTGACTTATGTGGATCATGGTCATCCTGCAATGCTTAGAAAAAGACAAATGTTCTCAATCTCGATATTAGATTGTGTCAGAGCAGGGACCAACTGAAGTAACCATGTGAAGTGATGTGTGTATTCATCATTGTCTTCAGCTTTTATTGATCCACTGCTTGATGGAGTTCCCAGGGTTCTTCCAGAAACTTCTGCCTTTGGCTACCAGCATCCAATTTGCTCCTTCCAACACATCAATTTCTTCTTACCACCTTGAAGGAGGTTTTTTTCTTGTTATTTTTTTTTCTTTTGAAAACCAGACCAGTATTTCCACGATTCAAAGATAATTTGTGTTTCTTTCTATGTCTGATTCATTGCTATTTTACGCTCTTCAATCACAATATCACACTCTCTTGTACTCTAGACTACTGTCTCCTCTTGTTATCCAAAATAACTGGCTAATACATTTTTGTTTTCACTGTACACGTTTAAATTCTGTATGATAACAATTCTAACAGAACCTTTCCATTTCTTTTTGAAGCTCTTCAATCTTGGACATCAGACATGTACTGTATCTGTTGTTCATTTTAATTAACTTAATAGTGCTTTTTATTGTTCACTTTTTTCAACTTCAGTATAGAATATTTTCCTTTTATTATTGCTATAATCTTGGAATGACACATCTAGCTAGTTGTGGAAAGCACCTGTGTGTTACGTTCTGCAGTTAGTTCATGATTGACTATCATTTGATCCTGTTCCTACTAGTGTGTATTTCAGACCTCTGAATCAGAGCAAGTTAACCCAGATAAGATGATCTTTCCACCTGCCTTCAGTACTTGCCTCCCCAAGTTTGACTCATTCAGGATTACTCCCAAAAAACTCTATGCTTTTTCATGCACCTATGTTTTTGCTTTTGTTTTTGTTTTTGTTTTTGTTTTTGTTTTTGTCGAACTGGACTTGAATGGCAACATCAAAGATTCCAGTTCATGTATTCAGTTTCTGAATCCTGAAATTATGTATAATGTGGGTTTTGCATTTGAAACTCACATTTATATTGTTCTGAAGGTGCCTTTATTTAATCTTTGTAACATTATTTAAATCCATTTATGTCTTTCCTAATTGAATGCTGAGAAGCTAATGCATGAATTTGTTTCTTTCCAGATCTGATTATTGAAATACTGTGCTTGTTGATGCTTCAAAACATGTTCATGACGAGCTGGAGCATGTTCAGAACTGAGCCGCTTGCATCTCAACTAAACCAATTTGAAAAAAAAATCAATTTAGAGTACCTAATATAGAGCTAGTGTAGGAGTTCATGGAGCATATCAGTAAAAGGCATTTCAAGCCCTAAGGTTGGTGGAAGCCCTAGACATTCAAATTTAGAAATTATGGCACAAAACAATGAATTCCTGTACAACTGTGTTTGAAGGCCAGTAGATCTCCAAATTCACTCTGGGAACTGTATTCACAGACAATTTACCAGACGTTAATGTTAAATGGCAGCATCTGCAGCTGTATTTTGAGGAATATTGGTAACACTGTCCTTTGGCTCATCCCTTTGGAAATGTATCTTAGAAACATACTGAGGTTTCCTTAACTTTTGTGTGTAAGTTGTGTTTGACTTTGCTTTGTGGCATATATGTTTAATTTCTAAATATAGAATTCTAGCTTTTAGGGGACAAGTTAAGATGTGATACACTGAAAAAATACATTTTATGTTTGAGTTCTCACTTAACCCGAGTTTTCAAACTCTGTTATATAGAAAGTAGGCTGCTTCTATTTGTATTGCTATAACTCTGATAAAACTATACAAATTAGTAGTTATTTAACTCTGGCTCATAGGCATGAGACAGGATAAAAGGTTTATTGAATGTTGGGAATGTGCACAGTATGGTGTCACGGAAGCTGGGGGCTAGCCATGGAGAGAGACTGGCGAGACGGGAGGACCCTATGTGTAGCGGCAGAAATGGAGCAAACACCGGGGTTTGGTCCGGGCTCAAGGTATCGGGTGGAGTTGGAACGAGACATAAGACCTCAGGTAGAAGACGTGGGGCGACCTGGTGAGGCGAGCCTCTCGACAACCGATCTCAATGCTGAGCGAAGATGATAGGGAGACCCGGAAATATAAAGACCCAGACAACAAGACACACTGGAAGAACAAGTAAAGCAATTGGGAAACTAGGAACAGGACAGAGGAGGAGCGCCCTCTAGATGTAGTGGGCGTGACAGTACCCCCCCCTTCAAGGGTGGCTCCTGACGCCCAAAAAAGAAATGAGTTGCACAGCACTGGGGGAGGAAAAACCTCATTTAACTGAAAGGAAACCTCCAGGAGGCCACAGCTGAGAGCTACCCCCCGGGGTTAAAACCTTTATTTAGTAGAGGAAGGGGGGGCCGGGTAGGGCTCCGGAGAAGCGAGACAAAAAAAAACAGACAAAACATGTAACAAAGCACGCGCAACAAAAAATAAGCCCTGACGGAACAGGGTAACAAACAACACATAAAAATGACTCACAAAAAATAGGGAGACCAGGGGACGTGGAGGCCCAGATGAGAGAGACGAGCAGGCATGGAAGCCCGGGACAGGGAGACAGCAGGTGTGGGAGCCCGGGCAGACAAAACAAATAAAATAAAAAAAAGATTCACACACAAAAATAAAACCTGACGGAACAGGGGGATGAGCAACAAGAACAAAACCAGGGAGACAAGGAACCAGTAGCCAGGTAGACCAGGGCACCAGAAGGCAGAGAGGCCGAGAAGCCAGGGTAGCCAGGATAACTGAAGCCAGGAAAAAGGACAAGAGAGACCAGGACCAGAAGCCAGGGTGGCCATAAAAGTAAAAGCTAGGAAAGAAGAAAAGGGAGACAAGGAACAGAAGCCAGGGTGGCCAGGAGACTGCTCGCGGGGTCCAGTGCGGGCTCGGCATTCTGTCACAGAAGCTGGGGGCTAGCCGTGGAGAGAGACTGGTGAGACGGGAGGACCCTATGCGTAGCGGCAGGAGTGGCAGCAAACCTGTGCCTATCAGAGCAGCCTAGGTTTCAAGGGAGGACCACACCCTAGAGGGATGGCAGCCCATTACAAATTACACACACAAGCAAGTTCGAAACGTTTTGAGACCACAATTAACAGACAGAATCTTTCAGATGGAAGGAAACCTGATAATTCTGAGAAAAAAACACAAATGAGTAAAAATAAGTGGTTAAAAGAGCAAATGCCTGGAAGAACACACCTCTGTTCATAATCAAACACAGGACTCAAGAGCTGTGAAGAAGCAGAACTAACTATAATTCTGATGTGTAGCCTGCTAGAATAATTTTGATGTATTAAATGTATTCAAAAGCTTGTTGCAGTTTTTGATAGAGACTTCAAATCTTCAGGAAAAAAAAACATGCTGCCAAGTACTGTCTCATTTGTTCATTTATGAAAGATGGAATAAATTGGAAATCCTTTTCTCTTCTCTGAGATCATCACTGAATAAATACATCTCCTACACCCATCATCATCAAGGTTTAAGAGAAAATGTCTGGCAAATGTTCAGTGATCAAGACAAGCTAGAGATGCTTGTTTTCTAAATTTAACTCAGTGAAGACTTCACCCTTTAAAATTCAAAAGGCAACAACACAACAACAAAAATAACATGTTGAGTGATCATCAAATTTGATGGGGTGCTAGTCTTTAACCCAAGCAATGATTAAGATCATTACCAAAAATACAATAAAATGTATATTTTTCATTTTAGATGCTTGTCCATAGCTCAGTCACCAAGGCTGAGACTAATGCTTCTTACAGTTTGTGCACTTTTTACTTGAAAGGTTTATTTTAAAAATGTAAAAAAGAAAGGCCTGCTGTTTTATGGATTTTTCTCCTTTAAAACACCTGCAATGGCAGCACCTGAATAACGTTTCATTACAAGCACTGAAATGAAAGAATCATGAAAGTAAATCAGATTTAATGTGTTCCTTTCCTTGAGTTGACATTCTGAACCACTGCTCTGCTTGTCATCAGCTGAAACCAGCTGAAATTACCACTTATGTATTTGGTGTCTATTGAATTACATTTTGGATCGAATGTTCTCATAACACAAATATGGCAAACAACCAAGTGGCCCTTGGATTTTCTTTTCCAAAGGACTGCACACTAGATTTTAGTGGATAGGCTTCTTAGCCATGTGATGACCAACTACTGTGATAGTGAGTACCAAGATCTCACCATAAATTGGAAACATTTGATTTTCAGAACTTTATGATTTGGTGTTTCTGAGGTTTGCAATGGTAAAAAAAAACAGTTTTGGTTGTAGTAGTTGGTAACAGGTACTGGAAATGGCTATTGAGGTGTCTTAAGAATCTAGGTACAATGGTTATCACCTGGCTCAGTTCTTGGGAGCTTCAAAGCAAGAAAGGAACTTCGGTGTTTATTTAATTGTGTTTGGTGTGAGACATATTGATTGAAGGGATTGTCTGGTTTACCTTGGTTATGTTCTGGGTAAGTGATTAAGGTTCAGGGAAGATTAAACAGAAAGGGAAGGATGAGAGAAAGGGCACAGTGGAAGCCACACAAGAAGAGAGAAGAGAGAAGAAAGTGTGTGCTAGCGCCAGACGAGAGCTCCTTGTCCTGATCATTGGTGAAATGGCCAGATTCTAGTTAAGTACTGTATTTGAATCTTGTTAAGAGAGCTTGCAATTCTGTTGTTTTTAGAAATCTCCTCTCCTCGTTAGTGAACTCATTTTTAGAAAAGACCGATTGTAGCAACCTGATATACAGTATACAGAATTTAACTGTAGTTCATGTCCTGTTTGGTTTAGGAGGCAGGTTTACTCTTGTTGGCCTTTGTAGGTGTTATATAGCTGAATACTTCATAGAATTCTAGGGTTTTTTGGTTGGTCAGATCATAGGCCACTAGGATGCAATTTGTAGTGTAATTTGTATGTTATATGTTTATGTTGTGTGTTGTTAGTATCTTTGTCATTGTTAATAAATATTTATTTAATCTAGTAAGCCTAACTTATTACTCTTTTCATCAAAGCTATTTGAAAGAATATTTTAAAACTATAATAAAGTTGTAGATGTGTGGGAAGTTCAAGGTAAAATTAATTTGGCAGACATTTCCATGTCCCATTTCATTTTTCAATTTAATGATGTTCACCTACTTGACTACAAATGTCATATTGTGCAGCTGTTAGGAAGCTAAAATGAACTAAAAATGCTTCATCTTGACGCAGTATAGTGGTTGTGTGTGCAGTATGTATTAATATCAATGGGGGAGCAACATTTTCAAATGTTCCCACAAATGTAGTCCCCCTGACAAATATATGCTATATATAGGAACATTATTATTATTATTTTACTCACATTTCATAAACCCTATGGCATTTTCTTTAAATCTTAAAGCAACACAAAAACAGTATTTGTTTTGGGTCTGTTTTCACCTTGCGTGCAGTTTCATTTGAGTGGAGTTTGGAAAGGTGAATAGAATGAGAGTCAATGCAAACTCTCCACAAATATTGGAATACAGATGTGTGAGTATTGTATGTTGAATAATTCTTCAGGTTTCCAAGTGGATTTGTGTTTCAATAACCCTTACTGAGACTCTGTCCTGGGGAAATACCATAGAACATTTAGACTCTCCATATTGAATGTATAACCACTTGGCCACTTTCTGTTCCTGAGTAAATAGCCTTTATTTGGAGAGCTTCTCAGACTGGACTTGCAGTGTGAGAAATAAAACCAAGTTAATAACTTGCTTAGAGCTCTAGACTCATTCCTTAATTAAAAATAAATAGATGACTGAATAAATCATTCAGTAAAAGAATAAACATTTGCATCCATTAAATCGCAAATCCCAAACAAGATGAAGCCCTTGAGTGATGATTTGATCATTAATGTCCATGAATTGAAGAAAATATACTGGGTTAACAACAGGATTTTGCACAGATCACTGTTAATTTGAGAGTCTAAATCACTTTATTCTCATTGTTGTGTAACAATGGATGCACAACTTTTTTTTATTCAGTTTTGAAATTAAGCTCAATAAAGAGCTCTTGGACTATACTTTAATTATGATTGGAAAATACAGCATTGTGCAATACACATTGCTTTTGGGGCTTCAAAAGAAAATTGATTTTCTTTCACAATAACTGCAGCTGTATGGGCATATAATAGAGGACCCTAGGGGAATACCACCTGGAGCACAAAAAGTGAAAAGTCCCACTTCAGAATATTCTGTATAATTAATTTAACAGTAATTTACATCACCACTCCTTCACAATTATTGTGTGATGTGTGGCAAATAATTAGTCTTAATGTGGGTTGAACTTGTTTTAATTTATTTTCATATATGAATTTTTCAATAGCAATGTAAAAAAGTTCTTTGCTTAATTTAATTATTGTATGCAGAAATTAATTTAAGCCTAAGCATCCTGAAAGCAAGGTGTGTAACTGTGATAACACAGTATAGTACATGAGGTAATTTCCTGAGTGTTAAACACCCCTTGGTTTCTTAATAAACCAGTCTTTAACTTATTCTTGTAAACTTCTAAGTTTCAGAACTCGTCCGATAAATTCCTGCTGTTCTCTTTGTCTTTGAACCAACATCTCTATTTACAGTAGCAGTTTAAACTGCGGGACACAGAAGCAGTATTAATTTTTTTCTCTAAGTGGCTCCTGCTTTCTCTAAAACATTACTTAATGAAAATCGTGTTTTGTTCAATTGAATTATTGAGGCAAACAAAACTAGACAGCACATTTAAATGGATATCTCAAGCATAATTCACATTTCTTCCGAAGCAGTGTTGGTTGCTTCGCAAGAAAATTTGGTCTTAGATCTTTCAAACCTGGGAAATGTTTGAATTTGCTTTAAATTTGTGTTTTATGCTGTTATTAACTGCTCTTTCTATTTTTTCTGTCCTAATCCAGACGGTTTATATTCTAGTTAAGCATTCAATGTATAGTTGAAATATTTCATCATTGTTTCTTATTTTATTTTTTCTCATTGACATTTTGCTTTGTAGATTATGTATTTTTACTTTAAAAGAAGTACGTCATTCGCTGCCTTCAGTATGCCATTGGATGCTACTGGAATGAATTTAATACCTAAACAAGCAGCATCAATTAACTGCATATAAGACCCTCAGTTTGTAGTTTCTCAGTGAGAATAACAAACACCAAACCACTTTGATGGCTTCAATCCTCAGCCATTTTACTGTAAATCAAATTTTCAAATCCATATTAACTTTGGAAATATCTTTCCTTTTAAGTAAAGAAAGACTGAGTGAATGCAGAAATAATAGGCACAGTTGTGTATACTCATAATAAAAGTGCACATCAGAAATAATTGAGAGCCATTAGACATTCAGCTCCAAAAGTTCTGAGAAACAATTAAAACTTATTTTTGCTTTACAATCTAGCAATTTGTATTTGTGAGCATTGACAACTACAATAAAAAAATGAACATACACACAATAAAAATATATATTTTATTTGAGGAAATGCTATTCAAACATATAATCATATAGAAAAAAGACTTTGTGTTAAACCCGTGATTTCAGTTGTGCTCAATAGTCTCTATTGCTTAAGCTTATGATGCATGCAGAAAATTTGGCTTTAATACATTTTGGATGCTAAAAAACATATTTGTTTTACTTAGTGGTTTCTAGAACAAAATATATTATGACAACAGCTAGGTCTACTGTTATTATGGGCTACATAAAACACAAAGGAAAAATCAACAAAATGTAGTATTGTAGGCTTATTTCACATAGCAGATATGGACAATTTGAACCTGCAAAGGGAGTTGTTTCTTGTTTTTAAATCAAATCACTAATAAGACATAAATATGAATTTCCCCTCTATTATTATGGTTACCTGGCAAACTACAATTTTTTACCAATGCTTTTCCTGTTTTAACTGCTTAACCTTAAGGAATAACCTTTTGGGCCATGTTTGTAGACTTAAAAATATGTAAAATATTCATTGTCGACATCAAATGGTGAGGTGCAAATAATCTTCTTGAAGGGTCTTAATCCTCTTCTAAGGTGATTCATGTGTATCAAATGCTGTATCTCATTTGATGTTATTACAGGCCCCATTGAGGGATATTAAGCTTCGAGGTGCTGAAGTCCTTAGCATTAGCTGTGCACAGGTAATCATGTTCAACATCTTCCTATTAAATTATATTAAATTTCTAATGACGCAGTTTGCTTTCCTAGAAGTCTTTGTGACACATCAATATAAAAAATATGATAGAGGATAGGTTTTTTCTAGCATTTTCTTCTTTAAATAGTTGAACTGGCAGAAAAAAACAGAATTGGCAATGAAATAATGGGATATTACTACAATGTCAATTTGAACATTTGGAAGACTTTGATACTGTATGTTGCCTCCAATTACAACTGTATCAAGATAAATATTGTGTTGGAATGTGGGGTGAGGTTATGGAAGGACTATACTCTGGGTCTAAGGCTTTGAGAAGCCACTATCCTCTATAACCCTGCTTCTTTTTTAAAAAAAAGTTTCCCCTTTCTGGCAGGCAAGGCAGGGAACTACATTTCCCAGAGAGGACACTGACAGTTCATTAGGCAGGAAATGAGCTCCAGCTGTCGGGTATTAACTGTCCCTCTTTGATTTAAAAGGGTGTGGCAGACACAGGAAACTTGTGTTTTGTTTAATAGGACCTAATAGTAGTATGTAGTCTTGTTTTTCTTGTGCTTTTGTAGTTGTTTAGAATGTTTGAGAAAAGCAATATTAAAACAAAATGTATAGTATTTGTAAGGTTTGGACATACAGTACAGACACTGCTTTGAAGAGGGGGTTGTTTTTTTAGAAAGGTTGGCCTGAGGTTTTCTCTGGTTTTACAATGTGGAGGTGGTATCAGAATCTCAGCCCCCAGAAAAGTCACACCTTTAAAAATACCAGCATTTAACTGTACAGTGTGTTTACATATAACACATATTACGCTGTTTGCTGTTAAAACAAATCATTAACTAACTCTATCTTTTATTATTCACATACTGAATTTTAGTGTACCTCAGAAACTCATCTCCTGTCAGTTACTATAAATTCATACTTTAATTCATTCTATCCTTCTGCTTATAGTTAATGCCTCATTCATCCTTGAAGCCCAATGGAAATTTGTTAAATTAATAAAAAAAGATTTCAGAATCTATAACTGCCATGAATGGCTTCCATTCAAAGAACAATGATTGTCTTAAGTAATTTCCTTGAAGACGAGAAAATCTATTCAATTGATCCTAAGATATTATTGATCAAAACACCACTTAAACGATTAATATGTTATGGCCCATGGTCATTTGACCTATTTTTCTGTTTAAAATAATTTCCATGGTTTTAGAGATAATGCTGTCAGAACATTTTTATGTAACATGCAAGCCAAATGAAAATTCTGATGACTTATGACAGTTACTCATACCGGCTATGTTGATAACTCATTAGTCATTTGTGAAAAACCAGCAGGTGAATTGAATGCTACCCATACCATCACTGAAGTGACGTAAAACAGACTGTTGTGGGGTTCAGCACATTTATTGTCATTTGCAGTGTTTTAATGAAAAGAGACTAGAAGTACTTTTGGATCCATAAATCAATACTCTATAGAATCTGGTTTGTTATTCATTTGATTCCAAAGTAGATACACTTAACATTTTTACGTCCTTCTGGACATGCTTCAAATGTTCAGTATGCAAGCACAATATGACGACTGAAAAAAAAAAATCAAAGCTGGAATGTATGCTCCAGAATGGTTCATATTGGAAAACTGATGAATAATAAATTGTAATAGTACAAGACCTTTAGGATGAGGGATGAAAGCACTGGGGAAGAAGGTAAACTTAGCAGTTGTCTATGCAATGACATTTTGAATAATCAATTGGATGGAGCTAGTTGAAATATTATCTATATTTTAGAACAGTTTAAATAAGTATTTTCCCAGGTTATAGTACAGACCTACTTTTTGTAACATTGCATATTTTATAAAAATGCTTTTACGAAAAAGAAAAAAAATATTTAGTTTGATTGTTTTGGACATATTTATTTACAAAATAGTCACTTGATATTGAATATTTCCTTTTGAAAAGTGACACTTTTAAGTTTCATGCAGGCTTCAGTTTTTCACATATTAAAACTCCTTAAGAATGTTTTTATATTAAAGTATAAAATATGTGTTGAAATATATTGTCTGAGCAATACAATACACTTAAAAAAATAGGTTGTTAGCATATGGGCATGCTGAGTAACATTAATAAAAAAACATAGACTGGTGCTAGTCTACCACAATACTTTTCCATTAATGAATGTATTTTTTATTTTTTAATTAGCACATCTTAAACCTATAATACAGGAAAGTGAGAGCTTTGTAGTGTTAGCATGACAACCTAGCATCCCACATGTAGGATGAGCTATTTCAGATTGTCAAGTGAAATAGAAGGATGAGTGAGATTATGCCATACAAAGATATATCTACGTCACGTCAAGAAAACCTGTTTCCAGATAACTCACTCTTTTATTCTGAATACAGTCCAAATTATGCAAGTCAATGGACAGTAGAATTTGAGTCATGGGGTTGAAATACCAGCAATATTGTGTTTCTCACTTGCAAAATTAAAATAATTTGTGTTATAATCTTTCAAATGGTTAAGTCATGGAGACTACTTTGTCTTATCTCAATCATTCAATCAAGTTTTATTCTTATACAGAGCATTTAAATCCAGAACACACTCAAGGCACCTTTTTCTTTTCCCTGGTGTTCATTAGCATCACTAACATTTGCAATAAGGATTACAACTGGAATCAAACAAATCCAAGATTTGGCTTATTTTTGTAAACTCTTCACAAAATCTTTATTCATTACAATCCCAAAGGCTCAAATCACCATTGTAGATGATGCTATTCTTGAGCAACATATTTGTAACTTGGTTCCTCTAATCAACTCAGATGAATGACCCAATATGCCATATATAGACATATTTATGAAAGTAAATGATAAAATAATTGCATTGGCCACGTAGGTATAGCAAAAGGTGTTTTATTTTATTGTTTATTAATAATGTTGCGCTTTGTTCTTTTTAATTTGTTTTCCTGTTGCAGCTTTCTATTTTTTTGTTTTCTTCACTTATATATTAACTTGAAGTGATCCTGACTGTCCATTGATTTAAGATATTATGGTTCTTTAAAGAAATACTCACCTTTTTAATGTCACCAATGGAGGTTGTAGAGTTAATTAGACCCTTGCCCGCCGCATAGCAAAGGTCTTTTCCACTCCAAGAATCATTTACCATTTAGTTTCTTCCAATCATTTCACTTCTTTGTGTGTCTTATCTTTTTGGTGCTTCACACTTCCCTACTGTGTGATAAGCTCTCATCTCCTTTTCTCCACCTCCTCCTCTTCCTGTCACTTGCTTTATCTTCAACCTGTCTCATTCTTATCTTTCAATCCACCACCTTCCATCCTCTTCCTATCTGCTAGACATTTGTGTTGAAGTAGAACCTAGAGTTAACTTTTTTTAAAAGTATTTATTGTTATATTAACTATATTTCCCTCCAGTCAGGAAGAAATTGTTTAGTAAAGCTTTTTTCAGGTATACATTATAAAATGTATGTTTTACTTTGTTGCAAATTAGCCTATCATCAGTTATAAATACTAAAAACACACCTCATAAGTTACACTTGCAAAACATATACATTATATAGAGTATTAATCATTCATTACAGACAAAAAGGTGTCAAATAGTGTCATAATGTTAGCTAAGTCAGGGGTCTTGCACAGTGATAAGGAGATTTACTGCTACTTGCTTTGTTTTCTGTTCATTGAGTTAAAAACTAACATGATATTTATAAAAAAAAACGAATACAAGCTGCACTACACATGAGATAAGATTGGGAAACATTTCCTGGTCTGTGACAGAAATGCAGGAAGCATTGTACACTTGGTATGCTTGTCTTGGTAAGCAACTACACAGTGCATAATAAACTCAGGCCATCTTTAGACATCCCATGACTTTATGGGAACTGTAGTTTAAATTGAATTTCAATTGTTGCATATTAGAAAGCCATTGAGAAGAAATAAATACTAAGGTTAACATGTTTAAAAAATTATTAAGAAAATGAATTTCTTTTTTCCATGCATCAGGGAATAAAAAGATAATTTTTGTTTGTATTATTCTCAAAGGTAGATTCAAAGATTATTGATTTTCTTGTTATGGCATTCAAAGACTCCCTTGTTCTGCTGAAAAGTAAGACTACTATACAATTGGATTGTTTCAGCAGATTAAAAGAAAACATTTCTTTTCTTCAGCTTCAAGGTGTTAATAAAAGATCATATCTAATGTTTCCTGTGTAGACCACAAAGATAGTTCTCTCATCTTCAATAACCAGGTTTGTATTGACATGGTAGCATTTTGTAATTTGTCATTTGCATTGTTATAAGTATTGTAAATATCTATATTGGCTTTCACAAGCACAAGTACAACTGATATAAGGCTAAAAATGGGAACAAACCAAAGTTTTCTTCTGTCTTTCTGCTCACCTTTCTGCTACTGAATGACCCTTATAGTGAAATGACTTAGTGCCTGCTTTGATATAACTATAGGTATGAATTGTTAATAAATAAATTTAATGTTTAATGAGTAGTGCTAATGAAAATGGATAATTAGCATAGCCTATGTGAATTTATTAAAAATGTATTAAATGTTAAATGAACTTTGTTCTTAAATAGCAGATCTCTTATGCTGGATTTAGTGTCCTATTATATGATAATTAGATAGCACAAGGGAAAGTTAATTTAACAAGCTGAGATAATTTGCCCGTAACAAATGGTGCTGTAGCCGTGAACCTGCATAAGAGGGGTGGGGCATCAGTGTAGTGTTTTCCAAAAATATGCTGCATTCATGTGTTTGATTTCATTTTTACCCAGGGTTTTGTTTCATTTAATAACAGAACATATGTGCTAAAATGAAGCCTTTTGAACAAATTTGTATCACCCTTCGCAATCAGGGAATCATATTTGGTTTGCATCTAGCACATACAGTATAAGGTGTTTCAAATCTACTAGGAATAACTTAATCCACTTCCGTGATTATATTTTAACTCCACATGCAATGGTTTACTGTTAGTAAAACTTTGCTTATACTAATAGTTATATTAATAATTATATGTAGTTAGTATAATATAATACATGGGCATCCTTGTCTCTTCTTTGCTTTGTAATGATTACTCTATCTAATTTAGTATTTTTTTCTCAACTCACTGTTTCTGTTAATAAGTTGATATTTTAACTTTGAATGTACCACATTTATTTATACTACTTTGTTTGAAATGAATATGAAAAAAACTCAACTTGAAGTCAACTCAAAAAAATGCGTTTGATAAAAAGATTTGATTGATGAGACATTTTGGCTTTTTCTCATACACTATGTAACATTTAGGAAATTTGGCAATTTTTGTTTTGATTGCAGTTGACTAAAATGAGTTGTCTCATACAGTATATCCACACAATCTCCTACTTTGTGCTTAGGTCAACACCCTTTGTACTCGCATGGAGAGAATGAGGAAGAACAGAAGGGCCCCTCTGAATTGTCTATCAATTGAGTCATCATGTTTCTGACATGGTACAGGCTCTGTCACAATATACAGGTTTACTGTCAATTGGAAGAGGTAGGCATCCCTCATTCACATCACTACAAGCCTAGACTGTTTTCAGGAGTTACTGTTTCACTGGGATCTGAAAGAACCTTGTCAATCTAATCCCAACTCTTCCTTCAGCAATACAGATACTTTTTTTATAAAGATGAATAATGCTTTTAACATAAAAGGAAGGCAACTGAAAGAGGAACTGTAATGCTATTTTTACATTTTGCAATTTACAATGAGTAGGCAATGATGAGTACACAATGAAACTACCAAGTACGTGTAACATGTACAGCCTCCATTTTACATCAGAAAAGAGATGAGGTTTTAATGTATGTGTATATGTACATGTGCCATATTACCGTCATTGTCTATGATTTACAACAGGGCGACAAAGTTTCTGGTGACATGAAAGCAGAGATATTACATTGTGAACATTCTTTAGACCGAGCAAATTTTGTTACTGTGTTCAAAGGAAATACTTTCGGGAAACGGACACATACAAGGAGACATGTTTTTTAGATACATTCAAGTATTGCAAAAAAAGAGAAACTGCCAACCAACTAAAACACTAATAATTAACATTGTTAGGAGAAGAAGTTTCTCATTTGCTGACAGAGACGAGCGTGCAGGAAGGGCTGCTTTGACGTCACAAATCCTATGAACTCTCGGTCTCACTTGTGGCAAGACCAGCAGTTTCTCGTCTGCCTGTTGCCATACAATACTTTCACAAAGTTCACAATTTTACACTTAATTTTAAATTTATTTATTTAATAACCAGTCTGAGAAATTGGAACTGCAGTTCACCTTAAATAATAAGCCCAAATACCCTAAGCAAGAGACCAGTTCACTGGTTGTTAAACACTTTAACTAAACGTTCAATGGTGCCTTGTGATGGCTAACTACTGTATATTGCTTTGCTTTAATTTCACATACATTGTTTAGTGGTACATTGACATTGTTTCAGTGTTTTAAAAAGAATGCACTGAAAATAAAAAATAGTTTCAGCAAAACTTCAGAAGGCCATTTTGATATAAAACCAAATTCTAGCCCTATCCTAGAAGTATAATGTGCAAGGGTGCACAGCACCCTGGATAGAATACCAGTTTATTGTAAGACACGCATACTCAGGACAATTTAAGGACACAAATTAAACTAGCCTGGGTGATGTTGGACCTGATGAAAATCCACATGGACAAGGGGGGAAACCAAATTTCACTGAGTTTTATAAATTGATCTCACCATGGTATACCACATAAAGCTTTATGAGGGCAGGAAGCTACTGCAAATATTGCCCTCTGAAGTTTTAGACATGAAGTGTGAAGCATGTGATAGAGATGTAAGAGAGGAAAGTAGTGAATGAAACACTTTCTTCAAATCTCTGCCGGTGATGGTGCGTGGATATCTTGAAAAAGACTTTTCAGTTTGGTCCTCTGAGGTAAAGGGACTGTCTACATCTTAATCAATGCAGCAAAGGACAATACAAGTGTCTAGTGTTTAAGAATTGGAAATGTTTCTAAACACTTCTAAAAGAATGTTGTAACAGTCTGTAAAAGAGGTGAATACAAACAAGAATGCCACTGGGTGCCACAGTCTTGTTTTATACTTACACTTCCAGGTTTCTTTCTTTAGCTTTATAGAAGATAATTTCACACAAAGACATCTGGATGGGGAAAAATGTATGGCATAGTATATAAACCCCTGACCCACCCTCCCCCATGAAACATAAAATAGCAACTGACAAGAAATTTCAGTTAATTCCCTGGAAAATAACAGAAAATTCAAAATACATTGATAGGTAGATAAATAGAATGTTGTGACTTGTTTCCAGGTTGTTTACTGTTAACATACAGTATGTATGGGTATCTCTGTTTATGGGGTGGGGGTGTTGATTTCTATGACTCAATTTGATTAAAGCAACTGAGAAAAGTAATTTGAATTGAAAGCTATTTTTCATTTTTTGATTCCCTTTGAAGTTCCTTCTTTATTTTTCCCCAGTCATGTTTTTTCCTGTTTATTTGATTGTAAAAGCTCTGCATTCATTACTCCAATAATTTATTCTAAACCAGCCAAAAAATAATCACCACCAAGCTGAAATTCATTTTTGTTTGATCTGGTGTCTTATCACCACTTCGTCATCTTTCAGGAGAAAGTTGCTTTCCTGATACAACTGTCTCAAAGGTTTTTTCAAATTGAAAATGTTCATTTTTAGAGTTTGCAGTACGGCAAAATAATATCTGTTTAGAAATTGTGTAAATGACTGTTATAATTAATTGCAGTGATTATAATTAAGAACTGCATCTGAAACTACACCCCATCTTATAGTGGGTTTCAGTGCTATGATTTTCTCTTCTCTAGGTGATCAACCATGTCTTGACAATTTTCATTAATTTTCTCTACTGCTCAAAAAGATCTGCCTGAAAACTGTCTCCTACATCATAATCCTGCAATATTATCTGTGCTTAATTATCCACCATTTTTTATTTTTTTAATTAAAAATTAATTTTTAATTTTTGGTATCCCGCGGGGACAGAAAATCCCTGGACCTTTGTCATAGGCAGATTCTGCAACTTCAACAACTGGACACAGAGTTATACTTAAATTATACATTGTTATTTACACAAAACCCTTGTTTAATCTCCAAACAAAACTGTCATTTTTAAGCTTTGACTCTCGTCTCTACAGCTAGTCTGGTTACCAGCTCTTAAAATAAAACTTACTTTCCATTTCTTTTTAGTATTTTAAAAGTGAGTATTTCAATAAAATACAGTACTTCAGTGTCACCACTTACTGTTTTTTTCTGTAGCTTTACATCAGAACTGCAAACTCCTAGCCTAAGAGGAATTCTCTCTGCCTCTCTTCCCATCCCACTGTCAGCTGACCCACACAACCACTGAGGGTCTCCTCCAACTTCAAGCCAGGAGCAGACTGCCTTTTCAGATCTGAAATATGAATTTCTTGTATGGGAAGCTAATTAATTACTCCATTTAATGAAAAATGATAATATACTGGAAACATGAAAGAATATATTATTTTTTATTCTTATTATGTGAAATCATTTTGTCTCATACTGATTATGTTTTTCCTGCACAAATATCTAAAGTATTGCATAGAACTGTGATGCTATTTTTCTATGGTTACTGTGTGATGTTGCTAAGGTCTTCAAACAGAAATCAGTACAGAATCTACTGACTGCTCAACCCAGCACAGCTCTGAAACTACTGTAGTAGACTGGCTGTGCCTGTGAACTACTGTCATGACACAGAGGTCAAGAGTGACTTACAATTATTTTTATTTTCCCAGTATTATTTTTATACACCTACAAAACTACCACCTAGTTTGAACTATATGCAATAGAACTGACCTTGGAAAAAAATTAATTAGTAGAGCTTTCATTGATTGTTGGTATTTGCTTCTTTGTTGTACAGTATGATTAAAAAAAAAAAGCTTTTACTGGAGAAAATGCATCTGATGTCAAAGACTAAGTAGGGATACACTGCAAGAACCCAGCTACTGTTATTATCACAATCCTGTGTTATACTATGGAAGAGGTGTTAGTGGGGCCAGCAGGGGGTGCTCACCCTGTGGTCCATGTGGGTCCTAATGCCCCAGTATAGTGATGGGGACACTATACTGTAAACTGGCGCCGTCCTTCGGATGAGACGTAAAACCGAGGTCCTGACTCTCTGTGGTCATTAAAAATCCCAGGGTGCTTCTCGAAAAGAGTAGGGGTGTAACCCCGGTGTCCTGGCCAAATTTCCAATTGGCCCTTACCAATCATGGCCTCCTAATAATCCCCTTCTATGAATTGGCTACATTACTCTGCTCTCCTCCCCACTGATAGCTGATGTGTGGTGAGCGTTCTGGCGCACTATGGCTGCCGTTGCATCATCCAGGTGGATGCTGCACATTGGTGGTGGTGGAGGGGATCCCCATTACCTGTAAAGCGCTTTGAGTGGAGTGTCCAGAAAAGCGCTATATAAGTGTAAGCTATTATTATTATTATTATTTGAAAGTCTCTCCTATCATGTTTTGTTTAACTCTTAGTTCTTCTGGAAACAATATATTGCTGATATGCACTCACTCATACATCTAGACATACAATACAAATGCATGTTCCCGCGCGTACTGCACACCTGAAGTAATAAGCCTCCTGGCATCTCCAAGATAGTGTATGTAATAAAGCTATTGAAACATGCTATTCTGTCTTAGGTTCAGACTAAAATAAATGACAAAAACATAAAGATTATCAATGAAAGGAGGTTACTTGACCCATCTAACCCCTTTGGTAGTTAGTAGTTAATTAATTCAAGAACTTAATCCAACCAGTCATTGAAGAAAACTAGAGATTCAACTTCAACAATACGTCTGGTCAGTTTGTCCATACCAACTCAACTCTTTAGTGGAAAAAATGGTTAAATGTTAAAAAAATAATACCACTGAATTCCATCTGTACCAGTTTTCACAAATGACAGATCCGAAACTGGGTTTGATACTACACATTTCTGAAAACTACTGTCCTGTAACATTCTCACTTGACTGACTGGGATACTTATTTATCATGTACATTTATGACAAAACACATTCTCTCATCTAGGATTTGAATTATACCCATCTCTTTTACACAGACCTCAGTAAAAATCCTAATCTTTTAAAGAGTAGAGATTCATTCATATTCTGGTGTTTTTAAGTGTTTTGTTTTAAATACAACTGCCTGTTCGTCTGCCTTTTTTTTCTTACTTTCTAGGAAATATCTTTAAAAACACCATTATGTGGCTATAAATATTAATCTAAATGTACATACTATATATATGGTGAGAGACAGGGTTTGAAATGCAGATGCTGTATATATGCATATTTAAAATATATCAAGTTTTTGTTGATATGGATATTATCGTTGTAACTCGTAAACTCTTTTTTAAAGTTTTTGATACTCTACTGTGTTCTATAGAATTCATCTGCAATTCACTTGACATTTATTATGTGAATTTATTAAATGACAATATTACATTTGTGACCATGGCTTAGTGGAGCTCTAACTCTTACAAGGACTGCCAGTCAAATAACAGCAGGGTTTCATGTGTTGCTATGGGAACACAAGTCGGGCATCAAAGGGGAGCTTTTATACATGTCAGTCATCCCATTTTGATAAGGGCTGAAAAAATATGCATATAATTATATTCAAATATTGCATATAAAGTAAAGTATTCAAGTTGTAGAAACGTACAAGGCATTTTTATAGAATCTTTGTCTATTGGCATGTACATATTATAATATATTATATTATGAACATCAGGTTTAAACCACAGTACAGTAAATATATTGTTCTGTGATTGCATGCCATTCTTATCAGTTGTTCTGAAATAATTTTTAATTCTTTTAACATCCTGTGCACCAAACAAACCCTTTTCTTTTTCATTTATTGCAGCACTGCAGCACAGCCTACTTTAAAAAATTAAAGTTGGATCCAAAACACCCTGATTCAATGTAACTGAAAGTTGGTTTACACAGCTAAAATATACATGTATAGAGTCAGTATTTGTTGAATAAGTGAAAACATGAAAAATTTTAATACTTTGATGATTAGATATTGCAGAATAAGTCCAGAATATATTACTATTTTTAAAACACACAATAGTTACATTTATTTATTCAAATCTATACATATATAAACACATACTTAACATTTAATTTTCAAATGTTATTTAGTCATCTGGTACTTTCACAAAGCCTTTAATTGACAAATGTGTATAGAAGCTTCTAGAAGTACCTTGATTGCCACAGACTGTCAACATCATCATCATCGGGAAAGACATTTAAAAAATACGTTAAAAGATTATCAGCCTCTGATAACTCTAGCAGCAAGAGTCAAGAATCAGCCATATCACCCTGCAACTCACAACTGGCAACTCCCTGAAGCTCAGCAGGTGTGAGCCTGGTCAGTACCTGGATGGGAGACCACCTGGGAAAAACAAAGGTTGGTGCTGGAAGAGGTGTTGGTAGGGCCAGTAGGAGGCACTTGCCCTGCAGTCTCTGTGGGTCCTAATGCCCCAGTAGAGTGATGGGGAACAATGTTGTAAATCCCCAAGACATCCTTAAGAGGTTAACCTCATAAATCTGGTGCCTGCTGCAAAGTTCCATGGTAATATGAGAAAAAGCCACAATTTTATGAAACAGAAATGACTCACAAGTAGGACCACGTGATGTAGTGAGAAGACACTGAAATTGAGTTTATGGGAATTGAGTGGTTTTGTAAGTGCTATGATTTTCAGTAGAAGCTAAAGTTTGTATTATAAAAGAATATAATCTTTTCGGTGAAGTATGGAGGTGTGGCTGTTCAGGATATTGTGGTCTCATGTGGCCTCCACAGTGAATATCCTCAGATGAATAAATAAGTGTACACTTACTTTCAGAAACTGGTGGTCATCTCTTTGAGCAGCAATGATTTCAGCTAGATGTTTCCTGTAACTATGTTTCAGTCTCTAAGGTCAGTTCTCAGAAATTCTATCCCATTTCCATTTTTATTTGCTAAATCCAACTTGCAATTACATTTTGAAAGTGCAGGAAAAATTGTAGAGTTGCAGTTTTGTTTTTTTGTGAACTCATTTTAGTTTTTTTTTAGTTTTTGAAGTGCCTATACCATTGCTCCACACAGGCAGTGCAGAGCGCAAACAGGAACACTTCAACTATGTTTTCCATACCCCATATCCTAGCAATCTTGGAGACTAGAGGTCACTCTTTTCGAATGATCCTTAGGCTTATCATCCATTCTACCCATTGTTTTGATCAAATAATGCTTGTAAGAGCGGTATTTCTTAATCATATGGTACACATATGATCTAAATTAGTTAAGCAGCTGAAACACATCCCTTCAGACAGCTCATCACATTTTGAGTGTCATTTTGAATCTGTGTTGCATAGTGGAAGTTCAATGAAGTACACTTATGTTGCTATGATATTTCTGTATTTGATAAATAAAAGTCATTATGACATGATCATGGGAGTTGTACAGTAGTTGTTTCAAACCTACTAATTAGGAGATATTTGTCATACCAATTTCAGTCCTTAGCACTTTTATGGTTTCTGTTTTGCTTTCAAGAGTATACTGAATATTTTAAACATTAAAGTTGTGATTTTATCATTGCCTCTATGGATGCACACTCCTTTTGATCACTGTTTCATTCATTAATATCACTTTACTTAGCACCTGAGCACTTGTAGGAGTATTACTAACATAAGAGATGCATAGTTTTTATTATGATTAGTGGATAAAACAATGAGCCTCAGGCAAGCATCTTTAGTTAGTCAAGAACCCATAGCAAGATGGATTATTAGAATGCTAACCTTGGAGCAGCCCTCATTTCAACATGTGAGCAGTTTACATCTCACAATAGCAGACGTCGCAGTTGAAGAAGCTAATGTCGCTGAGCAGGCACCCTGTGTGGGCATCAACCTTACAGCATAGATGCCCCAGGTAAACATTAGCTGTTTATTCAGATCTGTTTAGAAGGTAAACTCTGCCTATCACAATGACACACTGAGAAAAGGAAGGAAAAAGATTTTGCAATTGTTATACTATCTAATTTTCAATGGCTTGGTTTTTAAAAAGCTTCCTGAAAAAACTGTCATTCTGCTAATCAAACTGTAGAAGTACCTGCTCCTTTCCTGGAGGATAATGGGCTTAAACTTAAATCGCAATACATTAATACTGAATTTTATGTCCATTAATGTGTCATCTTGACATAAGCTGATTAATGGCATAATTATCATCGAGCTATGGAACAAATGTAGCACACACTTGTTTTATTATGATACATTGTTCAGATAATTAAATCTTAATAAAGTACCAGGTATGCATTTTTATTAAGATTACTCTGGTATATTGTAGTCATTTTTACTTGTGTTTTTTGTTTTCGTAAACCCCATTATCATACTTAAGTAGTTTTTTTCTTAGCCTTTTTCTTAAAGTTTTTGTCTGGAATAATCAACTACTGTGCATAATTTAATAGATACAGTATATGAAACTGAAGATACATTATGCCACTATAAACTGCACTGATGAAGCTAATTTCCATAAACTGTGTGAATGCTTATGAAGATATTGTGGATCTATAGCTTTACCACAAACATATTATATGTAGAAAATTTTTTAGAGTGCATTTAGTTCCTGGTTATAAGTGTGAGTGCCTAATGAACTAATGTGAAAGAGATCAGGAATAGTGAAGCAATATGTTGTACAGTATATAGGCCTAATGACACATTAATTACAGTGATGCCTGAAAGATCAATGGCATAATTTTCATTTCTTCACTTCGAAGAAACACTCCAGGCATTCATATAACTAATATGTCACTGGTGTTCACATCTAATGATCAATAGCGCAAACATATTTCTTAATGATATTCCAGTTGTAATATGATCAATGTGGGTTCTTGTGTTTTCAAATGTTTTGTTGTTTGTTTGAGGACAACACTTGAGATGTATGACTTAAAGCATATTCCAAATATCAATCTGGTAGCCCCTTGGCTATAACACAGGATTTTGAAATAAGGTTCTAACATACCAGGGTTAGAAACAGTGCTACACAAGTGGAGATATTTTGACTGAACATTAGAATTGATTTACCTAACCTCAGGACTGAGTAACCAGGACAGATGTTAGCCTCTCTGTTCTGTGTTTCCAAACTGAAATGAAATACTCATGCCAGATGTGATTTATCTCATTGTGATCCCTAAGGCTCAAAATACCAGGTTTTCCTGTGACAGTTTTTTTTTCCTTTGTGGGATGGTTAGAGAACACAAGCCTTAATGAGCTTACATTTTGGTATAATGGTATCACCTTAGCCATTATATTGCATTACTGTAGATCTGTTGAACACAATTATTACACAATTATCTTCTTGGGGTCTAATGCGTTTATGTTGCATAATGATAGCATTTCTGAAACTCTTGTGCAGCCATGATTTTATCATTAATCTCATTCATTCAAAATCACAAATAAATAACAATGGCTTTTATGGATTAAACCAGTTTGTATCTCAAGCTATTTTGTTTTATTTACATTTTTGTCTAGTATTTAAATAATTTACCTTAGACAAAATTTCTTAAAATGTGATGTCAAAGCTTTCTATCATTACAACTATAATTATACTGTATGTCTGTGTTATAAATCCACAATAATATGTGTGTGGTACTAACTGAAAGATGTCTCTCACTTGTTATTTTAAGCAACCATTAAAGTGTTATATTAGCAGAACATTTTAAATGGATTGTATGAGACAGACAAATATATACCTGTATATACAGATAAACATAAATGTTTATCAGAAGTTTAGTCAAAAATGCCTATCGATAAAATACATGTCCATAAAATAATATTACCCATCCTAGCCTGAAGCAAATGTGATTTTTCTAGCAAGAGATGTATTCAATCTTATATTGTAAGCTTATTATTATAAATTCTTTTATACAAAAAACCCTAGCCATTTTACTGAAGTAATCAGTAGGATTCACTTGCTCTAAGACACAACAGTCAAGCCTCATTCAGGATCTGGGCCCACAAATCTCTAGTTATGAGCACAGAATCCTAAACACTAACACTACACTGTTAACATTGGATTACAACATCAAAGAAGCATCAACAGAAACTGAGCATTGACTGACAATGATACACTATAGTGACTTGAACTGCTGCTTAAGCCCTAAATCACCTCATTAGTGAGAGAACTGTTTGGACACAAATGATGAGGTGATTTACCGTGTTGAATATCAAGCCTGTTGAGAACTAAGAAATCCAAACACAGTTAGTCAATGAAAGGTCACGAGCCATGACACGAGAAGTATTTAGTTGTTACAGAACTCCACTTGCAATGATTGATGGCAACCTGACTGCATGGCACTATATTGATCAAGTCTGAGGACCTCACTTCCATTTCTGTGTGCTCAGATTCCAACTAGACATTACGTATCTTCATAGTGCTCATGTAACAAGAGCTTTCTTGTGTGATGAGAATGTGACAGTTATTCTGAGAGTGCCTTACTTGTCGGGCTTGCACCCCATTGAATATTTGTCGGATTAAATGGGATGAACTGCAGCTCAGAAATCAGTGATTTTTTTTATTCTTGTCCAGGTTCAACAAGAGGAGTGCAATAGGATCCAAACAAAATGGTATCTGCAACATGATGCAAAGCATGCATAGCAGATGCAAAGCTATTATTCCTTTGAAAGGTGGCCACACATGCTAGAAGCCTTTAATTTGCTAGAAACCACTCTTGATGACAAAAGTTAATCTGCATAAGAAATGTGGCTGTTCTATCTTTATACGACAAAACACCAGTGCACCTGATTTTGGTGATCTGCTGAAAACAGGTTCCTGGTTTAACCAGGGTGGGTTCTCGACTGTCATTTTAGTTTCAAGCTTAAAGTGATCACTTTCTAATAAAGTGCTAAACTGATTTAGTTGAAATATGTCATTGTTCATTGCATGTAAATCTACTTTAGACTTGAATTTAACATGTTGCAATGAAACATTTTATATCCACAATGGGCCAACACTTGCTTGGCAAAATATGCCCTGTGCAGCTAACTGCTAGTTTCCTTCAAAACCTTTTTGGCTAATGAACTCCAAACGTGGTAACATTTTAGTCTACCCTTAGTTTATTGCAGTCCACATACACTAGGGTGTAAATATATATATAAAAAAAGTTAATTGGTAGGGTCTTGCTTAGAGCCTTGAAAACTACTTGAATTTATTATGTTAGGAGTTTTAATGGAAGTGGAAATAATTTTGCAGTTGCAACTCTTTGAATAGTAGGTGCTGTTGCATTAGTAGTAGTTCAAGGAATTAGAACTACTACTCTAGAATTAGTTCTAGAAAGTAATGTGCAAATATATATATGTCTAAGACAGTAGTTCCTAGCCCTGGTCCTTGATGAACGCTATCTGCTCTTTTAAGTCCAGCTGAGCTCTTAATCTCCAGTGCTACTCAATAGCTTAATTGATCTTCTTACTTGTTTAGACTTTTTTAATTTGTTTCTTTGGTCAGTCCTGAGTGTAAATAGTCTACTTCAAGGGAAGGGTTTCCAGCAACTTCATTCATTCAGAACTTTATGCAGCCTCTCCTCATCTGTCTGGTTTTTACATGATTATCAATATATGATGAACAGATTGCAGCAACAAACTAATTTTTCTTATTTTATCTAATAAGGTATTTGTTTTGTTTGTAAGGTTTGGAGAAATTTATTTGCTTAAGATCATACCGTTCATACAAAAAAACAACACATTTTAATTTTCAAAGCTAGAAGACACCATCCATACATGCATTAGAACATTTCCTTTAGTTAAATTATGTCTGCTATCAATAACTTGAGTATGTCACAGTATTTGTCACAGTACTTGATTTGCAATACCTAATGTGGTCTGCCTGCTAAAAACATAACATGAAAAAGGAACAAAACACTCTGTAGGATGATGACTTCTCTAATTGTGAATGCTGATTATGGATTATTAGTAACTTCAATAGCAATGGGCTATGCAGTTTTAATATCATAGGCTCGGAGTTTTACACACCACCTGAATGTTACACTTTCATATTAGTATTCATGGGAATTCTTTCTTCCAGGATATTCTTCCACACTCTGTAAAGCTTTTCATCTTCACCACAGTATTTCACCTAAGAGAAGAAAAGGCCCTGGTTCGAAATGGAGTTAAAGACCTTTATGCTTTCAGCACCAGCTTTCTCCTTACATTAGAATCAATGAGGGTTTTTCTTCAAATACTGTTGGTTGTTTCCAACCAACACGAGAATTGTCATTAGAAATGAAAACCTTTAGCCTTCACATTCAATAAATCGTATATTATGCTTACTGTAACAAAGACGTGGTGAGCTTCTTTTCTTGATGGAGAAACATTGTGTGTAGCATTAAAATAAAAATCAATTTGCAAAAATAATATGGATATAACACAATGCAGAGAAATTAGCACTTCAAGCACATAGCAGGACAAACATGTTGGCATGTAAGGATACCAGTAAAACGTGTATTATGTAAGTATTACTTCCACTTGCTTGAGAGATAGGATTTCATGTTTTCAACATTACTTCAAAAGTTGTATCTAAAGGGTGAAATATGGACAATTTTGTATTCCAAGAAAGAGTGGTGGAATGGATTACTTTAACATTTCATAAATTGTGGACACAAGCACATCTAAAATGCTTCACTACGAAGCTTCTATTTTTGAAATCTGTGCTTTCAATGTCGAAAGCTTCAGAAACTGTAGACACTGCACTTCTTCAAGTGGTCAAGAAATGTTTCCTTCTCAGGAGGTGTAGAATTCACCACATGTGTGATGTTCCAATCTATATCTTATAGAGTCATTATGCAAGTGTGCCACTTTCTGGATGTGTGCATGAAAACCAACCACAGAAACTCTAAATTAACATAAGACTGCTGTGTTTTATTTTTATATGTGATGGGATTTCTCATCTTGTTTGCATTTTAATTTGATATTTTCTTTGTTTTAATTATTTCTAATACTTTATACATTACCAGTCTTATTTAAACAGATGTATTAAACAGTTATATTTAATTATCTTCTCTGATTTCACCAAAAAGTAAAGAACTTTTCTGGTAAAGAAATTATATTCAACATATAACAAGTAACATGACTATAATCATTATATCTTTATGTGTAAACTATAACAGCAGTTTTTTAAATTTGCATTTATTCTCACAAAAGGGCTCTGGGAATTGGCTTTGAAAGAAACCTGACAAATAACTTTAATTAAAGTTCTATACTCCAAAAAGAAAGGACAAATGATTATTTTCCGTAATGTCTTGTTGATTTGTGAAATGCCTGCAGGTGTTTAAATAAATGTGGAGTAATAATGGAGTAGTGATTTTCGTGTTATGATCTGGATCAAAAATGTTATTTAGGTAATAAGACTGTCTACAATGCACTAGTTTCATAAGTACCTCAAGGCTTGGATTCTGTGTTTTTTTTTCTTTTATTACTTTTGCTTTCTTTGTTTAATGTAAAACTTTAATTATGCACCATTAGGCATTTTCATTTTTTAAAGTATGTAAGTTGGTAATGATTTTAAGTTTAGCAATTGATCCTTGGGAACCCATTGTACTGTAAATCAACTTTTAATGTGCATATCAATTCAAAACGTGATGCTGAGATATTGAATTTTAACAACAGCTTTTGATTTTCGGCTGCTGGCATGCTGTTTGACGTAATTAATATTTAGGTCAGAGGAAATTTTTTATATTGCTAAAGACATCTATTGTCCTGTTTTCTTAATTAAAAAGGAATAGTTCTTCTTTCCCATATATATTTCACAGAAATCTTTTTAGGTTTATGGCACATTTTAAGAGATATTAATTAGCTCTTGCCATTTCACAACACCTGGGGACGGAGAACTGTCTGCACATTTGCTATGTGATAATTTACTTTGGTCACATATGTCTGAGCATTCCTGAATCTTAGAAAAAATAAAAAGAAGGAGTTGGACATTCAGACTTGAAACTTTTCTTTGTTAAGCTTTGCTCAGCGATTTTGAGCAGTCATGGTTGGCTTTCTATAGCTTCATTTGTTAAGCAGCGAATTGTCAAGCACCTTGACTTGATGCTGACATTGCAACCAGTTTAGATTGTAAAGCTGAATAACAATAGCATAGAAAAAACATTTGAACAGGTGATTCTTTAGTTAAAATAAGGAGAACCATAAATCTACAAGTACAAAATTGGAGCTGGGGTCCTATTAATATTGAAAGCATATAAAAAGTTTCATCTTTCATCATTTTCCTACTACACTAGACGTTTACTTTTAGCAAAGCACTGTTGCTGCCCCTTCGCTTTTGGTAATATGGTATTATGATGCTGTCCTCCTAATATAGTTCCAATATCATGGAATCAGTTTATTTAATAAAAATCCTTATACTTGTATAACACTTTTCTGGACACTCCACTCAAAGCGCTTTACAGGTAATGGGGACTCCCCTCCATCACCACCAATGTGCAGCCCCACCTGGATAATGCGACGGCAGCCATAGTGCGCCAGAATGCTCACCACACATCAGCTATCAGTAGGGAGGAGAACAGAGTGATTAAGCCAATTCATGGATGGGGATTTTAATGACCACAGAGAGTCAGGACCTCAGTTTTTATGTCTCATGTCTCATCCAAAGGATGGAGCCTTTTTTTACATTATAGTGTCCTCATCACTATAAAGAGACATTAGGACCCACACAGGTCTCAGAGTGACTACTCTTAACTGGTTCTGCTAACACCTCTTGCAGCAGAAACCTTGGTTTTCCAAAGAGGTCTCCCATTCAGGTACCTGCTTGGCTTCAGTGAATTGCAAGTTGTAGGGTGATATAATTGCTGGCAACAAGTATTATTCTTATTCTTATTATTCTTATTCTTATTATTATTGTTGTTGTTATTACATTAGACATCCTTAGAGTGACTTACAATAAACAGAACTCTGGCATTCAGTTAAAGCTATTGCAACAACTTCAGTAATTAATATAATTAAAACATTACAAACACAAACTAGAAGAGCAAGACAAGTTCTAAAAAAATTAAATAAAACATACAGTGTGTATAGAGAACTGTAATGTTAACACCCTGTTGTATTGCAATATTTACGTTAAATAAGTTCAATTATCATGTTACATTACCAGTTTAAGAATAGAAAAGATAGTGTTGTTTTATATATAATTTGGTGTAATATAAAGTATTTTATTGCAATATAGCATAAAGGGTATTGAAGCATGTACAGTAGCTGAGAGCTGAAAGAGCAGGTGCTGAATGGTTCTCAGGGACTGAGCACTTCAGATTTCTGTGGGTAGTTCATTCTGCCACTGGGGAGCGAGGGTGGAGAATGAATCAACTATGGAGAATAGTGATTGAGTGGTTACAGAAGGTCTGAGAGAATATGAGAAGTGGAAAGGGTAAAATGGTATATATAGAAAGGTAAGAGGCTAGAGATATGGGAGAGCAGAGTGGTTAAAGCAATGGTGGGATTAAAACGTTCAACAAGTGTTGCTTAAGAAGGAGCAGTAGGGAAGTATCAGAAAGTAAATATGTTGGAAAAAGGAGAGACGTCACGAATGACACTGAGGTTTTTTGCAGAGGAGGATTAATTTCTGTGCCAGAAACTATGCATTTTAAACTTCTGTTCGCCTTTTTTATTTCCCCACAAACTGTCGAAGATGAAAGCAAAGAGTCCACATAAACACTAAGCCTTCAAGCTCAGTGTTTCACATTGTATATTATTAGTTTATGTTTCTGCTACTTTGCTTGCTTAACATTCTGCACTTGTCTAAATTAAATGTAATCTGCAGGGTGTTTTCCGTGTCTTGAAATTTATCTAAATCCTTTGAAGTGGCTTCTATAATGTTTGCCAGTCCTCTTATTTTAATGTTATCTGCAAATTTCATTAATTTGCTACCTATGCCAGAATCTAGATCTTTGATATAAAATAGGAATAGCAGTGCTAATTCTGAGAATTAATCTTAATGAGATACTTTATCAAAAGCCCTCTGAAAGTCTAAATATACCATATAATATGCTTTGTTTGTGTTCATTAGACCTCTGACAAAGACCTCTTACAAATTAATTACACGAGACCTCTTTCCTAAAGCAATGTTAACTATCCCCTAAAAATCTCATTTCCATGTGGATGATCCCCTAGGTTAGATCTAATTATTGTTTTCAGAACTTTACATCTAATAGATGTTCAATTTAGTGGTCTGTAATTACTTGGTTTGGTTGTGTGTCCCTTTTTATGAATAGGACAACTTTGGCCATTATCCACTCAATGGCTATTACACTTGTCTGGTGTGACTCTCAAAAGGCTCTCTCCTAACCACCCATGAATTAATGCCTGTTGTCTTCATGTCCAATTCATAGAATGCCTTCAGGACTTGGAGACGTGTTCTCTTAAATGCTTGCAGTGCCAGTAAAAATCATTGCCTCCTCTATGTTTACACAATTTCATTTAGACCTTTATGTTTCCTCAGCCTGAAGCCTGTTTTTTTTTTTTTTTTTTGGTGAACATGGGTAAAATGTTTGTTTGCATCATCTAAACATTTCCTAATTTTCCAGAGATTTTCATTTAATCCTTTATTTTAATTAATTATCTTAATAGTTCAGGTGGGTAGCTGCGTCAGCATGCGTAGGCTGCAAAGGAACAAGTAATAGGTTTATTCCAGGCTGAAAAGAGAAGAAAACACAACATTTTGGCCGTGGAGCCTTCTTCGGGTGTAAGCTTACGTTGTGTTTTCTTTCTTCGCTTTTCAGCATGGAATAAACCTATTACTTGTTCCCAATTATTTTAATTTCTGGTACAGCATTTTGTTCTGTCTTGGCCCTTCTTATATCCTTTTTGACCTGTGCTTGCAGTCCATTCTGCCTATTTTCTGAAAAATGGATTATGTTCTTTTTTAATTGTTTCATAAAGTGTTTTCTCCCTCTTTATATTTTGTATTTTTTTCTCAAATCTTCTTGGACACTGTTTTCTAGCCTTATATTTTACTTATATTGACTTACCCTTGGGTTGAATCTCTTCTGTGTTTCAAACAGAATATCTTTCAGAATATCCATCAGGGTACCATCCATCCTGTATTGTTTCCATATCTGTTCTATCCCCTCTTTTCTGAAATGGTAAATGTCTCAGACTTTACCTATATGATTTAAAATATTCTTAAAACTATACCACATGATAACCATAGGTTCCTAATTGTTCTGGCAGCTCTATTTTCTTCACTCCATCTATCTTGATGGCTCCTTATCAATGTGAGGAAGGTTTATATCTCTGGTAATAACTACTTTTCCTTCTATGCATGCATCCACGATTTTATTATAATTTTATGCTAAATTATCATTAATACCTGAATGAAGTGGTCCATAGAGTTAGTATTCCTAATATAATACTTTTTGATTTTTTTTTTATAAATGTGACCCATATAGATTCTGACTCCCTTGATTCATTTAGGTTATGTTTCTGTGTCTAAATGCTCATTTCTGCTTCTGTCTCTCTGGATAGCATATGTACTAATATTGTATTTGTCACCTTTGCTCTCTGTTAGCCGTGTTTCAATGGTTTCAATCAAATCATAATCCCCTGACAATGCAATGGCTTACATATATTGTACTTGTTCCTAATACTCCTGACATTTAAGTATATGCACTTAATTACCTGGTTCTTTAACCTTTTTCCCCCAAAAGTTCAATTAACTCTTATCCCTGAACCCTAAACATCTCTCCTCTTTTTCATTAGATTTTCTTTAGACTCTAATTATCTTCATTTTTATCAGGTTATGATCTTCATTTTTTCTGATACCGATATCACTAAGATCATTTCCTTGAAAGGTTTTCAGTGGCAAAGAAAGCAGAAGCCTTTTTATTCTTCAATACTTCCTGTTGTTTTTCCATTGCAAGATTCTGGAGAGAGTCACTGGTATAATCCTGCTGTTTATAGGTTCTCTGATTCTCTACATATGGAAAAAGTGCTATTCTAATGCAATTTTTCCTGACATGAATATAAGTATCTGGGTTTTCACTTGAATTTGCAAGGGTCTTGTTGACTTTTTACACAATATTAGCCTTCTCTGCTACCAGCATACCAAGAACACAATGTACTAGTGGCGACTCAGTGTCAAGAGGTGGAATTTAAGATAATAGCAGTGCATCCTGGAGGAATTAATGAGGGAGACAATGAGATACAAAAGAAAACCCAAGTGAAAAGGAGGAAGATCTGAGCATCATAGCAATAAAATGATCCAAATAGCAATGGGAACACTGTAGATTTCGAGAGTCTAAGGAGTGGTGTAGTGAAAGAAAAATAGGGAACCACAAAGGAACTTGGAGAACACAAATGTACAGAAAGTAAAGGGCAGCGAGCCCTATCAGAAGACCTGGTTTATGCCATCAGTAAAGTAAGAAAAGAACCAGGTGTAGTAGTACCGAAAATGTCTAGTACAGGAAGTGTTCCTTTTTTCATATTCTGGATCGCATTTTGTTATTTATTTTGGTTGGGGAAACAAAAATTTGAATGTCTTATCTTTAACATCTTAATGAGAACGACACATTGAGCAATTTTATAACTGAGATACAGCAATCAAGCAGTTCCCTATACTATGGCTTACACTGTCAATCTTTGTCAGAGTGTGAAAACCAAAATATGTTTAGAGGATGTTGTTGGGTGCTGTTATACTGTGAGTATATAATTCTATGAAATATTCTGTTTCTAATACTGTTTAAACAGTCTTAGTAGCAAACAAAGAGATTGAATATTTAAACACCAAGAAGGTGTAAATGTCATCTAATTTATTTCTTCTGTACTGAAAGTACTGAAAATACACGTAACACAAAATCACATGATTGTGGGACTTTGCAAATGTTATATTTAGTTATGTTATATCTAATGCAGGTGTGCTATGATCCAGTCATGCTCAAAAGATGCTGCATATAAAGATATGCAGATAACCCGCAACATGAACAGCTCTTGTTTAAATAGTGAGGAAGACTGTTGGCGTTTCCAGGTCAATGTGAATATACTGCACATACTCTCATGCAAGCACTTTAAAGTAGAGGCATGGATACAGCAGTTTAGGAAAGCACTAGTTCTCGGGGAGGCCCATGGGCTTCTGTCAAATTCTGTACAAGCATAATCCAGCCCATGAGCTACACTTTGCCCAGTCCTGCTTGCCATAAATAAGCAAGTATTGAAGCACTCTGCTAAGTGGCATTGACTGAACTCCATTTAGCAATTACCTAGAGGGCTCTTTACATATAAAGCAAAACTTAATGTGATTGATCAAATTACCATCATCCTTATGATAAATTTCTCAGACAATCCAAGCTCTCTCCATAAACACTATTTGTCATGTATAATTCTTGCTGTCTGACTATGCCACTTGCAATGTGTGCAGAGAGAGCAATACAGGGACTACAGACCCCTAAAAGAGTATGCCCTCAAAGCTTAGAGCGAAGCTGTCTTTAGTAACAGACTTAGGACAGCTATCTCATTTTAATATGGGCAATGAGTTATGAAGCCTTTCTCATCTTATTTTTCCTCTTTGATTCCTTCACTGCTGGGTGACAGAAGCCTTTGGCTGTTTGTTAGCTCATTTGAGTATGTGCTCTATTTTTTTTTAAGGTACACACATTCATTATTATGTTTTCTGATGAAAGCAAAATGTTGTATTATTTTTACTACTTTTTTATTCTATGTTAAGAGCCCCAAGATGGTAGCTAAGAATGGTATTAATTTTTGTTGCAGCCCAGGCCTTCTTGTTTTTATTTTTATCTTAACTACAATTAAAACCTACAGAAGCACATTGCTGCCACCAAGGAAAAAACATCCTCACCCTTATCTCGTAATTATGAGAAATGTATCTCATAATTACGAGAAAATTATCTGGTAATTATGACTTAGTAATTCACACGTACTTTATGTGCTCACACGATAGCAAAATTGTCGTAAAATACCTATATCAAGTAGATAGCTACGTCAGCAGGCATAGGCTGCAAAGGAACACGTTAAAGGTTTATTTCATGCTGAAAAGAGAAGAAAAGAAACACAACGTTTTGGCTGTGAGGGCTTCACAGACGAAAAGTTGTGTTACTTTTTTTCTCTTTATTTATCCCATGCTTTTTTCTCTTTATTTATTCCATGTTTATTCCATGCTGAAAAGAGAAAAAAAAGTAACACAACATTCCGGCTGTGAAGCCCTCACAGCCAAAATGCTGAGTTTCATTTCTTCTCTTTTCAGCATGGAATAAACCTTTAACTTATTCCTTTAATATTATAGTGTCTCCAGCGTCACTCAACAGGGAACCAGCCGGCTGAGCTAAAGGGAGATCTCCCCTCAGCCCGGCGGCTGAGGTCCCTGCTGTTCACAGGGAAGGGCGATGACATCACTGCACTGGCAACTGGCTCGCACAACCTGTAATGTCAGCCATGACCTTTACAATACCTATATCTCTACGTGCGGACTTACAGTTTTAAGCAGTGGAAGTGACTGCACGTGTAACTGTTCATAACGGAACCATCATTGCTTTGATCTCTAAATCCTACAAAACTGGTCCTCATGTTTGTAATGATTCTGTTCATATGTGCTAAAAATGGCAAGACTAAACCCCAGTTGAGGTCTGTACAAATTCTGCAGCACTGGACACAATCATTAAACTGAAAGTGCCAGCCAAGTTCACCATAGCCTCTACATGCGTTCAGTGCACAGTGTAACAGTTTGTATATACAATGATGTCAGCATTGCTATCTCGTAATTATGAGATAAGGGGGCAATTTTTTTTTCCCTTAGTTGCTGCAAAGCACTTCCTTAAAAACCCAAACAATGCAGGACAATCAACTATTGTGTAGAAAGCAGTAGAGCTTTATATTTTCAAAAATACATCTGTTGGTACTTCTCAGTGTTTCTTGTGCAATATTAATCTTTTCAGAATTGAGTTCTCTCATTTTGGGTTTATTTAAGAAACAGATAACATGTTGATGTACAGGGGGAAAGTGTGTTGTAACCTTGTAGACAATGTAATTTTAAAATATCAAGTGTTGTGAAGGTTAGTCTCCCAGCAGCATCATGGATTTCATTCACCACATAAATTATTTGATATAACTATCCTGTCTTTGTTGACTGAGATCAAACTGCTTTCAGCTCTCTTTGTCAGCCCCAGTTAGCCTTACAGTTTGAAATAACTCAATCTCAACCAGCACATTCATGGGGAGAAAGTAATCTAATAAGCTTCCAAACTTCAGCTGGCAACCATTAATGGAATGCAAGATATTCAGTTTTGATTTATTTTTGTCATGCATCCAGTTTCAAATTTTGAAATAAAGTGCATATTTCTATCATTAAAAAAGAAGCTTAATTTTTCAGCTTGCAATGTTGTATGCAATGTTGTGAGCCTTACAAAAATTGTGAGAAATCCAGAGTCAAGGAGGTTAGGTGTCTTTAAAGAAGCAAAGTACCTACTGTCCCACCTTGTTCCCCGTAATTATTAATGTCTTTCTGGTGTGTCTTGTTGTGTAGCGTATTTACTTCCTGTGCCTGCTCTGCTCCTGGCTCAGCATTGAAGGTATAGAAGTCCTGAGACCCACCTAGCACCAGGTCGCCCCAGGTCCATGGTCTGAGGGCATAGGTTTCTATACCGACATCGTCTGACGTCCTAAGTCTGGGCTAACCCCCTTGTTACCCCTTTTGCTGCTACGCATAGGGTCTACTGCTCTCCTGGTCATTCCATGGATTGCCCTTCTGACATCAGTAATACCTACTGTATGTGTAAAGTTATGTAGGGTTAAAAACATTAATTTACAGGTTTTGCAACTCTGGTTAAAAAACTAAACTTGAAAGAAAGTGCAGGGTGGTGCTTTCTAAAATAATGTGAGAGTCATTATCTTTGATTTCAATAGATTCCTTTGAAGAAAGAATGTGCATTCTGACAGTGTTGAAATAGTGTCTGGCTTCAGAGTTAAGATAAAAAACTTTTCCATAAACGTCAGAGTATTTGAATTCTTTTTTAGATTTAATGAGAGACGGCATTTATAAGAAAGGTTGCAATTTAGAGGAGGACAATAAATACAAAGGGTTTTAGGATATAAATACTATGCTATGTATTATATATAACATAAAACTTCATAAACATAAACCCAGACTGTTTATTTTGTATTACAAGCTAATTTATGTGTGTTTTTCAATGCTTACACTGAAAGTAGTTTAATTAAAAAAATGAAATGGACATTTTATATTATTAAAAAAACTACTGTATGTACAGGTGCTCAGAAAGTAACATTTAACTACCAAATGAGAGCTCTTGGACAACTTCTTACCTGAGAAATGGCAGTGGTATTTGAAATGTAATACCGCTTATTCATAAAGAGAAGAGCTTTAATTAAGGTAATTTTGTATGGGTATATTTAAGATACTCCCACACATTTCACTTGCTATTTTAAAGTATTATCCACAGAATGCTGATTTCAATATGTACTATTTTTTCACATGATTTTCTGTATTGGGAATTACCCACATTAAAGAAAATAAAGCTAATTTTTCTTAATGGGGGTGTATTCACTTGCAGAAACCGTTTGAGAACAAAATGTCAGGCACTGTGATTCCCGTCTGCCCTCTTTCTTATGTTGTTTTATATTGTAGTCAACAAAAATATCTTAATTTCAAAAAGTCAGTAAAGTCCTTGGATTATGAAGATCCATTCCTTTTACACATTTACAACACTGTTCGTGGCCCTGTCATTTTCCCCTGCAGATATTGTCTTTATCATGTTAGTTTCTGCAGCTGCTAACCTTGTAAAAAGATAGTATTCTTGGCTATTTTAGATACTTTGTATTTTCTGAACTACAACTTTTGTTTTATGTATTTATGTGTTTTATGTGCATGTGTGAAATGAAACTGCAGATACAGTATTTTGCCCACAAGTACCACTGAAATGGGATCTATGACTTCAAACAGTTTTTGTTGCGGTAGAGCAAATCAATATAATTGAAATAACTAATCTAACCATATTTTATAAACTATATAATTCAGGTACTGAATGACATGTAATGCATTTTGAGCTGCAGAGAACCAATAAAGTTGTAAAATGTTTTTTCACAGCTCAAGAAATTGACTTTATTTATTTGCATCAAGATTAATTTGTTCCAACCTGATGACTTTATTATTTTTGGCATTATTTTACAGTTTTAAGAAAATGTTAAGAGCCCCAAGATGGCAGCTAAGAATGGTATTAATTTTTGTTAATACCATTCTTAACTGTTTAAATTGTAAACATTCAGTCGTATACAATGCAACAGCATGTAACCGTGTAATCGTGAGGCAGACGATATTGTACATCTCACTTTTGTGCAGCTGAAACCAAAACATCAAAATTATTTGAAATACACCCTTTTACTCTTTGTTTAGCTCTGACTTCCATTTGAAACTAAAGTAGCAACAAAGTTTTATTTTAGCACAGGTTAATCTACCTGACCTTGTAGCACTGCTGTTCTTATGTGTGTCTTTCAACTAGTGTTTTCATCTAGTTATCTTTTATCTAATTGGGAGACTAACCTTTACAGCACGGGATGGTTTTTGAATTACATTGTCTACCAAGGTTATGTTTTACAATTCTTACTTTTCTGAGCCAAGAGTGAAACAAATCATAAGATTCTAATGTAATTGTATTGTTTTAATTAGCACAGAAGCGAAAGTATTTTACTCCATTTGAGTAGTTATAAGAACTAAAGCAATCATACCTAATTCCCTAAAACAACCATTTACTATATTTTCATCACAATGTTAGACTATGATTTGTTTTGCTTTCAACACTTACCTGAAATTAATATTCCACCTTATGTTAACACCTTTTAATTTTGTCTCCTCTGATGTTGTGCAGCCATCATTCGTGATGTAAAAGGTACAAGCCAAGATCTTTTTAAATCATTTAGGTGAGACAATTTACATTCTTTCTCTGTAGTAGACCACGATTTTCAAAATACTACTATTGTTATACCAGTCTGAGATTAAGTCAGGATGATTTTTCATTTACTTCTACTTATTCTACAGTACTATTATGCATTATTCAAATGTATGGTTCTTGGTGATATTTACTGTATATCATTATTTTATTTCAAAGTTGTTGAATCAAATGTAGCTATGAATGATCTGCAATTTTCTATTTGATCTTCCAGCAACTCTTTGTGTCTTCACTTAGGGGAGTTTATGCACAACACTTGCTGATTTCTTTATTTAACCATCTGCCTGGACATTGTGAATACTATATCTTTTTCTCAAGCTGAAAGGATAATTTTGAATTCTGCTAGCTAATTTCCATCCTTAATAATCACCATTTAATGCCTTTGCTATATGAGTGCAAAATGAATGTGAGAATAGGTCATTTTCACAGATTATTATAGAAGTTATTTCAACAGGATTAACAAGTATTCTCACTTCATCTTAGTCCATTATGGAATAATTGCATACATGACCATTCCTTTCACTTGGATGGATGTGGCTAATTTGGGTTCTCTATAGTTTTCATTATCTCTTCATAAACTATCCCTTGGTATGCCTTTTTTCCTTATGCGTAGCTTCATTTTAGCAGTAGACTAGTCATTTGTAAGCAGATTCAGGCTACACCAACATCTAACATATTGCAGATATAGTGACAAAAAGGTCATTTAAATAAGTATAAACAAATACAGACCTTTTTCCAGCATATGCACTTAGGACGGTGAAGTTCCATTTTCTGTATTGTTGATGGTCCCTGAAGGGACATTTTCATATCTTATAATCTTCATTCAACTGTTTGCAATTTCTATGCCTTAAAGTAAGGCATTAAAATGAAGATGAGGATGATTATTTTTGATTCTGTCAGCTCTATAAACAATGAAAGTGAATGTTTTTATACTTGACTATACTTTGAGTAGTATATACAGTACATAATATTTGTACTCTTGGATTAATTTAAGTTGTTATGGTTAGCCATGAACAATATCATATCATGTGTACAAATTACACTGAGGAAAACATAATTTCTTTGAAAATGTTTTTAAATTTCTGTGCTATGTGTCTTATGCTTAGTATGTACAAAAAGGTTTACAATAACATTCATGAATAAATAAATATCAATTCTGGAATTAAAAAAATAATATGAGGATAGTAATGACAATTAAGGAACAAAATAAAAGCCCAAAAGTCCTTGATGTCATAAGAGGCAAAAATGAGAGATCATTAAAAATGTCAGCACCTCAAAGCAAAGCTCTAAAATGTCATGATAAGTCACTCACTTCAGCAGGATTAAAGTACCATATTCATCAGGAAACTACTATCATTGCACCAGACAGGCGGAAAGGAGTGTTGAGCGAGTTGTTCCTCACCTTGAGGTGAAGATAATGGAAGATAATGGGAACTACATTATATGACAGAAAACACAGTTTACTAGATGCTAAAAGCACTGTTTTTCAAGTATCTATGCAACAAGAATTTCTCAGGCCTCTCAAGCATATTGAAAAAATAAAAGAAAAAAAGCATTTCATTATAGGATTGTGTCTTGCTTTGAGTTCCTCGGATTCTGAGGGCTTTGTCATTAAATGGCTTCTTTCCTCAGTATTAATAAAGCAATTCAGATTTCACCCTGCTCCTCAATATTTGTATTTAAAATGAAAAAAGAAAATAAAAAATAATTCTTTCTTTCGCCTTTTCCACGGAGAACTGCTCATCCTGTCTACATTCACATTCAAATATTTAATTATCAATAGGTCAAACAAATACCTTCCTAGAATATGGTAGACTTCAGCAATTTTATTTTATTTTTAGTAATAAATTGCTGTGGTTGACTCTGAGTTGCTTACCATCCTTATCAGCCTTAAATTTCTTTTGCCTCTCTGAAGTTACCAAGCAAATTAATCCACTGCATGAGTAGCTACAGTGTCAGCGTTCAAGTGTCCTTTAAAAGAGATTATATTTCAGATGTGAATGCACAGCCACTAAAAATGTACAAACACTGGCAATCACATTGAAGAAAGAGTGCTAACTGCAGTTTTTTTTTTCACTTTTTCTCCTCTGCCTGAAAAAATGGATTAAATGTTTTTTTTTAAGTGAATGGTTTTTTGGGTGACTCTTTTTCCATTTAGACATTTACTGTGGTGAGAAGAAAAGAGATTTCCATTACACGTGTAGAAACCTGAGTAGGAATTGCTATGCCAAAACTTCAGAGTTCATTTCTGGGATGAAAAACTGTAAAAAAAATGTTAACGTTTTGATCAGTTTGGTACTGGAAAACCCAATAAGCTTAATGGGCTTAATGGGCCTTTCTTGTTTATAACATAAGAATGTACTTATGAAATAATCACAGAAATGTATTGTATTGTCACCAGTTGTTTTTCAATCATAGTGAAGACAGGATAGCTACAGTATAAAGGAATTTAAAGGGCACAGGGAGGTATTTATCCAAGCATATTGATTAATATTTGCTTATTCATTTGAAGTCTTACATTTGTGGGATATGCATAGAATCGGTTAAATAATTTTTATAAGACCTTAAACACATAGGCCATACAGTAGGTTTTAATACAAATTTAGAATGACCAGGCAGAATAACACTTGGCTGTGAAAATATTTTCACTGTTTAATAGTTAAAGGTTTTCCAATGCAGTAGAGGTTCAGTATAAGCCCATGGTAATTATATAGGGAAAACAGTATTAAAAGATAAATTGAAAAAGCTAAAAGAACAATTTATTTTATTTTTTACAATTTACTGCAATATTTATTATTTTCCAATGAGTGTATAACTCCATTTTTTAATTCAGCTTGCAATTACTTACTTAGAGTTCTCTGTTTAGCAAAGAATGATTACTTTAATTCATCATGTTGCTTTTTTTTGTCAGAATAGCCTAGTATTAATTGTAATATAGTGACTGAGGTTTGTATTCATTTTTTTCCTCTATGTAACATTAGAAACATTGTTTTTGAAAACTAGTATTAATCTTTTTGACACATTACACTTTTTGCTTTCATTTCATTAAATGTTCAACAGGCATAAAAGTAGATTACATAGTAAAAATCAGAACATTTGTGATGGACAAATAAGCATTTTGCCATTTTTGTAATTCTAACCTATCACTAATAAGCCTGTTGTTATGGATGGCATATCTATATTTGCTTTTATATTGTTCCACTCCACTTCTATTGTATTTTACTATCTTTCATACACTTGATCTAATGTTCATATGGTGAAAATCCTTAAGCATCACCCCTGTACTAAAACAATAATATAACCAAAAAAATAAGACTTAATATTAGTTCAGTGAAGAGTTAGCAAACCACTGCTCTTACATACTAGATATGAGGCAAGTGTTTAAAAGCAAAAAAAGACTGTTTCCAGGCATTTCCATAAAACATAGTAACTAAAGGAAGATGATAAAACTGCACAATAATTCAAGGTATTTTCTGTAGATCTGTAAAATGAAGGGGTCTTAATAGGCTTAGTTTAAACTGGAAATGCAGTGGCAATCCCAGAGAGTAAATGGGCAATTTCATTGTCAGATTGTTTATTTCTGTGTAATTTTGCTGAACCAATAGATAGCTTAGATCTTTCGGACTGATAGAGAAGATTACAAGGTTTCAGCATGTTCGAAAGAAGCCATAGAAAACAGCAGCCTGAGCTGTTCACCCAGCTGAGAGAAAAATGGTATTGGACATGGGGAGGAAGTGAAAACTATGCATAGGGACTTAACTATTGTTTGTGAATCTGTTGTTTTTATTTGTCAAACCATTCATCTATCATAATAGGCATACAGCTTCTAGAATAACAGGTATTTTGCTGTAAAAATACAACTTCCTTATTACTACAGAAATAACTTGCGAGCTTTTTCCTGAAATTGGAGAAAAATAATATTGATCTTACTGTTATATTAAAATTGCCTCTTTGCTCTAAAATTAAAATTGCTTCTCAAAACAGGCTGCAATTTGAAAAACCCCCTCAATAAAATATAGCTTCGCAACCAGCTGTGATCCTCTATATACTTCTTGACCTTATTCCCTCAACACATTTTACGCAGGTACCAAGACAGCTTCTCATGAAGCCCTGTGACATTCTGGAAATTAAGCTTCAACAGCCTGTAGTCATAATATCCCTGTATCTGTCAAGGTAACTACAGCCTTACATTTGCACTGCCACAGGGCACCTGCGGATGTGTCTAGTGGAAAGGTCAGGAATCAGCCAAACAATCGTTTCCAAGGCACTGACTAATGTCATGCTGGTATTGTTTTGCAGGTCAAGAAAGTATATGAAATAGATAGGACCACCTAAGAGGTCTGACTCTTAAAAGCTATTCTAGAAGCTTGGTGATATCTCTATTGATTGTAAATTAATTATCTTAGCCATTCTCACTGGTTTATGGTTTATAGTTTTGTGTAGCTGTGAATATGATGATTAGGGGTTCTGAGAATTAATTATTTTTAATTCAGTTGAAATTTACTAGAGGGCCTGTTAAATGTTAATACAATTTAATAGGATTTTAGAGGTTGTTATGTTGAAACAGGTAATATTAGACATCTAGTACAAGAACGTGACTCAAGAAATTAACAATTTCAAAATTGTGAATAAATATCCAACGTTTCAGGGCATAACAATGTCAACGTTTCAAGACAGCTAGAAGGTTGGGAAACATACAGAGTACAGATGTGTCTTCAGTTTAGATCTAAGCAACATGAGGGTAGTTGCCTGAAACAGGACATTTTTTTTTTTCCTTTAAATAATCCCCTGGCACATGAACAGATATCATTGCAACTTTGTATCATTAGAAGTAAAGCCTTAAAGTTCCAGCAGCTGCCTCCACTGTTTTTTAGGTTTTTTTACCTATTGGAATCAAAACTCTTAAATATATACGAGACAGACTTACTACAGTTTTAAAAGTAAAGGATGCAGCGAACAAGCAAATTCAGATATTTTAAGATTAGAAGTATAGAAGAAAAAGTTTTGTGCATGAGATTTAAAGTTAGCTATTATTGGCTGGAAAAAAAAAACAGTAGGAATGTCAGGAGCAGAAAAAAGAACTGGTGAATATGATTGTTAAACCGAGTTTATCAGAGTACCTATGAGAGGTTGTCTGCATTGATCCCGCTAGCATTTTCAAACAATTAAGAGTAAGGAAAAATGTTGAGTTAAGAGAACCATTAGAGAACTGTGATTATAATACAGTGTGCTTTGAAATATACCTTGAAACTGTTCAGGTAAAGTCCACATCAAAGGTGTAGAATATCAAAAAGCAGACATTGATGGAATGAGACAGAACCAAAGAGAAGAAGAATGACAACAGAATAGAACAAATAGAGAATGGATGACAACAGTAAGTTAAATTAAAAATCAAAAAGTAAATTGAAATGTAAAAAGCAGTGTCCCAAATAGTTTTGAGAAAAATCTCTAATATATTTTTTAATGATAAAAAAACAAGATCCAACAAAAAAGATAAAAAGAAAATTGCAATGGATGCTAAAATAAATTTAAAAAATGTTGTTGTTTTTTTTGGTATTACAACAACATGAATGAAGTAAAATACATGTATATCCAGGAAAATAATGGGAAAGTTCTAGATGAAAAAAGGAAAGAAGGAATCAACAACATGCCTCAGACCAAGGAAATATAAAGTTCTGATTTAAATAGTATTTCCACTGAAGACACTGACATTACAGGTACTAGAAGCACTTAAGATCTCCAGGGCCTGATGTGTTTACACCAATTAAAATGAAACACAAATGTTTATAGGTGACTAACAAGCTCTTCCAACACCCAAAACAGGGGTAGTAACCATGGACTGGAAAATTGCTAGTGTCAATCCATTAAATTGCTAACAAAATAAAATAATAATTCAAATTTAACTAGAGGATTATCTTTTTGGAAATAGGAGGATATGTTTTTGTAGAGGTTAGTCAAAGTGTTTGCCTAACTGACATGTTCGAGTTTTTTGAACAAGCAGCAAGAGTAACAGACACAAAGAGTGCATGCTTTGTATAGATTTTCAGAAGTCTTTTGTTAAACTTCCTCAAAAAAGATTGATTCTCAAATTGCAGCCAGAGGATATTCAAGGTAATGTGCGTGTTTGGATTGTGAACTAGTTAAAGGATAGAAAAATGGCATATGTGTAAAGATGAAATGCTCTATTTGGAATACTGTAAATAGTGACGTACAACAGGGATCTGTCTTTGGATCATATCTCTTCCTTATTTATATGAATCGCTAGAGATGGGTAATCCTTCTAGAGGCCCAGTGTGTTCGCAGGCTTGCTAGATCTCTTCAAAGCACCAGTAAGTGATGAGGTGAGAGTGATGAGGTGTTAAATTGGCCTCATTTAGCTATATGAGTCATTATGGCCTTTAGCCTAAGGCCAGTTTTAATATAATATTTAATATTTCCACCACCTCTTCAGTTATGGCTGCTTTAAAATGACAAAGAAAATCTTCAGGTCTCCAGGCATTCAGTTCTCATTGAACATATGTTTGACTTGGGATTAATGTGCTTTTCCTCTGATGTAAGATGTATGAAACACTCAGAGGACTGTTGTTCTAAAGCAGGGGTACCCACACTTTTGTAGCTTAAGATCTACTTTTGTATTTGGCAAGTCAACAAGATCTACTGATCGATACTTTTTACAAATAGTCAGGTTATAAATTCTTATAAGCAAGTATATGTAGTTACTGAATGCATTATTTTTGTGCTGTAATAATTATAGTCTATATGAGGCAAAATTATAATTATTCATTGTGGCACTTGCTGATAAATAGATAGGGGTCCCTAACGTATTCTGATAATTTGCACTGAATGGAGTCAGCCAGATTTGCATAATCAGGACAGTAGCCACTGGTAGCAAGCCTCAGGCAGGTTTCCAGGTGGTCATCAACTGGTATTTGGTTTTAATGACCTTCATGTAGGAAAATGCTGATTCACATAAAAAAGTCAATACAAAAAAAACTGTTATGTAAGATGCACATTTTTTGGCATGTTTGGATACTTTTCCTGGAGAAGTAAGTTACAAAATTGCCCAGCAGCGGCCCTTGCCTTCATTTGAATGTCTGTTTTGAGTGAAAAAATGTCATCCTTGAGCGCTGATGAATCAAGGTGAAACAATGAGGTGGTTTTGGCTGCGAGTGCATCAGCATCTGTTTCTGCTCCAAATGGAAAATACATGAAAGTCGCAATCGGCTCTAGTACTGCAAAGCCGACAAGACATGTTGACCACGTAGCGGACAGTGTCAAACTGTGCAGTTTATTTTCCCTGTTTTTCCAGCTCGGATACTGTGTTTGGAAAGTTTATTAGGTCATGACATTGTAGCTTTGAAGCCAGCAATTCTAATTTTCGTCTGAAAGTGTTAACAGTGCTGATCATATCGATCACATTCTTGTCTTTCCCTTGCAGCTCTAAATTAAGTTCATTGTGTATGTCAAACAGGTTTAATTTGCTTGTCTCAGACAGAAGAGGGTGAGAATAAGGATAAAGCCTGTGTCAGCCTACTCTTGAATTCACCTTATACTTGAATTAAAATGACCATGTATATTTTAAGATTGTGACGCGATCGACCCAGAGCAGTTTTGCGATCAACCAGTCGATCACAATCGATGTAATGGGAACCTCTGTTCTAAAGGATCATGTCCTGTAGACCTCTGGGATATAGGATCAGTAGATCTCTAATCAGAACAGGTGGACATTAAATTAGCATAAGAACCCTAAATGGAGCTCAGAGGTAATGAATTCATACTGTTTTTAACAGTTGTTTATTGGTGGTGATTGCATGGGGCACAACTGTCTGTTTAGATGGCATCATTACCACACCAAAGCATTATGAATAGGTAGCCTATTCACCACATGAATGAATGGGTATATTTCTTTAAGGATGTGTTTTTTGATTTACTATGCTCTAAAAGATTTTAATTATAAACCTTGTCTAATCCAGCAGATGGCAGTCTATCAGATTCTTTTTTTAAATCCTCTTTTAACATGGACTGACCAAGACGTCTTTGAAAGAAAATCACTTAAATCCCTGCAAAAGCCACAGTACTTTTTCTTTCTGTGACCTTTTCTGATACTCAGGCAGTGCTTGTCAGGTACATGTAAAAGGATATATGCTTCTGTATGTGCCTGAGTATGCATTTGTGTATGAAAGTGTTTTGAGTTTATATGTGTGTTGATTTTGTTTTGACTAGCGGGTATTTCGGGGGTGGTGGTGGAGGGGGTTGAAGTTAAATGTGACCTACATTCAGATTTCATGCCCAAGAGCTTCTCTCTGAAGGATGTCCAAAGTCTATAACCACTCTTTCAGTGGATTCTCCAAATCAGATTAGTGGTGGCATATGCTACTGCCATTAAGGTCACAAACAAAGCCAGAGGGGCATTATGCCATATAAGCAGTGGCTAATGTAAGATAAAAAATACAACACAGCAGAGAGCATGAGATTTGTAATGCTACGCCACTGCAGAAGTAGGAGTGGGGATTAATGTTCACCCATTGCCTCCCTCTCTATTAACCATTTATTCTTTTAGAAATAGACAAACTGTAAATATGAAGTTTTAATTGTTCCTCTTTAAAACCCATTACAGTCTCTTTTGTCAAATTTCTTTTTCGGCTTTTTTAGTTTTGCTGGACGGTTATGTATTGAAAGTCTGGTGTCCCAGATCTAAAAAGCAATACACAGTTACACAATCCATTGTCATTGTTGTACTAAATAAACCTTTTTGTGAAATGCCCTTTTCATCAAATTATACTGAAATCCCAACTACAGTCTAACTGTTTTATTTTCAGTTATAATCTGTGAAAAATAATTTGCATTTTAATAGATATTGCAACTCTGTGGCTGACAAATGTTTTATTAAAGACTCTGATAAACTGTTTGAAGTCAGTCCTTCCAAATTCAGTTTTTATTATTACTGTGGCTTATATCAGACGAGTTGTACAGTTCTGTCAATATACTGTTGTTTTTGGCTTTTATATAAAACACTCTGCCATACACACAATCATTTAGAAAACACTCCAGAAGTCTACAGAAAACTTATTTAAATTATAAATTTCCAGCATCCAGACTGGTCATATGTATAAGTACTACTTGTAATCATATTATGTGATTGAGGTAATTGTATAATTATGTAATTGATTATATAATTGAGGTCTGAAATTCAAGAATCATTTGTCCACTATATGTAGGCATTTCTGTTCAAGCAATTAAAATGTCCAGTTGTGGGGATTTAGGAACATTTTATGTCATTTTTATAGTCCAGGTGATTTGTGTTCTTCTAATATACTTTTTGTATTCCTAACTAAATAAGGTGTCTTCACAATAGGTATTTGAAAATTACCTACTGATAAGGCTGTGTTACAAATTTAGTGTAGCCTAATACCCTAAAAGTAATTACATTTTCTTTGAATGGTGCACGGCAGGTGGTGTGATGATCTGAATATATTCACATCCTTGTAAGAGTTGTGCATAGTAATTATACCTTTCAGGGCATAACTGAAATGAATCAGAGTACTGTACTTTATTTGACTTTATTAAACTACTCTTCTCTATGGTTGTATTGAGAAAACAGAAACTTCAATATGATGCAAGTTGTGAGGTCATTTGCTTTCACAGTGAATCAAGAAAACACCTGTTCAGCTTTGGCAAACTGATTTGCCAAATTTCTGCCTCTGTAGGTCCCCCTGTGCTGCCTACTGGGCAAAGTGAGACAATAAAATAAGAACAGATGTGACAAACACATTTTTAGAGAGGTGAGGATATCATAGTCGTGGGAAAAATGCCCAGATCAGAAGCAGTGAGTCCACCTTTGTTAAATTATTTTAAAATATTTTATATTTTACTTTGATATTTATATACTACCTAAGGATTCTTGTGAAAAAGGAAAATAATCAAATGCTAAATAAGGCATTTGGGGAGTTTATTAAAGTAATAATTCAATATTGATATTGAAGTACGTGTTCAACTACCAGAAAAAAAATTGTACATTAATAAGCCCTTTGCACAGCTCCTGAAGTGAGGTGGTTAGTGAGTGATATAATGTGTGAGCAGAAATACTCAAAAAGCCAATCAATAAATAACTTTTTTCCTGCATTTCATAAAAAGAAAGTGGTGTGCTAGGATAGCAACTAAGAAATTTTGATTTTTGTGAGAGCTGTCACAGTATGTGCTGATGTACAATTGTAGTAACTTAGCAGAATTAAAGACTTTTTCCCATACTCTGGATCTTTTATACATATTCATACACATCTGTGTAATTGTTATTTAGTATTATGTATAACTGCACGTATGACCAGTGACTTTTTTAAAAATTGCTTGATGTTTAAAGCATTTGGACCAGGAGACAAGGTGATTTGGATAAGTCAAAGGCAGATCATACATGAAAGCACCATCCAGGAAATTTCTTGAATGATTCCATACATTTATTTCAGACCTTTCTAACCAATGCTTTAAGTGCATTTTAATTTAGGTAATATGGTTAAATATAGCAAAACAATATGAATGAGAATCAGTATTTGATCAAAGAGTAGCTCTATGTAAACACAGAAAATATAACATCAAAGCCAAGAAATCTTTCTTTTTCATGTAATTGTGTCATTCGTGGAGAGATAACAAGGGTCTCCATTAGATACTCTCTATTACCTGTGAACTAAAAAATTATTCACTGTAAAAAAGCACAAATAGGCTTTGTACATTGATTATTTCAGATGTACAGAGCACCTGAAACAACAGTGTATTTTTCAACACACTAATTATTTAATTACAACACACTGTATTATTTTTCATCTTCAGAAGTCATAATTGGATAAAACATTGGATAAATAAATAAACTCTCTGCAGCCTACAGGTTAATGACAGAAAATGAAACTGAAGCTAGAATTATCATTAATATTTATTTAAAGTTGTCCATGTAACATCAACTGAAATACCATGTCTATTATTTATTGGCACATTGGCTACACAGCCGAATAGCTGTCAGACCAAATTAAAGATTTCAGTGATCAATGTGTGAAGGGCATAGGAACTTTATCGTTGTCCAATTTGTGTTTGATCCCTGCTCCTTTACTGACTTCTGAGAAATAGAAATGCAGTAATTCATCATTTAGTAATTAATACGCTTTTGAATTTCCCTTTGGGTTACTGAAAATTCCCTAAACTGTGTACAAATAAGAGGAGTAAGTTAAAAAGAAAATTTAAAAGCAGTTTTTAACATTTCTTTTGAACCAAATTTAAGGAAAAAAAACACAAATGTAGTTTTAATCATATACAGTGTGGAATCCATGAAGGAGACTTATTTTAGTTCTAAAATCCCATAAAGCACACAGCTAAGCCTCATTCTCAAAATTACAAGAATAATGAGAAATCAAACAAGACCTACTATTCTTTAGTATTTTAATATACAGTTAATTCTGAAAACTCTTCTGACTCCTAGAACCACATACAGTTTTGGAACATTATCCAATCTCAATGAAATATTCTTTGAGTTTGGTGTGAGAGCTGAGCTAGGTTTGAATTTTTGCAGATGATAAATTACCCTGCATGAAAACACATATGTGACACAGGAAGATAGCCAAGAATCTTAGAAAATCTGTCAACACTGTTGGCTGAAAAGGATTTATAAGTATTAGAGTAATGAATAACCTACAAAGGCTTTTATACATTCAAAATTTCAGTATTGATAGCATCTAGTTCTCAGAAATAGGGAGAGAAAGTTTGAAGAGTAATTTTTTCACTGCTGTCTTAACACAAAATAAAACAAGCATCAAAGGAAATATTACTTATAACTGAAACACATTCACAAAGCAATTAGGAGGAAAATGATACACTTTTGGTAGAAACTTTACAACATTACATTGAACAGACATGACAGAAGTAAATTCATTATGCTGATGAACATTTGTCATCAACTGAGTTTATCAACAGGGGTTCATTGGTTGTGCTTTAGGTTGCTGGAGTGTTGTTGTGCTAGGATGTGCTCACAGGAAGTAAAGTATATAAGATCCCAGGGATTTATCGTTGTATCAGTGTGCGCACAAGTTGCCATCAATCACTTTGGTGGAATTTTGTAGCAACCAGTCCTTGCCAGACTACTACACTTGTATCTCCCCTCTGATCTTGGAGAAGTGTCATGACTTGTGGTCTCTTAGTTCACTTAGATGTCACTGATGGGCTGTATTTTACTGTAACATCTTGCCAGGATTAACATTGCCGGCTGTGAACACCATAGATGTTGTGGGACAATGCACTGATGATGTATTGACAAAGTTACTGACTAAGCAAGACATTAGTGTCACAATCGCTACTCCTCCTCTTAAGGGCGCTCCATCCCTTCCTTGTTCTGCCCCATTACCTGCACCTGTTTCTTATTTCCGTTCCACCTTAAAAGCCAGACGCAGACGTCACTCCTGGTTCCTCCTTGAATTTCGCTTCGTGAGAGCCCGGGGTCCTGCTGCGTCTGGCTCCGTTATGGTTTTAACCTTCTGTTCCTGATCTCCCCCCCCCGCCAGTCCCGACCCGGATGGATCTCCTGGCCTTGGACTCTACCTTTTGTCTTGGATTACCCGTTTGGACTTTCTCATGGACTGTTCGCCCCGGATTCACTCTCCCTGGACACCTGCACCCCTTGGACACGCCCCTCTGTCTCCATAACCTCTCCTGCATGACTTTTTCCCCAGTGTTTCTTCACTATTCCGGATCATGTCATCTGCATAGGGCCCAGAAAGAGCTGTTTCATGACAATAAGTTCCTTTATGTCGTTTCTACATTTTTCGTTCTTGATTTTCCTCATGGTTAACATTCCACCGTTAAATCCCCTGTATCGTCTATCTTGCTAATGAGGATATTTTGTACTTATGCAGCAATCATAGTCACTTGAGTGAATCATGGTCAGTCATTAAAAAAACAAGAAATCAAAATGATGCCAAAAACATTTGTTTCTTTGGTGCTCACATGTTGATTTTTTTCTGCTCTAACCAGTATATAATATTGCTCAATTTATTTTGAGAGTTTTGCAAGCAGATTTAGCAGCAATTACTTCTACATTCAGTAAATTGTTATTAAGATTTAGCAAATTAAAGCTCTAAATGTGAATATATCAGGATTAATATAAAGCTTTAATAATAAGAGTAGTTATATTTTATTGTCATTCTTGTGAGATGATGTCTCTACAAATTCAGTGTAATCTTTCCAATTAACTGCAGTATTTAGTGTTAAAGAATTACTACATATCACCATTTCATTTCCTAAAACACAAGAGGTTCTTTTTTCCAGGTTTGTTATTTTGCCTTTCATCTAATGTGCTACTGCAAAGATGTGTCACAAAAACACAGCTGTGGTAACTGTTCACCCCGTGTGAACACGTGTATTTCTAGTATGCGCAGAGAAATGCCAACACGAGCATCGAAATGTTAATGCCCCTCTTGATACTTAATTTACGCAATTTTAAAGAAACACATTGTGCCTAAGCTGTGGACATTTAAATTACTTTCTTTAATTTAAGAATCCTACTCACTGTTAGAGTTCGCATTTTTTTGTTTAGTTTAATTCTGCTATCACAACAAAAAGCTGCATATAATGCACTAATACCATCAACTTCACGAGTTTTTACCAGCAAGATATTTGCCTCTTCTTTTAAAACTATCCAGAAAAATTCCATGTAAACTGAAAATCAGTCATGTCAACTACTGTGCAGTATTATTTGGAAGGAACTAAGAAATGAGGATTAAATCTGGTTTCTTAACTCAGTTGACCTCATGCAGCAAATCCAGTAGGTCAAAACTTCTTCAGTGCTCTTTAAAAGAAAGCTGTATACAAACCTTCTTACCACAATCATAAACCCGAGCAGCTTGCTCCCACAATCATGTGTACTTTAAGGATTCTCTTCTCCCAGCAGGCAATGAGCTTTTCATCAGGCATAACACCATAGTACAAAAAGTTGTTTGCCTGTGTATTTTTACCTCTCAAGGTCAATCATGGGGGAACAATTTTATGCCAGCTTTTGTCTTTAACTGCCAGATCAAAAAGTATAAAAGACTGAGGCATGCCTTGAAAATATTTTCAGACTAAAATGTACAGCTTCTTAGTGCATTACAATCCTTGTGGATGTTTATACATGGATAGCAAAAGGAAAATCTTAGAAGCTATCACTTTAATATTAAGCAAAATGTGAGAGAAAGGGATACCCATGTTGAAAATCTAAAAATAAATGAAAAACAAAGGATGCGATCTGGAGTGATCACAGACGTGGTGCTTAGCAGGGCGGTAATGAAGAAAGTATGTGTATGCGAATTTGTGTCTGAGAGTGTGTGAATGTATGTGTAGCATCGTTGTCAGTGCCAGTGAAGAACTGTGTGGAGCTGTCTGTCACCTAATTAGGCTGACAAGCCCACAGGGAAGACGTGACAGCCGAGCACTGAGGAGACAGACAGATTGAACATGACAACAACAACAATCAAATTAGCTTTTCATTGGAGTACAGAGACAACATGTGAGTTAGACACAGGTGTGGCAGAAATGGGCTGAGAGTCAAGAGGGGACTGCATATCTTTTCAGAAAGGGGAACATAGACAGGTTCTTCATTTCTAAAACCTGACATTTAAATACCTACTAAGGCCTGTAGAGGTTGATCTGTCTATGTACCTGTATGTGTTTATGTGTGTGATGGGATGCCTAAGCTTTAACATTTCAAGAAGATCCAAGTCAGCAGATGTCATAATTAACAAAGAAACAACACATTAAGAAATTGTAGTCAAATGTCCAATTTGGGTTCTTTGGTATGACAGGATTAAGAATTTGTTGTATTTTATCTCTTTTGTGACAGCTTATTTGTAGCCCACTTTTATTTCTTTATCAAAAATGTATGTGTTTGCTCTACATTTATTGTGGCTGTAGGAGTAACTCCCATCAGGAAATAATAGCTAATATTAATACCAAGGGACAGCTTTGTGCTATAAAGAGTGTGGTTTATGTTTAATCTGGTTTATTAATATTTTTAATTGTGCTAAAAAATGTAATACATTCCTTGTAAACTTTCTTTGTAAAATCTAGTATTTACATTTTTCAAATGTAATATTTACATTTCTTTGTAAAATGCAACACCTTCAGATTTGTATTGACTTTGGATTTTAGATGACACGACGACACACAAGTTTTCATAAGCTTCCTCTCAGTTTTTTATTCACTCCATGTAGAATTAATATTGGCTCAGACTTCATAGTCTTCAAATTCTTATGAGTTCATTACAGATGCACAGACTTTTTGAGAAAAAAAAACTATTCTTACATAACAAAACAGTCTAAGGAGAGATATATTACAATGTGCACAACACTATGTCATGATGTTGCCCTTTAGGCTTGCCATAATGCTATTCTCATAAAGGACTATGGAGGCAGAGCCTGTTTTATTATAGTCTTAGTGGTCCCATAAGCCAATTATTTCCGCGTAATTGAGAACAGCACCGTTTTCTATCTTCATTAATCTGTGAGCGGTGAAAATTGTCCTGCCACCCTCCATCATGGACTTCAGCTTTAACACCAGATGAAACAAAATATAAACTAAAAAACGGCAATAAAACCCTGCATCCCTGCAGCCAAAAAGGACTGAATCTACAGCCTGTGCTGAACTTCCCACCTACTTACCTACTGTGTTCCATATTACACTGCCTTCCTCTCTGAATCCACTCTCCAGGCTTCCCTCCCAAGTGGCACCCTCGGCTTGCTTGAGCTCGCAATCAACTTTAATTACTAATGGGAGAGAAAGCGCTGTGGTTAAGCTCAAGCTTTTTTTTTAACAGACATATTCTTTTGTTTCCCTTTTCTTTACACAGTTCACAGATACCAGCCTGAGCTAGCTGCTGATAAGGCACTGCATCCTTCGACTTCTCTTTTTTTTTTCTCCCAATAAATTGAAGTAGCATAAAATTAAAATAATAATAAAAAAGGTCCCAGGGATGTCATAACATGGGCCTTTTTTAAATGGGAAGGAAGTGACATTAATTTAAAATTCCTTTGGCTCCTCTGACAAGGCATTTCTCAGGAAGACAAATGGGTAATGGCTTCTGCCTGCCAGTTTAAAGATATTACACAGCTGAAGGAAAGCCCATTCTAATCAATCTTGTTCCAACAGTGAACAGCATGGAAAAAATACACATTCTTTGTTTAATGTTTTTTTTCTTTTGATCCCACCCCTTGCCCCCCGATACTGTGTTTAATATAATTTAATGTACGGGGGTATTTTTTTAATATAGAGCTCATTAAGGCTTGTGAAGATGCAATCAGAGCACAGAATGTAATGCTTCAGTGTTTTAAAGATGCAAGGGGAAGCATGGAGAAAGAGAGGAGCAAGTATTTTCATGCACATTATGTAAGTGCTGGGTGACAGTGTTGGAGATGGGAGAGTGCTGCTTTAATGCTGGTGACTCAAGTGCAGGGTCATGATGAGCAGGCGAGCTGAATGTGCAATGATTATGCTGTAATTATTATTAAGGTGCCTTGGTGCTGAGAATTTTTGTAATTTATCTGCAGTATTCACCAGAGAAAATAGCAAAAATTCTACCTTTATAAATGTTATAAGGGACACAGTATTTTCATGCCACTGTGCATTTAAACATATTCATGGTGCCATGAGTAAAATACTGCTTTTGACAACATATACACACAATTATATAATGGAGAGCTGAGCAAAACATTCTGTGATGACAATGGTGGATATTTAAAGATAATGTAGCCTTTTGTTCTCAATATTATGGTGACAGACATAAATGATTAAACTAAGGATTGCTTGTGCTCAAAACAATAGAGCATCTTGTGGTTGCGTGCCTTTTACTGCAATGCAGTTAGTTCTGATGGTCATTGTTTAACTACTTAAATTCTCACTACTGTCCATGAAAAACTTTAATCTTATGGATCAATTGGACCCATTGAAAATGCAATTTCCTTGTTAAATGCCTTTTCCCAAAATTTCCCATCCCTCTGACATTCAATAAAATCGCAGCACGGTGGTGAAGATGCATGAAATTTGATTTTTGCACTTGATTTAGAGCTGATTCTGAGTCACACTGACCTCTCAACACTGGATGCAATCAGGCACCATAGATGAAGCTCATTATTGATAGTCTGAGTCCAAGGTTTGTGTCTTAAAAGAAAAATGTTGAGGGGCGGGGACAGTTTCTGTTCAATATTGTAGATGTAATCGTATATATTTGTTATTTTTATACAGTAAATTAATGAGGAACTGAATGAGAACAGGAGATGATGTTGCATAAATATCAAGTACGAGGTGAATGAGACGGGAGATGTGTGGAGTTATAAACCTGCACTTTAGAGTGTTATTATGTTCCTTATGAGGTGAGAAAAGAACGTTTTAGTGAGATGAAGAATTGAAAATGGAGTGTCTCAAGTTCACCATAAAATTGACTTTTTTCACATAGCATCTTTATTAGCTTCCTGACATTCTAAGCAGTACATTAACTGACAGGTCAACTACACTGTGGATTATCAATAATTAACTGCAGTCCTAGAAGGATAAGAAGAATATCATTGCTGTGTACCTAATAACACCCCTCAAGGACTGGTCATCTTATGACAACCCTAGGCACCTCTGTCAAGTTTTATTATTGATTTAGTATAGTGTAGGACAACACTCTTGCTTGGCTATATATGTTTAATAACATGATTTGTACAGTCTTACCATACAATATATCTGTTTTCTGCACAATAGGAACATGCAGGAAAAGATTATTTTGAAATTCTTAAATGTAGACTTATACATTAATTGAAAAAAAGGGTTTTAAATCAACCATGATTTAAACACATTAATTATTTCAACCCGAGACAAAGTAAAGTTCATGCTCACAGCTAAAAGAATAATCAAATTATCATGACATCATCTTTTGTGTCATTTAATCATTATTATGATGTAATTGCAATTGTTGTACTAATTGAAAACTTTAAAGGCATCACATATTGCATTTTTTAGCTATTTTATTTTGCCTATCTTGGCAAGCAACAGGCACAAGGCAGGATACGCCCTGGACACCAGTGCAGCAGAAGGAACAGAGCGCCTAAATCATTTGAAACAAATGAATAAATACATGGTACATTTTTGCAGATTTTTTTGCTGCACCATATGTTAGTCATACAAATGTTGTATATTTGGAAATAAGTAATCACATTAGCCCACAAAGTCAGATGTCCATTATTTTTTTCCAAGTCTTTGTCACAAAAAATGCTGAATGCATGCCAACTTGTGTATAAAAATAGTTCTAAATAAAAAATATTTTATTATGTTATTTAAAAATATTTTTCATTGCCCTAGAGAAATTAGAGGAAAATGTATACTGTTTATAGCTCCCTCCTACATTTATAAATTTACAACGAACATTACATGACAGTATTACATTATGGTGTTGCTTTTCTTCTACAAGAACTTTGCTCTTGTCAATTATAACTAACATCTGGTTATATCTGGATAATTAGTACCGTACTGTGTTTTTGCACTGGCAGAAAATGTAAAACATCCAGGTCGAGAAATTACACTTGCAACAACATTTAATAATATGGTTTGATGCAGACATATCTGATTTTTTATTTCATGATCTTTGGGGCTTATTGTGCAGAACAAAGCAAAAAATCTGGTCCTCAAGATTTTTGCAAGGATCACAATGCACAAAGAACACCAATAATAAGGTATGATAATAAGTCTATTTACTTAATAGCTTCTCACTCTGTATTATCTTTAAAGTTTCAGGTATTTATGGTCATATTTTTGGCATATATTTTGAGTGTATTAATATCTGTTGTATCTGATTATTTTCAGTTTGTATTCCATCTTAGAAAAATCACACAAAACTCAAGATCTGTTTTTTATTTGGCCAACAGAACTGAAAAATGCATCATAAAAGATCCTAAGTGTTATTCGGCAGAGTACTGAGAAACACTGCTGTTCTCTCTGCATGGGTCCCCATATACAATTTCTTTCATATCATTTAGTTTGGTTCATACTGTATTATTCACTGAAAGAAGCACATGGGAAGTGTATTGTCATTTTTAGTTTTTCAGAGGATTCTCTCTGATTTCAAGATAAGTCAAACATTATTTTCAAGACAAGTGAATCAAATGTATTTTCTGTTGTTAGCCCAATCATGATCACAGTAAACCTGAACTGAAAGAATAAATGATCCTTCAGATTGCATTTCATTCAGTTCTTCTTATTTTATTTTAAAAAAGTATCCAAAACTTTTGATTTGATTCAATGTTTCTTAAGTTAGTCTAGAAGTGAAAGGTCCAAATTAGGTGCTCAAAGAATTTTAGTCCTCATAATTTGTCTATGCAATGAAAGTGAAGAGCAGTTAATGTGTCATCTGCTTAAATGCAAGGTAAGTATTGTGTGCTTAACTCCTGACCTATGGACTCTTCTTTTCACACCATGCAATTTGACCGTCTCCCATGAAGAAACCTTCTGAGTGCTGTCAACCTGTGTTCTCCCATTTGTGAGAAAACATTGATCTGTGGTTTGATAGATTGAGTGAGAACAGGTCTGAGGGAGGCTGTATGAATTGCAGAACTGAAAGTGAAAGCTTTTAAGCTTACAAAAGATGTTCCCAAGCCAGTTATTTATAATCAGGGCCCATACCCAAACTCAAGCTTTCCTGGGCTGAGATTTGCCTACCAAGCAAAAGCTAAAGTGGGTATCCTTTATATGTAGAAGCTCTTGGATTTTACTGCTTTGTTCAGTTTTGTCCTAATTGTAACAAAAAATACGACTTTTTCTTGAATATCAGTGCAAATAAAGTAACATCATATGTACCATAATAATGGATGCTACGTTGTTTGCTCTGTGTGGAATTTCAAACTGATTACCCATGTAAGGGCAGGGTGTAATGGCTGTATTGCTATTTTTCTTATTCCGGTAACTAAATATAGTTTGCTTTTCTAAAAATAACTACAATTTAAAAAGCAGCCATCTCTCAGGTATAAATTATCAATGTGACACATTGTCTTAATCACTGTCGGGCTTAGTTACAGGATTAAATTATACAAATAATTATTCTCTTTTTGTTTGGTTTTATGTTGTTTCTGTTGGTATTTTGTTCTACTGTTTGTAAAACAGACATGGGGCACGCCCGCTGTGACAAATGGATTCGTCCACACCTGCAAAATCAGAGACTGTTGAGTTTGCATGATCTTTGGAAGACAGCATTCTGACAACATCTACAAGATTTGTAAAGAGCAATGAAAAGGGGTTGATTTGTACCATTACTCCTACCTACCTACCTACCTACGCCAGCAGCCATATCACCCTGCAACTCACAACTGGCAACCCACTGAAGCTAAGCAGGTGTGAGCCTGGTCAGTACCTGGATGGGAGACCTCCTGGGAAAAACTAAGGTTGCTGCTGGAAGAGGTGTTAGTGGGGCCAGCAGGGGGTGCTCACCCTGTGGTCCATGTGGGTCCTAATGCCCCAGTATAGTGATGGGGACACTATACTGTAAACAGGCGCCGTCCTTCGGATGAGACGTAAAACCGAGGTCCTGACTCTCTGTGGTCATTAAAAATCCCAGGGCGCTTCTCGAAAAGAGTAGGGGTGTAACCCCGGTGTCCTGGCCAAATTTCCAATTGGCCCTTACCAATCATGGCCTCCTAATAATCCCCTTCTATGAATTGGCTACATTACTCTGCTCTCCTCCCCACTGATAGCTGATGTGTGGTGAGCGTTCTGGCGCACTATGGCTGCCGTCGCATCATCCAGGTGGATGCTGCACATTGGTGGTGGTGGAGGGGAGTCCCCATTACCTGTAAAGCGCTTTGAGGGGAGTGTCCAGAAAAGCGCTATATAAGTGTAAGCAATTATTATTATTATTATTATTACCTTGGTTCTCCATTGCAAATCTCAAAATAGGAGTCAGTGGACACCTCAAACAGCTCCCCAGACCATATTTCCGAAGTACTAAATGTTTTTGTCCATATGTTCACAGAATGTGATACCATTGATTTTCCATCTGATACTGTACAGTTCCTAGCATCTTTATCTCAAGACATCTTCATCCAATCCACTTTGGAGCCAACCTCACAAATGTAACCCTTTGTGTAAATGTTGATAGGGTTCTCAGTAGCCAGTTTGAAATGTGCTGATTAATATATCATAGATATATTCATATGCACTCATCGGGAGTGTTAATGCAGATTCTATCTGGGAACTCTTGCTCTCTTTGACCTGTCACCCCAGTGGAGTAATATGGCACTTGACAATATTGCTTTCCTGTTTTCTTTGCGTTTATACTCCCTCCAGTTTGAAACTGTAGATTGTTAATCATCATGGCTCATCACAACACTCCCTTATGTACTACAATAATATTTCATTGTGATTTCACTTTTTCACATTATGAGTCCCATAGACCCTTGGCAAGTCACAGCTGTCACTTTTGCGCAGTAAGTTGCTTGACTCTACCCCCATCCCCCTACCCACCTTCTCAGTCAATTGTTGAGCAATCCAGGTCACTCAATGTCAATCATCATGGAGAAGTACATGGACCAGAATTTAATTTATAAATTTATATATCAGGACTACAGGGCTTAGTTTGCATCTGGTTTGCCTATTCAGAAACTCACATGCCTCATTTCTTTTCCATGTTTTGCCATGTTTAGTATTTTTCTTAAAGTGTAATCTCTTAGGCATCTGTGGTTATTAACTGAAAACATATTCATTAAATATATGATTTTCTCCTTACTCTAGACATCATTTATAATGGAATGAACCATATAAGTGCATATTTATTAGGTTCAGCATGGAATGCAGATAAGTAAGAGTGGCAAGGATTCAGTGATTAAATTGGACCCAACAAATCCTTAAAGCTCTTTACCTTGGCACCTGACTGAGATGGCCCTTTCAAATCTTAATGACTTTAAATAAGAGTGAGGATATGCAAAGGGAAAAAAATGTGAAAGGAACTTTTGAAGGATTCAGTAAAAAAAACAGTTATTCCAGAAAACTAAGCAAATATTCTTGAACCCTACGTTTAGCGAACCCTAGCTGGGATTTTGGAATTGCCACCTCCCGTTTCAAAGACATGTGTTGATGCCACCCTCGACTGGCATGAGAGTGTGGCATTTCAGATGAATGACTGACAGCTGGGACAACCTCTCCATCCTTCCTGCTTGTCTCTATCTCTCTCTCTCCTCCTGTCTTTGATAGCAGCTGCCAGTAATGCTAAGCTGCACAAGATGGAGCCTTTTTCACAATATGTTAAGCACAAAATCGATGCCGGAAAGCCTGTGCAGAACAGCAAGATGGCACAACAACGGTAATGACAGATGCTGATAATGCAGCAAGCGCTATATCAATCATTCCCTTCTCTCGCCTGCCATGATATCCTGATATCTCAACAAAATGCCCCACGCACACAAACACACACACAGATGTTCACAGAGAGACATTAATTCCAAAGCACACTATTCATATGGGACAATATTCTAGTTTGCAGAGCTATGATGTCAAATATTAAATATTTATGGACAAATTATGAGGAAACACTTTCAATTAAGTGTGATTAATTGCTTGTGAGATCATTTTGAATAGTAAATGAATACTTAATGAATTATAGGGAAACAAAAATAAACCCGTATTCCAGTGACAGAAGCCTTAATATAAGACCTTTTTGTCTTTTGTATGGTATTATTTTTAATTTATACAGTTTACCCATATAATACTACGTTTCCTTTGGAAGGACAGTGTTGTCTTATCATTTCAGAAAATTGTCATTTGCAATGTGGTACATTATGTACTGTGCCTTTTCCTTCATTTTCTATTTGTTCATGTATTCTTCATACCTGCCAGGAACTGCAGAAGTAAACCAGGTTATAGCTTAATCTGATTGCAATGCACCTCCTGACATGTCAGAAATGTTAAACATTGTGCATTGTGTCTGACAAATAAATAAACCAACCAGCAAATAGTGTCATGTGGGATGAGGAGATACAAATGATGTTTCAAACGAAAATGATAACTACTGGTAAGAGCCAGCCGAGTTAAATCTGACATTTGGCAATTCAGAATGATCTGTGGAATTTAAAATAACTGATTTTTGCCATGATACCATCCTGCCATGCTGAACTGGTGTCACCTAAACTGAAGTGTTACCCAACACTCCTACTTCAACAGTACTGCTGCTCCTAGCTATAATAATGAGAATATATACAGTATATCAACAACTACAATAACAGTAGTAGAAATCACTAGAAGGACTAACAATAGTAGTATCAATCAATATCATTATAAGAGCTGTGCTGTGTTACAATAACACCTTTTGTTTATTTGCTATACTCAGTAAATTTTAGTACTGTGCACTATACTGCTTATACATGTTTTCAAGAACACAAGGAAAGGTTCAGTGAAGCAAAGCTCTTTGCAAGCATATTGATTTACACCAGGAGCAGTGGTGCACTGCTCTCACAGTCCTTCTCAGACTATGAGGAACGGAAGCAAGGAAGTGGTTTCTATTACATTAGGAATGGTTTGCAGCCTCAGCGATAGCCCCCAGTGGATAATTAATCATAATGCAACATCCAAGAAATCACAGCTCTTCTATACTTTTGGTCTGACAGTGAGTAAGAAATGTCTATAGGAAAATCAATGTGCAATAGAATGTCGTGTATAAATAATAAACACACATTCTGGCTAGATAAAATAAAGGTGTTCTCTGTCTTCAGTCCGGGAGCTAATTTTTTCCCTTTCTCTTTTTCTTTCTTCTCAGAACCCTGACCACTATACTCTCCCAATTCCCCATGGTACTGCCTTAAAGCTTTTCTGTGGTTCGTCTTCAGTTGTTATTATGATATTAAAAATCTCAATCAGTACAAGTTGTAAAAACTAAATACAAATGAGAAAGTGTTTTAAAGGGTTCCAAGTTCCAATCTGTTTAGGTGGATACAGTGTTGCAGATTCTGTTTTAATTTGTATAATAGGGATATTTTCAAAAATATATCATTATGAAGTTTCATTAACACTGATCACATTAAATAGCACTGTTATATGAAAATAAATTAATTGTTTCTGATGAACCCAAAGATAGAGAAAATTTTACTTTGTGGCTGTTTACATGTCGGTTTCCAAAGTATGTTTATATCATTTATACAGAGATTTTATTCTAGAAGGTATTTTTAATACCTCCACATTCAAATTTCAGTATAATCAAAGACTGATTGTCATACCTAAAGAATCCCTGATCTTTGTCATCAAGGTCAGTAATAATTTTATGCTGCTTAGACTTAAACCAGTTAAGGAGCAGACTGACAGATCATGGTAATTGGGTACTGTTCTTTCTCCAGACACTGCATCTTTCATAAAGCTATGATAAAAGCAGTTTGGATTAATTTTCAGGTAATTGTAGACAGCTAGTCCTACTTGCCTTCCGTCCCCTACATTTCCTTTCGTCTCTCTCATTCAATAGCCTACATTGACATCAAACAGAAAAATAACTTCAGAGTACACTCATGCCTTCTTATTTGCATTAAATGATAATTAGCTGTTATAGAAAGAGCCATAGATATAAGCATTCTGGAGATTCTTTCCATTCCTAAAAGGAGCATTTGTTTTCATGATATGAACAGTTTCTCAATAAAGATAAGCAAATAAAAAGTTGTGCACAACTTCTGCCCATTCTTTAACATTGATCATTTTTTACAGTCTATTGTAATTACAGTCAGCACTTGTCCAACACAAACTTTGCAACATGAAATGTGATTATGATCAAGAAATAACAACAATAACAATAACAATAACAATAACAATTGCTACTTTGTATAATGGGCAATATAAACTTTACCCTAATTTGTACAGTTTTCATACATTTTATAATGGAAATTTTACATTTAAATTAAAAAATATTCATTACATCTTTAAATTTTCAAAACATAAGAATACAAAACTAGACTTTTTATACATTCCTCTCATTTTTAGATCATAAACCATATACGATGCACAAAAATGTGCATTTGAAAAACTTTATCAAATTATTATCATTACAGATAATTCATATATACAACACATGCCTACCTGTAGATATACACACTGTTACACTTTTCAGACCATTGTAAAAAAATGAATTAATGTTAAGGAACAGCTGCAGCAATTTCTGTAAACGTTGAAGCCATCTTACAAGAATCATAGGAACACTCAATCATTATTTAAGTCTTTTATTAAATGTCACCTTTTTAAAAATCATAGCGAATACACACTCTTAGATTAAATATTGACGGGCTGATACACAACAAATATTTTACTGCCTTATAAAAAATATTGATTGAACCAATCAAATGGCTGCGCACACAGATGCCATATTGGCATTTGTGTTGAGTCTACTCATGACCATAGCTTATGTGTGCTTTATTTCTCCAGATCGATTTATTAGATGGCGACAGGCATTCCCTGGATGCTCGAGCTTGTATGTTCTCCCTGTGTTCATGTGGATTTCCTCTAGGTGCCCTGGTTTCCTCCTACCATGGCTTCTATAAAATTGGCCCAGTATGTATCCTACCTTGCATCCATTGTTAGCTAGGTTTGGCTCTGGCTCCCCTGCAAACCTGTACTGGATAAGCGGATTATAAAATAGATGTATGGATGTTTTTTAATGTTTTTTTCTGAGTTTCAGGTGCTATGGAAATTTCAAAAAGAGGTTTTTAGTAACATTATATATTAAAGTTCAATAATAAATTTTAATTTGCACTTTATTAATTAATTTAATTAGGTAATGATTACAAAGAATATTATTTGATAATAGACTGCTTATAATTCTGTATGAACATTAATATCAACAGAACGGAACATACACAAAGCACAACCTGTAAAATGTATTAATTGTATTATAATCTGAGACATGAGGGCAAAGGGTTTAATGTTCAGCCATATCCCACTCATAGTAAATATGCTGTACAGTGCTTTTTTAATATAACATTATTTGAAGGCAGCATGAGTATACAATACAATATCAGTAACCATTTATAGCTACTGTTATAACAGTCTACAAGAGTTTGTAATGTATTATTGTTATTTTTATGTGATTATTACTAATAAGAGTATTAGTTTATGATTACTGAATCTTATTACAAATTGTACCAGTTTATTTGGGCTGAGTTCTCCAGAAAACACACAGTAGCCAAGAGGTTATGCAGACATAGGAAGAGAGAATGGCAAAATTGAAAGTTACGGGAAATTAAGGAGTTATACCATAACAAGGAGACGAGACAAGTGTACCAGAAGATAAAGGAAAAAAATTGTTTCCACCCAAGACCGGCCATGTGCGTGGATAAAGAAGGGAACTTGATCGGTGATGAAAGAAAGATACTAGAGCGATGGGCAGAGTATGTTGAAGAACTGTTGAATGACACAAGCAAGATGGATGAGACAGGAGAAGAAGTGAAAGCAGATGAAGATACCACTGAGAGAGAATCCGAAGTTGGGACCCCACCTACTGTCTACGAAGTCATGGAAACTATACAGAGCATGAAGTATAATAAAGCACCAGGGGAAGATGAGATAACGGCTGAGATGCTGAAGTATGGTGGAGAACTGTCGGACAGCCTACATAAGCTAATAAGCAGGATATGGTTGGAAGAAAATATGCCAGATGAATGGAGCATTACCCATGTTTGCCCCATCACAAAAAGGGGTCACAACTAGACTGCTCGAACAACCGTGGGATCTCCCTGCTGAACGTTGCATATAAGGTTTTCTCAAAAGTACTAGCAAGTCACTTAGAAGCCCAAGCTGAGCAACTCCTTGTAGACTACCAGTGTGGGTTTCGATGTAACCGGTCAACAACAGATCATATATTCATTATCAGATGCATCTTAGAGAAGTGCTATGAATATAACATTGATGTCCATCAACTATTTGTGGATTACAAGCAAGCATGTGATAGTGTTGATAGAACCTACTTGTACCAGATGTTAGCACAGCTAGGAGTAGTGCGGAAGTTGATCAGGCTAGTAAAGATGACCTTGACCAAAACAAGTTGTAAGGTGAAGGTGCAGAACCAGCTATCGTGCAAGTTTCAGGTGAGACGAGGCCTTAGACAAGGAGATGCACTCTCGTGTTTACTATTCAACTTGGTTCTTGAATCAGTGATACGAAACATCGATATCAACAGAGGAGGAACATTACTAAATAGGTTGGGACAATATTTATGCCTATGCGGATGACGTTGATTTGTTGGGTAGGAACGTCCGAACACTTAATGAAAACTTTATTCAGCTGGAAGAAGCATTGACAACGGCTGTGCTGACCATCAATATTGGGAAGACCAAATACATGGTGATAAATAGGAAGGGCACCATCACCAGCGATGCACCGCTCGAAATCCAGGGCTACTAGTTCGAGAAAGTCAGTATTTTTAAATACCTGGGAGAGAAAGATCCTCCGAATGATCTATGGGCCAGTTCAGGAAGGAGGAGAGTGTCGAATAAGAACCAACATGGAGCTCTACGAGGTGTATGAAGATCCCCCAATAACTCCAGAAGTAATAGCAGCAGGACGACGCTGGCTTGGACATCTAGAACAGAAAGACAATACCAGAGGGGTACGGAGAGTCTTCCGTCAAAAGCCTGAAGGAAGGGTGTCCCCACAAAAGATGGATGGACGATGCTGAAGAAGACCTCAGAAAGTTGAGAGTGAGAGGATGGCGACGACTGGCTCAGGACCGAGATCCATGGAGGAGGGTGGTGGAGGAGGCCAGGGCTCTACAAGGGCCGTAGCGCCATGGGGTTAGGTCAGGTTATTTGGTTGCTAATAGTGAAGTGATCTGTACATCTTATTTTACTGTTCCTTTAAAGAAGCCAGGGAATCGGTTTCAGTTACGTGGCTGGTCACCTACTCCTACACTCTTATGTAAACCTGTACTTCCTTATACAGATGTGTATGGGTTTCTCATTTTTAAATGCAGATACCTGTAGTTTCCATTTTTGATCTCTGACTTGTGTTTCACTGTTGATTCTGATAAAGTCCAATGGGTAGACATTGTCAGTGTCTTTATGAATTTTAAACACAGGTCCCCTCATTGTCTTTTCTGTTCAGCACTAAATAGAGTTCCTTTATACTATCCGAATAGGACATTTCTTTAAGCCTAGGAATGTATTTAGTCAATCTTCTTTAGACAGATAACAGGCAAGGAGATGAAATTAGAGGAAAGTAGAGAAACTGGTGATGTCTTATCTAGCACAACACACACCAAATTAACAATATTCAAGGATTCTCTTATACTGTATATTCTCTTGTTGATTTGCTTACAGGGATATTTTATTTAATAGAATGCGCATCTTTCACAAAGACACAGCTGAGTCGCATCCATTCGCAGCTAGAATACACAATATATAGACAGAGACAACATGCAAAAGGAAGTGTTTTTTTCTTTATGGTTGAAATACTTGCCCTGCACTGCAGTACATTTTTGCAACACCTCAATTCTTCTCAGGAAAATAACCTATATTTTCTCTCAGTCTCCATAGTTAAGTTTTGTAATGTCATTCAGGGAGCACAGGTGGCAAACCTTACTAATAAATAAAAAAGCCTCTGTCCTTTACCAATGACTGGATATCATATATATATATATCATCATTACTTGAATCCTGCATTATTCTTTATAAAATAGTAATCCCTGTTTATAAATATAAAATAAACAATTGCTTCTGCTTAGGAAAATTTCTATAATTTTTCGTACAACTGAAACAAATAAACAGAAATATGTTGGCACCATTTTTTTCAATGCTCATATCCTTGTGGAGTTATATTTCTATTTTTCTTTTGTATTTAGGGTGTAGATAGCTGTTTTCCTTGTTACCTAATTTACCATCAATCTTTTTTTTTCTGAAAGAGAGATAGTGCCTATCTTTCTTTGTATCTGACATTTGTTAAATACTGCAAGCTTTCTGGTTCCTGAACTGAAAAGTCTCTGTTGGAAAGATAACATTTAAATATTGCATCCTCATACTCATTAAGGCAAGACCTTTTTACAAACAGGTTTATGCAAAACAGGCTGTGATCTGGGGTACACTCATTTAAGCAGCTGTCTTTTCACCTATTACTGCTAGTTAAGTTCTTAACTTAATGAATAACCTGTTACAGGCTGTTATGCTTCTGAATATTAAATTATATGTTACTCATAAAATACAAGACATCTTCAGCTAATTTTGTAAAACTCCTTAAACCATATACTAAAGTGAATGGATTAAATTCTCATATAGATTTATGTTACATTAGCACTTCATCTATTTATTCTTTAATCAATTATTAACTTCTAAAAATACATTTTATATTAGTAAAGTCATCAATAGTGCCATCTAAAGTAAGATCTACCAATGAAGTTCTGTGCTTGTAATGAATTATACCAGCTGCAGCCGACCTGTGGCTTTGATTTAAGTCATGTAGTTCTTTGTGGGTAGACACCATTATTTAGAGCCTTAAGTTAAGGGTGGACCAGACATTATGTTACAAGGGTGGAAGATTCAGCAATGTTGGTGGTTAGTCTGCACTGCAGCACAGATTCATGCTCCTGTGGTTAGAAACAATATGGATATTCCTCCTGTGGATTTGGTCATTAAGGACCATTTTCTCCTGCTGGAATTCTGCATGATTTTCAACCCAGCTCCATGCAGAGACAGAACTAGTGTTGAAAGTGTTGTTGAATCAGTAACAAACAAGTAGTAATAATAAGCAAGTGAGACCAATATTGTTGTCCCACTGCTTAGAGACCATGGACTGCTGTTTTGATTTGCATTGGCCTCCATGTTTCCACTTACCAAACCTTTTTTAACAGGTTCATTCTTGCTGCCTCTTTTAAATAAATAGTGTCCTTTTAATGCAAACATGTACTTATTTCTCTGTTTGTTTTGCATAGGTGACATGTTAACAAGTATACTGTTTATCTCTTGCATAAATAACAAAAGTGCATGTTTTCAACAAAAAAGGAGATTTCTTTGTTGGATCTCATTCTTTAGTTCTAAACTATGTCAATTAAGGAATTAAAGTGTTTACTGATGCCTGCTTTCAATTTTAGTGATTATTTAATGGGGAATTCAAATGTGGCTATACTTTCTGCCACTCACAATGACAAAAATAGCATTTGCACCCTTTATAAATGGGCATATCAGTCTCCTTCACTCTGTCATAGGTAGCAAAGTGAATGACTGTCACGTGATAAGTTTTTGTGCAGATTTATACCACTGTGGTGTGTTTCAGGTGTTGTCACAATTGTACTGGATTTTGTTTTCTGCTACGCAGTTTGTATGTTCTCTAAGATGTTATTTATCACTATAGGCCACTAAATTCAGGACCATATGTGACTGATATCTGTCTGTGAAACATGCATCTGTACCAGTTAAAACCATCTATTGAATTAAAAAATGGAAAAGATTAACAGAATAAATAAAGTACCACGCATACTGTGAAATACGATTAGCTCAAATGAAACAGAAACTAAAATATATCATTTGTATTTAATAGCCTAGTCTGATATTTATGTCACAGACTTGGATGAACTGTGAAAACATTGAGTAGTTGAATTGTCTTAAGGTTGCTAATAATTATATATATATTTGACACACTGGTATCACCCAGCTCTTCCTAATAAATCTGCCTTATTGGACATGGAAGCTAGTCTAGACACAATTTTCTCTTCTCATCCTTTTTTTTTTAATTGCCATAATGGGGCCACGATAATATCCAGTCAATATAATTCATGCTCTAATGTGTCTCAATGTAATTACTCTAAATTAAAGCAAGAGAACCACCAACACAGACAGCTCTAGTTAGCAATGCCACTTACACAAAGAAACATAATAAACTAGAAATGTGAGTGAGTGCTCTTGGCCTGGCATTTGGAAAGTGTAGTACTGTTTTTTTTTCTTCCCTCACCAAAGATAGATTAAAAATCCCTACATGAGCCTATAAACAATTTTACGGTTCTAAAGAATTACGGAACACCTCACCTCCCTGTCTTCTTTTTGTTTTGTTCTTACCATGGCAACAGAAAAGCTGAGAGGGTAATGGTGGTGATAAGAGCTGGGGATGAACTGGTAACAACAGACGTATTTCCACGCCAAATTAAAATGAATTTAGTTACATTATTATGGTGACGGCAAGAGCTTTTTACACAAGGGTTCCTGGAGGGCAGATTGCGTGAGAATATATTTTTGGAATTCTATTGTGCGTTTTATGTAGTTAGAAACATCGTAGCAGTAGGGGAAACTGTTTACTAAATGTTTGCATTGCTAGCTGAATATTGCACACAGCATGCTGATGTTTCAATGGAGATGGTCAAAAGCCTCAGGCCAGTTATTACACACAAGGTCAGAACCAATTGCATCAACACATGTATTCTTGACCACGTTCTGCTTTGCATTAATGCATGTATAAAATATTCTTCTCTTGATAAGGCTGAAGATGCAGAAACGTTATTACTCCAACAGAGATATGTTATTTAAAACCCTAACAAGCTTCCATGGGATTTTAAAACAAATTAAATGTACAGTATACTGCATACACATAAAGACATGCATATACAAATGTCTTCACATTTTTAATATTATGCATGATCAGATTATTTCAAATGTTTGTGCCGTTCACATTTTTAAGACTAATGATAATTGGAGAATCATTTAATTATTGTCTTTTGATCCAAGTTAGATATAGATTTTGCCTATAAGAAAGAATAACAGCTTCTCACATCACAGTAAATTATGTTTTTTCTATAGTAGAGTATTTGTGATGATGACAAAAAACAATTCTGCACTTGATTTTCACTTTATTGTTTAGACAAGTTATGCTAAACTGTAATCAATTGTTGTGGGTTTGAGATTCTGACAAAAATGATGTTGTTATTATTATTTACTAGTTCATGGGTTCATTGATCAATACATATTTGATCAAAAAGGGGCCAAATGCATTCTACAAACAACAGCCTCTCATTTATGAATACTTTCTCAGTCCGGACTCATTGTGTCACTTTCTCTAACTGGATTTTATTTAGATTGTCTTTAGGGTCATTAATTGAGAACATACTGTTGAGAAACAAATGATAGGGTGGGAGGTCTGTTAAAAGAAAATGTATTGATTTATTTATTTACTGTCCTGATATTTAAAGATTAAAAGAACATAGGCATACAAAAGTTATATATTTTTTTCCTCTCCAGAACTGATATAATAATTGGGCCAAAACTTCTGGAAGTTAAACAGTGAGAAAATAATTATTATTTACCCAGTCAAGGTTTTTGACATGCCAGTGTCAAATAACTTCTTGATGCAACTGTGACACCCTGATAGTCTTGATAATACAGTGCTGAGGTGCCAAACATCTCTGAGTCTGCAGGTGCACATGGTTGATTACATATACCCTGTAGCTATAGATGGAGATAGGTCAAGTGTGCGAAAACGAAGGCCAGGAAATAAGAGCAATTCACCTGATTCAGCAGTGAGGAAATATGTTGCCAAGGAAGTAACAAGTAACTTTCTTTTGGTTTTAAGATCTATTCCTTACAAAAATAATAGTGTTGCCATATTTCCTGGAATGTAGATTCTTGCAAAACACATACTATCTCCACCCTGCATGTCTGGTTTTAAAAGAAGCTATTACATTTTTTAAGTTCCATATCTGGTAAATAATGATGAAAAAGGAATGGGAAATTCAAAAATAACAAATTGATCTTGTGACTTTTACTTGTATCACATTGAAAGTATGTAACACTGATATTATATTAAAATTATGCAGTGAGTTTTGTTTTTTCTTCTGAGGCCTTAGCTCTATTACTATCAAGTTTGCTCCCAGTTTAAAGCACACAGAAAAACCTAAATGCAAATTATCCATGTAAAGTAAGTGTACTGTATCTTAAAAGGCTTTGACAGTGATGCCACATTGATTACATAACATTTTTTGTGTATCTAAGGTCATTATCAATACTTAGGTTCACAATCTAATGATATAGTGTATTTTAGTGGATGTGTCACACCATAAACCAAAGAGGGCAAGAAGAGCTTGTTTGAGTGATGTTAGGAGGAAATGGTGCAAAATTGCTATTTTTTTTATTTTGTCTCAAAATATTTCTGTAGAAACCGTAGGGAAACATATGACACTCATCTAAAACTACAATTTCTAATCTGGCAATATTGTAACAATATTGTAGTTCACAGAAAGCCTGGTGTCCACAATTGAAAGTTCTGGTGACATACCTCAATTAATTTGCCACAGATCATTATGCAGAATTGCAACTACAACAGGGTCAGAGTGCAGCTTTGCAGTCTTCAATAAATCTAGATCCTTTGCTCTTAAGTTGTAACAATGTGGATATTGCTCATTACTGAATGTCTCATGGCCTTCTGTTAGTATTTTTCTCCTGGGTACTGAATTATTTAATTGAACAAATTAGGCATGGTTTCCAGGTTTTAAACAGGTTGTGATACTTAGGTTGCTGGACCTAAGGTGCTTGCCAGTGCTTTATAGACACATTACATAGGCTGGTCTATATTATTCACTGAGCTTAACATCATACAATAATGTCATACAATACCCAGCCATTACTAATACCATTAACATTGTTTGTACATCTCCCACTACATAACTAATAACATTAGTACAACATAATATATACAAATTTCTGTATTTAGAAGAACAGAACCTAATTCTCTTAAATTTATGAAAATTTATGTTTTCTGCTATTTTCTTTCTTTCACTTAGAATTATATTACTGTATATGCAAGAAAAATGTACTGCATCTCTTTCTTTCACTCTTCTCCCTAACTCCAGAAAAATTGAAACTCAACATACCATAGATGTATCTACATATAAGTAGAATATATACATCTTCATTAGTGGCAGATGTGACATGAAGCAGACCTAAGTAAGGACAGTTCAGGACTATTCTAGCACTTTCTAAGACGATGTTATTACAGTAACAGCATGAAGATGGTGTAGATTACTTTAAAAAAAAAATTTTTCCAGTCTCTAAAACTACCCTCATGATTTTAGAAGCAAAATAACCATGAACCATTAAAACAACAGAGTAGTGACAAAGCTGAAAGCTTGTAATTTAATAAGGCCTATGAAAAACCAGAAGCGACTTGATTTTGTCTTGACACAGAATACAGAGTAGGCTCCCTTAGCTAATGCCTTTGGAAGCACAGAACTGATTATAATGGAGTTAAGATGTAATGCCTAAGTGCATGAAATGGTGGGTAACGAGAACACATTACAAGCAGAGCCACTCATCTGTGCCTGCTGCTGTAGAGAGGAAGAAAGCAGTCAGTCAGTGAGGCCAAACCTAATGCATCACTGTAATTATTGGCAACAGTGTTAAGAAAAGTGAAAAGAAAAAGAAAAAAGTATCACTGGTTGCTTTACAGCTTGCTTATAGTTTTTAACATTACCCATTTATGTTGCGTTTTTTGCAAGGATTTTTTATAATACCCTTAAATGACCCACAACTCTAATTTGGTTTTCATTTGAAACAGCATTACAAACAAAAGTAGATGGAAACAAACTATCTTCAAAGGAGAAAAAAAACACTTCAGATGATCTGAGGAAAAACACAGTTTCATGCATTTGCCCAATTTCACTCAGAAATTAAGCATTTATTAGATTTGCTTATTTTTCATAAACCACAAATAAATCTTCACAAAGCTGTCTTTATTTACATTTGCCAGCAGTGCCTATAAAAAAAGAAAACCCAAGCTTTTCTGACATGTACCATTCACATTGGTTTGTGATCTTTTCTCTTTGTGTGTTCTGATTTCATGATCGTGCCAAACTAATGGACTGGCAATGTTCTTTTCATGATTTTCCTTAATGTTAATTTGGAAAGAGATTAATAAAACATTACTAAATAAGTTAGTGAGTGTCCATAAAAAAAATATTGAAATATTTATTAAGTCATCTGTTCTTGTATGAGTAAATCTATTTAGCTCATGAAGAATTCTTGAACCTTTCAAAAATAGATATTGATATACATTTTGGTCTGTGTGATGTTGTATATTTTTTTGCAGTGGTATTGACAAATTCCTAGCAATTAAAAGCATATACCATTAAAAAACATTTCTTCCCTGATATCTTTCACAATTGACAGGAAATGGGATGGAACTGAGAATTAGGAGATTGTTGCCACATCCAAGTACAGAATTTCTATCTCAAGGGATTCAGAATTCAACACAGCAAAACGCAGCAAGACTTTTGCAGTCATCGTGATACATTTCCAGGCCTTTCCTGAACCAAAACTGTAATTGCTTCAAATTCCACAGTGTGTGAGAGACTATGATGCTTTGAGGTTCTGAAACATACGGTTACAACTACTACAATGTCAATGGCTATGTTACCGTTGTCTAGCAAATGTGGCATAGTGAGCACAAATCATGCACATAATACATGGCATAAGAAAAGAGCATGCTTAAAATTGGTGTGCTATAAATAGTGGGCCAAACTCCCTCTTCACATTTGAAAGATGTGCAATGTCCATATAAATGCATAACGCCAACAGCAAGAGCTACATCACATAGAACCACTATACTTCTATACTACAAAATATCTCAAATATTCTGGCGCTTTTCAGAAAGTACGTTTTTGCCAGGTGTATGTTCCCAGGTCTAAAGCTGCTAAGTAGCTTATCATGTGTACAAGAATACAAGCAGAAGCTCTCAAATCATTTTATGTTTTGATGATTTTATGTTTTTAAGCTTGACACTTGTGTAAATTGATTATAGTTGGAAATGGACCATAGAAGAGAACAGTGGGACTTGTGTAAATGGTAACATGAGACTGACATGGACCCTCAGTGCATCCACACACACTCTACAATAGATCTGCAACTAGAATAAGTTTAGTATGAAAAGCACAACAGTGATGTACACAACACTGATAAGGATGTATAACACTGCACTCCTGTTGATTACTCATTAATTAAATCATCCATATCTGTCCAAACATGTTCCGCCAGAAGTTCATATGTAGCTCTAAGAGATTGCAAATGTATTTTTTGTCATATAATGGTTTTAGTATTTAATAATATGGCCTTGATTAAGAAGTATTTATATAAAGCATATTTCTTTATTTTTTATTTTATTCAAGACAATGCATTAATTTAATACTTCTGAAGCAAATATCCCCAGTTTAATAACTCATCAATAGTACTGCTATACAATAAATGTTTAAGGACAAGCTGGGATTGTAACAGCAATTTGCTATTTCACCATATCAATTTATCTCTTTAAATACAATAGTGGGCAAATAATGAAAAATCCTGAAAATACTTTGATATATTATTAAGACTGCATAATTCAAATCAAGGAAAGTCTAATTAAAGTTATTATTAAACATATTATTTAAGTATCAATAACATAACAACATGTAAATAAAACAATAAAAGGTTCAAACAAGAGAAAGCCATTTGGCTCATCTAGCCTGGATTATCTTGGAACAGAAAGACACACAAGTAGAAATTAGATACAGGACCATTAAAGACAGAAAACACAAGGCACTCCACTATACAGGGGTTGTAGAAGCCTGGAGAAAAATCCCAAATACAGTGATTGATGCTGACTATGAGGGATCATTTAAGAAAAAGATATTAAAGTAGATATTAAACTAGCAAAATGGGAAATACTCCTCATCTCGTTTTTAACCTTCATTATATTATAATTGTTAAACTTGCCTGACTAGGAGCATCTTCACATCTCTCCTCCCACATTTTGTTATTCCTGAAGTAATTTGCACTTCTAGTAGGAGTTTCTATCTCTCTCTGGGAGGGAATAGCATGTAGGCTGAAGTGTAACTCTAGTAGCATGGCAAATAAAGAGACTTTATTTTAATATCCATCCATTCATTTTCTAACGCACTTTGTCCATTACAGGGTCATGGTGGGAGCCAGATCCCAACCGAGAAAGCAAGCGAGTGAAAGCTGGGATACAACCCAGATGGGAAGGCAGTCCATCGCAGGGCACATACAAACGCACACACTCACAGCAGGGACAGTTTTTTTATACATAGAAGCCAATTACCAATCAGTATGTCTTTGAACTGTGGGAGAAAACTGGGGCACATGGAGGAAACCCACATTAACACATAGAGAATGTACAGACTTCAGGCAGTTTTTCCTGAAAGTGTTAACTGATCTGCTGCCTTCACCAAAGTAATTATAGTCCTCAGTTTTGTTAGAATATTTACATTGATATTGTATGTCTGTCCCTGTCCCCATGTACATATAAATACATAAATGTAAAAAGAGTTATGATACTCTTAAACTAATTGGTAGTCTAATCCCCCCAAATTAAACCTTTTACTGAATTAATTATATTTCCTGTGCCATTGATATAGACCTGAAGATGTTCTAAGACACAATTTTAAAAACTCTTCAAGAGGCATTTATTACTTCATATGGTGTGCAAAGATGTCACCTTCTTTTTTTTAAGCCTTTCAATTTCTCTAAAATTTAGATTTCCACATCAAGAGACCCCTCACATCTACAAAATCAAAGAGCCCTGCATGCCTTTGAACTTGCTGATGAAGAGATGAAAAGGATGAGGTTAGCTGGCTGTGCAGTTCACAACAGTGTTCCTGTCTGTCCAGGTTTGCCTGGATAAAAGCCTTCATTTTTTTTCCCTTACTCCAAGCAGGACAATTGAGGACATAGGTGTTCTGTAATTCTATATCCATAGAAAATTGGAAACTTGGAATTTCAGTGTCTTGGAACAAGTAATAGGTTTATTTCATGCTGAAAAAAAATAAGAAAGAGAACACAACGTTTCGGCCGTGGAGCCTTCTTCAGGTGTGAGAGAGACAGGGCACTAGGTGTCACGATATTAGTTTCCCCTCCTTAAGGGTGCTCCAGCCCTTTCACTCAAGACTTCATTCTGTGCACCTGTTTCCCATTCCCAGCCCACCTTAAAAGCCAGGCGCTGACGCTCATCCGGACTCTGCATCTGATTTCCATATCATGCGAGTCCGGGACCTGGAAGCGCCTGGTCCCGTTAAGGTTTTAACCTCCGTTCCCGTTCCCCGTCCGCCGGTTCCGACCCGGCCTTCGTGGTTTTAATTCCGAGTTCTGATGGATCTCCTGGTTTTGGATTTACCTTCGTGTTTTGGATACTCTATGGATTACTCTTTGGGATTGTTCACCTCGGCCACACCTCCCCCGTGCACCAGCGCACCTTGGACACACACCCTTGTCTTCAGCCCCGTTTTCCTGCATGACGTTTCCCCAGTGTTTCCCCACTCCGTCGGACTGTGTCGTCCGCATAGGGTCCGGAAAGAACTGTTCGTTACAGTAGGCAAAGGTAAAGTAGCGAGAGAACAAAGGTTGGAAGGGAGGAGGAGTGAGAGACAGGAGCAGGGGACAGAAAGAGAGGCCAATCAAGAGGTGTGAAGTCAGAATGGGTGCAGAGAGGTGTGAAATGAAACTTCCAATGAATGGAGAAAATTTAAAAGAACAGTAGTCTGTCATTAAGAGAAGGGAGAATGTGTGATCCTAGCTGCAGAATAATTTTGGTTTTGGTGGTCTTTCTGATGTATGAGTTCGGAAAACTGTCTTTGAGAACACTGAAGAAGGCTCCACGGCCCAAACATTGTGTTCTCTTTCTTCTTTTTTTCAGCATGGAATAAACCAATTACTCGTTCCTTTGCAGCCTACGCATGCTGACGCAGCTACCCACCTGAACTAATTTCAGTGTCTTGTCCATTTATTTGTCACAGAATCTACATTGGGATGCTTGACTTGGCTTGGAAACAAAGTTATTGGGCTAAAGACCAAAGTTATTGTTTTTAGCAGTTGATGGACTAAGAGGAGAAATTCGACTGATGGACACTGCTGCCAATTCTAGCACAAAAAATATGTTGCACTGCTTTGTGAAAAAGTACAAAATATGCCAAAAACACTTAGGTTTACTGGCAGTAAGTTACTGGATAATGTACTGCAGATAAGAATTCTAATGTGAATCCACATGAAGAAAAAATAATGGAATTTCTAACAAGAAAGTCCCAGTTGCACTTACAATAAACAAAAGTGGAAACACCAGACGTTTTGTGAGGATTTTGTGAGTAATTTCACACATTGTAGGGAGTTAGTTTAAAAAATCAGATTGCTAAAGCAAGTTTGGTGAACACAGACTACTACAATGTCATATGGCCACTGATATTTTATCTTGGAATGTTTGGTGAAGCTCCAGTTTACGGATAGATGTCTTCTTCTATAAAGGTGGTGTCTTTGTTAAAACAGACACTTAATCCAGCGTGCCTTGTACAGTTTTCACATTTTGTTGCTTAAAAGCCTGCAATCATGACACTTTGAACTAGCAGTTAATAAGTGTTATAAACAGAACTTACTTCACATATTTAAACCAAACAACAAAAAGAAGGAATTAAATAAATAAATATGTAAGTATTGAAACGCTTTGCTGGCAATTAAAATGAGTTAGGTTCACAAAATTAATTTAATGGCCTACACAATTAGTTGAGTGGCCTTTGCCTTTGTGCAGTAATTAATGGTTCACATGATGTAAGAATAAATATACCTATTTTTGTAAGGTCCCTCAGCCAGGTAGTGAGTTACAAACAAAGACTCAACCATGCAGATCAAGGAGCTTTTGAAAACAACCCAGGGATAAAGTGGTCTAAAGACACAGGTCAGGAAAAGTGCATACAACAATTTTAAAGACCTTTAATATCTCTTTGAGCATGGTAAGGTTGAGAATTCAGAATTGGACGTCAAACAGACACTGCCTAGATCAGGCTTTTACTACAAACTGAGCAGCAGGGCAAGGAGAAAACTGTTAGGGATGCCATTGTGAGGTCATTTGTAAATTTGAAAAAGTTAAAGAGTTCAGATAAGAGAAAATGTCAATTGCTTGGCAATTTTCCAGTCACTCCACAAAGGGGGCTGAAATGTAACTGAAAAAAAAAACATCTCAAACCCCACAAGGTGTTTACAACAAACTTAAGTGATATTGCAAAAATGTAACAAAAGAAGTTTGTGGCAAAATTTGAACTTTTTAGTCTAAACACGAAATATTCTTGTCTGCATGGACTGGAAAGCTTGTCAAGAATGATGGAGACATAGATGGAGCAAAGTACTGACAAATTTATGAGGAAAACCTACTTCAGACTTAAGACTGGGGCAAAAAAAACACCTTTCACTTGGACAAAGTTTCATAGTCCATAGCCAAGCCTTCACTGGTGTCACTCAAAGTCCTGACTTGAATTTTATTAAGAATCTGTAGGAAGACATGAAAATTGCTGTCCATAAGTTTCTGTGAGTTACTTCTTTATATAGAGCAGCCATTCTACGGAGCTAATACAGAGAGGTTACACATTTTATCTAAGAGCAAATATAATATACAGAGCAAATACACAAACAACAGAACAAAAAGTTAGGTCAACAGGAATCGGAAAAGGTCATGGGATGTTGAAACGGAACATGGGATGTTTTCTGTCAAAAACAGAACGGAAGGAACACTCTGATTTGAGAGCATCAGAAAATATAATATTATAAAATATTATAAAAAGCTATTAAGTTTCTTTTCTTTTCTGAATGTATTTACTATCTCCTCCAAATCATTGCAAAGCCCAAATGTCAGTGCAGAATAACAATAGTAATTGGTATTCATTTAGCTATTAGCTACTTTTGCTCTTTGAAATTGTAAAATTGTAAAAAAATGCAAAAAAATTCAAACCTCAATGATTTAAAGGTTTTAGAAATTTCAATAGAATTATAAATAAATAATAAGCTATCTTGCTGATTTAACATTCTGCTTTTATACTTATTACATTTTCATACGTTTTAAAAAATGGACCTCACCAAAATGACAGATAATGTTACCTGCTGTGTTCAGAGAAACAGAACATTTTAAATTTCTTTTTAGGATTCATCTTTGAATCAAGGGACTACTTCTGTCCTTAGAATTTAGCACTGATAGACTTCAAAAGATGTTTTTCCTTAGAATTCTAATCTTAAATGCTTCCAGCATACCCACACACTCCTTAAAATCTAACTTGTAAAAACTGTCCATGTGACTTTTTTTTCTGAGAGTCTACAAGAAGAAGAACTGAAACACAAATTGGTTTCAATGGTGCTGACTACTAAAGTCTATTCAGCACATGCACAATATCTACTGTATATTACTTAATACACACTAAATGTAGATTTAGAAAATAAAGTATCCTGTAATTGTATATTACAGTTGTTGAAGATCACAACACCAACAGATAAAATAAATTTTGATATCACACCTCCAGCTAAAAATGATCTGAAATGTTTTGCAAATCCCTCTTTGCTTACTTTTCATACTAGACATGCACTTCAAAACATACGCACCTTCAAATGCTTAATGCACATTACTTCAGGCTTTCTTTGTTCTTCGTATGATTTACCATACCAAGAATAGTGTGTTTTAAACTTGCCATGAGAAAGTGTATGTTTTGAACTGCTGTAGAACCGCACTGAATGTTTTAGATGCACAGTAATTAGTTCGTCACAAATGTTTAATTGGTCAGAAAACGGGGTACGATTTACTTGTTAAGGTGGGAAAAAAATATATGTGACATGTCATATTTCCAGAAAAATAAGATAATGTATCTGACATGGTATGCATTATTTGACATACCTAAAGCCAAATAATGTGAGACAGTGGTGAGAAGAAAGTACTCATCAAATTCTGGTTGCTTTTAAATGTGATGAAACAAAGCAGCAATCAATGCACCTAGCTGTGTTTTCCTGGCTCATTGAACCTAACCAGTGATTATCCTGAGGTATACTCTGGTTCTGAATATGGTATTGGTGACATCTTGAACTTTATGCCTGTGATCAGGAATAAGCTTGTGTGGGTGTGTTCTGTGTAGGAGGCAGGTCTGCTCTGATTGGCTGCTGGCAGGTATCTCTGAGTGGCACACAATAATGAGCACCCATGAGAGGAAACTATATAGCCGTTAGTGTGGAAAACAAATTGAACGGCAAAGTAGAAGCTGTAAAACTTTTAGTTTAAAGATGTCTCTAAGCGCCATTTTCTTCGCCTTAAATATTGAACAATTCCTACATTTACATTTCTCTGTATCTGTATCTCTGAGCAAAATGATCCTTAAATAACTACATGAATCTCTTGAGTTTGCCAAAAGGATAACATTACTACAGCTTTCACAAAGCATATAGTCCCAACAATTCTTTGTTTTGTTGGTTGCCTTAAGTGAAACTACTGCAATTGCAATACAAAAAGTGTGAAGAGAGGATTCTGTGGATAATTGTGTTCTGAAGTTGTAAAATGTTACTTAGATGGACTTTAGAATATTAAGGGATCGTTTTTTTTAAACTGGTCCTCCTTGGAGTTTCATTGAATGTTTTGTATCAATTGTTTATGTACTGTATTTTATGCACACACTCACCCTTTCAATCAATTCCAATGCACAACCTGGCTTTTCACACATTTGATAAATATTTTGTTACATTGTTAATTAGCACCTACACCTACACAAGATTAGAATGGGAAGGCCAGTGTTTGAATAACTGTAAACGTTTGTAACAATCCACTTTTTGAAACATCTATCTTGAAACTGCTTTGATTTAGGTTTATGTAGAGTTAAGTAAAATATTCTTCACAGATCTAATGAAATCGATATTACTTTGCAGACAAGCCATTCCAAACCTGTTGATAATTCTTAAATCTTAAACATTTATTTTGGTTAGCATGATATGACTTGATGTTTGTCCTTTTCCTGAAGAGTCCTCATACTATTACACAAGAACAGACAGGTTTTGTATGTTATAACCAAAAGATAATAATTGCACCACATTGCACAGGTGCATAGGTGAGTGCTTTTCAGAGAAGGTTTATTTACCATGGACTATTTTTAAGGAACCAATTCCTTACTGGTTGAGGAAGAAAAACATTTTAAAGTCAGTATATTCTGTTCCCAGGAGAACAGGAACTTTTTCTTGCCTTCTTCTGCTAAGTTCTGAAATATGGTCTAAGAACCTGTTGGCTGTCACTTTGATGGATGCTTAGCTTTGTCTGAAGTGCTAAAAAATGCTCAGCAGGGATTGGGTGGCATGGGTTTTAAAACTCGAATGGCACCAAGTTTTGATCTGCCCAGGGCAAAGATAAAACGAAAACATCAAATGAAAAGATGCTCACTTTGTTGACTGATATGACCAATGCTCTTAAAGGATTTGCTTCTGTACAGCAGTAGGAAAAATAACAGTGCTGGGTGTGGAAGTAGTTAGACTATACATATTGTTTATGCTTACTGACAGATGTAAATTACACAAAAATAAAGTATATACTAATGATTATATTTATGGAAGTGGAGACCTATAGTACTCTTTGGAAATCTTGGAAACCTAATGTCTAAATAGTTATATTCCAATATCTTGATAAATGCCAGGAAAATTAAATCTCTTTTTGTTGCTTGATTTAAGCTAATTAATTTGTTTTCAAATTTCACATTTTTTTTATTTGAAATGTTTCGTTAATTACAGGAATGAACTCAGTATGCAACTGTGTAAAAGATGTTGTATAAAGCAATTGCAAGTGCTATGAGGCTTAAGTGTTTAAATAGGGTCATTTCACAGATATAAAAGCTAATCTTTTCCTTAGCCTCATGTAGGACAAAGTGGTTCCAACACACAGATATCTTTCTGTTACTGCCAAGTCACTCATATTGGTTTATGTGTTACATCATTATTCTGAGTTCTTTACCATGCCATTGTACTGTTATTTCAAAAACACCACAGATGAAGAATTGATGTGAGAAAATATTTGGAGGTAACAGACCGCAGACTGCATTATTTTTTAACTGCAGACTTGTGTAAGACACATCCCTTTTAGGTTTTTACAACATCTCTGCGAAGATCCTTCTAAAGCTTGTTTTGCTGATTTTGAAACACATATGGATGTTGATATGGCAGATAATTTAAGCAGAGACAACAGAGAATGCCTCAGAACACATCATATCACAGGGTACACAACAAAACTTTCAGTAAGATTAAGTAATATACACCTTTAACAAGTCCATCTGTCAACTATTATCTTGTTTCTCCAGAACAAAATATTCTTTAGTTCTGAGCTTTTCTTTTTGGAGATACAGGCAGAACAATACATAACCCAACACAAACACTACTGAAAGATTTTAACAAAACAAATAATCAAAATACAGCATCAGGTATTTACAGGTTAGGATCTGTTTCCCACATAATTGTGTTTGCATGTTTTATGTAAAAAAAAACCTTTAAGTATTTTTATGGTTCTTATTATTTAACCCTGTTTTTTTAATAATTGCTATAATGCATGAACCTTGGTATTCCTCTGCTCTTCTATAACACTTAAAGCGTTAAAAAAAGAAGGACAATTTTTTCTTACACTTTTTTATTTGAGCATGACGAAGACCAATATTTAATTGTTCAGCTATTTAATGCATTATTTCTTAATAAAACAACTTTCCATTAATGTTGCTATTACTACAATGATTGCCAAGTTTTTGAGTGATAATATAGAGAAAATGATGACAATTACTATTTTTACTGAGAAATATAGTATAGCTTGATTTTGTACAGCCACACATTTTCTTTTCATCAGTGGAAGAAAGTTTGGTGCAAGTTATCTTTAAGATTTTAGATACTAACCCGACATTATTAACATTTGTAAGGTCTAAAAATTTTATAATTTTATTTGGTTGCTGGTTTGTATTAGAGAAATTCTGCCTAAGAATGCAGCACCACAACATACTGAGATACCTTAAAAATGCAACAAATTACTTTAGCATCAAATTTTGAAAAACAAGAATAAAATACAGATTTATTTATGTCTATAGCAGAAAAGCTTAGGACACAGGACAAAATCTATCCTAGAGATGCCTTAATCTTCCATAGGATGTCACGATTGCAAACCCCTCCTCTTAAGGGCGCTCCAGCTCTTCCTTGTTTTTCCACTCATCTCCCGGACCTGCTCCCTGTTCCAGCCCCTTTTCAGTTTCCCCTTAAAAGCCAGACTGACGCTATTCCGGGCTCTGCATTGGTTCCCGCACCAAGCGAGTCCGGGACCTGGATGCGCCTGGCCCTGTTAAGGTTTTAGTTTCTGTTCCTGTTCCTGTACCCCCCGCCGGTCCCGACCCGGTTCTGGTTTTAATTGTCTGTCTTGGATGGATCGCCTGGCCTTGGAAATTTGCCCTGTTTTGGACTTTTCTTGTTGACTCGTCTCTGGATTGTTTGCCTTGGCCACACATCCCATGACCACCAGCACTCCATGGACACGCCCCCCTGTTTTCATTCCCGTCTCCTGCATGCCTTTTTCCCCGTGTTTTCTTAACTTTCCCTGGATTGTGTTGTCTGGACAGGGTCCGGAAAGAACGCATCCCTGACACAGGAATAGTGACAAGTTGATATTGGACCCCTCTGAATGTATCATGACTGTAGATGTGATATTATCAGCTACTGCACACCAGTGTATCTGAATATAAATATTGGAATGAAAATCATTTATTGTGTTTTAAATGCCTCTTTGTAAAGATATCTGAGCCTAGTATTACTGAATAAGCATATTTGCTTTTGTTTAAAAAGTTATACATTTATTGTAATTATGCCTGATATGTTGTCATGGATATTTTCTTATGAGTCATGGTATTATAATTATTATATTTCAGGTTAGTTTAAATTAGTGGTGTTCATGATAACTTGAAACGTTGTCAGAACAGTTTGGCAAGACCTGTTCTTACCAAAGTAGCAGATCACTTATGCAATTACTTAACTCTTATAAACTAAATCACTTAGTGATAAACCAAGTTATAAACTAAAGTACACTGCGTCCTGTTTTTACAGCCTCATTCCCTTTCACTTCTGAGCATTCTTGCTCATTCATAATGCTCATTATTGCTAACACAGGAAGTTGTCATCAAACCTGATTACTACTAGGTAACCCCTACTTTAGCAGAATTATAAAAAGCTGTAGTCACCTCACTGCTATACTTATGCTGCATGTGGTTGTAATTTAAAAAAAAATCAGATTGCCAGCTCAGTAATTCACCTAATAAATTCCATGGCAAAAGGGGCAGCTGACCTCTTTACTCTTATGGAAAACACCTCCCAAAATCAGAGCAAAGAGCAGTTGCAACCATACCCTTCAGTAGAGACTGGTAAACTGTTAGGAAAGAAATTCATGGCTGAGTTGAATTGACCCCATGCTCTGAAAACACAGAGCCACGCCGTGTTAATGATCATGCTCTGGTCCCCTTCCTACATCTGCTCATCCATCTAGTGAAATGTTACAAAACGGGTAATGCATTTAACTGGTAACGGTTCAATCTTAACGAACAAAATGACCAACTGTGCACTGTTTTATCTGAAATACTGGAAATGTGGCAGTAACCACATATAACCTCGAAGAGTCCAGTTGTTAGGACACTCTGTCATCACTAACATTTTCATCTTACAGTTGTAGAAGTCCATTCCTAAATAGGTTCACAAATCTATTATAAATATATAATACCATATATAATTATAATGCCTCTGTAAAATTAGGAACTACAGGAATTATACAATGCAAAAGACTGCTGAGCTTTAGGAGTACTGTTCCACAATTAGTGGTCACAGAAAACTTTAAAAAAACTAGTTGTTTTCCTGGATTGTGCCAACAAATATATTCTCTCTCAGAAATGCTATAATGTATATGCTCAACATATAATAGTAATTGTAACAACTAAGCACAATGATATAAATACTGTTATAGTAGCTTGCACTGGAAGTTGGTGGATATCTGTAAAGACATCCATGGCCCTATGTACATTTTCTGATGTCATGTGCTCTGATAAGTCTCAGCTCTTATGGGGCAGGTGTTGGGGGCTGGCAAATTAGCAATGTGTTTAGCTCACATTATGGCTTTATATGCACAAAAGCAAAACAAAGCAGACTGTCTGAGGTTATTGGTTGATGATGGTTTGTTCCACTTGTGCTTCACAATGTGCACAGCTGTGGCCTTTCCGCAACATTTTAAAAATAAAAGTAGCCATTCCAGCTCACTCTGCCAAGACACTTTTTTCTTGAAGGGAAAGCATGCAATACTCTTTTTTTTTGTTGATACAGGGACTGAAATATTCTTAGTATTGTTTTGCCAGTTCAATGTGATGATTCTTTATGGTGCTGTATTTTTTTAATGAGTGGTACAAATACTTTCCGTGTTTTTTTTGGTCACATTAGTCAGTGCTGTGCGAGCTGTAAATGTAATACAGATCTCTTGACATTTTCTCTTTGTACAGAATAGAATTTATAGTTGATACTTATATATATACGCAGAGTCCCCAAGATATTTACACATCACTAGGCTCCATTTTTCCTTCTTGCACTTCTTAGACTGACTGAATCAATCAAACTATATATGGATGAAAAAAACATTTTTCTTGCTGCCTGCTTTTCAATGCTTTTGACAACAGCTGGGTTTTCAATACAAAAATGCAATATCCTTCATACATTCAGTCGCTGTTGCGCATGCACACACACATATGGTGGAATGATTTACATGCCCACATGTCATTGTGTTCAGAATGGATGACCTTTCTACTCAAGTGGTTCCTTTTTGAGTGGTTTGGTATTCAAGTGAGAAAAAAAAACAGGCAAATGATCTGTTAGGATCTTTGAGATTTTGATCAAGCAAGTGAGTTTGACAAGAAACTGACTTGGAATTCTCATTATCCACTGTGACAGCTTCCTCCTGTGTTTTCAGAGTGGCAACTCCCTACTATTATTTTCTAATTAGAGAGTATGCGTTTGAATGTGTGCAAGAGTAGTTGGGATGTAATGGATTTTGGTGTTCATTAGCAGAGTGTGATAAACACTACTGGGGAAAAAATGTTTTTCTATGACCTCAGAGTCTATCTCTCTCTTTCTGTGCTTTCTGTCTGTCTCTCTCCCTGGAAATCTGGAATGCATTCCTAATACATCATTTAAAATCTCGTGTACCACTTCAGTCACTATATTACACTTGTATTGTACATTATTTTTGCTCTGGAATCAGGTCAGAAATGAGCCCCCAGATACATCCCTGGGCTTGAAAAAATGCCTTACTATGACACGCAAAAGAATGCAATTTTTAGTTTGGAATAAAGAAGACCAGGGAATCGAACTAAAGTATTCAAAGTCTTTTCTTCATATGTATTTAAAACTCTTTTTAGCAAATATTTTTCATGCTTATGTGTCTTCAATACCTCAGAAGCATTGGCAAAGTCAATCCAATGCACTTCTTATATAATTAACAGTGATACATGAACTAGTGGACATAGGTGGAAACGCATTTAAAACTGTGATCAGGAGGAGCTTTGCGTTCTGAACAAGCTACCTAGCCATGTTTTTGACCCTGGCTTCTTTCAAGAATGGATGAGATCTTTGGACTAATAACCATTAGTAGCCAAACAACCTTAGTGCTCCAAATGACCACCTCGTGTTTCTAACCTTGCTGATGCACTTACAGCTATTTTAGAGTGATTTAGCCTCATTCATTTCCACTTACCTAACACTGTTCCATTTTTGTCTTCTTAGGTTTTCTTGATGGAATCTATTCTAAAATTGTTCTTGCATCTATGTTTAACAATTCACCACACTGTGAGAAGCAGCAGATAAGACTTATCTTCAAGGAGCATCTAGCTCCAAACGTGCTCAATGTCAATATTTTATTCTACAGGCTTATTAAAATTAACACATTCATATCAGATGTCTGAACAAAGTCTGAACAAATATTTCAAGAGAATATGTGGACGTTTTTAGTATGTATCAATTAATTGGGCCGACTTGCCATTTGAAACAATACTAATTTAATTCACCTATACTATTACAGGTTCATTCTTATGCATCAAAGCTTATGTTTGCTACATTTCTGATTTTATTAATCTGTAATGCTTTAAAACAATTCTAACATTTTATTTCAGAATATTTCCTTTAATCATAACTGGTCCCCTTAATACCAGACAGATAAAGATAAATTGGTATAAAACCCATAGTACTCCTGAGATTTGTTTTCATTTGTCAGTCATTGAGATTAAAACTATTTAATTATGGGAGAATAAAAGCTCTTGACTACTATGCTTCTTTTGTTATGTTTAGGCTTTTATTTAATAACCGGAAAGTCATCAGTGGCTCTAAACAGTCTCTAGACAAGCATTTATAGTACCAGTACAGTAATAAATAGATACTGGTACAGCTGGGAGGGCTGATCTTTTGCACACCAGCAACAGCAGTGCTATTCAGTGGACTGCAGAGTTGTGTAGCCAAGTAAATAAACTGCCAATGTGTCTGACAGGGGAAAAACAGATAACCTTTAAAAGTGTGCCAGAAAGCAAAAGTCTGATTCTTCAAAAACAGTTGAATGCTGTTGGGGAGGTTTTATTCCCATGTCTGAAAATGGAAACTTGAGCTGGAACTGTTGCTTATGAAGTAGTTTCTTGGTAGAAGTCCTTCCTTTCACTTTTTTTTAAGTTGCAGCATGAAGAATCTCCAATGATGATGTGTAGTTAAAAATACAAAAGACACAGAGTCGTCAATGTATATTAAGTAACAGGCTGGACTATGTTATTTTGATTTTTATTATTCATGTTTTGTATTCTTCTCTTATTTATTAATCCTTCTCAAACCACGTAGGCTGTATCACATGAAAACTAAAAGCATAATTACAACATCTACAATACTTCTTGATGTAAAATATGAGCATGTACACTGAGGGTGTGTGATGTATAAGATTTGTGCATAAAAGTGTTAGCATACAGAATATTCTGTTTGAGGTCCAAGCATGTTGTAAATGCAGGTTTCAGCAACAATCAAACTTTTGGAATGAAAATAACCTCATTAAAATCCCATGCTGTACACGTCAAACAAATATCATTACAACATGATATGTGAGCAATATGTTTGCAATTTTGAAAACCATAAAAACATAAAAATTCACAGTCAAAAAATATTATTATTGAAGAATATCCTGAATTTGACTAAATCAATGGACAAGCTACATTTATATCTATGAAGGGCAAGCTATTATAAATTAATTTAAATGAGGTCTTATTATGCTCTGCTTTCTTAGTACAATTATTATAACTGGTGAACTTCACCATTACTGTTATAAGTCAACTTCACAGTATAAAAGAGTTAGAACTGAATTTGGGGAAATATATTTCGTTTAGTGTTGATTAAGACTTGAAAAGAGCTATTTGTAATCTGACTCAGTTTCATTCAGAATAAATGACAATTTAATGTTTGAAATTATGCATGCATGCATTGCGTAGTAAATGCAGGATTTGCATTATTAAGTTTTACAAATCACCAAACAGTGTTCTTCAAGATCAGAAGGAACTAAATTCATAGTGCTGTACAAACAGAAACATGCAGACAACATTCCATATAATAAATGTACACATCCTTCTATTTATTACATACAGTACCTCCAACCTGAACTTGCTGAGGATTGCTTTTGTCATTAGTACAATGAATAATTCATCTCCTGCTCCAGTTAATAACTCAGAGTATCTGGGGATCTGGTCAGATCCTTGTTTGCTCTGTGATAAGCTAGTGGATGTTGTTATCTCAAAAGGCAGCACTAAATTAGGTGTTTTTGAATAGATCTAAATCTTGTCTTCTTTCCTCAGCCAGACAAAAGGATGTTACACAACTTTAATTACAGTATGTTATCAAATTGGGAGTTCTGTGTCAAATTGCTTTGGGAGAAAACCCACACAGACTAAATGCATTATTCAGTAGACTGGGCACCTTTTTTGCACACCGTCAGGAACTGTAACACTGCACAAGGGATCAGAATTCTAACTCTTTGACTTAAGGATACTTCATAACCAAGTTATGTCTGTCTAAAATGTACTTTGGGTATCGCATAATTAATGTGTAATACCCAAAGTACATTTTTGATTTTGATTGTTTATGTTAATACTTTAATAAATTAAATCCCTGCATCTGCAGGAACACTCCAACTCCTGTTTCAATGAACTAACAGTAAGGGTTTTTAAACAGTATCAGTCAAGATAACAGAAATGAGATTCCTAACATTTAAACCTACCTATGTAGTTTCTAAAAAGGGAAGAACTTCCATGGCAATCATGGCAATCAATTTCCCCATTAATTCATGAAGAAAATCTAAACAGTTTATGTTGAACAAAATTATAATTGTTAGTAACGTTAAGGTGTAGAATTGTGGCCTGCATTATTAATAACATTTGTGCTTCTTGATGGTCCTTCTTGTGATTTCTTTGTAACAAACCTACCATTCATCTAGCAAATAACCTTACGAAAAATTGACAATGTGCAGCTTACTAGATGAAAACATTGTAGAATAGGATTCTTCCACCCTGGTTCTGAAGATCGCCAATCCAGAAAATTTAACTGGTCACCTAAAATCTCTTGTTGCTAAAGATTGGGAACATCTGTTAAAGTTATTGATCAATTAAAGCTAGAAACTTTGTTCAATAAAGTTAACTCTTGTCCTTCAGGACTAATTTCTTCTTCTTCTTCCTAGTCTTCAAATTACTTCATTAAGGAATCACCTGCAATTGATCAAAAGTATTTTATTTTTTTTCTGAAAATGGTGAGAGAAAATTGTGAGGCTATGGTTTAAAACATGCTGAATAGGGCTCTCCAAGAAGCTGACTGGAGATGCCTACGGTAGAATGTTTCAAATTTGTGATGACTCAGGATATACCCAAGTGATTCCTCTAATGAGAGCATAATGGCACTTATTGTTTAGAAAGAGAACAGGATATATGGAACTGCTCTTCTTGAGCCCACAACAAGCCCCATGTGTTCATTTTTATGTTTGTTAGTTACATTTAGGCCTTTTTTGAAGGAAAGTAAAAAATCCAGTCCTTTTCACTTGGCAGATGGAAAAGAGCTTTGATTATAGACCAGCAGAAGCATTTTTTTCAAGCAAAACTAAACTGGGAAGAGCATATGAAAATGGACTCAACAGAAGAGACATAAAATCAAGAATATGGCACAAACAATATAAAAGGAAACATAAGTCAAAAGAAAGCAAAATTCTGAACATAAGTTGCTAGGTACAAAGTGCAAAGATGATAGGGGGGTTATATGGAATGATGAGACCAAGATAAATCTTTACCAAAGTGATGAAAAGGTTAAAACATGGAGAATGAAAGGAACTACACATCCTTCAAATAACACCACCTCATCTGTGAAGAATGATGGGGGTAATGTGATGGCTTGGGTATGCCTGACACCTTCTTCAACTGGCTCGCTCATCTTTTAGTATGATGTAACTAATGATGGCAGCAGTAGAGTGAATTCTGAAAGTAATAGAAAGATTATATTTACAGCCATCTCCTCATTATATATGCAACTAAATATTTGCTGTCAGTTGTGGATGCTGTTGGTTTGGGTTAATGTTTCACTTGATAGTCACAGATGAAATTATTTCCTGGGACAATATTTGGAATATTATTAACTGTACATCCAAAAATCCTAATCAATGCGATTAATTCATTCACTTCTCACGTTCTGTAGGTAGAAATGGACATGGCTGGCTGGACTGTGTGCAGCCAGAAAGATAGATCCTGGTCTATATTAATATAATGTATAATAATAGCCTTTATTTTATACAGTTCATTTCAGTGTATAACAAGGTATTGTACAATAAAAGTTTCAAACATAAGAGACAGGTATACATAAATTAAACAAAAATAAAAGCTGAACTGCAGAGTATAGAGTTTTAAGATCTCTCTTCTTCTTGGATCCATGTTGCCAGTGAGCGTTTGAAGGAGTATGCATGGAGTGCAGCTGTTGATGCAGTCAAAGCCTTGAAGCATTTTACTTCTCCTGCAGCCGTATACTGTGGCTTTATTTTCAGTGCCCATAACAGTGCTCCCACACATGGAGGGAAAACAGGACAGGGGGTGTATATTATTTTGGGTTTTCTATTTCTTATGTTCATATCAAATGTATTTTCAAGTGCATATGTAATGTGTTCAATAGATATGAAATAGAATGTGATAACAATGTATTGAAAGGAAATTTAATACACTGTTTATAGCAAAACTGAAAAAAGAATTAGTCAGAATCTGTTATAATTGTTATAATTAATTACACAAACTTACACATAGACATATATGTGTTCATATAAATATATACACAAGACAGTGTTCATATATTCCATACCACTATTTAAATAAAGTATCTTATCTTATCACTTATCTGTTACACCTTAGCTGGGAGTAGCTGAGATTGCCAAGGGAAGCCTCAGTATTCCCATAAGCACTTGCATACCTCCCGAGCCTGTGAGGACCAGGTTGGGGTGCTTATCTGTTTGCCTCTCTCTCTCTTCCAATAAGCCACCCAATCGTCCATTCTGCCCTCCAATTAGGCACCACATTTAAGCCCGAAAACCACACTGGATCAGTGCTCTAAAATTGAGATATCCTAGGGTAGTGTAGCATCCGGCCTGCTTTGGGAAACCTGCTTTTGCAGAACCCTGAATCCCAGAAACACCATCCTATTTCTCCTTTCAGATCATCACCCATTGTCGGCACTGATCCAGTGGGGAGTTTTTCCCTGTCATCCTCAACTTGCCAAACTCTCCCTGTCATACCTTGACTCAACAGGCTTCCGCTGTCAGCCTCGACTCACCAGGCTTTTCTGTCAGCCATCAACCCATCAGTCTTTTCTTGTAAGTCTGCTTACCTGTCAGTCTGCCTCTGCCAGCTTACTTTGCTCCTCTCACCCTCTGGTCTTCACAAAGCTCCACAGAGAAATCTGAGTCCTGTAGTTAGATCCCAGCTTGTCTTTTCCACCACAGCAGTGCGCGGCCACCGGCCAAGGCATAACATCATTATTTTAAAAAATGTTAATATTGTACTCATTCAAGCAGCTCACACTATAGAGGTAGCGTTATGGTTTTCATAGACACCAGTTTATATATAGTGTTACATTTTCTATGGTAGTGCTTACTGCTTTGCAGATGCAACCTATATATTTTCAAAGTACCTAATGACATAGAAAATGGTCAATTCTCTTGAAATAGGTACAAGCAATGGGTGTATATATTTGTCAACAGCTGAACAAGACATCACTTCCTAGTTATTTCTATACACAAAAGGTTAACTAATCTGTTGCTCTGAAAACTACGTTGCTTTTTGAGCATCTATATTCATTTTTTTAACCTTCTAAAGGGTTTTAGATGCTTCTGTGGTTAGATAGTACATCTGTAAAAATGATCTTACTTGATTCAATAAAAAAGGCATGTTCATTTTGATTTCCTTGAAAACATGCTCCATAATGCTAAGTACAGCAAGGGTAAAATATAATTGGAATTACAAATGTAATTGATTACTTAGATTCGGAATAGCTGGTAACATTAGTAAAGTGAGACAAATTATTTAAACAGGACAGCAAGGAAGACATTTGGTATCATGTACTTCATAAAAAAATTCCAGACCTGTACTGTATTGAAGGGAAAAGACTTAAAAGAAAGAAAGAAATTGTAATATACATTTTAAAGTGTTTCTGATCTCATCAAATACTTTCCAGACAGTGAAGATATCAGACCAAAAATTTCAGAATTACATAAACAATGTTTTTTGCATATGTACAGCATATATGATGAAATGTTAAAGAAGAAAATGTCACTGAAGTTAGTTCTTTATAGTTTGACAGCTCTAGAAAATACATGTTTTATGTGTACTTTGGATTCTCATATATTTCTATGATTTAGTATATGCTGAAAAAATCAATGGTAATATTTTTGTTTGCAAGGCAAAATCTTGTAGAACAATATTACTGAATTTTTTGCTTATTGTGAGTCACCTTTAGATAACTGGATTCTGTATGAAAGGAAATGAAGTTTTACCTCCCTCAATGTAACAGACTGTTCTGTAAACTGTTTCTGTAAGACCCAAATAGTTAAAGGCACTAAAAATGGACCAACTGTTGGTTTATTTAGCTGTGTGCCATATGGTCATAAAAGAAATTCCTTCTTTTCAACTTTGAAAAAAAAAGCAAAATTAAGAGCAAGATAAGACAATATTGCAAGTATTGTATTGAATATAACAAATCTCAAAGTTCATAATTGAATACAGTGCTTTCATGTAGTTGACTTTCATGACACTTTACAACAATGACAGTGTTCTCTAACCTAACCTAAAAGTCATCTGTTTCATATTCCTGACTTCTGTCTTGATTGGGGGCTGTTTTATACCATTGTGAATCACTCAGCTTTGATCCTGATCTCAGTGTTTGCTCAACCTTTCATCCTGCTCAGGGGCAAGATAAGAGTTTAATTCAGTGTCTAATGAAGAACCTATAGGCCTTAACCCGCTTCTGACAAATGTCTTTGATGAGCTCATTAATATATGGTTCTGTTACCCTTTTTACAATTCTGAATCTCACTGTTCAGCTCACAAGATATACAGTCTGAATCTCTGTTCTGGTATGGTGGTCATTCTTTAAAGTAGTGGCCTCAGGCCAAAAAAATCATGGCAGCACTGGTTATATCTCAACAGCAAATGAGTTTTCTGTTGAAAATAAATTTGTCTTAAAACTAAGCTTGCTGCAGTAATTACTAATTGCAGTAATATAATGTATGATGTGTGTTTGTGTTGAGTGTTTGAAGATATTTATACTAGACAAAATAGTCTTCATACATATTTAAATGTGTTTTATCCGATATGTTTGCCAGTAATAAACCATGTAAAATGCTCTGAATTTCTGAATAATTTGCAATATATTGTATTTCATAATTAATGTGTTTAATGCAAGTATAATAGCAAAAAGTCAATTAAAATACATTTAAAGTCTTTTACGAAAACACAAATGCTTGAATTCAAAGTTAATAACAACTTTAATCATAAGTTTAACGTGAGGCCTAAAATAACATACTGTACAGTTCGAGTAGGGAGCTAGAACAGCAAGTGGCCAGCAAATTATCAAAAATAGTTTTTTTTTTAAGAAAAAAACGTTTCGGCTATGCATTAGGAGTGACGGGATGAATTAACCTGTACTTGTTGCAACAACATACTGAAGCTGACATTTGAACCTTTGTTTTAAAAACATTGTATTCTGATTTTCCACGCGTTTCTAAAACCTTGTTGTAGGCACTGTTACAATATATGACAAACAGGTCATAAAACTCACTATTGTGCCTTAGAACGAAAACCTCTCGACTGTCTTCACAACATGATAACGGGGGTGCTGCATATTTTTTCTTCTTAGAGATTCGTATAAATACCTGAAGGTGGCGCCATTAGAACAAAGAAAGCTTCCCGCTGGGTAGTGCTGGACAATTGACAGCAATTCAGATTTTTTTTTCATTTTAGGTCTTGGTATCTTACAGTGTGTGTCTGGCGGAAAGCAGATATTACACGTTAAATTAACGTTACAATATAACGTAGCATTCACATATATCTTCACAAAAAATCACCAGTACTGACTACATCATACTGTGCTTGATTGTACCGCATAGGTTTTCACATGAACGTATTTTCTGGTCTTAAAGTGACTCGAGTCAATTGCAGATTATTTATCAAGGATGGACACGTTTCATATTTTAGTGAACGAAACAGTCGTTTCAGAATGAAATTAATAATTTCTTACATATCAAACACAGCATCTACGAAAGCATGGACATTACTTCATATTTTACAAGCACTCTCATTGCTATCATAATGGAAAATGGCAACAAGTGATGATGGATTATTGAACATTATTTATTCCTCTTACCGTCCTGCAGTTTTACATTATCGACTTTAACCGCCGCTATTGGTTCTAACCACAGTTCATATACACCTTGGACGTGGTATTGCTTTTGAAAAGGGATTTCTTGTGTAGTTATTATAAACAAACCAAAACAATTTTCGGAACAAAACACAAGACACGCAAATGTATGCTTTCATAGCATATCTCACTAAGAAATGTAGATTTGAAACACTCATCCTCCTTATCAGAAGCAATTTTCCGCGAGAGGTTAGGATTGTGCAAGGGGGCGATTGAAATGCATCTCTAAACCGAGCGAGTAAAAAGCCCATTTACTAGCGTATTATCTTCTCTCAACAAACAACATTCACAGAACCCTATCCTTGTATTATTGTAGGTTTCGATACTTGGTCAAGAGCTAGGGGACCTTTTTTTCCTTATACTTATTCCATTTCCCATTGCAATAGCGAAACATAAATCTGTAAAAACCTCGACTGAACACCCTACTCCCTCATTGAAAACGGCAAGTATTTCTGTTGACCCTTTCTGTATGGCCTATCAGAGAAAACTGATTAACAACGGTCTTCCAATGAGTGGAAAATCGTTGGCTAATGCGTGATTTTCTGGCGACCTGTCTTCACATTGGTGCTTGAAAGCTAATGCGTTTTGAAATGTCATATGAGAAAAGCGTTACAAAACTTCAAGGAAATGGGAACTGAGGCTCTGCCAGACGGAATATTTTAAAAATTACTGATAACTGATACCAAAAATTGTTTGTCAATACGTCTCTTTAATTTGATACGAATAGGGCTATGCGTCTTATTTCACCACTATAATATCTAATCCGTTCTAAGATCCGTAGTATTGTCTGATTCTTATTGATAAAATAATGTTTTTTAAAGAGTAAGATACTTCTCACTAAAATAATCCCTGTGTAGCAGGTGATGGTTAAGTACTAACAAATCTGATAAAGCTGAAGAGTTCCCGAATAGCTCCACCTCCCGTGTCTCCTCTCCTGCGAGCCTCGTACACAGAGAGAGAAGAGAAGAGGGATTGGAAATTGCTTCACACTCATATGCATTGCCCGAGCCGTGCAAGGTGTGCTGCTGTGTGAACGAGTCTGGGGCATCCTAAGATTGCAGAGTGCCAAAAAAGATTAAAAAGGGTAGAAAGTGTACGTGGTTTGGAAGCCGTTGACCAGAACTCGTCACTTTATTCTGTATAATTCATATCGAATGGGAAAACCCATAAGAGTGAAAATGCATTAAGATGACGATATATTATGAGCTTAGTGGCAGTGACACAGCGTTGTAGCCCGAGCAACGGAATGCAGTAAGACCAGTTCGGAGTTTCAGACACTTTGGGCTGCTTTCTGTAGGGGGAAAATCACGTGGGCATTACTGCAATCAAGATTTTGTCGGACTGATACGTTTCCATCCATCGCAGTGTTTACTGAAATAGACGGCAGCAAAAACCGTGTGGACCTTTAGAAGGATTTGTGGAATAGCTTTCACCGATGGTATAGAGGATTCTTTGGGGGTTTTTTGCTCCTCTGCGGATGGCGTTTTCTTAAAAGCTGGATTTTTTTTTTAAACGTGGGAGTTTGTGGGCTGAAGTGGCTGCCTTAGAGAACCGAGAGAGAGCGCCGCTCCTAGCCCGGCACAAGCGCACGGAGCCGGCTTAGAGGAGTTCTCGCCCGCTAAGGTAGGAGATTCAGAAGGTTACAAATAAAAATACAATTGAAAGTGAAACATTATTTGTAACTTAATAACACACAAGTGAAACCTCATTGCAGTGTATTTCATCATATGTTGTATTATTCGCGTTCAGAAATATAAATGATTCCGCATTCACTTAGCATGTTTTATGATGTACTCACAGCACACATCCACTAGTCTTAAGTGTTCCTATTCTTTTAAGTTTGTAAGTTAATGTACGTGTATTGTAGGAAACGGGGCGATTCTTATTCAAAAGCATTTACTCACAACTTGAATACATAATGCGTTCAAACATTAGCTCTTGAGCTTTCAAATTGAAAGCACTATTTAAATAATAATGGCTTCGCATGAAACAGTCAGCGAATTATTAGGTATAAAAAAAGTGTCGCGGCGTTAAAGACTCAAATGTATATGAAGGGAACACTTGTTGTCTTCCCCACAATTATAACATTTTTATTCACCGAATGGTTTGAATTCTGATCTCTATTATAATTTATATAAAAAACAATCTTTGTAAACTATTTCAACTCCGACTGTAGCAATATACAGTGCATGTTGCTTCCACTTATTTAGAAATATTTTCCATTCATATATCCATCATACCACACGGGACCGCCAAGCTGTGAGCTAGTCTTTTTTGAAGAGCTTGCTGCTCTCATGAAACACGTATTGATCTATTTTTTACCCCTACTACTTCCCTGTGCTGTGTCTGTGGTTCAGGCTATACCGATGGTATAGACGCTCTGACAATATTTTTTAAATGCACGGCTCTAGATAACAGATATGAAAGCGCTTAAAAAACCAAGGAAATACAGCGCATAACGCAAATACAGCATGGTATAATATTACTGTTAGGCTTCACTGTGCCTGATGCCTAATGCATAGTTTCCCAATTTTTTCTAGATAAAATAACAATGGAACCTGTTAATCTACGCACAATATCTTCGCTATCAATGAAATAAAGCGCAGACTATAAAATGTCTGTTCACAAGTGTTGTCAATTAGAATGTTGTAGTGTAGTTTATTAACATTTCGCTGGTGGTGAGGTTTTCTTGCGCAAAAGCATCGGTGACCAGAATTTTAAATATATTGTGGTTTGCACGTTTTTGTGTTTTTCAAGTTTAATGTAATCCACGGTGTTCTCCGATGAACACCTGTAGCTCATTAGGAAAGCGCAGTCAGCGGTTGATTTCGACATTAGTCGTCAAGACGTACCATTCTCTGCGAAGAAAACCATAAATGTGATGTATAATTGATAGAGTTAACTAAATCTTTGTTGACTTCCTATCTGATTATATTTTGCTTTATTTTAGTAGTCTACCAGTCTTCCGCTCCCCGTGCAATTTAGCAGACAGTTCACTTGCTGTTGTCGTAACTGGAGATTCCGGTTTTACAGCTTCTTCTGGTTGCCACAGTTTTCACGGTGTGGTTTAAACCTGTTATTCGAGGTTGTGCACCAGAGGTGCGATCTTTAGGGAATGTTTTACATCCTAATAGCCTTTTGTTCCACCTTAGGAAAAACGTGTGAAAATGCCGACTCGTTGAAGTGTGTAAATACCCATTTGGTGACCAGTGCACATCGAAAGTTTCAGGGCTGTAAATCTCCTGCATTCTGAAATTTAGGAAATCTTTTTTATACTGTGTTATAAGCTACATTACTGCTGAAACCAAATATTTATTCCAACTACACTTGTACCTGCATCGTACCGTAAACTCATTTAGAAGCTAATGAATACCGCGTACACTGACACATTAAAACAATGTAAAAAAAAGTTGAACGGAAGGGTTTGATTTTATGAAGAGCTGTGGTTTACACAAAATAATGATGTATTTGAAATAACACGGTTAAGGAGGAGTAGTGAATCGGATTTTGGTAATGAGACGGTGGATCTAACGGCGGTGGTTTTAATAGGATTAAATGCAGTTTGTGAGCCAAGGAGCAACAGTGTCATGAGAGGGAGAATGCAGCATCATCAGACTTGTTCTGCTGCTCACCCAAAGTGAACGAGCCTTGAAAGAAACTCTTGTTAGGGTGCTACTACCTTGCTTCACGTACAAATTATACATATTCGAAATCAGGTACTCTGCCTTTCAGTTTGAAGTGCCCTGCTAATTCATTTACATTCTGGGTTTAGCCCAATTAAAAATGGATTGATTTAAGATGACAGAGCAATTTATTTGATTTTTTTTACTTATCAGTTTACGTAGAAAGAATACGAACATTGTTCTGTTGAGCGCCACTGAATAGGCAATGCAGTCAGTTGCTCTCCGAAAGGTTAAGCTGAAAATGAAAGGAGCGGGGAGATCTGTTGTAGTAGAGAATAATATTTGCAAGCAGAAGGATTTTGTTCCTCATTAATACGTTCTCCACTCTCCGGTTTGACCCTGTTTTTCCGAGGTAGTCATTAATTAATCTGGAAAGTGTAATTCTGGATTTGGACGAAAGCCGAGGCTGGTGTCTGGAAATCTTTTTGAGCACTATCATGGACTGGACATGATTCTCACTAAAGTCAGATATTGATTTTGAATTGTTAAAACAGAGCGATTAATAAGTGTCTAGCAGCCATACGTCATGATATGTACAGCGATTTTAAAATAGGGCAGTTTTAAATGTCTGGCGAAACATTTTTATGTCTTGACCGTGATTACGATAGTCTTACATTCCAAAAGTAGTGTTTAACTACAGCAATGATCAACATTATTTTCACGTATAGTTATTAATGAAAGCGGTTGTCTTTAAGTGAGTCCAGGCGTATTTCTGCTGCATTCAACGTTAAAATTATGATGAGACATAAAAATAGAGATTTCAAAATTATATAGTGTAATGCCCTGCACCCAAAAGGTCAAAGTGCAGGACAATTATAGAACGCCGATAGATTATTTCAACTTAATGTGCAGTTTTTAGAATGATATGTCTTAAAATGACATTGCAATGTTAAAGAAGTATGGAAACTATTATCTGAATTCATTTTTAATTACACGGGAAAAAATGTGTTTTAAAAAGTTGCATATTTTGTAATGACTCAAGGAATGTGTCCTATAATTTACACTTGTCAGTTTAATGTGAACTATGCATTTGTCGCAGATGACCGGGGCCAGTGTTCTTATAGCTTTTTGAGAGTAATTTCATGTGTCAAAATAGTTTTAAACTGCTATTTGAATGGAATAAAATGTGAGATCTAGAGAGTTTGATGTTAACATAATTGTGACAGTAACAAACTACTTCCCATGTTTGAAGCTACAGATCGTTCTGCATGATTTAGCATTTTACCACTGACGTTATTAGATGCATTTGTGGTCATATGGAAATGGTGTTTTGCTTTGAAGTGGGAGGAGAGTGTGTGTGGTGGGGGATTTTGTGGTTTGTTTTAAATTAGGGTGCCTAGTTCTAACATCATTTATCTTTCCTTGGTTTTAGCAGAACTAGAATGAGTGACATTTCAGGTGACATTACTTCTGGGTAGAAGTATAAACTGATGGTTTCGGCAAAAGCTTTTATCATACTTTCTTTAATGTGCCACTTCAGGATATTAGTAAACTGAATATTACACAGATGCATGTTGATTTAAAATAACATACAAATATGCAGACACTAATGATTTGAAATGATGAAAACCATTCATCTTTTTATGTTGCATGTTTTCACTTTGGTAAGTGAAAATTCCCCTCGTGTCTCTGGCAGAAGACATGTATTTAATACCAATGTCTTTGTTAGTTTAGTTTTGTTTTCTTTTATAGTTAGTTTTCTAATTCTGTTTCCTGCAATACAGCTTAAGCAGTGCATTTCAGATTTGTTTAACAAAGCTGTTTGTTGTCTTCAGTTTTAGCTTTTAGTTGTACTTTCTTGGGGTGTTTTAAAAATGACTGTATGCAAAAATCCCGCTGATAACTAATTAAAATGCAGTATATGCGATGGCACACCAGCAAAGAATGCGGAGATGTTCAGCAAAGAACTCTACATGAGATGGCATTCTAGTTTTGTATGAAGTATGAATGGAGAAAACTGAAGCACATACATAAAAAAATAAATGGGGAAAATGCAGGATGCTGAAGGACGAACTTGCGTTTATCAAAGCTAGATTACATTTTGTTGGGATTAAAAACACTTTGGCAAATGACATGGGATGTTCAAGGTGTGTTAAAAGCTGCAGATATATTTATGCTGCACAGAAGTGTAAGAACAATTTTAAAGGAGAGAAAAGGCCATTTGGTATATCTAGACTGTATAAAGTTGGCTTCATAACTCCTGGGTATTGGCTTCTACAATATCGCTGGGTAGCTTGTTCCATATTCCCACACCCTTGCCTAGTGAATTGCTACATGTTGTCGATTTTCACTGTAGTAAGTAAAATTGCAAATGGTCACCTACAAAGTCTGCAGTGCTTCGATCAATGTTAATTTTAAAATAGTCATAAATTTTCTTTATTTTGTGTATAATAATAATAATAATAATTGCTTACACTTATATAGCGCTTTTCTGGACACTCCACTCAAAGCGCTTTACAGGTAATGGGGACTCCCCTCCACCACCACCAATGTGCAGCATCCACCTGGATGATGCGACGGCAGCCATAGTGCGCCAGAACGCTCACCACACATCAGCTATCAGTGGGGAGGAGAGCAGAGTAATGTAGCCGTATCAACATGTGCTCCTAATGTTTTATGAAGTGTTGTCATATTAACACCATTTTTGTCTCGTCTCCATTCTGCTTCCACCTCCTTGCTGGAATCAGATTGGTTTTAAAATTTATTTTGAAATCCATGCAAAATCTAAGTGATTTTAATGTAGTGAAAATAAATGCACATTTCTCTAAAAGCTTGCAAATTGGTGATGTGTGTAATATGCAATATGCATGCAGATTCTTTAATATAATTACACATTTGTGTGTAACTGCTTCTTAATGCCATTATTATTTCTAGTGTTTTTTGATGTTGGATTATCTGTCTCATATATATGATCTGTATCTTAAATTAGCCTGGTGGGCTCAACCTTTTATATGAAAGCTCAACACTGCACATTTAAATAAAAAAAATAAAAATACATAAGCATGGCTTATGTATTTTCTGAGTCTGTTGTGAATAGTGCTGTGATGTAGGTAGTCTTCAGAAAAGATGTGAGATGTATTTTGCTGTTGTGGACAAGCTCCTGTTTTGTCTGCTGATGTCACTGTTAATAGCAAACAACATAGCTGGGCGGCATTGCTTCCTAGCTCACCCAGTGTTTGCATGGGTTTCTTCCGGGTGCTCCGGTTTCTTCCCACAGTCCAAAGGTGGAAGGAAAAGGTAGATTGTCTTCTGTGAAAACTGTCCTTGGTTTAAGTGTATGTCAGTGTGCCCTGTGTTGTGGCTGGCTTCTGTCCAGGTGTATCGCACTTTGCTCCCATTGCTTGCATAGATAAACTCCAGCTCCCGTGCAACCCAGTATTGGATAAGGTGGATAGGAAATAGATGGATAAAAGAATTAAAGATAAAATCTTCATGGTTTTTTGCATCATACAAAAACTGAAATTGTGTTAACCTGCTCACTTAATACATGCTAAAACATTCAGCATGACCATTTATCATATGGCAAATGTGTTGTTATTTATTAAGGCAAATGGCTGAGACGGTAAGACGAGAGCTTAAAACTGAATTTCTTTCTCCTTGTGTTGCCTTCCCTTTTATTACAGATTGGCCAAAACATCACATTTCTTTGATTTACTTGTTAAGATGCCATTTAATTTCCATCAGCCCATGTGGTTTGCATCATGTTGGCAGCCCTGATGCCAGAGGATAGGGAATATTCCAGTTGTTTGGAGAATGTTTCACTTGTTCTAATGCTGGTGATCCCACATCTAAACAGAAACATCTTTTGACAACTATAAAAGTCAAAGGGAGAATTAACATCAATAATTTAATTAATTAATAATGACAGTCATTTATTAATATGTCATCTTTTATCTAGAGCAAAATTTCCATTTTCCATTATACATAAACACAGTTCACGCAAATATTTTACTAAGAATAACAGCATTAAGCATTTATTGCTGTTGTCACAGATTGCTGGAAAAGTGTAGAGAAACAAACAGTGCAACATACAACAGATGACATTATCTGTGCTCTTTTAGTGGAAGCGGTTTGTTGTATAATGGGATAGTGCAGATCTACCTGAAAGTGCAGTTCCCTAAAGAAGACGAGTAGATGACCTTTTACCGTTTATTGTTCTTTGTGCTATGTTTCACTATTTCATTAGACTTTCTCTTAGGTGACTTTCTAGCAGGTGATTAGCTTACTGCTTAAGTGGTAGCTTTTAAATGCCATCTAAACCTAAAGAACAAATGAAAGCACTACCTACTACCTAACGAAGCTGTGTTTTGTTACAGTGCTTAGTTCTAACTATGTTAACCCACATGCTCTGCATCTCAATTTGCCCTGGCTATGAGACTGTTAAAGTAGACCGAAAAGGCAACAGTTACCAGCATCTCATTTAGGACTAATCTAGCCAAACACAGTCTAAAAGAAATAATTAAAATAATCCTCTTTATCTCCAGGGGGACCCTAGACCACCCACGTTCAAGCATGTTGTTCTTGATTTTAGCCTCTTGAGACACAAACCCTGTATTCCCTAGATGACTCTTGAATACAATAACTGCACTGAATAAAAATGACCATATCCTGCAATATGCAGGCCCACAGATTTCTCCGTACTTGCTTTAGTTTTTGCACAATATAAATGCAATACATAACTACATCCAATTACAACTAAGAATTCAATAAAATACTAATGCTACAGATGTTTTGCAAGAGTTAAGTGCACTGTGTTGTGACGGATGAGGACATTTAGTGATTTTGTAAGCACTGGGCCTCTCGGGATAAGGCAATTAATCTAACCATAAACTGCCCATTGCCTAGTCACTCTGAGAAGCAGTTAAACATCACACCTTTCAGTCAGTGACCAATCAAAAGCTTTCCAGTGGATGATCTCTTAAGGGTTTGCATGAGGGTGTTGAATTTGATGGGGTCAGCTTTGAGCACAGAAGGTCAGAAAGTCAAAGGTGAGACTTATATTTCCATCACAAATATAACACTGTTTTTTTCTGTTAACACCAACAGATTATTCCTGGTAGTTTTCCATTTGTATACATTCCCCAAAGGGGAAATTTTCAATCTTGGTCAACCTAAGGTCTATCCTAGTCCTTAGAGATTTGTGCCAAAGTTGAAAATGTGTAGAACACTGTGACCTTAAATCCCTTCCATGAATATGTTTTATACTGTAATTACAGAGCTTCTTTAAACCCACAAAATATTGTTACTGATTACATTCTATTTAGCTCCTACTGTATTTGTCTTTTGCTGGAAGTCAGTGTTGACAAATGGATTTTCAGTGGCACAGCTAGACAAACCTTATTATCTTCAACAATCTATTGTATTTAAAAGCATCGACAAAGAAAAAAGCTTGATAATTCCATTGAATCACCTGGCTTATACTTTTGTGGCAGGCAGCAAGGCATCCTGCATTGTGAACTTCAGATTATTTTCACTATTCTTTACTGTTAAAACTCTGATATTTAAAAGCTTTTTGTGCCAGGTGGCATGGATGAGTGATAAACAGCTTGCTGTACATATTTAATACATTACTGGTATGTCAGAAGGGTAGGTGTTTGTCAGAATATCAATTATTCTTTTACAAGGCTTTAAGCCCCTTTTGTTTAGGTTAAAACAGCAGAAAGGATGGTAACAACACTGAGTTGAAAACAAGAATGTTGACATTTTTGGGAGGGTAGCAGTGTTGGATGAAAACGTGACTTCAACCAAGCATTCTATAAATACAGAGGAATGCAGTTCAAGTGTCTTGCTAACTGGATCTTTTTCTAAAACTTTACTCTACACAGCAGCACATAAAAATGGCAAAAAAACTTCAATGAAATGTTGCCATGGCTAATGCCTCCATTCTTTTGCCTTATGAATTAATGGTTTTGCTTTCTGTTTCTGAAAGCATGTCCTAGGAGATGTCGCTCTCCACAAGATGACAGAAGCTGCAAACTCAAAAGGGGACAGATTCTGTAGACGTAAAAAATAACTGTCCCCTCACGTTCATTATGGCTCCATTGAGCCTGCTGAAGGGGCTGATTATTAGGTGTGTGTTTTTTAATTAGTTCATTTTGAATCCTGCTTCAGTTTGAGTACGATATTCCTAATGTTGCTGATGTCCATATGGCACATGTATAATTCTATTGTATTGTAGACTGTTGTCACTGTGACCAGTAGCGTTGCTTCTCTAACCAGACAGTATACTGTATTTTTCGGCTTGGTGGTAGTTGTGCAGAAGCTTTCAGCTATAAAAAGCTCTTTGAACACGGCGTGATTATTTAAAATGGCAAACATGCAGATTATATTCTGATGTTTGACTACTAAATCGAATTTTAAATAAAACATTTTGGCCAGTGGGCCAGTGTTTCAATGAAATATGACTATATTAATACTTGCCCATCCATCCGTTTCAGTATTCATTACTCATTTATTATAGCCTTTTCAGATCTGTACATTTAGAGATTTCACTTTAAAATTATATTTCTTTTATAAAGTTTCCAATTTAGTTTTGTCAATACCACAAGTTATGACATTCTGTTTGTGAAAATAATTGTAGAAAAGTGATTGTAAAATTAAGTTGAACTTCTTCACTTAGAATACAGTGCCTTTTAGTTATTAAATAACATTATAAAAATGTCCCCTTATAAAGCTATCTAATGTATCTTTACACAGTTTCCAGTAAACCTCATACAATTTAGGCAGTAAAATACATCCTTCTTTTTCTTAACACAGATGGGAGGTGAGTCATCTCATCTTAGCTACAAATAGTTGAAATTACTTACCTTTTTCATTGGAGGTAAAAATGCTTCAAGTGATTGCTCACTCCTTCATCAGCACATTGTGAAATACCGAGAGGATTGCTTCAGTTCTATTGAGCCTGTTACAGACAACAAAAGTAGATCAGCTTGGCTGTCTGAAAGATATTTGGCAGTGCACTGTGGAGGATACAAAGGATAAGTCTGGAGATGTATTCCAAACCCATCATTTTGTTATTTCAGATTTTAATTAGATCCTCTATATCTGCAGAAATGTCAAATAGTTATTAATATTAATAGTTATGAGAGCATCTTTGACATAATTAGAATCTATAGTTAAACTGCAGCTTCTAAAAAATATGGATCAATTTAACAGTGAACAGGGTGCGAGCAGTTTTGCTATTTTCAAAGACTTCAATGGCTTAACATTAGCCTGGTATGCACAATGTCTTGTGTGTCTTTCCTATGTACATGGCACCTTTAGTGCCCTGACAAACTCCAAAAACACTGGCATAGCAGGGATTGGATATAGTTTAATCCTCTTAATATTAATATATCCTTTAAAACCTTAAGGCATTAGTTAAAATAAAACATGAGCTGCAGTGATTTAAAATGAAGTCTGAAGGTCAGGGATCAGTCTAGTCCCACCTTTTGGAAAGTCTCTCATTAGGATGACAATAATAGGCAGTTGTTTCCCAAATGTAAGCATGCCTCTGCAATTACTCAAATACAAGAACATCAAAGAAGGCACTCTAACCTTGATGGAAATAAAATAAAAATGTTAAAATAAATACATTAATTAAGGTACATCATTTTCAATATTAGAAATAAATTATGGCAGGGAAAATGTGTGCAGTGTATCTTGAATTTTACTAATTTAATGGGATGCGCTTCATATGTGCTTGTTAATGAGTCCTTCATTTAATAAAGGGGATGCATTATTGCAAGACTCTCAGGAATTAAGTATTAAGCGACGGTGTTAAAGAAACACTAAGAAACCATATTTTAAGTAGCACAACTAGTGGTCTGGCAAGTCTCTCAGCAGAATAGGAAATCTTTTTTTTTTCCCTAGTTTTTGAGTGCGCAGAAATATTTATGATGCAGTTGGGGTGGGGGGTAACCTGCAGCAGCTTCTGAGTCTGTTATTAAACTTAATTACCCCTGCACCACAATAGATTTTTTTGCACAAAATCTTTGAAGGGGTGGAACGTGCTGGAGTTTTCTGGCTTCACCCTGTCTGTTTGTGGCGGTGAGATCATACCGGCAGCTGTGGTGGACACACAGTATTTATGATATTCCTCGATCTTTTAGCTTTACACACTTTCATATGCACACAATACACACATGATTTATAAAACTACAAGATTACAGAATGTGTATTGTTCTTGTAAGACTTTTCTCATAAACCTTTTCACAGTTATTCTGTTAAGGAATTATACACAAACAGAATTATACACCGACAGGAAGAACATTTTGATTTTTCCATAACGGAATATATTGTTTTTTTTTAACATTTGCATGTTCCAGTGACATTTCAGCTCTGACTTTCGATTTTTTTTTTTTTGGTTGTTATTCTAGGCTGAAGTCTTGTTTGTGGCGATGGATCTGTCTCTTGGACCTCTTCTCTTGTGGACCATGTTACTGGTCTTCTGCAACAGGACTCTGGGGAGTATCATCTACAAAGTACCTGAAGAGCAGCCACCCAACACACTGATTGGAAGCTTAGCATCTGACCAAGGCCTGCCAGACTCTGGCCATCTTTACAAGCTAGAAGTTGGAGCCCCTTACCTTCGTGTAGATGGCAAAACTGGAGATATATACACCACTGAGATACCCATTGACCGAGAGACCCTGAAAGACTGTCAGAACCTTTTTGAAGGAGAGCCTTGCATTTTGGAATTTGAGGTGTCCATTACAGACCTCATTCTGAATCAGGGGCCTCGTCTCATAGAAGGTAAAATTGAGGTGCAAGACATAAATGACAACACACCACAATTTTCCTCCCCCATCCTGACTCTGTCAATCCCAGAGAACACTCACATAGGGGCACTTTTTTCAATTCCTGTGGCAAATGACAGGGACTCAGGACGCAACGGAGTTGCTAACTATGAGCTGACCGTGAGCCCCGATGCACAGAATCTTTTTGGGTTACAGGTGGCAGAGGATCAAGGTGAGAAGCTGCCGCAGCTAATTGTGATGGGGAACCTGGACAGGGAGCAGAAGGACTCGTACGACCTTACCATCAAGGTGGTGGATGGTGGAAACCCACCTCGTTACAGCAGTGCCTTGCTGAGGGTCACCATCAATGATGCCAATGACAATTTCCCAAAATTTGAAAAGGGGAGTTATGAGGCCCAGCTGCCCGAGAACAGCCCTGTGGGACATTCTGTTCTTCAGGTAAAATTACATGAAGATTTCTAGGCTATAGATTGTATATGTCATCCTCATAGCTTAAACTGTTTTGTGAAACAGTTGTTTGTGAAACTTCTAGTAAATGTAAGGTCTTGTCCTATTTCATTTCTGTTTGTCTGTTCAAGATAAGGTCTTAAGTTCGGATGGTGTGTATAAACATGCATATTAAAAGCAATTAACAAATGGAAGCTTTGAGATACAGAGTGAAACTGGAACTGCTGAACTGTGGTGCTTTTCCACAAGTGCACTTGAGCTCTGAAAAGCTGCCTGACAAGCAGGCTCTTACCAGGAGTACTCATATTTCTCTGTGGGCCCTGGGCACAGTTCCAAGGTAACCGGGTTAGGGTTAAGGAAACTGGGAAAAGTAATAATATTTTTAGAGAGGTATTTTTTTTTTTTGCTTTGGTTAAATATGTGTTTTAAAGCATTCTGGGAAAGGTAACAGTTGCAACGATTGGGGACTGATATGTATGGTACTGGAGGAAATCCAGCAGCAGATTGAGACTAATGTCCAGACATGAGGTCAGTCTTTTATAATGCTCCAAGGACTAACAGTAAGCAATTAATCCACTTAACCATATGATTTTCAACTGAAAGGTTTTTTCAATATGATATTAAGTTGAGTGGTAACTTTTACTGGTAAAGTAAATCTCTGCATTTCAGATCCTCTCATGCTTTTTTTGTTAAATAAGGTTACGGGCTGGAAGTAAACATTATACAATGAAATGATTTTATGTTAAAGCACTGGATGAACACATGTAATTCATTATGCCAAGGTGTGGGCTCATTTTGTTTTATCAGGAATATGCCAAATTAAAAATAGTTATGCTATGAATATCATTACAGCCTCACAGATCCAGAGTCCTTGGTTTGATTTGGGCCTGAGGAGCCTGACTGTATAGAAGATGTGGGTTTTGCCAGTTTCCTCCTACCTCCCAAAAACATTCATGTTTGGTCAACTGGCTATTCTAAATTGTCCAAATTGGATTTCATACATGGAGGGTCTCTGTTCCCAAACACAGCCACTCCCGATTATGGTCCTATAGAGAAATCGAACCAGATGAGCATGATGTGGCAGATAGCTTTTTTTAATCTGTTACCTTTCTGATGTTTAGTATATGCTATTTTCATTAGAACTTTTAAACTCAAAGAATTATTTAACTTCTGTACTATTTGACAGGTCCAAACTATGAATGAGTTTTATGCAAGCTGGATATATACATTTTTAAATAATCCTTTTGTGAATTTTCTTATTCAATCAGATGTCTGATGTGTCTGCTGGTAGGATCTCTGCATTACTTTTCAGTGCAGGTTTAAATCTTGCTTCTCTGTTTGCAGGTGAAAGCAACTGATTCCGATATGGGGCCCAATGGAGAGATCGAGTACACTTTGCATCAAGCCAATGAGGTTGTTCAGAGGTTGTTGCGGATTGATCGATCTAGTGGTGTAATATATGTGAAGGGGCTTGTGGACAGGGAAGAAGTAAGTGTGCTTAAGTTCTATGTGATTGCAAGGGACAAAGGACCCACACCGAAGAGTTCAAAAGTCTTTGTTTCCATCAATGTAAAGGATCAGAATGATAATGCTCCCTCCATTGAGATCCGTGGAATTGGTCTGGTAACTCACCAAGATGGGGTAGCCAATATTTCTGAAGACATGCCCATTGGAACCCCAGTAGCTGTGGTCCAGGTCTCAGACCGTGATGAAGGAGAGAATGCAGTAGTCACTTGTGTGGTTGCTGGTGATGCCCCTTTCCAGTTGAAGCCAGCTAGTGAATCTGGAAGTGACAAGAAGAAGAAGTTCTTTCTTCAGACTGCAACCTTATTAGATTACGAGCGTGTCAAGGATTACCGAATTGAGATTGTAGCTGTAGATTCTGGAAACCCAGCTCTGTCCAGCACAAACTCCTTGAAAGTCCAGGTTACAGATGTGAATGATAACTCCCCCATCTTTTCTCCAAGTGTGTTTGAAGTGGATTTTGCTGAAGAAAATCAGCCTGGTGACAAGGTTGTGGATGTTGTGGCAACAGATGCAGATAGTGGAACTAATGCAGAACTAACTTACAGCATTGTCCTGGACTCCTCAACCAAAGGTCTTTTTGAAATAGACTCAAAAAGTGGAGAAGTGCGGGTGAGAAATCAGCTTGACCGTGAACATAGGGACCGCTATGAATTTCATGTTTCTGCTTCTGACAAAGGTGTTCCCAGTCTTCGAGGGACAGCCACGGTAATAGTCAAAGTGCTGGACCGCAATGATAATGACCCTAAATTCATGCTGAATGGCTATAGCTTCTCTGTTTCGGAAAACATGCCGCCGCTCAGTCCAGTCGGCATGGTCACTGTCATTGATGCAGACAAAGGCGAGAATGCTCGAGTGCGTCTTTCTGTGGAGCCAGATAATGGGAAGTTTGTCATTCAAAATGGCACTGGGACTATCCTCTCCAGCATCTCTTTTGACCGGGAGAAGGAAAGCACCTACACTTTTCGTCTAAAGGCCGTAGATGGTGGAGATCCACCAAGATCCTCCTATGTTGGTGTGACCATTAATGTGCTTGATGAAAATGACAATGCACCTTTTGTCACCAAACCTTCAAACTCCTCTTACAAGCACCTGTCCCCTTCAACCAGCCCTGATACAACAGTTGAGAAAGTTGAGGCTGAAGACATCGATACTGGCCCTAACGCAGAGCTGGTATTTAGTATCACAGGTGGCAATCCCCATGAGCTTTTTCGCATTTCTCCTTCTGGAGGCGAGATCACTTTAGCTAAAGAGTTCCTCCGGAAGCATAATGGACTTCATAGATTAGTTGTGAAAGTGAGTGACAAAGGGAAACCTCCAAGGCATACAACGGCTTTGGTGCACATCTTTGTGAATGAGACAATCAACAATGTCACATTAGTGGAGTCGCTTGTGGGGCACAGTCTATACACTCCTTTAGATACAGACATTGCTGGTGATCCTGATTACAGACATGCTGCCCAACGCAGCAACATTCTATACGGCAGCCTTGCAGGGATTGCTGGGGTCATCTTGGTCATTGTGATTGTCGTGGTCATTCGCTACTACCTGCAAAAAGAGGCTAAGAGTGGCTACCAAGCTGGCAAGAAAGAGACCAAGGATTTGTATGCACCAAAACAGGGCCCGAAGAGCAGCAAAGGAAAAAAGGGGAAAAAAGGTAAAGCCCCCAAACCAGCAAAGCCTATAGAAGAGGATGAGGAAGCCAGTCTTCAAAAGACTTTAAAATTCAATCTAATAAATGATGGAGTCACTGACAGCCCCAGAATCCACTTACCCCTCAATTACCCCCCTGGCAGCCCTGATCTTGGCCGTCACTACCGCTCAAATTCCCCCCTTCCTTCCATCCAACTTCAACCGCAGTCTCCCTCTGCATCTAAGAAGCACCAAGCTGTGCAAGACCTCCCAGCAACCAACACCTTTGTCGGGACTGGAGACAACAATTCCACAGGCTCCGACCAGTATTCGGATTACAGCTACAAGGCCAATCCTCCGAAATACAGCAACAAACAGGTAGGAGATGACTTCCTAAACACAGCAGGGTTGGACAGGAACATAATGTGGACTAATGAGGTGTGGTAGGAATGGACTTGTCTGAAACCAAAGATTTTTTTTTATTTGCTCAGTAATTTAAAAAAAAATATATACTACAGAATGTACAGAATGGATATTTCACTACTTTTGTTTTACCTTTGACTGAAGGAAGTGTTTCTAGTTGCTGTGGCTTCTTTGCATTTGCTTCAGCTGTGAAGGAAGAAAAAGATCTATGCAGACTCCTTATTTGAATGTGTAATAGAGCAGAGGGCACACATTTCACAAGTTGAACTTTGTGTTAATTTCTAGACATACTGAAAAGTAAAATCTCTTTAATTAAAAGAAGAGTTTATTATATTTGTCAGATTTTTTCATGTATAAAACATGGTTATTATTTTTTTCGTATGATACATCTGAATATTTTAAAACATTCTCAGTACATGCTTAAAAGATTGAGCTAAAATTGGGCTAATTAGAAATCCTCCTTTTGACTGGGTAAAGTTTGGAGAGACTGATTTCTTGACCATGGACGAACATGCTAACACTGGAGATGTTAAGCAAAATGCAATATATAGGAATACGTTTTTCCCTGCGATCATGCTCCAAATAATTTTCAATTCCTACGTCTTAACCTTATGACAAGCAAATGAAAAATGATTTAAATTATACCATTTTCATTTACTGTGGCTTGAGTAAATTATTTTCAAAGATTAATAGCAGGTAATTTCATCCCATCCCTTTTGTAGAAAGTGCCTAATCTATGTTCTTGGGGCTGTTAAATACCTGCGTATAATGAGGTTTCGGAGTCACGAAACTTGTATAGCACATTTAAAAAGCAAAGGTTGAGAGGGGTGGTTTAGATCAACACTTTGCTCTACAACATATCTAATTTAAAGGTGAGAAGCCTGCAGCACTGAGCAAGTAGGACTGCATTCCATCTTCATGAGCGCAAAGCAAACCAAACTAAACGGTAATTTCCTTTGATCTCTTAAGCCATTTAAGAAATAATTGCAGTTTAATTGAATTTACATTTGTACATGTGTTAATAATTAATTTTTTCGTTTTTACGATGAATGATTCAGCTTCAGAAGGTTTATATTATTGGTGGCTAAGTATATGTGTGTTTGTGCTTTCATTCAACAAAGGGTCACATTTTAACTACACTCTTTTTGGAAGTATGCAGGGTTCTGATTTCGTTGCTCCATTGGAGTTGCTGTTTACTTCTGGTATTTTTCTCTGTCTTAGGTGTTTCCAGTAACTGTTTTAGGTTAAACTATTACCAGTCTAAATACAGTGCTTGATATTCTTGTGCTGGGAAAGTGATCTTTAACTAGTTTTTGAAGAAAAGGCTCAGTGTGCATTATATGTGCATCCTGGTTGTTCATGTAATTCTTGTACTTATTTATTTATATTTATTATTTTCTCGTAAGTTTTTCTTGATGCAAAAATCTTAAAATTTATTAGCATATGCTGTTTTATTTTTTGATCCCGACGCCAATATTTAGCATGAGTCATAAAATGTTCAGTTTATTTTTTTTAATTGATTCTTTTCAAGTCGAAAGTGTTTCAATATGAATCCCAACAGCTTTTCAGTCGTCAGTAATTTCTTGATTGCAGTTTTAAACTTAAAATATCAAACATGAAACTGAATATTAGCTTTCAGTAATATATATAGTCTTTGGGGGGGGGGGGGTCAAAATCTCCTTTTAAAGTTGAACAATTTGTATTTTTATTTTGGAATGTGCTGTAACCACCGCCCTGTTCTACTTTGTATAACAAATGATTTGATATCATACTCCTAGTCTAAGGTTTGTAGTGAAAAATCCACAGTGGTGTATAAAAAAGCAAATAAAACTTTTTAGCCCCTTGTCATATAAACCAGCATAGTAGTACAGTTTACTTCTGCTTCTGACTGAAGTCTGATGTGTTGAGAACAGTTCCCCGATTTTAAAATGTTTTTATTTAATTTTCTAGTTTACTTGTGCTATGACTCGCAAAAGGACAGAATCCATTAGTCTGATTTGTGTAAGAAGCTGTGTGTCAGAATTCAGAGGTTCATTTGATACAAATTAAAAATTGATAAGCTACATTAAAATTGCAAAGTAGCTGTGAATTAACAGACAGCATTTGTTTACCATTTTCAATAGAGCTGATGGTGCTTGGAACTTCTAACCTGTGTGATGAAAGACTGCATGCTGTCAGGGTATCTCACTTTACATATGTAATTAAAGTTTTTTAAGAGGACTTTTATAGTTTATCCATAATGAAATGTGTTTAATGAATATTTTGGCAGTTAATTTTAAATGCTGTTAAATGTGACCCCTGTATTGATATGTTGTCTCATTTTCATAATGGAGTTAATTTGTATTTAAAACTGCAGTTATCCCCTTCTAATGACATTGAGATTGCTTTCCTATTTCAATCATATGCAAAATAATGTAACTGTACAATTGTGTACTTTTTTATAATTAATACAAATTTAATTTCAATAAAGTTGTTTTTTAAAAATTTGGATTTCACTGGTTGTCCATTTGTAGCCTGGTTTTGGGCTTGTCCCCCACGCTAAATATGGTTGGATTAGGGGTGGCCTGGGCTTGAATCTGAAAATAGGACTTAGAAGTACTGAAGGTACAGTATTCTCTTTCATTTTTCCTTTAACCGTTTATCAACATTTTCTTTAAAGATTCTGGTCTGGTCCATTTTTAAGTTATGATATTTATCCCCTCTTCTTTTCAGCCTTCCTTTCCTTTCTGTTCTAAATACTTTTAAGGCACTTAATAAAGCTGCTTTTCTTTGTCCTTTAAGCGCTTAATGTTTTGGAAGAGTTCAGTTCTTTCCGATTGGGTCTTTACCGCACTCCTGGTGTCACTGTAGTATAATGTTACTTTGACAGTCTCACATTTTCGTCAGCGTTGCCAAGTTTTGTTTTTTTACCCTGAGCAAAAGGAAACGACATTCCAGGAAGACTTGGCTTAGGTTTTCTTCAAGTCTCGACAGCTCACGCCTAGGTTTGCAGGTATTGACATTGTCTAAAAAGTGACAATAAGAAACTGAAGCCACACTAACTATTCACAAGGAAATGTGGAAAGGGGGTGGGAGGTTTATCGTCACAGCAGTTAGAAATTGTGAGAACACATCATAAAACATTTTAGCGGTGTTTACATTTTCCCCATGTCTAAATGTCCCTCAGATACAAGCGGCTCTATTACTGCGCCCTCTGTTGACATTAATATTCCTTCAGCATCATTGTGAGCAAAGCTAGATGTGCCCTCAGCTTCTGCTGTTGCCATGGAAACAAAATGACCAGTTCTTTCCTTGCTGAGTCACTGCCTTCAGTGAAGGAGAATGAGCTCGCAGGTGGACAAGTTTGAAAGTGGCTGCCAATTTCAATCTGAGCCAGTGTTTTGAATTCCCTGATTAAATGTCATGAATTCTCTTACAAACAATATCCTTAGTTTCAGGTCAAAATATCTTATTTTCTTCCAAAATTGTATAGTTTTTCTGAGTCCAGTATATGAAGTTGCCATTTTATTAATCTATTGTATTGCAAAATCCTTTCTTTTAATGTGGTGCTCTAGAAGGAGAATACTGTACCTTACAGGAATGAAATGTGAGCCTCATAAAGGATATTTTATGCAGAAAAGGGATACTGCAGATTTAAAAAAATGAGAGCAAGAAACTTTATTGAAGTTAAGATTTTTTGCAGCACTCTCTTTGTGTAGTTATGTTATTTCAGGACTTCTTGTATTAAAATATGCCTTTATATTTGATGGAATTTAATTTTGATGTTTTTCAAGGGAGCTGCTTAAAATATCAATATATTCTGTTTTGCTTAGTTCTTACCATGGAGATGTTTCTTGCAGTAAAAAGTGAAAGGGGTGGACTGCAGTGAAGGTTGAAGAATGACATTTTTAAAAATTGTGTCCATTTGGAAGGGAGACATACAGTTATAACATTCACAAGAACAGCATTTTGACATGTGCTTGATACAGCCGCATCAGCTGCGTTTGATTTGATTAAGATTAAATACCTTTAATCTAAGGCGTTTGGAGTACGTGTTCTGCACGCATACCCTCAGAGGCAAAGAGGCTTTTCTGAAAATTACGTCTGAAGTTGGATAAACCAAGACATAAGTCTGGCATAGCCACCTGTGCCATAGTCCGAGTACAAATACCATTATAGGTAAATTGCTGCCTAACCGTTTCCCTTTTTCTGCCTTTCTTCTTTTCATGCCTCTTATTTCTTTCTCTGTTCTGGATATTACACTAAGATCTTATAAACATTTTATTATGCTGATAAATGAATTAGACAAATGCCAATTTCTGTATTGCATAATCTTAACTGTACTATTGTTTCCTGTGTGGTACCTCCCACTGTCATCACCAAGTCTAATTGTTACTGATGGGTTTGGCCTTGAGCCAATGATTAGCTCCCACTGAAGTTTGTGTCGCCTACGTTTTTCTTTATAACCTGTCTATCTTCAACAGGGAAACTCTTAAGTGCTTATTTTAAGAATGCTCTTTAAAGATTGTAACATTTTTAAATGGTCAATTGCAACTGTTATAACAGATGGAATGTGACTTTCAGTTTCTCATAACTGAAAACAAATTGTCAAATTCACTGGACCTTTAATTCACAAACATTTCAGAGCACTGATCAGGGAAGTTCCTGTTAGTGAAACTTGGGTAAAGTCAAAGACCTACAGCAATCGTATACTTCCAAATGTTTAAACGCTTGTTTTCTCAAAATTGTTTACATTTTTATGTGTACAACAGGATATGACATCAAAGCTGGGTACATAGCGCTGTGATCATTAGTGCTGATTCTTAGCCTCTCCTGGGTCCTAGGTTCCCTTGCAGACTGGTTTGCTTTCTGTGTGAGAAATGCATGGCCTTCCCATGGTCATTTGGGTTCATCACCATGCTACAATTTCCTTCCCCCACCTTAAGACATACTGGCTGTTTGATGTGCTGGCTGTGTTGGCTATTCTAAGTTCCCTCTTTCTTTGCAGCCCTGTCTAGGGCAAGAGCAGTCATTTATTTGCAGTCCTACCTTTGCCCCCTGTTTCTGGAATGGGCCACAACACTTTCTAGGAAGGAAGAGGATTTCTCATAACAGATGGATAACAGAAGTACAGAAACATATGTGGCCTCTACTTAAAGAGATGTTTTCTGACTTGGAAATCAGTGATGTGAGGGTGTTTTAAAAGCCATGTTGACACCCTTATAACATTAACTTCTTTAAGTCACATTGGGATATTCATCGTGTTCATCAAAACATGAGAAGATTGTTAAACGTATGAACAGGGTAATATGACTTTCTGCACCTAATCCATGGATCCATTTTCTGTTTAATTCCTTTGCAAATTTGAACTTTTCATATACATTTTCTGTAAGAAGTTTTAGATTTTATGCTGCATATAACATTTTATGTAAGTGGCTTTTTCGGCAGTTGGCAGGTAATCAAGAAAGCTCGAGTAAAAAAAACAACAACTTTGTTTTGTAACGTAGCTCAGCTGGAGAATAACCTGAAGACACTGGAAACCTGCAGATCAGGCTTTGGAAGCCCTGACACCGAGATTGTCTTTGCCTTTTGAGGATCTGTCTTGTTGCCCATGGAGCAAAGCAGCATGTGTGCAGACTTATACACAACCACATACCATGTGGTTTACAACATCACTGCCAGAGGGCCCTGGTACCAGCAGAAAGATGGAAAGCCAGTAAATCTAGTGAAGACAGAAGTCTTATCGGGTCTGAGTGATGAAAGATAGGCAGGTGAATTCTTACACACAAAGACCTGGAGTTTCTGTTAGTTTAAAGAAAAACAAAAAGTGGAGTGCTAAACTCAGTTGAAGAAGATATCAGTGCCGTATGAAAAAGACCTGAGTGACATTTACCACATTCCTACAAACACGTCTGTCACTCTGAAGGCCTCGACACTGTCATGCTCTTCCTGTTTCCTATCAGTCAGTCTGACTGTTGTAGCCTATGTTTTATTGTGGCTCTTGGCACGTTTCACACATAGCTGCGCTCTCCTGGCTACGTCAACAGAATTTTTAGGCTACCCAGAGGGCTTCAGCCCACTTCAATTGTCAGCTAACATCTGCTAAAATTATATTATTTTGCTTCTTGAACAAAATGGCATCTCATCTGTGTGGCTGTGAGGTTTATGCATCTTGACATTGGCGTATATGCATATTCAGCACCCAACCCCGGCAGATTGAAAAACAAAAAGGTTAACAGAAAAAGGAAACCGTTAAAAGAAGGACAAAATTTAGCTGTAAGAAGCATTTTGTAACGACCTTAAATCTGATAGTTTTATAGACCCTCCCCCAACCCAAGGTAGTATACAAAAATGCTGTTAAGCAGTATTTATTTTGTATTTATGTATTGTGCTTTTAACCAGTTAATTTTTCAGTTCCAGAGATGCAACATAAATTAGCTGTATACAAAAATATTGTGGCTACACTTGATAGATGTATAAAGAGTATGTCAGTAGGCTCTTAACTTTGTTTCAGGTACTGTATGTTTGGCTTTGGCACTGTTTTTTGTCGGACTTAAATTTCTTGCAAGAGAACAACATTCAGTAAGTATGCTGTGTAACACTCTAGATACCATTTCTCACTGTATGGTAAAGACGTTATGCCTATACCATATCAGATGATCAGTGTACAAGGTGAAAATACAAGGTCCTTCATCCTTTGAACATGACTCTATTGCAAATGTAGTTTTTAAAGTTAAACATTTATTCTGTGAACTTTTGTATTATTTGGACTTTGAGACTAGTGGTTTATTCAGGCGGTAAGTCAAATGCAGTCATATTTTAGCTTTAATTGATTGTCAATTCCATGGGCGTTTGGGATCAGCAGTGCACCTACAGTTAATAAAAAAGCACAGCTCCCTGTCAGATGTTGTGACCATATGTAGATGTAATAGGCAGTGAGGAAGCAGAGCGGAACAGCTGTTAAGTTACGTTACTAGTTACGTCCCACTTATCTAGAGTGAGCAGATTGACCAAACAAGCCCCAGGAACGTGGTGACAGCCACATGGAAAAGTTTGCAGTTTTGTTCTCAGAGCAGTTTTAATGAGCACAGCCTACATTTTTAACTGGATACTGGTGGCTTATAGGGACAGTTCAGTTTCAGTTAGCTTGTGGTTTCCTCTGCTGTGTGAAATGAAGCTTGAAAAGTCTTTTAGCAGATATTCAAGCTCAGATTGTCTTTTCCAAGCAGGAGCAGCCTCTTATGTCTGTAACAAAAGGTTTTAACTATTTCCTGGCACTGCTGCTGACACTGAGACTAGCTGAGATTTATCTCCTTTCCTTGGGTTTGACTGTTTTTCCTCCTGTTGTTGTCCTGTTTTGTCTCCTGTTGCTTTGGTTTATAAGTAAACCTATTATGAAAACCCATCCAGAATTTACTGTCAGTCATATATTGAATATATATATGATATATACTGTTAATAATATTACAATCGCACAGCAAGCTGGTAATATAGAGAGATGTGTTCCGTGACCCTCAGTATACCATGTGCATTCAGCAGCTACTTAGCATCAACAACATTCTAAAATGTATGGAACCTTCTTTATTTAACCTGAAAGTTAAAATGGGCCAGGCCAAGAAGCACAAACGTACACAAGATATAGCTTACAAATTAAAAAAATCTTGGCTGAGTATTTTACAGGCTTTATACAAAATGGTTAAAAGGAATCTGTACATACTGTGCAAAAGAGGAAGAGTAATAAAGTTTTCTGAAAGATACCTAAGTTTATAGCATTATTTCTAACCTGTAGAGAAAGAGATCCTGTGCTCATTGCACAATTGTAAATTCTTTCTGTCTGACTTTCATAGCAGCAAAATATAATACAGTTCCTGTTGGCACTCCTTATAGCAGGTTGTTAAAACCACAACTACTACACCTCCTAAAGGTGGTGTAGTAGCACTCAGGCTGGGTCACGGAAGTGATTTGCGTCCTGGTTTTTGGACAGCCATGAAAAGGAGGACTAAAGGAATGAGAATTGCAGAAGGTTACTATTGTTTAAATCTAGGGGTATATACCAGGCTTAACAAACACAATGAAATAGGTAGAATGCATTGAGCATCTTGGTGTTCTGTCCTTGGGGAAGATTTGTTTTCTTTTAATGTTTTTACTTTTAAAAAGTGTTACTACTAGCTCAGTATACTAATTGGTGATATTTTGACATTATTTTCTGAAACTTATATATATATCCTTATAGAATAACACAGATATTTATTGAGTATGTGCACTAGCTTTTGACATGGAGATCACGGTGTTATTACTTTTCAGTGTGTCTGAAAAGTTTCTTCTTTAGAACTCCTGTACTTTTTATTATAGTTCTGCTTCCAATAGTTAAATATTAAACCAATAAAAGAGATAACATCAACTTCTGGTTATTGAGGTACCAAAGGTTTTAAAAGTGTAACCTTAAAGATAAAGCCATGCATGTAAATAAGGGTCAAGTGGTGTTTACTATCAAAATGTAGAATTCAATTCTGAAACGACGCACCCTGTCCATCTTCTGATACATGTTGCAAGTCTTCGAGGTGAGTCATATTAGGTCATATTTTATATTTAAATATGTGACACAATATCCTAAAAAAACATGAGTGGTTGGCTTACCTTTCGCTGCACTGTACTCTGACATTAGTTATAGCTTGTCTAAATCATACTTCATATACCATCCTATCGTGCACTTCTGCTTGTATTTAGGCCTCAGGCAAACCAGGGAGAGGATTGAGAGAACAAGGATTCAGAATGTATAAGCGATGCAGAAAACTCAGGGATTGACAGGCTGGGTGAGCCAAGCATGAGATTGTTCAGGGGGTCTGAGTGTTTTTTTAACATGACATTACAGTTTGGGATTACCCAATTTATTCCTGGAAATGGATGTCAAATTTCTTCAGTCACATTTTGAAATTAAAGGGGTAGGTGTATCTTCAGGCACAGTTAGAGCTGAAGTTAATATTAAGACCTCAGGCTTGATTTTTAAGAATAAGCTTAAGCAGACCAGAAAACATAATAATAATGTAATAATGTTTCTTTATTTTTTTTTTGACATGCATACATGCCATCAAAAAACCTTGTCTACAGTAACTTGGTGAAGACATATCTGATTTTTTTTTCCCTATAGGTGGACATGAATAAAATTTGGTTCTTGCTATAATGGTAAGGCTTTAAGGTGTGTTTTATGGAATTCCACTTGCTATCTGAAGACTGCTGTCACACACAAGCCTTATGCACCTCTCCTTGACATTTTGCTTAAGTAAATGATTGCCTAAGGTTAACTGGGATCTAAATTCTAAAGCAAACAAAAGCAAACAGGCTGTTGCTGTGTATAAAATAGTTCCTCTGTCATATACCTAGCTGTCAGTGCCCCATTCTGTCTAGGAAGTTATTTGGATAAACCCACAGAGATTATAAAGTCCTTCTACTTAAAAAGATCACTTGTAAAGTTTAACTGAACTAGGGAAAGTAATATTGTAATATATGATTCTCAGCCCAGAACAGATATCAGAGATACATGCTGTGTGTTATAGAAATAATTAATAATAATTACACTTGTATAGCGCATTCCTGGACACTCCACTCAAAGTGCTTTACAGGTAATGGGGACTCCCCTCCACCATCACCAATGTACATCATCCACCTGGATGATGTGACGGCAGCCATAGTGTGCCAGAACACTCACTCACATCAGCTATTAGTGGGGAGGAGAACAGAGTGATGAGGCCAATTCATAGATGGCAATTATTAGGAGGCCACTGGGAAATTTGGCCAGGACACCTGGGTTACACCCCTAGAAATGTTATATTTGAGTTGACTTATGGAAATATGATACTGCCCCATGTAGTGGTACATTGCTTAATAATTATAATATTGTAATTTGAATTGAATTGTCATTTTACTTCTGTTTGTTATCACAGAGTCTTATCTTCATTGCACATAAAAACATATTTTATACAATACTCCAGTTTCAATATGGCATGAGTGAAAAGAGGGAGAATTGGAATATTATTAAATGTAACTAAAACATACATTTAGATAAAAATACTATGCCTTCAAAATTCTGCTTCACTGTTTTAATGTTAGTTTTAACTTCACGTTTTTTTTTCTTTATTTGTAATAATTTGGATAATGCTGTAGAAGAGCTGTGTTACTTCGGAGACAGGATGACAAGAGCCCCATCTTTATTTTTTGTCTGATCACCCCTTATATACCTGCTGACTTATTTTTTTAAACTTGCTGGCATGTGTTTCTCACCCTGAGGTGTGCATTGCCATAGTGAACTGACTCCAGAAGATAATCTTTCATAAGAATGCAATATTTACAGACACCCTTGAGATTTTGATACTTGTTAAAAAATCATTATATGTATATATGTGTTTTGAAGAACATGTCACTTCATTTTGACTCAGCTGATGTATTACAGTATAGAGAGTTTTTCCTTGTGTGCAGTGTGAGTTTTGTTTTGGCCTGAGGACACGTACAGTTGTGTTTTAGTTTGAAGTGCAACATAGCAATTTAGAAAAAAACATTTTTAGAAGCATGTTAAATTGAAGATGTCGTTGTGCATTCTGTTCTAGAATGTGCTGTATCAGCTTCTGTTTGGGCTGAAGTACAGTGTATGTCATACGCACAATGAGTTAATCACAAGGTTACAATGACTTGGCGAAAGGGATAGCTAAGTGTGTAATAGTCTCTAGATGAGATGCGATTTGTATATATATATAAAGACCACAATAAGCTTCTGCTTTCCTGCAGCTGACAGATGCCACTGCATACTCTTCCATTTCTCCAATATGTAACAAACAGTTAAGCCTCTGAGCTCAGACTAGATGGCTTTGTGTCTGGATATGCTACACTGAGCTTTAGAGGTAGAAAAAGTAAATGGTTGGTTTTATGTAGGCAGATGAATTTGAAGATAATGAATGCCCTAGAAATTTTATTTCTTTTCTATAATGCTTGGGACACAGATTGCCATGAACAAATTTGATTATACAGTACCTACCCCTCCTTTTTTTAGTAAGTACTTCAGGAACTTTATCATCATTTACACCAAGTTACTTTTAGAAAACCTTTTAGTTTTTGCTTATATCCATTTGGCAAAGAACATACATGGAATGAACTTGTGTTGGAGACATGTTTTACAAAAACAATATAATATTTAGAATACTGATCCTTTTTTCTTTTAAATTGAGGAAGGTGTTAGAAATGGGATATCCCAATTAACTCTACACAGTTCCCTTGCTTTTCTCTCATCCCGGCAGTCCTAGTGTTCATCACTTTTTTCTCATTGTGCTTGTCTCACACATTATAACCAAGGCAGCATGTCTGTTAATGAAGAGAAACCTTGTCACAACCTTTCCTGGTTACCAGCAGGGAATACATATCATCTGTATTCATATAACCTCGCAAAGTGCTTGGCAGCTGCCATGGCTTGGATTACATTTGGAAAAAAAGGATATTCGGACAAGCCAGGTACTAAACTGGTTATTTACTTTGTGATCGTCTTAACAGCGGTGTGCACCCATCTCTGAAATGGAGATTAGTACAGATTAAATGATCCCAGATCCTCTTTATGATATTTAGCTGGTCTAATCTTTCCACTAAAACAAGGAAAGAGGGGTGTGTGGGAGGGGAGGTAGAGAGTTGTGGCAACCTGCCAAGTCGGGTCTTTATTATATTGTAAGCGAGGTGCATCCTAATCTTCTGCAGCTACACGTGTTGCTCTGTGGGAGATGGTGGGCGTTGCTTTCATCAGTATGCACACAGTCTGATCTGTGACTGTGACACATACCAGAGAGGTACTACTACAGTCTGCTTCTTGCAGCACGTTTGGCAGGAGATTTTGATTTGGCGTCTCATAACTGATCCGCAAAAGAGGGCTTTATGTCTTAAGAAGATTAATTAATACTGCATTTAATGTATTAACCTAGGAGATTAGCTTGGAAGAAAAGCTTATAGCCATTATATCCTCTTGTCCAAAAATATTTTTAGTTAAAAGTTTAATTAGAATGCAGACACTGGAATTCTGCTTTCCATCTCTACATGTCCGTCAGAGTCAATTTCATAAAGAATTAGTATGCATGTACGGACTTTGGATACGTGGGATTTCTCTGGCAGATTAGTGCTTTTAGAATAAGCCACTCTACCTCTCATTCACAGTATTTACTCACTATTTGTTATGTACCACTTCAGTTTCACTGGTTTAAACCAGTAGAGCCTTTCTTTAGAGCTTAAGGTAAACATTTCTAAAGGGGAAGAAAGTACTAAAAGAAATTACACAAGCAGAAATTTAAATACCTCCCAGACACCTTTAAAATTAAAGTGTGTAGACTTTGAGTGAAACAATTAGCATAGACTGATCTTTTTATGTTAACAGGAATAAAATGCTTTGCATTAAGCATCAGGTTTCCATTTTAATTTGTTTTATTAGACAGTCTCACAAGTACTGTATATACTCTTATTGGTTTTGTTTCCTGTTGTACATCCCAGCACCATTGTACATGGAAGAAAACATATGCAAAACTGTTAATATTTACACTCAACTAACACCATATTACAAAATTGAACATTAGAATGCCCTTTCTGGTTTGTTGCTGAAAGAATGTGTTAATCAATTTTGTAACACAAGCCATTGTTGTGTTTTGTAAGTGTGGTGAACACATTCTGTGGACACATGAAAAAAGGAATACACTTTACTTGGAATGTATTTCTTATCATGGTTGTCATGATTGATTTAAATCTCGTCGGCAATTTCAAATTCCCTGTTTTTCTTTCCCTAGCTTTGCTCAAATGTTTAAGCACTAATTAAAAGCAGTCTGTGTTTGTCAGAACTCTAGGCAGCAGGGGAAGGTGTCAATATGTGAGGTAAACAATGAGTGTTCTTATCTACTGTAGATAAATCTCCATAGAGCTAGAGTTGGGGGATGGAGGAAACTGAAGGCATAACGGATATGCACTTCAAAAGCTTGGAACTTGAAGTAATGAATGGGAAATATTCAAAGAGACCAGATTTAAGGGTGGTAGAAATCGAAAAACCCCTTTGCCCTTTCTGCTTTCCACAAGAAAGAGTCTACATTAAGATAGTGAAGGGACTGCCTGGCACAAAATTGGAGTGGGTGCATTAATTGTCTAATTAACAGCTCAAGAAAGGCAGAAGTCAGGAGCCCTACTGATTAACAACTTTATTGAAATGTTATTTGGTCATTGCCACCATTTGTCAATTTGCACAGATGGCTTCATGGCTTAAATTACAAGACTGATCAAGGCAACGAGGGCGAATGCGATTTTTTGCATTAGGCCACCACACAGGCTTGACTAAAAAGATCTCTTTTTGCTCTGATATTTCCTCCTTGGAATTGCAGAAAGAGAGATCCCTTCAAAAACCGTGCCTAAAATCATCTTTTCATAATCAAAATGTCACATAACACTGCATAGCATCTCCAAACTTTAATTTAAACTTTAATTTAATGTGTTCTGTGGACACATGAAAAAAAGAATACACTTTACTTGGAATGTATTTCTTATCATGGTTGTCATGATTGATTTAAATTTTCTGAGGCCCTTATAAACCAATGAGAAAGAGACAATAACAGTTATTAGAGCTAGTAAGTTTGTATCAGCAGCTTAGTTTCCAAATGCATTCTTGAGGTGTTCCTATTATTAAGTTTTGTTTTAATATATTTTTTGCTCATCTGTAAACAACTTATAAAACTGAAGGAATACTTTTTTCAGACTGGTTTTCAGCCTAGCAATCTTGAAGGGAGGTGTTTAAATAGTACCTTCTAACAATATGACGGATAATTTGGTGGTCTCTTGCATAAGTAGTGCATCATTTTTCCTGTGAACTTTATAAAATAGAGAACAATAGAAATTAGTTTAAAATATATAAAGCGAAACAAATTCAGTCCGCCTCATATTTGTTTTCAAGTCGTTGCAAGTATTTCTGTGACATGATAATCTCACAAATCTGTCCCTAAGTATTTTCTCCCATTAGAACATGTCTTGTTTAGCTAAGTGGCCCATATCATATTTTTTGTCTCCCTGCAGTTTTGAAATGCTGCATTTTTTAACTACTGACTGTTGTGTAAGCGATACAAGGATCGGAAGGAAAGAAGAAACTAGGAGAGTGGCAGAAGCAGTTCTCCTTATCCTTTTTAAATTATGGTTTCCAGGTTATTGAGCAAATTCCATTTCACAGAGATAAGGGCAGTGACTGCACTCTTGATAAGAGATGCTACAGTGGGCGGATCCTAGTGGAACTCTCCACTGTTTCTCTCTGAGGCTCTTAGTCCCACAAATCTTCCTTTTCCAATCCTCTGCTTGACCTGATCTGATCCTTATTTCTTCTATTTCTTTCTTCATTTCCTTTCTTTTGTAAATTTCAGAAATTCACTATAAGCTAAGGAATGAAAGGTCTTTGGCAATTTGACAATTGATGTATTTTAAATATGTTTCTTCTGTATAGATTATCCAATGTTTCATTCTTAAATTATAGTTTGTTAGTAATAAAGAAAAAGGTTTATATAATTAAGATCACAGGAAGTAAAGCACAGGAGATAGATTGCTGAATTCACTAGTGCTTTCTCAAATTAATTTTGAATCCTGTTTCAGCTGTTCATTTGACATTGTGAATGCTTACAGAGAAGTCTGCCAATTGCTAATAAACAGAAAATATTTTCTTTTAATATATTAACTGTCTTGCACATATGCTTTTCAGATATATATTAGGGCGCTTATGACTCACCCTTGGAACAATTCATGGTGGGAATTCACAATGTTCTTTGGAACAAAATGACATTTTTCAGAGTGTGATTTCTCCTCAAAATAAAGAACATGGAATCTGATTGAAATGTTTTATGTTATTCCAATAACGAATATTGTGAAGGTATAAGATATTCTTGAACTGATATCTTTGGTCAGTATTGAAGTAGTTAGTAAGTAGTTTTTTTTGCGTAATATTAAACCTCTAACCAGTTTTTTTATTTGGCATTTTGAAAGTTACTAAAGAACTTTCAAAGGGGAGCTGTGGAAGCATGTGAGCTGCATAGACAAGTAGAGGTTAATACCATGCTGAAAAGTCATACGCTCTAATTAAGAAGGCTGGACAACTGACGTTTTTTTTTCTTTTTTATACTTATCAGTATGGAATTAATTTATACTTGTGCCTTAAAGTAACTGTACTGTGTATAAAAAAGAAACAAGTCAACATGTAACTCACTTATAATGGCAGTGGCACAGCTTTCATCAGCAGTGGGTGTGGCCACTATTGGAAGCATTACAAGATGTCCTTTGTGACTCATAGTGAGCTCTATTGTAAATGCTATCTTGTGAGATCCTGTCCCACTCCTCTCACAGAGCCCAGAGAAGTCGGATGTTGGATGGTTTCTGAGCCCTAAATGCTGAACATCATCCCACAAATATTAGGTGAGGCTCAGAATCTGACAAACAGGGCTTCACTAGGTAACTGTCAACATCAAGAAAGCAAGCCATAAGCATTATGAGAACACACATTGTCCTGCTGCAATGCTGTTATGTCAGGATAAACATAAAAGGGGCAGACAATGAGGCTTCAGAACTTGATCAATGCAATGCCTTGCAGACAGGTTACCATCAATCACTCCAATTAGAGTTCCATAGTGACTAGGCACTCCTGCCCACATCATCACGCTTCGACCTCCTCATCAATATTGGCAAGGTGTCGTACTGTTTGTTTCCTGGGTTATGGCCTGTTATTGAAGGACTGTCTTTGGCTGTAAAATTCTTGCCAAGTTAGATACTGGTAGTTATGAACAATCCAAATGGCAAGTGACAGTGGGGTGAGTTAGTCTAACCTGTTATACCATATCTCTTGATATACATCATATTGCTCCATTTATGCAGTCTTTTTTTTCCCACCAGACTTCAACAGGTTAAATCACCCCATCACTTATGTTCAGTTACTAATGAGGTGATTTATGCAATAGTCAAATGATGTTCGCAAGTATTTAATCCAAAAAGGTGCGTATATGATTTTCTAAAAATAAGTAGAAAATAGGTCCTTCATTTCTGTGCAAAGTGTTTTTTAGATTTGAAGCACAGTAGTGTTTAAAGAATGTTGTTTGTCACAATATGGAACTAAACCCCAACATCGCACAGTAGTGTATTAAACTTGTATACTGTAAGAGGTTTTAGTGATACTTGTACTGGATTTAAAAAGAAAACATGTTTTCAAATCTTTATCCTTAATTAAGCCTTTAATCATAATTTGTATTAAATATTTTAGGTCTCTCCCACTTGTTTGCTTGTAATTCTAAAATTTTCAACCCGTGGAGGAAGTTTTTATAAATCCTCAGTAAAAAAGACACACAGATGGACAAGGACTAATGACGACTTTCATGAATAAGTCAGTTTCGTGTCATCCTGAAATGCCTGGGTTGTGATTGAGGGTTAGTCTCTAGGAATTAAACTTATCCAGATTGATTCTAATGTCCAATGCAAATCCCCTCTCTCTTCCATACTGCCCTTAAGTGAATGCAGTGTATGTAGTCCTGCAAGTTGTTTTTCTGACTTTGCATCAGATTTACAGTTTTGAAGGATTAGGTGGCTGGTCATTATGTATGGAAACTAAGCTTTTTGAAACAAATTCACAAATGTGGCTTTAGCAGTTTCACAGACATAGTGACAAAATGCAATACATAGGTATATCCACACAAATTTAATTCATCTTCAGAAACTGCAGTTTAAGCAAGGACAAGTTTATATTCGATAACTGGTTAAATCTTCCCTTAGCACACTGAGTTTAATTGTATAGATCTTTCCTGGACCCAGATAATTCATTATTTTGTTAGTTATTCAGTGTTATAAATGAGTTACTATATGAATCTTTGATTTTGATTTTATGGATAGAACCCGTATGTGTTTAAACTTTTAGGTGACATTAGCCACATGAACACTGTAAAGTTAAAAAGTCATAAATTTCTCATAGAAGTCTTTTCTGAAATAAGAAGCTTTAAACATAAGATATCAATTCAAGTTCATAGTTAATCCAAAATGGGAGGTGGTAATCTTATTATGTTCCTTGTCTTGGTTTTCCCATTTGCATTAAACCCATTTATGTCTTCCACACACTTAGAACACAAAACAGACACACCTACATAGATAATTCCAGGTAAGGTCTAGTTTTGAGCTCTGATACACATCATAATTTTCATTTAGATCATTAAATACTATGTATATTACCAAATAGTCTTTCTTGCTTCTGTTTATTTTTGTCATAACTCTCTTATGAAAACACAATTAAGTGTAAGCTAGGCAATGATTATCTAGTCTTGTGAGCTGCATCTGTAGCACATTGTATTAATTAATCTAAGGACCTTTGGCTGTTTTTGCTATGTTTAATGTTGAGAGACAGTACTGCTGCAATTGCAAACAAGAATGAAGATGTTCCATCTTGTCTCACATTTGCATGTGTGTTAATTGTGGTCAATAGTGTTATCTGGAATGCAATTTAAATGAGGTCCAACATTTGCTGACAGAGGAAGGATACCTGATCTTTGCTGGGACTGAAGGTTTCATTTGTAGGGAGTAGATGCTCAAGAGTTAAACCTGGTGTAATGGAGGGATCAGTGGAAAGCTGTTCAGCTGGAACAATGAGAATGGCTCTACTTTGCTGTCTCCACACTAATGTGTAACTGAGAGTTTGGTAGATGATTGACAGACCTCGCAACAGCAACTGAGTTCATCACACAGGGAAGCAATATCTGATGAGGCATCGTCCTGGAGTGGCAGCGGATTGCCCTCTGGTGAAATTGCAGGCCGATGTGGAAGATGAAACACCCAGACGGAAAAAAGTCAGACGTATATGAGGTTTAACTCCTAAATTGCTCTGCTGTTTGGAAAAAAAAGTCCTAAAATGTCCTCTACATTGAGCAACCTTTACTCACCACTTACATATAATCCTTTCCCTGATTTTTTTAAAAACCTGTAGGTATTTCTAAAGTAGCAGCCTGGTAGGAAATACCAACCTTGTCATTCTTTAGTAGCTTAGCAGGAGAGTCAGCTACAGTATGTCTGGCTGAATGCCTTTCTAATCTGTTTTCCTTAGCATTTGATGTTGATGCCAGAGAGTTTATGCACATTTGCCCCCAGTTTCTGAAGCCATGGAATACATGATCTGTAAGATTTAAAATAATAAAACAGTATTTTTTGTTTGCTTCCAGAAAAGATATACAGAAAAGCATTATGTGAAATGAATGTTACTCTTTTGCATATCTATGTGTATTTTTATTTAATATGGACATTTACACATGGTTAAAGAAAGGAAAATAGTGATCATCAGGTTGCACGTTGTTTTCTGTAGAATATTCTCTTAACAGTAAGGGAACAAAAAAGAAAGAGTAACACGTTTCCTCTTCCAGTCCTTGCTTGCAGCTGTTTTCTTCAAATGAAGAAAACCAGAAGAGCATGAAACACATCAGAAAAGTCTTATAACCGAATGGCTTAAACGAGTTTCAATTCAAATTTTTTTTCTCATTCTCCAGAGTGGGTGGTTAAGCATCTGCAAAAAGCCTTTCTTGCAAAATAAGAAAAAATCCACTACTCATCCAGTCTCCCACAAAATCGTATGGCATAAGGGGTTCTGGGAGGAATTTAGCTTTCATGTTTTTTTTCCCTTTTCTACTGCTTTCTGATACAAAAAAGAAAAAGGGAAATTAATTGATTTTCACATTAACCAGTGATGCATTTTTTATATGCATCTTATTCCCTGTCCCCTTTCCTTGCATGTTTTTAACTGAAATACTAATTTCTGAGTGAAATGTTTCACATTCTTTTGGCTGGTTAATCGAATTACACTTATTTTCTACATTAACTGGTAGCTCAGAGTTGAAAATTGTCTTAAATAGATTTGACAGAAGTGTACCATGTGACAATCTTATCACGTTAGTCAACATTATCCAGACTCCACAGTCCTAGTGCTTCTGTTTTAAATCTCAACTCATTTCTTGACTACATTGCCTTCTGATTTTATTACTCTTTTTTAACAGTCCCACTGTGCAGGGTCACACAATTTTCCCCATCTCTGTTTAATTCCCTGAATCTTAACTTTGATTTTTTTTTCCCCAGACCGTGCTATGATAGTACAGCAAAGAGTTGCTTAATTAATTGTGTGTCTGGCTCTTTCTCCGTCAGTGCAGTTGCTTTTCCGGTGGTTTAATTGTGCCTTTTGTCATCGGTCTGTGATGGCACACTGGCAAGGTCTGACTGCTCGGGGGCATTCTAAGACTTTCATCCCCAGGAGCTGCGAAGAAGCAGTGGAGTAGCAGCAGGCAAAGGGCACAGTGGCTGAAGAGAGCTCTGAAAGCAGGAATTTGTCTCATGGGAAGACAGCCTATCATGCTCACTCCAGATTGGCAGGAAAAGCACTGGCTCTGTGTCAAAAATGGCCATCGAATTAATGGCCTGAAGTGATGGGTACTGATTAGTTCATGCATTTTTGCTCTTTTTTTCTATCATCGCCATGGGATTTCATTTCTAATTCATATTTTTCATCTTTAATTTGTACACTGTATAACTGCCTGTTGGCCTTATTTTCGGACCATATAATTAAAATGGCGTAGTACGACCAGTTTAGGTATTAAGACTACAAAATCTTGATTTTCCTATTTTTTATGTTGTCAGTTTTGAGTAAAGTATATTTTTCATTGTGTTTATATGAAAAAAAATGTACATCTATAGGAAAATTAAATATAACCCTCTACATGTACATAACTTTGTCATACTAAGCTCCTCAAAGGTATTTCCTTGTGCTGTAATAGCATTTCAAACCTACTACCTTATGTGCAGCAGATTAGTGGTCTTATCAGTAAGCAGCTTAAAACAGCCTCTATTCATGATGCAGGCCTTTACATTTTCTGCATTTTCACACCCACCTCCTTGCATATCTTTGGGAGACCACCTAGGGAAAATGTGAGAAAGGTGAGCATCATTAAAAGGCAAATGTCTTTCTGGATGCAGAAATGGCGCCAGACAGTTGATCTTATTACTCAGCTGGCAGAGAAGTGGAGCTAACCGAGGGGCCGCCTTTTCAGTTCATGACCAAGTGATAAATCACCCTTTTAGCAGATATGAAAGAAACTTAAAATGCAGAATGATAAGCCCACATTGACCCAGCCACTCATAATTACTCTAAACATTTAAATCAAAGCTCACACGCTTCTAGGCCATTGTTGGAAATTGATTATAGATGTCGTTATGATATTCATTTTTAAACCTAAAAACTGTGCACTAATACATATATTTCACCTCATAGAATATACACTACAAAGTTGGTAGATATAGATCATAGCTTTTAAGTTATATATTGTTGCGCATAAACATTACACTGAAACATTTGTAAGGGACTTGTTGTGTTGTGTATCAGGTTTGGCTAAAGTACGGTATTCTTTGTCACAAAAAGAAACACTTGTAACCTTCCAAATGAGAGAAGGTTTTCTTAAAGACATATGACTTATGACATAAAGACTGTGATTTTACAGTTTTACTGAAGGCTGATAATTGTATGTACTAGCCCATGTGTTGAAGAGTTCAACACCCACATTAGAGCTGATGGCAGATGTTACTTGGCATCCCCCCAAGTAATACAAATGGTAGAAATAAAAGCTTCGACTGACTTAGAAACAAAAGACTGGAGGATATTTAGAATGATCCTTTTGTTTCAGTCCTTCTAATGGGAGACAATGGCGCACTCATTCACACCTCTGGGTGTGACTGCTTGTCCCCCAAGGACAGCAGACTATTCTGTTTGCCTAAGCATTACACTAGAAGTTGTCATCTCTGTAATCAGTCATTACATCATTAGTCAAATGTCCCAGCTGTTAATCAATGGAAGTGAATGGAATGATAATATTAAAGAGAACTCACTTTTTAATTTGTCCAAAAACAACCTTTTACAATAGAGCACAATTGAATATATCTAAAGCTTAATAAACAGCAATAGTTAATTTGTTTCTGATTTGCAGGATAGTTAATGAATATGAATGGTCACTATTCCTGACAGCAAGCAGTAACAGCTGCAATTAATTTTTTTCCCCCACATAGAAATGCAAACATTAAATATTTTGTTACTAAGTAATTTAGATATGTTATCACAAACTACTGTTCCAAGCCACATTCTGATCCTGTGAAATAGCTTGTGTATAACTAGAACAAATTTGTAAATATAGGTGACAAATGCAGTGTTTAGTCATGTTTGCTTTGTGCAATGACTTCGCATTGTGTTCAGTCACAAGCAGCATGAGTAATGGGGGTTGGGTACTCTGGTGCTCATGGTTTACAGGAACTGTTTGATTTAGCAGCACGTTTTTAGAGGCAAATAGTTGCTTCGTATTGCAGAACTGCATCGCTCACCCGGGTCCATCCGCCAAGTGAAAAGACAGAGGATCTTTCCGAGAGGTCTTGAAAAGGAGTAGGAACTAAGCCAAAGAAAGGTCCAATCATTCCCAGTCTTTTGAGGTTAAAGGCTGGCTGCCTATAGAAGTGGTAGTGCATGCCGCAGTGTGGAAAGTTACAGAAATTGCCTATGGAATTGCCATGAATACTTGCCACAGGAACTCCAAGAACGCCTATTCAGTTACCTTATTTAGTAAAATATATGCAACCTTTAAAGTTTTAATAAATATGTAACTTATTTTTTATGCATACTATTTTATATGGAATACTTGTGTATTTCGTTTTCTTTTTTTACTGTGCTAGAGAAATACGATAACGTTTTATTCTCTTGACATAAAATGGCTGTTTCTCTGACTGCCACCTCTTGTTTGCAAGTCCCTGCTTTTCGAGGGTTAAAGGTCACCTTGTCTTCCTCTAACCCTAGCCTCAAAGCTTGGGTATCCCAAGTTTTCAGAATCGATAGACACCCCCGTTTATAAAATAGTCACAATGGGCCAGCTTTAAAAAGACAGACTGCAGTGGTGTTAAGATGTTGTCAAAAAGTGTTGTTTTTTCTTCCGGCTTCCAAGTGTTGTCAGACAACAGTGATAAAGACTGAGGAAAATGTATTTCATCTGAAAAGAGGAAAAAAGGAGCATATACCTCCTATTGCAGCTTTCTTTCCAGAATCAGTCTTACTGCTAGATTTACAGTGCCTATAAAGAACAACAAGGTTGACAAAAATGAGAAAGCAAAGGACCCACCCACCCTAGGAGTCTTTCTCATGGTTCCATGGGATGATTTATATCACATAGGTGCTGTGGCTCACACTCTGTGGCTTCAAAAGAACATTTACGCTTCTTGATTGATTAGTGAATGAATCTATTTGAACAAACTTCCTGGACTCAAAAGTCCAAGAAGTCACTGAGTAATTTTTTTGCTCTCCATAAATAATCTTTGAGTTACACTGTGACATTGTGTCATTTAACAAGTTACTGGAACCCACTAGAAAATGTCAGTAGTACCTAGCACACATCTGGTATTAATTACCTTGGTTTGTGTGTGCCCTTCTTGTGAACAGATGCAGTAGCCTTTTATCACATTAGAATGTGCTATTAAAAATAGATTGACTTTTATTTTAAAAAGCTTGTAGACAGCCAGCATGAGTGGTGGTTTTTAAATCTGATAGAGGGAAACATGTTTGAAACCTTGAGTTCTTCAAGATTTGTTCCCTGACATTGCTTGTTGTGTAATAGAAAAACATTTATTTGAATCATTATTCAATAACAAAATAAGTTGTTGTATAATACCCATTCCCATGCCAACCCATATCAGCATTTGTGTAAAATAATTATACTTTTCTACTCATTATTCATGTCACTGGGGGAAGAGGCAGCATAATAGTCTGTTTCATAAATATTGAAATATTCTGCCATAAATTTGGTTTTATTTGTGGAGTTTTCATAGTTCATTGCAGCCTTGTTTTACAAAAAGGAATACTAAATAATGGTCATCACTTGCAGTCACATTAGAAAAGATATTGATAAAGTGCAAAAAATGTATACCTGTGGCTTGCATGTTAACAGATGTTGTAATATTATTTTCCATTTTGTAAAGTTAGCAGTTCTGATGCTTTTCTTTAGCTATTAATTTTTTATCATGCAGCTGTGCACATTTGCTCATGCAAATCACTTTTTAATATAATTTATTCCAGTATGTAAAGCTAAATGCTTAATAATGATAATAATTCCTTGCTTTCATATAGTGTTTTCATCCCAATGGATCTTAAAGTGCTTTACATGTAGAAGGAGACACACTTCTTCCTCCACTGAAGTGCAGCACCCAGCTCAGTGACGCACAATGGCTGCCGTCATATCATCCAGGTGGGGCTGCACATTGGTGGTGGTGGAGGGGAGTCCAGAGTTACCTGTAAAGTGGAGTTGAGTGTCCAGAAATGAGCTATATAAATGTAAGGAATTAATAAATGTCACCTGCTCATTTGGCAATGATTTTACGTGTATTTAAACCTTATCATCTGACATGACTGGGACAAACCTGCTCATTTTTCCCTCTTCTTGAGTTAGTTGATTGACACAATAGCTCTGTTGAAGAAGATAACTTTATTTGGCTAACTTGCTCACTCAAACAGGTAAAGCTAGCACACAGTTTATCTAAATAATGGATTGGGAAGCCTAACAGATGTTGGTAGACATCATATCGAGCAAGAAAATGAAAGCTATATCCCTCACCACTTACCATTCTTTGCCAGAATTGCTAGTTATTAATAGCCAGTTCTATGCAGTGGGCCCCTTTGCCACCCAATATTTCTGTGGGTTGAATAGGCTGATTTATAGTACTTCATTGTGACACTGAATATGAAAATATTGCACTTGTCTAACGTCACTGTTGTCTCTGAAATTGCATTTCATTGGTCCATTCCTCTTGTTTCTCAACCCTATACCACATTGGCTGTAGTATTTATTGAAAAGCTAAAGCTTCAGGTGACATCATGGTGGGCTATATGGAACTAAAGGTGAGAACTAAAGGTGTCATCTCCTCCATTCAACAAAATTCTGCTTTAGGGTTGATGCCATTTATTTATTTATTTTTTGTGTGGCCACTAATTTGGATCAAGTGATCACGTTGTAATCAGCCTTAGGCAAGAAAACCTTAAAAAAATATATGAAAGGGAAAACAGCAGCACGCCAGCGCGCCAGCTGTCAGTATCAGCCATTTCTTAGAAGGTATTGCGAGAATAGTCCTTATTCACACTTCCCTTGGTGTGAGAAGCCTTGAACCCATGATGCACCATCTTTGAACTCACACTTTCTCCTCCAGCATCTCTCAGCCTGAACAAAATAAAATAAAATACTGATACAAAGAGATGGATGGTGTTGGCTGGCAAAAAGTAAAAATCTTTTAATTCTCTCCAATGATGGCTCACCTGCCAGTATAGCCAAGTGAATTCTGGAATTTTAATGACTCAAGTCTGTAGTATATGGCCAGCAGCCTAATCACCCTGCAACTCATAACTGGCAACCCACTGAAGCTAATCAGGTGTGAGCCTGGTCAGTACCTGGATGGGAGACTTCCTGGGAAAAACTAAGTTTGCTGCTGGAAGAGGTGTTAGTGGGGCCTGCAGGGGGCGCTAACCCTGCGGTCTTTGTGGGTCCTAATGCCCCAGTATAGTGACGGGGACACTATACTGTAAAAAAGGTGACATCCTTCAGATGAGACGTAATACCAAAGTCCTGCCTCTCTGTTTCTTGAAGAGTAGGAGTGTAACCCCAGAATCCTGGCCAAATTTCCCATTGGCCCTTACCAGTCATTACTCTGCTCTCCTCCCCACTGATAGCTGGTGTGTGGTGAGCATTCTGGCGCACTATGGCTGCCTTGGTATCATCCTGGTGGAAGCTGCACATTGGTGGTGGTGGAGGGGAGTCTCTATTACCTGTTAAGCACTTTGAGTGCATTGTCCAGAAAAGCGCTATATAAGTGTAAGCAATTATTAATGATTATTATTATTTTTCAATGTATTTATGTTAATCTAGAAAAAAATGATTAAAAATATTATTTTGTCTTTTTAATAACTGAAAACAAAACTGCATTCTCTGTAAAATAAAAATAATCAATAAAAGTGAGATATTTGTGTTTGTATACGTCACATGTTTGTTTTTCTTTTTACAATTGGGATGGTTTATCCAAGAGCTGCACTGTTTTGCTATGCGACTAGTATTGTCTGTCAGGGATCTTTCGAGATTACTTACCAGCTGTGCGTAATCAGAGCTGCAATATTTAATTTTCCTACCTGCCCATTAATTTATATGTTTTACAATTACAGGGATGAATTATTACCAGGATACATCTTCATCTTAGGCAAATAAAAAGAATTCTGAAACAAAAAAAATATTTTTAAAGCCCTCGTGCTTAGTTTTGAATTTTCAAACAGTAGGAAAAATGTCATTGCATCAATGTTGTCCACAATAATTCCTTAGGCTTGCCATCTGCTTAAGATAGAAGACGTATTAGAAGTTTTGTGTGGAAAATTCCAGGCTTTGTGTCTTTCTTTTCTTGTGTCAGTTGAAAGACAAGGATCTTATCTACTGTCACCATAGATAATGTGGAATTCATTATTTTCTGGCCTTTTTTTCTGGTTCTGAAATGGAGGGTAACAGTCATGTAACAGTGTTAGAATCAGTGTTTTTAGGGTTGTTGGTTAATTGTGTATCAGCAACTAAAGATTCACTGGGTGTAGTTTACACAGGCTGAGAATTTAGAATTATTCATGTAGCAAAATTATGCCACCTCCTCATGTAGGACCAGTTTACAAGTTGACAAAAAAGATTCTGGAATGTTCTGCTCTGGAAACGTTAATCATTGTCTCTGTCCTTAGATGTGCTCTGGTGTATATTTTCCAGTTCTGTTGCAGTCCGACTCGTTGAAGTGGTGAATATAGTTATTGTGCGACAATATGTGGTACCTTTTACTCCCCGTCACTTGACACTTCTGCTCTGATCAATCTGTGCTTCTCTTTAATGAATGAATTGCTTGAGGAGCCTTAGAGAATGAGAATTAAAGTGTTTAACACAGTAGTGTATCATGACATCCCTTATACCTCATCATAGTCTGAGAGCAGCACTACAATTAACTGCGACAATATATCTAATGGATGAAAAGAAGAAAATTGAATTTCAGAGTGATGAAAACTGGATCTTGGTGCCAGAAACTTTAATATACTTGTCTTTTTTATGAAATGGTTTCCTTCACAAATTTTGTTTCTCTGTAATTAGGGTCCTTTGGTATCCTATTCTCGAGAGTGGCTTTAAGTTCACAGTGGCTATAACCTTAATATTACAAGCAACATCTTTTTAAGCATCACTATTCATGCTGCATTTAGAGCTCCAATTCAATGCTGCAGGCTTTTGAAATACTCATCTCGGATAAACAAACTATACTTTGTTTTAAAATAAAACACTACTGCATAACTGTCATGATTATTGTGATCCATTTGGTATCTCTCCATCAGGAGGGTTAAATAAATCATGTCCTATAGTTATGTATCACAATACTGTATGTAAATGATATATGTTTCAGGAACTATTGCACTGTTATCATTCTGCAGGTTTCAGTGTTTAAGGATGACTAGGTCTGTTTTTTACTACTTTTGTTTTAAAATATCATGTTTAGATAGGGGTTTATAAAAGCACAGATGGCAGTCACTGTTCATGCATTGCTGAAGTCAATGTAATTGTCTTGATTTAAGATGTTGCATATTTGTTTTACTTTATGTCATCCTAGATAATAAGCTTTTTGAAAAGACAATTTGATACATTTTAATCTGTGGCACAACACAGAGCTTTCTCAAGGGCAACAATATATGTATGTCTTCCGGCAGGAAGCTAGGCAGTCAATCTGTACACATTCTAGTTCAACAACATGCATGGATTTTTAAACAGCGTTTAAAATGATTTTCATTGAAGATAATTAAAGAACCTAATGGCCTTAACATTTTGACCATATTGGAATAATTTAACTCATGGGACCTTGTCTTGATAAAGCTTTTGCAGAACGGTCAATAATTACACCTGATTGCGACATGTCTAAACTTTTGCAATGGCTACCTATGAATACAAAATAGGTTTTGATACTGTGCCTTGGGGATGGTAACTGCCAACCTATTTAGTGTACTGAAGTATCAGTATCTGAAATAATGCAATTTAACATTGTCCCATTTTGTTTGTTATATGTATATACTAATATTACTGGTTCTAATCCTTTAATTTTTCATTAGATTATTACAGCCAAGATGAACCCATTCAGCCCTTCTATAGTTTGTTGGGTTGCTAGTAAGTGATTTATCTGAGGATCTTGTCCAGCCTTTTTTTAGGAAAGATGCCAGTCAGTGAGCTTCAACATTATGCCAAAAGACACCTTTCACATTTGTTTGTGTTATGTGCCAGATCTATAAAAGTTCTGGTGTAGTTCACCAAAGGCACTACTCTAGGTGACTTTTTTGTATCATATTACTAGAGAGAACACGGGGGTAGCAAACTCTTTTTAAAACAAGTGTTGATAGATCTATTTTTTAAATCCAGCAATAAATAAGTACAGCCCTTATGAAAAAATCATTCTGAGATGATTTTAGTTAGACTGAAAGATAAGTTATAAGATCTTTTTACTGAGCACCAAAAAATTGTCATTCAAACATGTATGGTTTTATACAAAGTATGGATTTTGTCATTAGAGTTTTTGTTGTAATTTTTCCAATATAATATCCACATATAGTGTCATTAATTGATAATTAATAACTAATGACTGTAATACACAAGTGATTCTGTCACATAACTACTAAATCACTTCATAGGTGGGAGGTTTGATTGGGCACAGCTGGTGGTTTATCCCATTAAATGTTGAGTCTAGTGAAAATAAAAAAAACGTTTATCATGCGAACTTTGTCTTCGTGACATTGGCATGTTGGAGCAACACCTCATGTGAACACAAAGCACAAGTCTCTGTGGTATCACTCAGCAATGGTGCACCCTCATTGTTCTGCTCGGTTCATTATGGTTATTAATCAGAGTAATGGATTTACATCCATTTTCGTACTGCTTCTTCCAATTCAGTCACATGGGAGCTGGAACCTTGAACAGCAAGCAACGGGAGCAAGGCAGGATGATGGGATACCAGTCCATCACAGGGCAGACACAGACTTGCACAAACTTTCACATCTAAGGCCAAGAAGCCAGGTTCTCTCCCAGAAACCTGTTAACCTACCTGTATGTTTTTAGACCATGGGATGAGCTCGGAGCACCCAGAGAAAACCCATGCAAATGCGGAGAGAACATACAAACGCATGCAGATAGCACCCTAGGTCTGGAATTTAACCCAGGGCAGCAATGCTAACAACTGTGCTGCCCGACTGATATATTGTATGATAATATATCATAATAACTTTGTGACTTTGCATGACTTTGTGTAGTTATAAGTTTCTTTTGATTTTGATGGTAGACCTATTATGTAACATAGAACATGTAGTAAAACATATTTAGCCTGTAGTTCAGGTGGGTAGCTGTGTCAGCATGCATAGGCTGTAAAGGAACAAGTAATGGTTTATTCCAAAACATTCCAACACAATGTTTTGGCTGTGGATTCTTCAGTAGGCTCCACAGCCGAAACGTGTTTTCTTTCTTCTCTTTTCAGCATGGAATAAACCTATTACTGGTTCCTATATACCCTGTCATGTAATTTAGTTAACATTACACAGAGGAAATGTGTAAAAATTGGCACCGACATGATTTCATTCAAGATGTCATGAGAAGATGATCAAAAAAGCATTCGGTCTTATCTGGCACTTACTATATTTTTTTTTAGGTTTGCGTCTGTTTTTAAGTGCTCCTTGTCAGCATTAAATTAGAAAATTTTACTGCAAGAAAGTTTAAAGGGAGTGAACGTTATGTCATTTTACCATTGGGTATTTCAATGTTTGCATAACATTTACAAAGCTGTTTACAAAATTTAGACTGGCATTTCAGTCACAGTTATTAAGACTGTAAGCCACAATAAATTTCAGGTGTTAATGAGGGGTGTTGAAGAAATAATCACTGACTTAACTTGGCCAGAAGCTGGCCTAATAAGTGTGAAGGTGTTTAATAATAATTAATTAATAATTGCTTACACTTATATAGCGCTTTTCTGGACACTCCACTCAAAGACTCCCCTCCACCACCACCAATGTGCAGCATCCACCTGGTTTATTTAGACTTTGGAATTCTTACAACCATAAAAAGAACGGCATTCTCATCTTAATAAGCATCCCCTTAATTTCTATGTGAGTCTTCTGGTTAATATTTCACTTTTGATCTTAAAGACATCCTATTAATGTAATATGCATTTACTATACATAAAACATAAACCCATGGCCTCCTTTCCTAAAATCAAGCTAGAATTATTACCTAAATACCCATTAATAGCATTAACAATGCCATGAAACATTATATAAACCAAATCCATAGCTGTTGTTTACCTTACATGTTTACATGTTTTTTTTAAATGGTAGATATTACAATATTACAATTACAATTTTTTTTGGCGATATTAGTAGTAATCAGTAGATCCTTTCTGTAATGTGAATACATTTAGTGAAAAACAAAAAGTAAATAATTGTAAAAGTTTTTTTGAATTCTGCATTGATCAGGGAGAATGGCAATGGTCTGTGTTCTGTTCACTGTAAACTAAGTGCGCACATTGTTATTGAGATGATTGATCTAATGATGCTGTCCACATTTGACAAAGTTGTGGTCAGTTAAAACCCTTAACATCTAACGTTCTAACGTTGTGATAAATCAACTAATCATGTAGAAGTAGAAAAGTGCCGAGATTGGATAGGGAGAATTTTTCTTTGGTCTTCTCATGTCTTTTGTTGGTAGTAGCTTGTTCTATTTTAGTTCTGCTTGATTAGGTTTGAAGATACCAGAAACGGCTGGCTATGTGCTGTAGTGTTTTGTGTTCTCTGGTTGGAGTGTGACTAGTTTTTACTGAGTAATTTAACATTCTTTTTTAACATAACCTTAAATCTTGGAACTTTTTAATGTGTGTCGTACCTGGAAATTGTTCCACAGGCTAAACGAAAAGGCTTCTAGGATCCATTTAGTAGATGGAGTGCATATTATAATGTATTTCTTTATTAGTAGCAGTTGGGTGGTCTTATTTTCACAAGAAGCATAAGGAATCTTTTTTTACGGCATTCCTCAAAGGAGGCAAACTTTTTACGAGAATAGCTGGTGTTCTTTCATTCCCCATATCAACCAGCAGTAAAGATTTATAAAAAAATGTGTATTCATATCAGTCTAGTATGTACAACTGCATTATTTTGGTTTAAAGACTCCAAGATTGTCTCAGACACAATAAAAAGATGAATATTCTCTGTTTGTCCCACCCTGGAATTAGTTATTCTCTGCTCTGTGAGACCATTTTACATTTTAAAACATATCAGTAGATGTAGTGTATGGCTGTATTATGCGGCATTAATGGACTTGTAGAATTGGCCTCGAAAGGTGGGAACAGTTGGCTTAATACTTTTTAATAGTGACGTATGTATTTTTTTTAGCAGAAGTGTAGTTTCTAGACTCAAAAGTTGTCCGTGTCCTTGATGTTTTGATGAAACAAAATTGGCAAAGTTGTAAGGGCTCAGCCTATTTGCACAACTGGGAAAGTAGGGGAACAGTCAATTTGGTGTCACTGTTTATCTTCTGATTCATATCTAACTGATGTCATTTCACCAATGTAAACTCTACTCACATTCCCATGAAAACATATATTTAGATGATTTTTTAAGGATCTTACTGGGTATGTCATTTTGAAAACTGAACAAAAACAGCTTTGTATGTTTTCAATTTTGTTAAAAGACTGATATAGGACTTTGGCTGGTGCTATCCACTTCTTAGAATACATCCTGAGAAACTTTAATATGCTGAAAATACATTCACAGTCATTAACAGAGGCACTTACAACGTTTGCGTTATTATTGTACTGCATATACTGGTTAAAGTAGGTAGCTGTGTCAGCATGCGTAGGCTACAGAGGAACAAGTAAAGGTTTATTCCATGCTAAAAAGAGAAGAAAAGAAATGTTTTGGCACCTGAAGAAGGCTCCACTGCAGAAATGTTGCGTTTCATTTCTTCTAAACCTAAAAATTAAAACCTTACATTATATTAGCTTTTATCTTTCTGCTTCTCAGAAATTTGTGTATTATAGCTGTTTTTTTGTTGTTAATGGAGATATATTGATTGTTGCAAATTGCTGCAGTAGATACATAAATGTTGACAGGGGGTTGTGGTTAAACAGCATTGAGAAATATTTAGAAATATCTATAGAGCCTGCACTGGTCTTGTGTGAGTCTCTATCACCATCCATCAGTACATTCATACCAGAGATTGCCCGAGATAGCATTTATACCTCTTTTGCTGTATATCAAAAGGAACTTCTTGTAAGCTTTGATGTTGTTGTCACATGTTGGTTTTCTGTAGGGTTTCTTGACTGTGAGAAAAGCATTGTTGTAATATAAGAAAATCTCTTTCTTTTAGCTAACAGCAATAACTGGCAATTATTATGTGTGTGTTGTTGCAACACATTACTGTTTTGGAAGTGTATTTTTTCCCCCAATGTATTTATGAACTGATAATTTCCAGTGATCTCTGCGCTACCTGCATTCTGATGTTGCCAAAAGATTGATGTTTTGCATTCCTTTATGTTGTTTTTAGCAAACTCATAAGCAACATTTTTGAAGCACTGTTATCAGATGAGAGAACAGAAGAGCTTTCATTTTGTCCTTTTATTGTGCAATTTTGCTGCCCATTATATTTGTGGACTGTACAGATACAATTAAATGTTTGCTTGAACTTATTTTGTCCCGTTCCTTCAAATTAAAAGGCACATATGGCAGCCTAATGTAGTGTTTTTTTCATTAAGGAGGGCTTAGCATTATGGGAGAGATTGAGCCTGATTAAGTTGAAGTAAGCATGCTCTGAGTGCTTGCATCAGCTTATTTGTATATCACTGCCACCTGAACCCAAGTATATTTCACATAAAAGCACAACACATCTGTCCATTGAAGCTTTTGCTAGCTGTGGGAAATTCAGTAGGGAGCCCCTTGAGTACTCATATCAGCTTCTTGGTTTTTGAAAGCTGTCTGTTCTCAGTGTAATTTATGTTTTATTTGATGATTATTTGTATACTGCACAACTTTGACAAGGGCTGGGACTGCAGCACAGAGGCAAGCACTCAGTTTTCTTCAGGAGGAAAAAAATAAAATGCATGAAACCAGCCACATCTGTCTGATTGTTTTGTGAAGCTATATTCAAGCTAACATAACTAAAAAATAAAATAACTAATCATAAATAAAACTGTGGATGGTTAAAACACTGCTTAGAATGTCACTGAAACATTTAGAATTCCTCCATCCAAATGTCTTATTTTCAGAACATATATAGTTGTAATCAGTGGTCATATAAAATTTAACTTGTATCACTTACAAAAATAAAATTGCATAGGCTTTCTTCACTATAAATCCATGTGAACTACATTACTCTCAAAAGAAAAAACAATTTTTTAGAGTTCAGAGACAGAAATTGGTATATTATTCTATTATTATTTTTGCATTGTTCTTTTACGTAATGATTTAGTCAAGGTATAATTGTACTGGTATTACTTAAACATTCTGTTGTGACATTTAGTCAAAGCGAAGATCATGTTTATAATGGCTTCCTATCAATTATTAAAATGAAAGCCTGATGATTTGTTATCCTCAGTGGAGGTGCTTTTAGGCTGTTGCATTCACTTGGCATAACATTTCATCAGCAGAGAAAACAGTTGTATCATTTACAAAAAAAAAAGTTGTATCATTTAAAGTGGAAAAGGAGACCATCCAAAAATATGTTCCCTAGTATTAAGTTAAAATCCAACATATTTTCAGACTCGGTTAATTTATCGGAGAAATTTGAAACTCTAGAATTTTTAATTGTTTCTTCCTCTGCATTTGGTACAGTGGAATACTGTGCTTGCTTTACTACAGTGCAGAATTTGCATCAAAAGTTGTACATTTATAACATAATATTTATTTTCATATGGTAGCCCCTATGAAACATAACTATTTTGAGAAATATTTCTAAAATAATTTTAATCAATATTTTTAAAAATTTCTCCCAAATGGCAGTGGTAAAAGTCTTTCTTAATGTCAGAATGCCATGTCAGAAGCTTTTATTTCCGGAACTGAATTTTTATGCCAGTCCCGTCCTCTTGTCTCATTACAGAAACCTTGGTAAAAATGGAGGGCAAGAGATCGAGATAGAAAGATTCTCTGTGATAATTATCTGTCCAAAAGCGATGGATTTTTCTGATGATGAAGTTTAATTTAGGCATTTTAACACAACAGTTCAAATTAACTGAAAAGAGAAGAGATGTGAAGATTGGATTCTTCAGGGATTGGATTTGTAAACTGATAGGTGTAAAAATGGGCCTGTGAGAGGGGTTCCTTCCACGGTCTTCTGTGGTGATCCAGCTAACATCTCTTGTGCAAAAGTGGCGCAGTCTCAAACAGAAAACTTCTCAAATAGAACAAGTTGAAACGTTTAGTAACCCTGGTGTAGTAGATCAAGGGCAGATGTGTCCCATAAGCAATATATCCAGGCTTACAGTTTGTTGCTAAATACTTTTTAATGTGTCAGTAGTGGTGGACCATTCATTAAAGTGTGGTTACTATGAAGGAACATAATGCCAATATATTAGTGAATAGGAAAGACCGAATATTGGCAGCTGACAGCACATGCATTCAAGAAAGTGAAAAAAAGGAGATACATTACAGTTTATGACTTTGCCTTATCAATACATGCGAAGGAGGTATTCATGAGATTTCAGTCTCCCTCTGCAGATAGTTGAAAACCCTTTTTTTGTGGTCATATGAATTCTGCAATGGCATTATTGACTAAACTGAAAATGTTTCAGGTCTTATATTTGAATTATGCAATTAAATCATGGGGCTTCCTCTCATTTGTATCCTTTCTTTTTATGTTAACAAGCATCCTTTTTCTTTTTTTTTTGCTTCTGATATTGTAGATGATTCAAAATTTCCTGCTATAAACTTCCTTGTTATCCCCTGAAGAGCTGATTTAATCTCATCTGGAGGTGTAGGCACTATGGGTAACAGAGCAAGGCCTGTTTTCTGTGGTTATGAGAGAGATGCAACAGGAGTTGACAGTGACAAATGAGAAACTGGTGTTTCATCCAACACTGACTCTCTTTTTCACATGGCTACAGTTTCTAGTTGTAGTGTATCTTTGCTTCAGTTCCTGTACCACAGCAGACAGGCACGTTGAGCTACTCACATGCCTTTTCTGGTGCCCACTTCCAGTCCAAAGCAATAACAGGGATTTCCAGAGCATAAAGTGACCTGAAAGTTATACGAGGTGAAAAATTGATGTGGGCATAAAAGTTTCTAGGGTTCAGCTGACCTAAAGGTCTTCGACTGTTTCTGGACCCAGATACTGTATGTGGAAATCCCCATCATCACCATCCATGTTAAGCAAATAGCAAGTTAGAATATTTGTGTTGTGCTCTGCCCCTGCCAGGAGTCTATCATAATTGCTTATGGGTTCAGAACACGCACAGCTCCACTCCCTTCACAGTGGCAGCCTTTGCTACGTCAAAGGTGAAAGTACCAGATCATCAGCCACAGCAGAACTCTACACTAGATATATCCTCACAGATGTTGGAAGGGCAAGCCGTGGAATGACAAAGAGAGCAGTAGAGACCCTATGTGTAGTGGCAAAAGGGGCAACATGGAGGTTAGCCCGGGTTCAGGGGATCAGTGATGTCGGTGTGGAAACCTATGCCCTCAGGCCACGGAAGAGGTGACCCGGTACTAGGTGGGTCTTAAGACATCCGTACCCTCATGCTGAACCAGGAGCAGAGCAGACACAAGAAGTAAGGCTACACAACAAGACACACAGGAAAGACAAGAATAATCACAGGGAACAAGGAACAGGGCAAAGGTGGAGAGCCCTCTAGGTGTACAGGGCGTGACAAGGTTGGCTACTGATGCCCAAGAGCTACGCAGCACTGGGGGGAGGAAAAACCTCTTTTAACTGAAAGGAAACCTCCACGAATCCAAGGCTGAGAGCTGCCCCTTCCTCCTGGGTAAAAACCTTTATTGAGTAGAGGAAGGTGGGGCTGGGCTGGGCTCCGGAGGAGCGAGACAAAAACACGTAAAAAATCACACACAACAGAAAAAAACCCTGACGGAACAGGGGAACACACAACACATAAAAAATAACTCACAACAAATAGGGAGACCAGAAGGCATGGGAGCCTGGAACCAGGGAGACCAGAGAGCTGGGGAGCCCGGAAACCAGGACTCAGGAATAAAAAAAGAACAGGAATAAAAAAAAAGTAACAACAAAAAACCTGGGGGAAAAAAAATCAAAAACTCTGATCGCAGGGACAAAAATAAGCTCAACATTCTGTCACGGGTGCCGGGTGTGACATCCCGTGGAAAGCAAGGTATTCGAACGCAGATGTTGGGAAGGCATGCCGCTGAATGACCCACTCACAAGCACGGTAGTGCCATCCCGCAACAGGAATAGGAGAGCTGAAAAAAAAAGAGCCCCAAGCAATGTGGGAAGCAAAAATCGAAAAACAAATGCCACTCGCGGGGTCAAAGAACGGCTCAGCATTCTGTCACAGATGTCAGAAGGTCATGCCGTGGAATGACAAAGAGAGCAGTAGAGACCCTATGCGTAGCGGCCAAAGGGGCAACACAGAGGTTAGTCCGAGCTCAGGGGATAAGTGATATCAGGGTAGAAACCTATGCCCTCAGGCCGTGGAAGAGGTGACCTGGTACTAGGTGGGTCTCAAGACATCCGTACCCTCATGCTGAGCCAGGAGCAGAGCAGACACAGGAAGTAAATAGGCTACACAACAGGACACACCGGAAAGACATGAATAATCCCAGGGAACAAGGAACAGGACAAAGGTGGAGAGCCCTCAAGGTGTACAGGGCGTGACAAAAACATACTGGTAGGTTAATAAGTGTCTATTAAAATTAGCCTTAGGTATGAGTGTGTGCGTTTCTGTGTGTCTTTGTGTACCCTGTAATGGACTGGCACATTTTGCTAGCCATGATAGGCTTCAGCTCCCCTTGTGACCTTTAATTAAAACAAGCAGTTAGAAAATGTGATGTAGATCTATATCTTATATTCTTCGTCTACATTTTAGATCAAAGCTCTACATCTTGGTTTCAAGGGTGTGACATCACTTATGTAACATGCTGAGTGCAATGAACCTTGCTACATGTGGTTATACACAAGGCATTGTGATAGCAAAGTCTGTCACATGATTCTACAAAGCAAAAATGTGATGTTTGGTTAATGTGGAGATAGAGTGTTCTTCCTTTTTGTAAGTGCAGTGCCTTGATAAAGCTCCTGCAGTTTTAACATTTTATTGCTTAAAAGCTTGCAGTCATGGCTCTTCAAAGTAGAAACTAATATTTGTTATATGCACAACCAACATATCTCCACACATTCAAAGCAAAAGGAAAATAAAAAAGCAAATACGCAATTACATGAAAGAATAATGAAAGACTCAATCACTGACAAATTTACATTAATTTAGACACTCAAAATTACCTTAATGAAACCCACAATTAGTTGATGGCCTCTGTCTTTGTACAGCAATAGTGGTTCACCTGATTTCAGAATAAATACACATATCTCTGCAGAGAGTCATTAGTGAATTTCAATAAAAAGTATGAAAACCATGAAGCTTTCAAAACAACTCAGGGATAAAGTTATATAAAGGCCACAGATTAGAAGAGTGGTACAGAAACATTTCAAAGTCCTGTATCTCCTTGACCATGGTGAAGTCAATTATTAAGAAATGGAAGGCACCCAGGTACAGCCTAGTTCAGCCTGTTCCTCCAAAGTGAGCACCCAGACAAGGAAAAAACTGGCTAGGGAGGCCACCGTGAGGCCAATGGAGCCTTTGAAAGTTCAGCAGTTGAGATGAGAGAATATGTCTGTGGGTCAGTGATGTCCCAGCGACTCTGCAAAGTTGGTCTGTATGTCAGAGTGCAAACCCCCTTTCAAATCCTGCATGGATTTTACAACAAAGGATTTAAGTGGCATTGCAGAATATGGCAAATGCTTTTTTTGTCAGGCATAAAATTGAATCTTTTCAATCTAAATACAATTTTTTACATCCGACACAAAACCTAACATAGTGCATCACTAAGCAAACACAATTTCTAGTGTGCAGCATGCTAGCAGTATTGTCTCTTAAGGGAATGGGAAGCTTGGTAAGACTCATGAAAACATAGATGAAGCAAAGTACTGGCAAATCTTAGTGGAAAACCTGCTTGCTTCAAACCTAATACTGGGACAAAAATTCACCTTTCAGCTGGACAATGTTACAAAACAAAAGGCCAGAGGTATACTAATGTAGTTTAAGAATAAGAAAGTGAATGTTCTTGAGCAACTCAAGTCATGACATGAATCCTATAGATAATCTGTAGAAACACCCAAAAACACCTACCTTGAAACCTACCCAAGAAGACTTGCAGCTTTAATTGATGCTATAGGTACTTCTACTACATATTGAGCTTGTGGGTTTGAGAACATTTGTAATAAACATATTGCAGCCTTCTTTTATTTTTTTTCTGAGATTACTGCAACTTATCTTGCCCTTAGAAGTCTTCAGTTTGAACATTCTTTTTTTGAAAAAAATAAATTTAAAAAAAGATATTCATGCATCATTTGGTAATTTTACATAACAGGACACAATAGGAAGGAAGGGACTGAATACTTTTGAAGAGTAATGTATAAATGGGTGCAATGCGCTTAGGAATGTCTAACTCTGGCTATTAACAGAGACATGTATGCAATTTTGCCTACCTACTTACTCCAATACCACCATTTTAAAGTGAAAGTCAGATCAATATTCCAGTTAAAGGACCTTTTCTTGCTAGCTTTATCTGCCGGTAATGACTTCAAACTCCAGCAGTTTGAGTCTTTTTAAAGAAAAAAACAATCAATAAACTGTCTACAGAATTCCTGCCCCATAGTTCATGAAGCTGGGGTGACCTGCTGTTAATTTTTTATGGCATGGAAAAAAGATGTGAATAGAAAAATAAAGTCAAATTATTGTTGTGAAGGATTAAACATTGAGAAGGTCTGAGTGTTTTCAAAGCTTAAATGTATGGATTCTGTTTTGGCAAAAGAGGACAGACATCCTCTTTTCCACAAGGAGAAAATTGGATTCATCTGCAAGGCTTGGGGTTGGAGTTACTGAAATGCCAACTAACATCAGAGAAGAAGAAATGCAGCCTAACTCGACTACAAAATCTCATAAAGGTTTACACTAATTATTAAATTGCAGTTCTTTTTCTCTCAGTCGTCCACTAGGACCCTGGAACAGTTTGTTTGTAGAGATGCTTCTCGGTGGTGTCAGGTGGTTAATCCCATGGTTTGCATGAGGATTGCAAAATAAAAAGAAATCACAAGTGCAACACATGGCAGCAAAATACCTTTGGGTTTCTGCTTGCCAGGCTGGGTAAAAATCTAAAAATGTTGATGCCTTGCGCATAAATCAAAAATACTTGCAACATACATGAGTGAAAGTCATTCCTGACTGAATTTTGTACATGTAAAATCACTTTGCATTAATGTGTACAACACGGTTGCTCTTGCATACTGCCCTTTAATTGGGGCTTTTATTGCTGGAGACTGGGTAGTAATATAAAATACTCCAATCGCAATTTGAATTCTTTAATCTAAAAATCACCATCTTGAACTAATCCTGCATCTACAAGTCCAGCCTCTTGTGTGACATGCGTCATAGCGCTAAGCTCTGCAAATGAGTCCTAGTTTTTGCCATGTGTGCTTAAGGATTTTATGGGACATGATGGAAATGTTCCTTTGCCTTAAATTTGGAGCACATTTCCTTTTTCTTTCATTGGGAGGCTTAATAAATTTGATGCCCCAACTAGTAACAGTAACTGGTTTTATACTTAAAAAGACAGGTGGTTCCTTGCAAGGTTCAAGTGCAGTTTGCCTATAAACAGTGATAAACCTAAACGTATCATATCCCTGTGGGGCAGGTATGCTATCGTTACAGTCTCTGAAGGACACCTCCTTACAAGCTTTATTGGTGAACATAAGAACATCATTAGAAAGGTTACAAATGAGATGGACACATTCAGCTCACACAGCTAATTTTGTTGCTTGTAGCTAATTGATCTGAGGATCATGTCTATCTTTTTCATTAAAGAAGCCACGGTAGCCAGACTTCTACAACCCTTTGTATAAAAAAGTGTCTCCTTTTCGTTAGACATAATTTTAATTCCCCATACTTTTCATTTCTGTCTTCAGATTCATGTTTCAATTTTGATTATGAAGAATTTTGGCTGATTTTGACAAAGCATTTCAGGATATTAATTACTTGAATAAGTTCTCCCTGTAGTCTTCTTTGTTAAAGACTAAAACCAATAAGTTCTTTAAGCCCTGTCAATGTTGGCATTCATTTAAACCTGCCAATTTTCCTGATTGTTATTCTCTGGCATCCGTTTTTAAAATCACCCAGGTAGTTTGACATGCAGACAATACTTGTTTAACATCCGATTTCCTACAAACATACAAGGCCATATTTATGAAAAATATGACCCAATGGCAACATATCAACACTAAAAAGAATGAGGCTGAGAACAGAGACCAATACAACTCCAGGTTTGTGCAGCTTTGTTGACAAACACAACCAGATGTGAACATTCTCTCTAGTTGAATGTTTTAGTTCAGTTTTAGTAATTATTAAGTCCTTCAGATCACAACAAATGGCTAGATCTAAAATGCCCAGGTCAAGAATGTGCAAGTGAGTAACACACAGACCACAGACCAATATTTGTAATGAGGGTGCATAAACCCATGGTAGAGAATACGGAATTCAGCTGAAAAAAAAAGTGTGAAAAATCAACTGTCGTGACATTTCCCAAAATTAGATCTGCTCTATTTTTTTTTTTATGGAGTGCTTTCTTTCTCCTTATTTTGCTTTAGTCTTGTATTAAGCCATTTGGGCCACTGCTTTCTAGCATTTAATTCATTTAGTCTTGGAATTTTGTGCTTCAAGGTGAATATGTTAATAATCCTGTCATGTATTTATGTACTGATTTTGCATCCATCTTATCTAATCCTGCTTTTCTTAAACTGTGCCTAGTTCCTTAGTGGTCATTTTCTTTAATTTACAAAGAATTTTTTGGACTCTGTCTTTTTCATGGTTGTGAAAAGACTAAGTGCAAGCTTTCCCTCTTGTAGGTGTACTGACAAATTGAGTAAGACAGCAATATGTACCTTTTCATTTCAGTTAATAACATTCCTGATTGGATGTTTTTTCCCATCTTTGTGAGGAAAATTGAAATGTGCTATGATTGTCAGTTCTTTCTTTAAACATACACTCCTTATTTCATTATGTAAGACTGCTCAATAATTGATATCTTGTTTTGGTGCATTGTAGTATACTCCTAACACTAAGCCCTTTTATAACCCTCACCCATGTAGATTCTTTGACCCTTAAACTAGGTTAAATTCCAGACACTGAATGCTCTTTTTTGTATAGTATACAAAATTACACCTCCCCCTTTTCCATCTTTGCTGTCTCTTCAAAATACTGTGTGTGCATTGATTTTGCATTTGTTAGCATAACTGTATGCAAGCCATGTTTACGTGATCTGCAAATTTTTGTTTTTCTTTTGGCTTCTCTTTTTTGACTGCCAGAGTTTCTTTTTATTATCCTCCCTTCCATTTTAAGTTCAAAATGTCTGAATTTGATTAATCTGAATATAGATTCACCCCCAGCATTAATATGTATATTCTTTAGTATGTATAAGTGCCTTTGATTGTTATACACTTTATCCTAGAGGGATGGAAAGGGGTGGTTGAGCAGGCTTCTTTATAGAGCTTCAAATGGCAAATATGTGACCACAGTCTTGTCTGACCTAATACCCCTTTGGTTGTTAATTAGGTTTGTTACCTGACAGAATAAGAGTGGAATTGTTAATTCAGGAATAATATGCTTTTCTTCTAGCTAGTTAGTCACAATTTCTTTAATGTAGATAAGACAGTGTGTCTAGGTGTCACTGTGAAAGTGGATAGATGTCAGCAGGCAGCAGAGCATTTGAAACATTTTGTGTAGGCACTTCAGCACTAGATACTTTAAATAAATGACCCTTGAGTCGATAAAGATACTTTCTTCAATTATAAATAAGGTTCTGATATGACTTAAACTGAACCAGCTAGTAGCTGTGTTACATAACAGTACCCCAACAAAATAAATGCTAGCTGAAACAGAAAGGTTATATTTCAAATACCTTTCACTTTTTTTGTGAAGTATTTTTAAATTTAAGGCTATTGCTACTTCTGCAAGAAGTGTTTCAGTTGATGATGCCAGGTATATTTAAGTAATATTAAGGGTTTCAAAATTTTTGTAGTCAAAAACAAAATAAAAAAAATGTAATGTTGCACTGGGGCATATTGCAATGGCTTTGATTCTTACAACACAGCAGATTGCAGTCAAAGGAAACGAGCTGAAGTGATACTCACAATAAACCCTTGTGCTGCCAGGCTTTGCCTTTAATTAATTGTTACAATGTAGCTGAACTTGATCTGCCAACCCTATGGGAAGTCCATAGTGCCATGTCCTTCTCTGGCATTTGATAACTGTAGCAGAAAATCTATAAATCATGATTCAGTTTGCTTACATCAATAACAAAAGCAGTTCATACCATTAAGAGGTTGGTAAAATGGTAGCACAACTACCAAAGTAGTAATAATATATCATATTCAAATCAAAAAGGATTTAGCAGTTCGATATTAAAAGGAGTATCCATTTAGCCAGTGGTTCTCAAACCTTTTGGACCAAGTACCACCCCTGATCAAACTAAAGCATCCAAGTACCACCTACAGGTCATCTTTTCATAGGAACCACAAAAAATCTCAATGACCAACATGAGCGCGTGCGCGCACACACACACTCACACATATAATAAAAATAGCACTGAGCACTTAGATCATTTGGGTTGTACCGCCTTGTAGCGTTTTCCAACGCTTTGTAACATTAGCAGTGCTGTCTGTGTTAGGTTCAGCAGCAGAGCTAGTTTCGGACGTGGATAGGGTTACCATATGTCCAGATTTTCCCGGATATGTCCTCTATTTTGATCCTTATATCTCTGTCCGGGGGGAATTTTCAAATATCCAAAAATGTCTGGGATTTCGACCACTTTATTTTCACCATGAAGAATAATTAACAAAAGTTTTAAAGATAGTAGATGAGGTTGGAAAGAGAGTGAGATAATTATTTAACATATCTAGTTCGCTTCGTGTCCTACGTCGTCATTCAGTTTTCGTCCTGTACGTGTAAGATTATGTCATGAAAGAGCGAAATTGGGTGCCAATATCAGTGTCTTTACCCAGTCTGTGCAGTGCAGAAGCATTCCCTCAAAAGGCTCGGTATTTTGTTTCTTGTTTTCCTACCCTCAAAAACAATGCCAAAGCGAAAGTGTAAATTCACAGCAGAACTAAATACATTTCTGTGTTTTCGAAGTGGCAGAGAAGACTGGGAAGCTGAATGTTTGGTGTGTAATAAGCCTGGTACTTTTGTCTCTGTGGCAAATAAAGGTGTACTTGACTTGCAAGCTCATGTTGACTCAGACAAACACAAAAAGGCAATTCGAGGAGAGAGTCCGTCAACCAAATTAACAGATTATTTTGTAACAACTGGCAGCAAAACAGAGGATACTGTTATTGCAGCAGAGGGGACTTCACACAGTTAAAAATCATCACAGTTTATTTTCACAGTTACCAATGAACATAAAATGTGGGATATTTGAAAACCCTCTCCTTCCCGACCCCCTTCCCAGACAAGGCAATAGGAAAGTTCCTCAGAGTGTCCTCTTTTTTATGACGTTCAAATATGGTAAAACCTTAGTGGCCAATGTATAATCCTCCTCATTCTCAACAGGTGTGCGTGATCTATCGGAGCTGGCATCAGTACTCTTCGTGTCTATTCCTTTCAGCCATTACATGATACTTGATTTTTGCGAGGTATTTATTTTCAATCACTTGTTCTGTTGACGAATGTGGAGCTGAGCTCTGAGAGCTCGAGACGAGTCTGAACACTCAAGTATTAGCTCGTGTTCTATCAACATAGCTAAGTACGTAGGCTGTGTATTTGACACAAACTTATTTTATTAAATTAGAAAATATGAAACGGATTAAGTAAATCACACATTAAAAATTTGCATTATTTTTAATTGTTCAGTTTTTAATTCCCAATTTTTCAGTGCATACAACACATTTTCGGGGTGCTTCGCGTACCTTCAGTGGTACGCGTACCACAGTTTGAGAACAACTGTTGTAGATTGTAATGGGCATCTTTGCAAGGGCTTGGGTTCCTGTGGCAAATTACAGTCTTGAACAATTATTATATGCTTTGTTTTTTATTGTGTTAAAAAGTGTAAATGTTATCCAGCTTTGATGATGTGTTGTACTTTATGTTTGCTGTGAAATCTAGAGATGGAGGTGAATATCCAGTCACCAGTGTTCTGGTCAAATTGCTTCTGCTTTGCTATGATTGTTCACATTAAAGGCATTTGTTGTATTTGTCTTGTGTTAAAAGTATTTGTATTAAACCTTGGTTGGTAGGCAACCATTTCATCTTTGCTATTTGTAGTTATTATTCAGAAAAGCCCTCTATAACCTTTTTTCTTAATTATTCAGTTCAAACAGAAACTTGAGCCCTGAGATTCTTCCTCAACATTAGCTTTCTTTGTGGCTGTGTACACAATATTTTCTTCTTCTATTAGTTCATGAATCTGATGATTACCTAAACAAATTCTAGTTTTAATCATTTTTATTGCTTTTTTGGTACATGGTGATTGTTTTCAAAAGACTAATTTTGTGAAAGTGTTACAATTAATACAGATTATGTGTCAAAGAAAAATCAAATTTTCCTAATATTCTTAATATTAAATATGGGGATATTCATGTTTCTTTGAAATTAATACTACAGCTTAATGGAAATACATTTTGTTAAGTAGTTGTGGAATTTCTATGCTGTAACAAGTGCTAGCAAACTGGTACTTTTCTATGGAAAGCTGATACTGTTCTGTCCTATTGCACAGGGCACTTACATGGTGAACATTTTGGTTTTGGAAGTAAAATATATAGTACTTACAAGCCAGCTGACAAAGAGTTTTTACCAGAGTGATTTGTATCTTTTTTAAAGATGGTATTATACAATTTTAGCTTTGATCTCTGGACAGTTCCAAGAGTTGTCAATGGTAGCCACTTCCATTGATGTTGAAGCAAACATAACTTTTTTTTTCTCTTTTTGTGCAGAGATTTGACATTCTCTCCTTTCTTAGTCTCTGTGATCAGAGAAAGGTTCAGGGTGGTTGGGATCACCCAGTCCAACATATGTTTTAATTAGGAGTCAAAAGTCGTAACTGCAACGTTTTTTTTTATCTAGAAGTGTGCAACAATCTAAGTGTCAATAGCACCCATTGCATTTAGTAGAAAATGCTGTCTTAGTGTATATCAAGAAAGCAGTACAGCACATTTTTAATTTAAATAAAAAATGAAAGAACGATGGGGCAGAGGAACGAGGGGAAGGTGGATGAGAGAGATTTTTATCAGAGTGATTGGTGTTCAGGTTTAATTATTTCCACTGCTCCTGTAATAGACTTTCTTTGCTTGAGTGCTGAAATGAGATGCAAGGCACAGGAGACAATTAATTGCTTTTTTTCCTTGTGATTTCTTTTTTCTTCTATTTTTTTTCAAACTGAGGCCTCAAGACAGATAATGGCTAAGAGAAACAAGCTCTCCTTGCATTCTGTGAAGCACACGTTTTAAGTCATGCATAGCTGTGTCTTCCCATACTAATGTTGTTGCTTCTAACTGGCTTAGTGTTGTAACCTTTATTTAGGCTTCATACTCATTCAGGCCACTTGGCAACAGCTCCTTGATTTTGATGGAGAGCTAAAGCGTTTTGTTTACTGATGATTTGTTTTGCCTTCATTTATATCCCTTCAAGAAACGTTTCTCCCTCTCAGAGGTCTAAAGCTCCTTTGGGCGACAAAGAGACCCTCCTTCCCTCCTTTCCTATCTCCTCTTATTGAAAGACAAAGTGACAGTCCTGGTAATTGCCACCACAGGAGCTTTGTTTTCTTTTAACCAAATAAAAAGACTGGTATATCAGGAAGAAAAGCTTGTGTCTTTATGATAGGTTTGATAGACACTCTCCACCCATAAAAGCTCATCTCATTGTTTGAAGCTACAAAACCAGCTTTGCCTGTTTTGTTTGGTACAAGGAAGGATCTTAAGATACTAGCTCACAATACAGTTTGTCTTGCAGTTAAATTCAAGAAACATACTAGAATATTCTGACCTGCGGTATTTTACTTGTTCTACAGCACCAATAATTCAGTCCGAGATAAAGGAGACTGGCATCATCAGCCATCCTGTGCTAAATTGCAGTAATATATACTAAAGTGTAAAAGATATTTAAATGGGTTTTTATTTTAATTTTAATTTTTGTTTTGGATTGCGATTTTCTACACTTATTGTATAGTTTATGTTCATTTAATCACTACTGCACTACTCATGAGCAAAACAGTTTTTGTTGCATGTCTTGCAAGGTCTTGCACACTTTATAAATAATGATCATCTTTCTCTCTAATTCCCTGTATGGCCTTGAAATCAAGGATTGCTGCTCAAAGTAGGAATTGTCTTCTAAGAAATCAATTTACTTTTCAACAGTGCGAGAGGGAGTACTTAGGCTTCCTCTTCCACTCTTGTTGAATGGCTCCCCTCCTTCCATCAACGGTTTTGATAGCTGCACGTTGAATGGTTGCACAAAGGTTTTTTTTTATCTCCCTCCCTTGAAGTGTCCATTAGGTTTCAGCATGGACCTAATTGCTGTAAAAGTTCTGGATATCTTTTTTTGTAATTGATCTGTAATGAGCCTTCTTTGAATAGTTGTCCAGGCAATAATGCTTCATTTGTGTCATGTTGCAATCTGGGTTCATTATTTAAAAAAAAGGATCACTTGAAATGCGGCACAGTAAAGGAAGGCAAAGATAAGATAAAAGTCCAGAATAGGAGAGAAGAGAGCTCTTCATGGCATGACTACTTACCTTATTTCTCACTCTTTTATGTTTTTTATTTTAATTGGGATCTGTATAACAAGATACAGTGTTTTATCTTTGCAAGCATGTGATGCTAATTCAACAGCCACTTAAAGAAAGCTTAGAATTATATAAAAATGTCAAAAGACCACTATAGCATGCATCTCATCAAGCCATCTTAGAATAAGATGTTAAATGATCTATGTATTTTGTTTTCTGAATTTTATGTGCATCAACTTCTGGATTTCTTAATTTGTCAGTTCAGATATAAATACCTATGACCAAAGTCATGGCAGGTACCAATAAGCAATTTGATTAATGTAGTTAGATGCCGGAAATGAACAATCTTAAAGATGTTCAGGTGGGTAGCTGCGTCAGCATACGTAGGCTGCAAAGGAACAAGTAATAGGTTTATTCCATGCTGAAAAAATGAAGAAAGAAAGAAAAACACAACGTTTCGGCCCATCAACTCAATCAGGAACCCCCACCGTAACAACCACATTCCTTTGGTGTTTCCAACCACTCCAGCATACTTCCTATCCCCAGGACTATTAACGACAACTTTTCCATCCTACAGGATGATCCCTCCATTGGGGCCTTCTTTTCCCACTACCCAATCATCTCATATTGCCGACCACCTAATCTGCGCAACCTTCTTGTTAACAGCTCCCTTGACCGCCCTCAGCAACCATCCACACCAGGCACTTTCCCTTGCAACAGAGCTCGCTGTATCACCTGCAAGTACACATCTAACACCACACTCATTCAAGGCCCCTCAGGACAATTCCGGATCACCCAGATGGCATCTTGTACCTCCAGCAACCTTATTTACTATATCTCTTGCAATAAATGCCCAGCCATTTACATTGGAGAAACAGGAAGGAGACTCCGAGATTGCTTCAGAGAACATGATTAAAGATCTCTCCAAGCCCATTGTTTCCCATTTCACCTCTGACGGCCATGACCACTCTAATCTCACGGTTTTCCGAACTCATACATTAGAAAGACTACAGAAAACAAAGTTATCCTGCAGCTACGATCACATCTTCCCCCTTCTCTTAACGACAGACTACTTTTCTTCTAAATTTTCTCCATTTATTGAAGGTTTCATTTCACACCTCATTTCTACACCTATTCTGAATTCCCACCTCTTGATTGGCCTCTTTTTCTGTCCCCTGCTCCTGCCTCTCGCTCCTCCTCTCTCCCAGCCGTTCTTCTCCCACTACATTACCTTTGCTTACCGCCCTGTCTTTCTCACACCTGAAGAAGACTCCACGGCCGTAACATTGTGTTTTCTTTCTTCTTTTTTTCAGCATGGAATAAACCTATTACTTGTTCCTTTGCAATCTGAAAGATGCATTTTATTGTCCAGCCTTATATCGCATTATATTGTCCTAAATGATATTGATTTGAACTATGTTATGTCTATCTCTTTTGCCATAGGATATAGTGATATGCAGTCAAAAGTATGGTTCTTGTTAGTCACCGTTTACCTGCAAGGTGTAATATTTAATCTGTTATTTTCTGGAAGGCTTATTGTACAGAAGTCCACCATAATTATTCTGTGCTATTTTCCAGTTTGAATAAGTAGAGCTCATGAGTGCATGAATCATTTATAGACAGATGTGTGTTTAGGATGAGTCCTAAGTCTACATCAGCATGTTAGATACCTGTTATCAGAGTTGGACATTGAACTTTCAAATACACACAGAAGATGATTTGTTCTTCCACATCTACAGTATATCTAGGTTGTCACTGACCACAATGCTGTGCTCTTGCAAATGAGATGCTGGTCACTTATCACTAAGTCTTCTGTGTACTGTTGAAATTATAGTCTGTTCCTTTTGCCATATTTTGCATATTTTACATTTATCTTGTGAGTTATTGTGCAATTCAGAATAGCAGAATTGAGAACTTCAGCATTGTTTATATATTAAACTGACATGGGACTCATTACTTTAAAGTAATAAAAGATGGTTTACCCAGTGTATTTGAGTGCAGAGTCTTGGAAATGTCTGTTACTAATGAATCATTTGAATGTTTGGTAATTTCTGGTTATTTCTTTTTTGTGTGAAGCAAATATCTCTAGCTTTTTTAAAGTGTGAAAAGCTTCTGTTTTTTAACAATTTTAAAATGGTTACTTATTTCTCTCTGTTAAAGGTCTTTGTAAATAAAACATTCTATTTCTGCATCTCACTGGACACAGTTATGTGAAGAGAATGTGTCTACAGCAAAATGTCATCAATCAAAGATACCTCAGGAGTCTGCTTAGGGACTTTTTTTGCACTGATTAATGGTAGTGTGCATTGATTGCTGGGATATTAAAGGGAGCATGATGCATTATTATTAGAATCTGGGAATACCCGTTGTGTAAATTCACACTGGAGAAATAGAATTTCTCTCTAGTAGGCAAGGTTCAGTAGAAATGCTTTAATTTTGGAAACAAAGAAAATTAAATTGTCGAGTTATAGACATTAAATAATTTGTGAAAGTGGAAGTGATTTAAATGAAAAGACTGAGGCACACTTCATTTGTAATATGACTTTTATTCCTCAGAATAGAATTCATATCATCCCTTTCTAACACTCATGAATCTGGGTAAATAGCAAAAGGCAGCAAAATCTACTATGAGGAACATAGTGTTGTCCTGTGATGAAGAACTAGCATGTCAGAGAAAAGGGCTTTCTCCTTCTCTGTGAAGCTCGCCTTGCAGGAAATACTGTAAGCAACACTTGCTCACAGAGAAATACATTACCTACGGGACCCTCATGAAATGTGCTTAATTGAATTAATTCCCCTTGATTTAACTTGCAAAAATAATTACCATCCAAACAGCATTGTTGCTGCTGCCTAGAGACGAAACAAGCTTCTGGGGCATAATTTCTTCAGAATTGGCTTTGATCTTCCACATGGGCTTCCCTTGTTCCTTCCTTACATGTAAGTAAAGAGCAGAGACCTTTAAATTAAAAGCATGCAGGCAAAAGCAGAAGCAGAATAGTCTTTGTGCTTGGTAAGCAGAGCCACCAGCCAGTGGTTTGTGGTTCCGGAACTGACTGAATGACATCACCTGTGGCTGGGCGCTCAGACACATGCAGATAGATCTGGATGGCAGACATCTATGAGTCAAAGAGCCAGCTGTGTGTGGTTTAAGTCACAAAGGCACAGCAGGACAGGGGTATAAAGCGTTAGAACCCTGCGGTAAAAACTGGGAACTGGGTAAGTGTGAAGTACACTTTATATCGATGGTACAGGCATTCCTGTGATGCTGTCTGTTGGTCTGTCTGTGTATTGGTCGGTCTATCTCCTGCTTGTCAGTAGAGTAAGACATAAGAGTAGGCAAACCAAATGTAGTATCAGACTGGACTTAAGATTGTTTCTTAAGATCTGGTTTGGTGGAAACAATGTAAAGCCAATCCATTTTCCTAACTGTGAAGACAACACTTAATTTAAGGTACCTACTTTTGGACCTTATATTGGTTCATGCAATTACCAGTATCCAGCAGGAAAAATAAAAACATTGCAAAATTTTAGAAAGCGCATTAGTGACTTTTTTTTGCATCTGTAGCTCTGTTTTCACAGAGCACAATTAAACCTGATAACACCAGAATATGGTGTTGTACCAAAGAGTCATTAAATAAAACTGTGCTGCTTATGCATTATTTAGGACAAGAATGCAACAGTAATTGGCTCAACAGAGACATCATGAGTTAAGAGAATTGAACAGTTGTTTCTTTAATGACAGTCTATTGGATGTACTTTAAGTGATCCCCCAGTAAAGGACAGATGTTCTGATGATCTGCGAGAGAATTATCTTGGCAGCATGAATTAAGATGTCACATTTCATGCTTTACTCCTGTTCTGCTAACCTTTCTAGTCCTGCCACTTCTTGTCGCTACTGGGCATGGGAGATACTGTAGTTACTCTGCTGTCTTACTTCTGATTGGTGATGTTTTATGTGGATATTTATCTCTTTTAATAGCCTAGCTGTCATAAACCTGCCTGTTTAGTTTGTGACTAATTTCCTGTTCACCTCGGTCAGGTTTCGCATTAGTTTTGTGTTACCTAGCAAAGCCCACACAGGTATTGAGCACCACCTCTATTTTTAGTCATGCCTAATGATCTAATTTGCATGAAAAATGTCTGTAAACCAACTCAGTGGCTCTGCATTTCTTTGAGTGCAAAACTGGTTTTGCTGGTTTTCAGCAAGTAAGATAACTCATAATTAACTGAGGCTGCATATTTAGATTGTGATGAAAGATAATGCCTTGCAGGCAAAACAGACCATTGGCAGAAACTTCATCCAGCTCCTCCACACATACTTCCAAAGAAATACTAAGTAATTAATTTTCAACATGGCTGAGTTTTCTCTCATGGATAGGGTACGTGCAGTGATTCTGTCAGTACTCATTTGTTTGTGGAGAAAAATGTGTTTATTTCTTTGCTGTCATGTCATTTATAAAAGCATCATGATCTGACAGAAGACAAAGTGTAAGTATATTATTCATATATTTTGGTAAGAAGGTAAGTACCCAGATAACAAAAGGCAAGTTCCAATACCATTTTAAAACTGCAATTACACCTCAACTTTAAAATTATAAATACTAGCAGTCACCCATATACAGGGTTAGGGTCCAGAAAGTTGCGACATATATCAAAAGAATGTACAAAGGGGAATTGTTTCTCATAAGCACAATGTGAATATGGAAGGTTCAGGACAATAAGGGCACAAGCTTGGCCCATGCAAATAAATTCGATTGAGTGTATGTTTCACCTGTGCTTGACAGAGGGTATCATTTTAAGTGGTCGTTAGATTTCCAAAACTTATAGCAAAATTACTTAGGGGAATTACTATACATAGGAAATAATGTAATTATCTTGAGATATATCCCAACATAAAGTTCAGACTCGGTTATATTAATTTAATCTACCTATAAACGACTTGAAACAAAACAAAATTTAAAACAATAGTGTCACCAGTTCCTTTTGAATCATGTTCTCATTGAAACCACAAAGTTATTTGCAGCTTCAGAGAAACACACCGTTCATGCATTTAAAGTTAGCGATCATACCTTGATCCATTGATTAGATCAGTGAAGTATTGTGTGGTGATAAGACATCAACTTTAATATTGAGGCATAACAATTCAAGATTTTTAATTTTACTCTTAATTATATGTTTATATTTCCTAACAAAATAATACATGAACCACCTATGTTGCTGGCTGTTAGTGGCCTGAAAAGATATGTAATTGTGAAATGTCCAGTTCCTCGATTTATTGATGACATAAGTGCGAAACAATGTATAGTGGGGCTATGTATAATGGGGACGGCTGATATAAACTGATTTTACTGTGCATCTTTTACCAAGTTGTATATTTTCCCCTTGGAGGTTGCGTTTGCTTTTTATTTTAGAAGAATGCTAAAGGGATTTTTAAGAAATTAAGAAATTCTTCAGTTGTAGAGTATAAATACTTAATATGGATAGCACTGGGGTAAAAATACCACATTCTTTGTGAGATGAGTAGAATGCTGACCTTTCCCTTAAGACCTCTGCGAAAGGAGATGACGAAGTTGTCAAATGGGGTGGTGTGAGACAATGGTCAGATCTTGGAATGTGCTGTTATCGGAAAGAGACAACTTTTTGTTCAGAATCACATATTAATCCAATCTAAAATGTGCTGTCAAAGATAAAAAAATGACATAACAGCCAAGTGATGTTCTTGTTGTCCCAAAGGTATTCGATTAATACCTTTCAACGTTTTTGAAAAATTACTTAGACTTTCAGAGAGAACCTGAGTATCTGAAAACTTCCCAATGGAGTAGAAGAAAGTGAGGATCCAAATAAGGTTAAAAAGCATTTCATTTTCTTAGCAGAGATCCTGTAACCTTCATGTTATTCATTAAACAGAGAAACTAGAAACAGTTTCCATTTAAAAAAATGCTACTTCAGTGGGTTATTTTTATTGGTGTCATGATGGTGTGAAAACATTCATTGTAAATTAGATCAAAGTAGTCTTTTTAAAAGCTGAATATTTTTTGTCTTATAGGTCAGACTTTTTTTATAGGTCAGGATTTTAAGAAAACAACTAGCTTCTGAGAAAGGCAACTATAAACTGTTCTTGCCTTTGTGCTCACAGAGTCCATTGAAGAATCATGTCCTTTTTTTAGCCATTAAAGATTCAGTGAACTATTTCACCACTTTCTTTGTATTTTTCCTAAATATAGGATTGGACAAGTATTGAAACAGACCTGAACTGAAACCACATTTTACCCCTTATCTTGCCAATAGATTTATTTGTGTTCAGTGTCATGAATTGGTTTATTTGTATTCAGTGTCATGAATTGGTATTTTCAATATTTCTAATGTAAAAGTATATGTTATCATGCTTTTGAAGTTTTTGTATTAGTTGATGAGCACTATCTCACTGGTAAGAAGTAAGGCTTCTATGCATTGCCAGATCAAAATATGCAACTTTGTCTATTTGAAGAACTTATATATATATATGCATACACATATTTGAAAATGAGACTCTTTCTGTACTGCAAGGAATTCTTCATTTCATCTTATTTTTCTTAATGGACAGGATTTTACCTATGTTATTGTACCTGAATTCACTGCATAGTTAGTTTTTTTTTTCAATGTTAGTTGTGCAAGCATGCTAGCTTCAAATATAGATTTATAACACAAACTTTAAAGTGAAACATCTGTGGAAGATCTTGATACCAGCATTCCATTAAAATATGTGTTATCCTCATGGTACATGAATCACTTCAGCTGTGAAAAAAGCACTTGTAAATAAAGAATGAAGCTGCCACAGTGACTGAATTGCAAGGGTAGGTTTGAGCTACTCAGCTGCATATTGGAGTACCTGTAAAAAGTCTACAGACAGTAGTCATTTTGCTCTCAACTGTAAAGTCTTAAAATTTAAAGAATTTAATGATCTGGAAGAGCTCTACAGAAAGGCTAGTTCACAGATTTTGATTTTCAGTGAGGAATTACAGTATGTTGCTTTTTATCAGAATATGGCAACAGCAGTATTAATAGTGGTGATTAATAATTGGAAGTATACTCTTGGAACTACAAATGCATTCAAAGTGAAGATGTATACTTCACTTTATTCTAATAAAGTCTAGTTACTTGAAAAATAATCACTGCTGTAAAGGAATAAGTGCAGTTCTTTGTAGAGGTACTATTCTTTGGTGCTAATTGTAATGATGGTTGTAACTTCCTTCAGAGTTCTCCAGGATCTCTACTACACATGATACTGCAAATAAATATGTGGTGCTCTGGATGGCTGGATGCACAATTCATTGCCAGTTGTAGCATTCCTTTTCTGTGTCTTAATTTCACTCCAAGGACACTTACTGGTGTGTAGCACTGGCCATCATTTTTTGTAAGTTTATTTAATGTCCAAACAGCAGGGAACAGGTGTTTTGAGGGCTTTGCACACAGACATTAACAGGTCAGTTTCCCTGGTATAAAATCATTTATATTGCCCTTTTGTAGTATAAATACTCCAGTTCACCCAATGCCCCCTGTCCACCTGTGCTATGGTATTGTTTCTCAAAGGGTAGTACCCTCCTGGGAGTGAGAGCTAACTCTATGCCAAGCAGGAACACAGGGAAATTAGACATGAGCCATTGCTTCAGATAGTGATTAAATCCCATGAAGATGCAATTAGATATAGGACAGGTGCAGTAATAACCTCAAATTTGATGGCAGCTGTTTTGCATCTTGTCAACAGGCATTCTCTTGCCCCCATACCATATTGTAATATTGGCTGACACAGTTGGGTCAAATAATTTCTGTGCACCCCGTGCTATGACCTTCTTATTTTCAGTTTGGTATGGATAGGATAATATATTCATGTAGACATGAGGGGATACTCTTTTGGCAACAACTACTGATGATGGCCTCTTAACTGAAACCTCATTGATCTTTTCCCTGTTAAAAGAAAAAAGACGTTTGCATTGAAAGGTTGTGAGAGTTTCTGCGCATTGTAACAACAGAAAACATCATAAATAAAATAAAATAAATGAGATATGTGTAAACATTAAGGGAAAAAAGTATTACAACACTACTGGTAAGTGATCTTTCTATAAATTCAGTTATATATCCACATGTGCTAGATCTTTAAATGAGATAGCTGTTAATAGTTTTACTTGGTGACAGTGGATCCTGTTTTTTTTTTCATTCCTGACCTTAACACTTTCTGCTAATTGCTGTTACATTTCAAAATCCCATGTATATATACACAGGCTTATTTGTTTACGGATATGTCTTTTTTTAGGCATTATGTGTCATTCCATTTCTTTTTGCTCAGTACTGTTGTAATATGTGGAAATTAGCTCATGTAAAAACAGCAACAGAAAAGATAAAATCAGCTTTCGACTTCTGCCTGCATTACATCCCTGATCTCTTAGTAGCAGAACTGGTTCAGTTTGGATCCAGCAGGTATTTATGCAGCATGTACTGAGTCTCTTACCTTGTTTTATCCAACTGCAGGAGTCAATAAAACACTTTCAGTTAGCAAAGGTTTCAGTGACAACCTTACAGTGTTTATGCAGGAGCCATATGCAAGTTAAGAAATTAATTTAAGGTTTTTATAGACGATTATTTTGATCAGTAAAACATTTTTTTATCAAACCAGGTAGTTTCAGACATTTCGCCAATTCAGTAATGTCTACAATAAATAGCCTACAAAAGTATAACAAACAACAACAAAAAACAACAAATGAACATTTTAATTTATTGTGATTTAAATCAGGTTGTTTGAATTGTTTAATTAAACAAAATGCCTTATTGTGGTGAAAAGCATTTTAGTTTTGTTGAAAAAGCTAGTTATCTTTAAATTGCCCTACAATTCAATGCCAAAAATGGAATTGGAAACCCCGTTAGGCCCGTTGTTTGATTTCCTATGGTATTTTTTGTTTTTTAGGTAATTAAAATATGACAAAGGAGGAAGTTATATTTCCTTACACAGCCGGTGTGTAAGGCTTGATGTTTACTTTGTAAACTGCAGTAATGTAGCTATCATCTCAGGCGTGGTCATTGAACCATCATGCTGATGAAATGCTTTCCTTCTCAAAAAGGTCTACAGGCAATGGGTCATTTTGTTCTATTAAATGTAATCAGAGTTTATTATTGACCTTGTAAAAAGAAAATGCTGTGGAAGCAGAAGTTTTTTTTTTTTAAATGCTGGCTTTTAGGATTCAATTATCCTGTTCCAACTCCAAAGGCTGACCCACAAACTCATAAATTCTTTATATAGGGGCTGCTCAGGAACCTTTCAGAATGCAATATTTATGGGTGGTTTTCCATGTCTTTTTCACTTCATAAATATACCTTCACAGTAAGGTATGTGTAGAAGTATAGCAGGTTTTGGAACCACTGTGTTTAATACTCTCACATTGCATGTTGGAGGGATAAATGATTACCATTCGTGTTTGAGTGTGTATATACAAACCGACATTCAATAGACTGTGCTTGCTCTGCTGTAGGCTTGGGGCTCATATTTGTTGTTGAATGCCTTGAAGATCTTTCCGGTAGAAAATGAGCTGGAGAAAAAAAACAGGTGGCCTTTATTGTCTGTTTCAGTGTTTTCCTTGACCTTGCAATGTTTGCATGTGATTACCCTGAACAGGGAGGAGACTTCTGTTGCTTAGCGATAATAGTTCCTGCACACACCTAGTGAACTAATAGACTTCAGTGTTTGAACTCAAAGTAGGTGCAGTATGAGTTGTTTTGCTTTTATAGTATTGTAATTTCGTATTCAGAGGAAAACCATACATTTTAAACTGACTGTTTAATGCATTTGCTAGTAAGTAGTTTGCACAGTTATTTCATTGTTAGCATGCAATTTTTCCACCGTTTTTGAGAGATAAAGGCAAACATGTAGTTTAAACACTTTCAGTAGATAATTTTTTTCTTCCATTTACACGTTCTTTGAGTCCCTTGGCAGTACTTTAGGCTTTATGTGTTACGTATACAACAGTCCGTATAAATTACCTCTTTTGCTAAAAATAATTAATCCTAAAATAGTTCTGTCCATACACAGAATAGAAGCAGTTTGCTTTCTTATTTTATATTGAGTTTTTCATTTTCAGACTTTGTGGCACATAAGCAAGCTACTAACGTTGTTTGCACATATTTTCATTTAAAATGTGTATTTAAAATGTTCATTAGTTTTTAAATGAAAAGATGTCTCAAACGCATTAGCTGTTTTAGCTAGGCCTGTGCTCTTGGTTACATTAATTTCCAAAACTGTAATGCATATTGAGGCAACATGCAAAGCATCTGGCCATGATCAGAAAGGCAGTTGTGTCTGGTAAGGGTCGCAACAACCAAAACAAATCCTGGAAGCACAGGATGTTAGCTGGAACTAAACCCTGGAAGAGCCACCAGTTCATCACAAGGTACATAGAAGCACACATGGACAATTGGGAGAACTTTTCCAAGTGAGAGGAAACTGTCACACCTGGATAAAACCCATGTGAACATGACATGAACATGCAAACTCCATACAAAGTGCTACAGTTATGCTCACGCTTAAAAAATCTTAACATGACTTTGGATAATCTAAGTAATTATCAGTGCATGTATCAATTTACTTTTTCTTTTGAAGATGTCATATAATGTTGATGCAGTGCAATTAGGCATCTAAATGTAAATTAACTCATCAAACCATTTCAATATGGCTATAGACAATTACATAGCACTAAAGCTGCTCATTAACATTTCTAATGGTCACCTCATGGCAGTTGATTTGAGTACACTTCCTTAATTTTCTTAAATCTCAGTGTGGTATTTCACATTTTACTTGCTCAGAAAGTTTATTAAATATCTCTGTTACTGTCCTTAAATGTTTTTACCTCTGTTGTTTCAAAGGGCTCCGCATTGATCCTTCTATTATTCAATATTACATGTTAAGTGCTAAACTTCCATGGTCTGAATTATCCTTTGCTGATGATACTCCAGTCTATGTCCTCACTAAATCTCTTCAAAGGAGTCTGTTCAGTTCGGTACTCTCTGATTACATTTCTGATATAGGTGTGTTTAGATGACACAGTTGTTCGTCATCTTAATTGTGGTAAGACTGAGGTTATGTTGTTGGGTTCCTGTCATCCATTAAATGAAACCAGTGCATTCACCTTGTTATCTGATGGCACTGTGCTGAAATTTTGATCCAGAATAAAGAATTTTGGTGCAAGCTTCAATTCAATCTAGAATATTCTAAATGTATCAATTTTTCATCTTAGAAACAATTCCAGACAATGAAATGTACTTTATGAATTTGTAAGGGATATGAGGCGACTGCTTTAAAAGTTTTGTATAAAAGTGTAATATTAATATATAATTTAGATTCAAGATTCAAGATTTTTTATTTGCCATATGCAACGTGTATTGGAAAGGAACAAGTAATAGGTTTCTTTCATGCTGAAAAGAGAAGAGAGAAAACACAACTTTTCGGCTGCTAAGCCTTCTTCGGGTGTCAGGTGAATAATCTCTTTTGTTTTGCCGATGATAAGTGTGAGGTTGTTGTTGTGGCATCACTCCACCAGCTCTGCTACCTCTCTCCTGTAAGTGGTTTCATCATTGTTGCTAATAAGAGCAATTACTGTGGAGTCATCAGCAAACTTGATCATGCACTTGCTGTTAAATCTAGCCACACAGCCATGTGTAAATAGAGAATACAGCCATGGGCTCAGGCAGCAGCCCTGGGGGCCCCCTGTGTTGAGGATCAGAGGGGATGAGGTTTTGTTTCCAATCCTCACCACTTGGGGTCTGCCTGTCAGGAAGTCCAGGACCCAGTTGCAGATGGAGTTGCTGCGGCCCAGACCCCTGAGCTTGACCACCAGCCTGCCTCGCACAATTGTGTTGAAGGCTGAGCTGAAGTCCATAAATAACATCCTGGCATAGGTGTTCCTTTTGTCCAGGTCCTCAAGAGTGTTGTGAAAGGCCAGTGAGACAGCATCGTCCACAGACCTATTATTCCTATAAGCAAATTGCAGGGGGTCCAGGGAGTCCGGGACAATACTGTTGATGTGTCCCATCACCAGTTTCTCCATGCACTCCATGAGTGCCATGGGAGTAATCATTCAGACATGACTCTTTGGTTGCTTTAGGCAGTAAGACGATAGTAGTCCTCTTGAAGCACAGTGGGACAGTAGACAGGGATAGTGACATGTTAAATATTACAGTGAAGTAGGGCCAGCTGTGCTCCACGTGCTTTTAAAACACGGGAGGGGATGCCATCAATATAATCAAGAAAATGCATGGCCAATAAGGATAATTTTCAGAAAACATTTTTTATTTTAATTCAACATTTGAGAGGAATGAAAAGTCATCTTAAAAGGAATTTAAATCAAATTACTACAGACTACAGCTTTGTTGATACTGAAAACTGATATCTAAGCAAAATGATGGTAATATATTTATTCTATTTATAATACAAATCCATGACTATAGAGCAAAGTACATTTTTTGTCATTAGTGAGGTTCTGCAGGCTTAAACGAAGAATTCAGAGCACTTTGTAGATCAAAGGAATGAATCTAAAAGGTCTCATTTACCGATAATAAGTTTGAATATGTGTGATTTCTGCTCGAAATTAGCCTAGGCACAATATCATTGAAAGGATGGGATTGAAGTACTACAGCAGGTATGTTATAGTAGCCCCCTCCCCAGATAGAGTTTATGAACCCTGCAACAAATCTTGAGGAGGAGATAGTGACACTACCTAGGCTGCAGCCCTTTGTAGCTGGGAGTTCTGGTCCGTGCAGCCATTTGAGAGAGACAATCCAATGTTAATGGAGTGTGAGATTAAAAATCACAGTAGATGAAATTATCGAAATGCGACAGTGTTTTGCAGTTTTGTTTGTATAAGTTGATGAACTGGAGAGATCTATTGGGCTCAGGCAAAGAGGCAGGGCGGTGTATTCTTGCTTCAATGTGTAGGTGAATCTGTCCCTCTCCTTCTCAAAAGTTTAATGGCATTCTTTTGAAGCCCTTATGTTCTTAAATCAGAAAACAAATATTTCCACCTAGGAAACCTGATTGATACAGCAAAGGGTTAAGAATGTTCTGGCTGTTTTGTATTTCAGTTGGATTCGCTTAACATCGTTTAGTCCCACACAAAGCCACTTTGAGACAAACTGCATACCTAAGATTCTTATCTAACAGACTGTTCTTAGTTCACAGGTTCATTTTTAACTGGTGGTATTGATGACTCATGGTTCAAAATTATTATTAATATTGTTACAAATGGGGGGTTATGAAAATTGTGAAAATCAGGAATTGACTGCGGTTTAGTCAATAAGTAAAATAAATATTCATAACCCCTACTTTGTAAGTGATTTCTCCAGAATATACCTAAGCAGTTAGTATAATTAGAGGCATGTGCTTTTTTTATTCTCTGGCACAGCTTTGGTAAAAAGAGTAATAATTCAGACACACTTGGCTAAACGAATGTTTATTAACAATGAAAAGACAAACGCTATGCTACAGACAACAACAGCACACAAGTTACTCTATGTATATAGTATTTACAGACAAGGCGTAGAGGCCTAACATCCTAATCACTCAGAAAACGCCAGACAGTTGCTAAGTATTGCACTCTTAAATAATGTCCACAGAGACCACAATAAGAGATAAGTTGCCTTAATAAATGCACTACAACTTGCAGATAAATCTCTCTCTCTGCAAACCTGGATCCCACAAATAAATGGGTGCTTATCTCCCTATTCTAAAAATATACCCACAAGCAGGAAAGATGTCTCTAAGGTATCTTTTACTCTCTCTAGCAAGGTTCAGATACAATTGGCAGCCCACTGAAGCTAAGCAGGTGTGAGCCTGGTCAGTACCTGGATGGGAGACCTCCTGGGAAAAATTAAGGTTGCGGCTGGAAAAGGTGCTAGTGAGGCCAGCAGGGGGCGCTCACCCTAATGCCTAATGCCCCAGTATAGTGACGGGGACAATATACTGTAAAAAAGTGCCATCTTTTGGATGAGACGTAAAACCGAGGTCCTGACTCTCTATGGTCATTAAAAATCCCAGGGTGTTTCTCGAAAAGAGTAGGTGTGTAACCCCAGCGTCCTGGCCAAATTTCTTATGCCTCCTAATAATCCTCCTCTATGAATTTAGAAACCATTGGTTCAAACCACCAAATGGAGACGGTGTGCCGACAAGTGGACCCTGCTGATGCGGGATTAACGCTAGGATGAGAGAGAGCAAGGGTCAGATACTTCAGTACACTCAGGTTTTGTCCGGATGATCACAAAGTAGGGGCCTCGCCTGGCACAAGCTTCAAGTTCTAACTCCTTCTGCCTTCTCTCCCTTCTGTCTTCTCTTAGTCTCTCTGCTTCTCCTTTCCCTTTTCTCTTTTCTGTGGTGGTGATCTTATACGGTGTGTTTCAGGATTGCTCATTGTCAATCGTTTACCCACAACTTAATTAACTAGGTCAACTAATGTAAACTTTGCAATTGTTTTTAATCAGGCGACCCACAACATCTCAGCAAGCTTCCTCTCTGCTTTGAAGCTGGAAGTGTTTACTCTTCCATGTGTCACACAATTTATCTAAACTCTGAGACCTTCTTAGTCATATATATGTGTAACAATATGAATAACTAATATTTGTTTTTTGAAAAAGTTGGGGATGATGAAAAATGAAAATGAAAAATATGGACTTGGGGGACAAATGTGGCCTACAGTTTATGACAGTTCTCTTTGCTTCAGAATCAATTATTTTTTATTTAAACTCCAAACATGGATTTTAACTTTTGAAATAAAACAAGAGATTTTACTATGGCATATCTACCTTGGACATGCTACATAAATTGTCTTAAACTTTATAATATACAGAGTGCTTGGTATAGTCAAACAAATGCATTATAAAAATGAGTTCTGTGGAAGAGAGAGATTTGGTTTACATACAAATGAGACTACAGACAACAGCAGCACATAGAAGTTGGCACTTCCATCGTTTATGTCTGCTCTGGCTTGTATGCATCACGTTGGTATGCTACAAATGTTAATGTAGTCGACTTGTAAAGTAATAAATACAGTTTTTCAGAAGTAATATTTTTTAATTAAATCTGAGATCTTTTCATGTACTAAATGAAGATAATTGCTGCAGTAACAGTGGTTAACATCAACAAAACATAGCTGTTAGCTACTTTGCTTTTCTGAGGATGGCATTCACAATGTATACTATTTCCTTTTCTCTCGTATTTCAAAACTGTTTTGTACTCTAGACTGCATCCCAATGTTACAAATGACAACAGGGAGCAAACCTTTAAAAGCTAATATCACAGTTTCTTCACTACAAAGCACAATTTTATTCGTCAGAGAGAAGCACCCCTTTGAACCAGATGGAGTCCCCTACGGAGTCAAATAACTAGCCATATACTGCAATTTGAAACACCTCTTACAGCTTCTGCTAAGCACATCTAGTTGTGATTCAGTAGCAGATTTGCGTTAGGCATCTGTGCAGCATTCGTACAGTGTACAGTAAGTGAATCAGCCTTTTTTGTGAGGCTTGGAGTGATCTTGCAAGCACTAACTTAATCAGCAGGTGCTTCTTTGAGTTTCTACATTCCATAAGCTTAACTGTATTAGTGTTTTATTAAAAACAAAACAGCAGGAAGTAATTAAATTCCACGCTGTAAAGGAAGGAACTGCCATTTAAACAATTGGCCATAATTCCTTTTATTCATGCTTTATGAATTTTAAGCTGCATACCAAACCTTATGTTTATGAATTACTTTTTTTTGTTGGTTTCTGAAAGAGAGGTGAACTCGGTGACACTCTTGGAAGGGTGTAGTGTATTGTCACTGACATACCGTAGCAATTATGGTATTAGCATTGTGGAATACGTGTTTTTCATTTTAGAACAAAAATGTTATCGTAATGTGGATAGTTTTTTTTTTCAAATCAAAGAACTGTTCAACCTGGACCTTTATTCTGTCTTCAATAATATCTTCAAAGATTAACCCATTTTGTTTCTGTTTCTCCTCCACTGCTGCACACAGGAAGGCAAAAGAGAGACAGCCTCAGTGGATTTATATGCTGCATAATGATTTCATGGGTCTTCTGGCTGCATTAACTGAATGCTAAAGACTATACTAGAATGTGTCATTCACAGTTGACTTGCAGGGGAGAGAATTAAACCTAACCTGTTTTAAATTCGATACTGGAGTGTTTGCAGTATAAATCTGAAGGGTAAATAGAGTTAATCTAAGAAAAACAGTGCTGAATAATTACAGTCAAAAGCAGGAACACTAGCAGAGACTGTAATTTCAAATAAAACTGGGGGCTTGGGTGCAATGGGATGGTGAATAATCATAGATTTCTTCAGCTTTAATATTAATAGTACATGACATGAGTTCATCGACTGAAGGGGTCAATTTGGATTTCGTTTGTGAGGTACCTTGGTTAAATTATCAGAAAAAATTCACATGCTACCCTGATGTAAATGTATCTGTGCATTTGTGACCTAACCTTTATGTGAGATGTTTTTTTAGGAAAAGGTCTGTACATGGATAATTTCGGCATTTCCTAACAAAGCTTCTTGTCATACTGAGTCAGAAAGTGCAGTCTTTCCTTCATTACATATCATGAAATGAAAACATGGTCACCCATCCCCCTTACCTGATTCTGTTTTTTGTAGCCAATATGCAGTTCATTGTTAAAGGCAGGAGAATTGCCCATGTCAGTATTGAAAAACACTGCATAATTTTCACTTGCTTAGCAGTACCCACTAATTAGTTGGGAGCTGCTTCTCAGAAACTAGAAGAGCCTGAGGATGGTAGGGCTTGCAGAACTATATGCAAAGCAATATGTTTACTGAACTGTTTTTTCTTTTTAAGGAAATACTAAGCTAGGCATTCTGGTATTCTCTGTGGGTAGAAACCAGGAGTTTACAAATTACATATCTTTTGAAAGGATGTAACCATAAAAGGATTTAAGTATTGAAAATTAGTTAACTCTCACCAAAATAGTCCTTTTTGTGGGAATTGGTAACAACTGTGGAAATGCTGAAAACAGATTAAGCCAAAGTATTTTGGTTAATCTTTAATGGCCCCACAGCAAAGCTCCTAACCTCAGAGTTCCTCTCTCTTCATTCTTAGAAAATTTGAAAATCTTCAGTTAGCTACCAGATGTTTTCTTTTCCATTTGTAATTGGGCTAGAGCATTCATTTGCTATTTGAAGATCATATTTATTAATTCAGAATGTTAAGTGTTTTTCTGTTTGTTCTTTCAATTAGGTATCCAGACTTTCTAGGTAAAATGTGAGTGTGAGGTTGGTTCTTGATAATGAGTTGTTCTATGATAATGAGCTTTTTCTTGTAATGAAGACACAAGTAATTGATGTTGAGATGTAGGCACATGCAAAGCAAGCTCTATTAAACTAGAGTAATGCAGATTGTAATCCTTAATTACTAAGAATAGGGGAAAGGAAAGCCATATGTCAGGGACTTTGGGTCTGCTCATCTGTCACAAATTCATAATTGCAAAGAACTAGTTTGTTCATCTAAAGAATTAGACAGGGTGAAGATTTGAGTTCCATCACAATATTTTTTGTTAATAATTTGAACAACTGCCATAGAGTTACAAGTAAATACGTCAAAAAATAAAAAACTAAGGACAAAAGGAAAGTCTCATTAGGATCTTGACAATCCTTTATTTGCAAATATACTGTCAGTACAGAAAACCCCACAAGTAATGTAAGAAGAGGTCACTGCGTCACTGAATGACCATGTACTGTATGTGTGTCCACTTATAATTTTAAAATGAGACCTGCTCTAGTTTCTCGTCGGTCCACTCTGAAGTCAGAGTATAATCTCCATAGGCATCAGCAGTGGAAAACAATAAAGAAGTACTTCTCATTAAAAGTCTAACCACTTGTGTTTGTCTGACAAACTCAAGATCGAAAAATGTGACCCTTGATGAAACCAAGATTATCTTTATTTAAATACCGAATTGTTGCCTCTTCACCCTCGGCTGCACTGTTTAATAAACTTTGAATTAGCCTTGCTTTGCTACAGAAAAATGATTTGAAACCTGCGTGTGCTTAGACTTAGATATGAGAGTGAAACTTGTCAGCAAAGGTTCACAGGAATGCAATCCCATGGAATACCAGTCCTCACTTGAGTTCATTTTGTCTTTTTTTGGTCTTAAAGTTACAGTATGTGTGATATTTAATGAAACCAATCTCTTTAGACTATTTATAGAGTGACAGATTAAGGGGCACTGTTCTTCAAAGACCACACAAATGCTAATGGATTTTATTTTATTTTGAGAAAATTGGTATCTTGTTATGTGTAAATGTCATTTTTAACAGAAAATGGGATAGAAAGCAATTAAAAATATGTCCAATATTAACTTACAAAGTATAGGAAAGGAAGCTTAAAATCCTTTTTTGCAATCTTCTAATCTAACATCATTTCACAGATGAACTGTTCTTTTGTTTGAAAATGAATGAGGGTAATTGAAAATGTTATACAACTTCAATCTCTAGATATTACTATGTCAACTTTAATAATACAGTAGCACTTTAATTGGGCTTAAATTTTCAAGGCATATTTAGTGGTTCATAGAAATAAAATGCTTCTTTTTGGAAATATTGGACACAGCAGATTAATTAAGAATAGGCCATACTTTTGTGATTTGTTCTTCTGTTCTTGGCCTGTGTTTGCTCACACTTCGGTGTTCTCTTTGCAATTATAATAAAATGAAAAATGGAATCCATTTCCACAGCGTTCCTCCTCTGGGTCTCAATCACATCAGCACAGTCATGAAGCAGAGAAAGTTAGTTATTGCCATAATAAAAACACTTTAACCAACACAATTATGAGCAAAATGCCTTTTAACATTGTAGCTTGACTTGTGATTATAATTCTGTTGCAAAATGTATGTAGGTCCTAAGTATTTAAGAAATTTTGTTAATCATCCTAAATAATTTCAGTGTTAGAGATCACCCACTGCTAATTTTGTCGATCTGTTTTTTAAAAGAAAAGTCTGTCATAACTGTTACTGAGCAGTTCAGAACTTGCAGTTTGGTCACATTTGTTCAGGTACATTGTTTTCAGTGTGCATTTTTGATTATTTACTTTCAAACAGCTAAGGTACATAAGTGTTAAATGTAGGGTATTGCATCAGTTTAAGTTGGAAAAGAGGGTTTGAAGAAATGATAAGTGATTTTTTTGGCAACTCTTCTTTTGCTGTGATAAATGTGCTTATACTGAGACCTAATTTTGTGACCACAAATTAAAAGTCGGTGTCATTTTTTTCTAGATTTTAGGCACAGTCATTTTATCCTTCAAATGGGATTATCATCACATTTCTTGTTACAGAACGTTGCTTACAATCACATTAAATAATCACACCTACGAGTAAATAGCTACAGTGTTTGAAATGCACCCTATTTCCTTTAATCTTTTAATGGTTTAATTGATCCCCAGCACTATTTTGCTAATTGCACTTTGTCTTTCGTCTACCCAGTGACATGCACATTTACCAAAAATTAGGTTAATTGCATTCCTACGCTTTATTTGCTTGTAATTATTTAGGCGATTATTTATTTTAATGTGGGGATACAACATTTTTTAAAATAAATTAGCAGTACTTGCAAGTGACACATTTCTCTTCACAGCTTAAAAACCACAGGTGAAGCAACAGAAAAACGTATTTCTTTTAATTCGTTCATTACATTTATTACAATTTCTATTTCTAAACTAATGATTTGTATCTTGAGAATCTAGTGGTAGACATTGAATAAAAAAGAACAATATTGTTGATGCATTTTTGTTCATTTTGGTTCCGCTTTTGTGCATGCACATAAACTGTAAAAACTGTAGTTTCACTATTTTATTTAATTTGTTCTCACAAAGCTGAAATGCTTTATAACAAGCCTTACTGTATTTTAAGATAATATCGTAATGCTCACCTGCTTCATAGTTAGTGAATTTGTGGAATGATTGCAAGATTTTATTTCAAGAAGAACGATCTAAACTAAAACTAAAAACAGTGGTTTCTTTGTCTGTTTGCTTTCTTCTGCTACATGTGACATTTCAACCGCACAGTACAGTGGAAAATGGAAGAAAGAATAAAACAACTATAGTAAATCAAAGCAGAGTGAAATGTTTTTGTTTCCAGTTTTATTGCACTTTTCAGGACAAATAATATTTGTTTTCAACACGTTTTATCGTGAATTTTCCCATGAATAAGTACAAAATGCCTGAAAAACTCAGGCTATACTTTCAGAAAACTTGAAATTGATACAGTCAAAAAAAATGGGCATAGCTTAAACTGCTAGTTTTTTTTTAAATACTGTTTTAGCAAATTGGGTTATTGAGGTATCTTACTGACCATCCACTGGGATCTGGACATACCAGGCCAGTGTTACAGGAAGCCCTGAGCCCAGGAAAGCCAGTATTAGTCCCTCAGGAAAACAAGGACCTATGCAAGGTGCCTTAGTTATGCTTCTCTTGCATGTACAAAGAGTTGGCTTTTATTAGGAGTTTTTTTCTGATATATACACAACAACAACTTAATCTGTTTTCAAAGTTGATTTCTTTTAGAAAAGAATAAGGTGCAGTCCCCATTTGTTTTTGTTTTCAACTGTTCTAATTTGAAACTGTAACTTATATTAAGAAACTTTATTTTATATAGCACCTTTAAAGGTGGCTTCTCAAAGCGCTATACAGACAACAACAACAAAAAATACACAAGATATGCACAATGAAAATACACATTGATAGGAGACAATAGATGAGGGTACTAAATATGGTAGGAGCAAAGGGGTAAATAACAGAACCAGTTTTCAGGATTCCAGATTCTGGTAATTGACTCTACTCACCACTACAACCCCTGCAACAGAGCTGGAATAGGCTGAAAATGTTCCCACTGTTGATTTGCTGATTTCACATATTATAAACTTCAGTCTGAACTGCTTTACAAAAAAAAATTGCATTTAGTTAAGGGGAAATGTGTTACTCACTGGATAAAAATGGACATTGTGCTGATAAGACAATAGTGAACTAGAACATAAAACCTAGGATAAAAGCATGATTTTTTTGTATTTTAATTTTCAATATGCTGTCATGCCTCTGGCTGCACTATTAGTAGGTTAATATTTCCAAATTCGTCTTAGATTTTGAAACTCTGAGTACAGCTTTACTGTGATGCATTGCAGTACTCAATCCAGCCTCTGGGGGAGCAGTGGAAAATAAATCCACTAAGCCATGGATATTTCCCCTCACAATTTGTGACTTTAAGAGAAAATACATTTGGACCACATTATAACCTTACATAAATTGCAGACAACATCTGCAAAATGTTAGAACATGCTACCGTGATAAGATAGCTTTAATTCAGCTGGAATTCGCTAGGTTTTAGGGCACATCCACGATTTAAAAAAGTTATTGAAACTGGCCATGCTTCAGTATGGTGCATGTCAATTTTGAATGGCTATTTAGTTATAGAGCTTCCTCAAAAAGCTCCTGCTTTTCCCTGATTTGGGGAAAGGCACCTGTTGAGAGGTTTATCTGTAGCTTGTTTTTATGCTTGTGTGCTTGTTTTCCAGGAGAGTCGTGAATCCAATCCAGCTTTCAGCCCTCTAGCCCTCAGTCATGTGCAGAGTTTTTCATTTGAACCTGATTGGTCAAAGGGAAGTTTTTTTTCTCTTTTCAGTTTTTTTTTCTCTTTTTTTGTTCGTCTTTTAATCTAATCAATAAAGTCGCTTGATCTCTTGTTCAATTACTGTTGTTTTTTCTATCTTGCTACCATTTCCTCTGGCCTGAGGCAAGGAGTTATTCAGGTGTACTAGCTTCCCATTATAGAGCTGTTGTTTACTGAATCTGTTATCTCCAGCTGTTCTTACATCCCCATTGCAACAGAGCCTCCAACAGAACGGAAATGTGCTTTTTTTCAAGCTTCAATGAGTTTAGTGACCCATTGTTGTCTGAAGCAACGCCTCATTTATTTGTCTGTTTACTCATTATATTAAGCAAAATAATGTATACCCTTACACATAGGGTCTTATATCATTTGTCCACTGCCTTCCTGGTTCACAAACTACATCATTTGTCCACTGCTTTCCTGGTTCACATATTTCTTTTAAATAAAGTGTTAGCACCAACCTTTTTTGAATAGGCATGAACCTGCTGTCCAATTTCTCTTTCACTTCTCTGCAAATATAAGACACAGGACCAGCTATTATTTGTGACTCATCAGAGATATAGAATCACAACAAAAATGCTAAAAGATTATTATGCAGCCTTTGCCTGTTTTTTTGGCAGTGCTTGTTCGTGTTGGTAAATTGTGTTAAGTAGTGTTTGTATGGCTTGAGTGAGTACTGCTTACTGTTTTGCATGCTAGTATTGATTTACATACTGCAGTGTTTTTTAAAAAAACAAAATACCGAAGGTTGACAAGGAAGGAAAAATAGACTGAAGCATTTCAGCGTATGTATAAACTGGCTTTCTACATAATGTATTAACATCAGTTGATATCAATAACAAACATTTCATGTTAGTGAAAAAAATAAGTGATTGCAGGACCGTGTCTCTGTTATGTGTTGCATTTTTTGCTGCATACACGGTAGTGATTCCTGTAAAAAATACCACAAAGTATGAAAGTGGAAAAATAACGTTGACTTTCAGAATCCAGCGAGCAAGCCTGCTGAGTTGCAGGAGTGATGGTCGCATTGATTGTGCAGCAAACTGTAGCTGTGCAGCTTGGAACCCAAGTTTCCAGCCCCTGATTAGATTGTTAAGACAACAGCGTGTGTGCTGTTTGTGCTGGTGATTTGTCTAAGTCATGCTGAAGCAGACTAACTACAGCATCTGAATTATAATGCTTTCCCTCATTTGTACTGAAAGGTTCTGCTGTTCATTGAGAAAAAAAGGCAAGGGTGAGGGGGCGGGGTGGATGCTAATTGATTGAAACATGTTAAGGGGCAGTCAAGCAGGAATGAAACAGAGCAGGGAGGTCACATGGAACCCATTTATTTGAAACCTGAGAGACTTTTGTTGTTTATGGAGAGTAATATGTATTTAGGGTTAAACTAATAGCGGCCCACTTTTTAACATGTGATGTTGAAGCTGCAAGTGTAATTGAGATATTTACACCTGGAAAGGCTATGCTCTAGTTTAAGTATACAAAAGGCAGTTTAGTCACTTTCTTCTGTTTACTTCCACAAGTAGTCTTGTTTTCCACTGAGTGTGCTTTAACAGGCCATTTCTGTTTTAACTAGTGCAGTGTTCTCATCTGGTAATAATGAGTAAGATTTGTACTGTAATCTATTGAAAACAGCAACAGCATTATTGCTGCAGCTGCAAATTGTGGAAGAGGTTACATTAGGAAGTGACCGGCAACTATCTTGGGCACCTTTCTTCCGGATACCCAAATTTTATCTTTAACTATATTTCCATGAAAACAACCCTGCTAGTTAAAAGCTGTGGGTAAGCTGAGGTTATTTTTAATTGTGGTTTGAACAAGAACATGTTCAAGCATGCACCTGATCACACCGGCATCAGGCAATGAGGTTGTGACTGTCATCGCCATTTCCATGGTTGCATACACCTGCTTTGAAGTAAGGAGGGGAGGAGAGGGGGGCTTGAGAACATTGCCCAGATTTTTTTGTTTGTTCGTTTGCTTTGCATTTCTCAGAATGTCTTTCCCTGATGGGTTAGGGCTTCAAAAGCCGTTTGTTTTGTGCCAAATACCTTTTCTCATACGGATACTTTGGATGCAATTCGAACCCTGCCCTCTGACAGTAACTGTACAATCAAAAGTAAGGAATATGGGGGTTCAGTCAAAGGAAAGGTGTCTGTCAATATCTCAAGAATTAGGAGCAGGCATTTTGCATACTTTTGACACAACAATACATCATTTAGACACAGCCTGGTAATTTTGTAGTTTTTTTTTCTATGTGTTTATTTCAGGTGGGATGGTGGCACACTAGTTAGCATTACTGCGTTGCAGTGCTAAGGTCTTGAGTTCTTTTCCTGGGGTGCTGTCTGCAAATTGTATGTTCTCCCCATGTTTGCTCCAGCTCTCCTGCATCCCTGTATTGGATAAAGAGGTTAGAAAACGGATGAATGTGTTTACTTCAAAGTTTAGTATAATCCTTACGTTCCGTTAATAAATAGAAAAAAAAGAGAAGAAGAGTAAAGTCTTGTCTGTAGCTGCATTGTAGTTATTGAGTAGCACAATACTGAGATATTCAACCTCATAGGGAGTTTATTTTGTTTGTTTTTGCTTAGCCTTTCCTACAGCTTTTAAGCAAAAAACATGCTGCCTTAAGACTTCTAACCACCTAATTATTCCGGAAAGCTCTGTTTGTTTGGTTTTCTAGTGACGGAAGAGAAGACCTATAAATGACCAGATAGTCTCACTTTTCTCAAGCCTGGGGTAAACATTTCTGTTAAATATTACATGTTAGAAGATAAGAGTATAAAATAAGGATCAAGAAAACAAAGTGAATCCTATCAAACTGTACAGTAGCTCATCAAAACCAAATTCTGTACGTGCAATGTTTGAGTTAGTAAAAAAGGAAATTCTTGTTCATACATAATACGTCACAGACAGTTCCTGTTCTCAACTGATGTAAAGTGAAGGCATGCCGTATATCACGAAACAATAAACACGCTGCACAATGGACAATGGATAATCCATAATACTATAAACAGCTGAAAGCACTGCTGCAAATATTATTAAGAACTTCCTGAATGCATTTCCTACAAATAGGGGAAAAAAACATTTTCCTTTTCTGGTTTGTGATGTAAAGTCACGATAATGAGATGGGTGCTAATGTGTATTTATGGTAATATGCTCTATGGTATTTGGAGTTTTTAAAGGGTGCAAGTGGATGCTGTTGTATTGTATAGAAAATACAGTACAGTCCTGTACTGATTCTAAGTGATTAAGAAATACAAAGGGATGACTTAAGTACACTTATGATTACAAAATGGTTAAATGACAGGTAAGAAATTAAGAGATGTAATATTCCAGGCAACAACACCAAAGCAAAGTGAGAGGAAGAGAACGAAATTAGGAGACAATCTATCATCCTCTTGGTCTGCCACGCTGATCCTTGTCAGAGCTCCCTACATCAGCCCAGAAACACAGAAGCTAATACCGTCTGATGTATTAATCATGCATTCGAGTAATTGAAAGGATGGAAGTTGGCTTCAGTGCAGGGTCGATCTTCAATCAGTGTCTCATTTCGGTCCCTTTGTGTAAACACTTAGTATTGTTTGCTGGAATATTAATAAGGGCTGATTTGTATGTTTACCATACTAAATAAAGTATGCTGGGGTTAGTGTCTCTTCCGTTATTCTCAATGTGTAAATGGAACAGACTGTGTTTTTATTTTACAAGCAGACAGGGTGCAGTTCAATACATTGATTATGTTCATTGCTTAAAAGATAATGTCTGTGGCCATTGCGCATGCCTTGTCCTGTTTATGTATGTGTGATGTGTGCATTCTTGTTTTGATGGGCTGTGGGGAATTTCACAGTGCATTTCTATGCCTTTCCTCTGTGTCTGCATTAATGGAGTTGAAATCACATGATGGCTTAGTTTGTAAAATACATTTTTTGGTACATTTATTTTTGAAGGGCGCTGACAAATTAGTGAACTTTGTACATTTGTTCAGCAGGATCGTTATATTTAGAAGGTGCTGCTCGCAGAGCTGGGTCTCTCGGTTCAATTCTGGCCCTGGGGTGCTATCTGTGTGGAGTTTGTCTGTTCTCCCATAGGTTTCCTCTGGATGCTTCTGTTTCCTCCCACAGTCCAAACACATACTGATAGGTTAATTGGCTTCTGGGAAGATTGACCCTGGTGTGAGTGTGTGCATGTCTGTGTCTGCATTACGAATAACTGACATCCCATACAGGATGTATCCTGCCTTGTGCCTGTTGTTTGCCAGGATAGGCTCCACCTTCCCTACAATCCTGAATTGGATATAGTGATCAGAGAATGGATGGATGGAATTGAATAGCGAGGAGAGACCGGTCTTTATGCTATTGCCAATGTTTAGCTTAACCAAAATACTTTTTCTTTTTCAAAAGAAGTAATACATTTGTTTCATGTGATGCTTTTACTATCTTGAATACAGATACAATTTATTCTTAACTTTTCTTTGTAGAACTTTCCTTTTTAATTTCCTTCTAGAATTGTGGCACCACTACAGATGTTCTGAAAGAAGAAATGAATCTCACTGTGGCTTGACCTTTGTTTTTAATACAGAAGTGGTATAAAATTATTATAGCTCATAAAGTTAGCATCTTTTACTTTTAACTTCAAAGTGTACATAAATAATAGTGATATAAATCATTTCCTTTCATTCAATTGCCACTGCTTTTGCTAAAAAAATTGCCTGTCACACAATTAAATTGTTCATTTTAAAATGACAGAAGGTAAAAGAGTATTGTGTGAGTGTTTCTTCCAAATACATCCACTGTGGGCAACATAGAGATTGCGATAAGGGTTTTTGAGCTGTGGTATGTGCTGGCAGTAACGAGTCCTGGTATTTGATTTACCCAGTGACCTAAAAACTTTTGTTATAGAGGACATAACCTAAATATCCATTTGAAATCTGCAGACATTCCTCTCATTAGTTACAGGCCCCAAAACCGCAGTTTGTACATGGTAGTTATTCTGATTAAATCATGTTAAAGCACAAATTAAATTCTTGAAAATTACTTCTACTTTTGTTGAAACTGTCTAACTTGTTTCTTGGAATTGATCTCTTTAAAGATGTTGTTGACCCGGTGTATAATATTTTTAAGTACATGTTTAACAATATACTTCATTACTACACAGTGCAGTGCATGGTAAATGATGTCCACGACGGGACCTTTTAACGAGGTTGGATTCTTTTAAATAAAGTTTGTTAGAATGGAGGTGGTGTAGCTTGGGTAGCTATAAAAAAAAAACAGGAGAACAATGGCAAGTAAATAAAACATTACTGTACGATCAAGGCAGTCGTGTGGCTCACTGAGTTTGATTTGTTCTTCTGTTCAACCTTAGAGCAGAGAGGATGAGGAGAAGGAGGTTTCACCCTCATTTTTCCACCTTTAGGAAGTGGTTAGATGCTAATGCAGGAAATAAGCAGCGATTAATCACCCACTCAAGTGGAAACACGCTGAAATCAATATGAAATGAGAGAGTGCGTGCGCCACCCGTCAATGTTGCCTGTTTCATCATTCACCTGGAGTCTTGAATGGGGATCATCTGCGGATTGAGGAATCGACCCTAATCCACACTGATACAATTAGTGCCGTGAGAGACTGAGGGGAGGGGGGGGGGGTTGTTGGGTAAGAGTGGAAATGAATGTTTAAGAGCAGCTGAGCTCCATGCATCCGTGCTCATGAGAAACAGGAAGAGCGCATTTAAAGACGTGAACATGCCGTTACAGCAGCTAAAATCTGATTCTTGATCCTTCCCTTTCTTGTTGATAAAAATCCACTGCCTATCTTAGCCCTAGGTTAGATTTAGTCCCGCAGACATTTCTTGTCTTTCTTTTTTTCAAAGTAAGGCCCTTGCACATTTTTCATTTTTTTTTCTATTAATAAAAGCCCCAATTAAATGGGAATCAGATCTTCTAGTCCCTCAAGAGCCCCTTTTGATGTAGAAGGGTAATCTTAATAATGCGAGTTTTGGTCTGTAGGAGTCCTTCTAAAGTCGGCACTCAGGAAAGTGGAACTGTCAATCAGAGCTTGTTCATTACAGTGTCTTTATATCCCCAGTTACACTTGAGAATAAATTTGAAATGTATTCTTTTCTCATATGCAGTTTGTATTCTGTTTATCCTAGCCTTAACAAGGAGGTTAATTGTACTTAAAAACTGAGTAACCTTTATTAATGTGGTAATTAAGCAAATTAAAAAAAGCTTAAACGTTATGATAGAAACATATAAGATTATAAGCATTTCCAAAAGAAACATTTTTATTCTACATGTTGCATAAATATATCTGTTCTGTTATGTGCTAATAAACCAATATGATTACCAGGACTTCTTTTGAATATCATGCTTGTATAAACCCCAGGAAATATGTATATGTCTCAACAGACCTTCTATTGGCCAATGATTTTAATGCACTCAAAAGTAAAGCATCTGAGATATCACCAAAGGATCCTTGACATTCACATATTCTCACTAGTTTTATCACTGTTGCATTCAAAAGTGTTTTGTATTTTAACAGGTGAATACTTCTTGAACACAAAGTTCCAGTAGTAGCAATACAAGCAAACGGTATTAAAAATATGTGTGTGAGTTCAGTAACTGTGCATTTAGAAATAGGCCACAATTTCTGAAAGCCCTGGTGGGCAGTCTTAAATGTCTGTTTGCTTTATGAATGTTAACATGTCAATACACAGTCTGTGCAATATTAATGGCGTTTGAGTGGAGCGACCTGGCGGTTAAGTGTTCTGGGGTGTGGAGATATGGAGAAATATAGCAGGGCAGAGTATCCTGTTGGCCAGAGATGAGAAGGTATCCAGCCTTGGGATCACTTACTGGTGACCTTTCTTTGGCTGCTCCAGCCAGTGTCAGCACTGAGCACTGATGATGTAGCAGCGCCAGGAATGGCTAAGGAGAAAGCAAGGCAAATTGAACACAGATGTTGTTTGTAATTCCTTGCCTGTTTTAAGCCTACATCACAGGGGGACTCCAAACATGGTACATGCAGCATATCCAGGCTTTTCTTCAAATGGCATGTGGCTCCCTCAATTAGAAATGACAGATCTACCGCTTACTCCATATTGGGAGATATGTTTGCTTCTTCCTTACAACTGTATGGTTCTCTTTGCATTGTTTCTGAGGCACACAGTTACGGTTCATGCTCTTGTTTTCCTTCGTGTGTCAATTATGAACAAACCTTTAATTAAATTTAGTCACAGACGTTGATGATTTATCAGGTTTTTGGGTCTGATTCAGTGCTTGTTTCTTTCTATACATAGTATAAAACATGGAAATAATATGTAAGAAGGTGAGTTGTTCTGTAAGCGTTGTCTTTTATGTTCCTCGCAAAGTAACACTTTGGGATATGGTTTGAGAGATCTACATTAAGGATCTGCATATAATCATATGATATAGATATAGACCTGTAATGGTTTATGAAGTTTTTATCCATTCGTATCCCCTTAATATAAGTGTGTTCCAACATTCAGGTTTCAGATTTCAGCGTCAATGGACTGTGGGAGTGGAGTATTCAGATTGACCTATGCTTTCCTGACAACTATTCGCTTCAGTATTTCAGAAGAAAGGGCAGACAAAATATAACAGATTCATGTCTTTCATGTTGGGAGACATATTGGTTCATTAATAGCTATTTTCTAGTTGTAGCCCACATTTAACCTCTTTTTATGACAAACCAACTTCATGTCTTTTTTCCGTTGGTAAAAGAGTGAAATATTTATGATGCACAAAGGAAAATTAATTGTGAAAAGTGGCTAAAACAAGTCTAATGGCTGTGTAGAGAATTGTGTTGCAAAGTATTCTAAAGGCTCTGTCATTGGTTTCCAGAAGAGAAAAGGTTAAATGCCCAGCATTCAGCAGGCAATCTGCATCCAATAAGAGAAAGTGTGCATGATGTACCCATAAGCAGGATAATGTGCTTGACCTTTGAGCTTGACTAATGAATCCCCAGTAGTACTGTGGCCATAGTCACCAGCTCTGTGATCTCCAAAGGGGGGTGACTGTGCACACAGTGCCCCAGGCTGCCTGACTATATGTGTTGCTCTTGACAGAACAGAACAGGCAAGCACAGGAGCTTCCGTTTGATTCCTGATTGCTACCCCATTTCTTCAGCTGCACATGTAAGTGCTCTAAAAATTGTGTATCAGCATATATCCCTGAGCCTGCACCCACGAAGAAAGACATCAGACAGCAGCCTGGTCATTGATTTATCCCTCTCTTTTCCATCCCCTCTTCTTGTACTCATTCTCCTTTCCTCTCGATCACCCTGCTCGTTACTCACACTCTTTCTCATCCTCGCTCTCTTTCAGTCTCTGTTACTCTCTCTCTTTTGCCCAGGCTTTGTTTTTTTGTAATATGAAGCAGGAAGGTGACTGGATCTCATTAGAGCAGTTTCATTGAGTCAAACACTGACGTGTTCACACGTCAAGTACAAGTTCTGAAAAAGGACAGAATAAGTAACAAATAAATGCAGACAGACCATTATCCTTATACAGCAGAAAAAGTGTATGAGGGAAGAGAATTGCCTGTGAGAAGAAACAAATCTTTTAGTTAGAAGAAGTGTCTGACAATAACGGAAAATTTGGTAGGTAGACAGGCTTGCTGGGATTGTACTGCACATAGGGGTTAGTTTTGACACAAGAATTCTTGTTCTCATAATCCAAGATTTTAAAATGTAGCAAGAGGAATATAAAAGTAGGCATATACGTTTGTCTTCCTCTTGCTGTATCTACTGTATGTTGCATAGCAGAATGTTTTAGTCTATTAATTATTTAGTTAAATTCATTTTAGCCTTTAACAGCTATAGGATACATGCATAAAATCTGTGATTTTCCCTTTTGGTCATTAGAAATGGAACCTTATAGTAATAGACAGATAAACTATGTGTTTTGCAAATGGCTGAAATATTCGTTTTTTGCAAACTGCAAGGAAACTCCAGATGTCTATGTGACTGGAAGATATGATCAATTTAATTTAAAATGATAAAAAAGAACCGTCAAGCATGATTTTCTTATGAGCTGTGTTTTCTTTACCTACATAAAGGGATGTGAGACTGTTATTATATTCTGATGGGGAAAATGATGGCATTCAAGGAACAGTGAATTCTTCTATAATTCAATTCAATTTCCTTCAAAGCCCAGTGGCAGCTGCTATGACTAATAAAGAATGGGAACGTGTTACAGCAGCACGACTACAGTGATCATGGCAGGAGATGTTTTGGAGTGTGCTTATTTTTTTTTCTCATAGAGACTGCCTGATTGATGGGTATGAGGCAGATAGATGTATCTCTTCCTGTTGGGAACTATTTAAATGACTTTTTGTGAGGCTCTTACTTGAACAGGGACACTATGCACATACATATGAACATTCATACACACACCGTTCCCTGGAATAGATAGATTGCTTTTGTCAGCTATATTCAGAGACTAAAATGTTAATAAGACAAGCTATAAAGGAAGATATAATTCTAGTCTTCAAACCTGCCATGTCTTTTTTAAAATGAAAACTATATTATTACTATTAGTTTTATGAGTACTTATAATGGTAATATCAGTATTAATAGTAATTTTTAGTCATTTTAACAATGCTAAAAGTTCAGCGCAGCAGTAATCTACTTCCAACAGTGGTAATAGGTTTTTGTATGGGAAAACTCCAGAAATGTTAAATGTTTTTCTGTTAAATATCCCATAGGCCCCTTGATTTTTCACAGCAAATAAACACATTCTTAAAATGCCTCTGAGGGCAGAGATTCTGATTCCCATGACTGTTTAAACATCTCTTCATCTTTTACTTGTCACTTGTTTTCGTCTTCACCCCTTATTGTCTGAGGTATCCTTAAAGGACAAAGGGCCTTTTAATGAATAACCCTTGTTTTGTAAGAGTTCTCAACATAGGGCAAGCAAGCAGGACACACAAGCACCCTGCAAACAATCTCGTAAGGGCTGAGCCTGACCTCCACTCCAGTTTAGTTGATAAAGTACTGCCAGGTGCATCTGAAAAAAAAAAACTTTGTAGTTGATCCATGTGCTCATGCTTTTCTAAAATGCTGATTTCTTTTTTTCTTATTTTGTCTTTGTAACCTTGTTTTTTTTATTTCCCTGTAGACAGACAGTGTGACTCAGTTTATGCCTCTTTTACCAAGGTGGAAGTGAACTCTATAATGCCTTGACTCTGTTAGTCTCTCTGTTTTCCAAAGAGAAAGGAGTAGTAGTAAAAGTGAAAAGAAAAAACTCAAAGGTATTAATTTTCTCTGATGTACCACCTCATGTTTCTGAGGCCACATTACACTTTTGGAAAATTATGTGTCCTAACAAAATTATTATGGCAGTGTAATCTTGGGCTCCAAAATGCAGTTTGGCAGTTCAGTTATTGTTATTGTTCAACACAGTAACTTCTTAGGCAAACGTCTGGTTTAGAGAATCTAGCAGGATTTACTTTTTATTCCATGTGGGAACTTTGTGCACATTTTGTGTGTTGACAGATTTAGTGCAGTTCTGCAAACAAAGAAAATGCAAAGTTGGCAGTTTGTTAGGTTTAGATCAAATCTGACGCATTTTAAATGATGTGGAAAAATTAGTATACGCACAATTTTTGTAAACACTAAGAAGAAACTGCTGTCTTTAATAATGGCTGACCCACATCTAGTAGTCCAGTAGAAATTTGTTTTTGTTTTTGTCTTTGAAATAATAACTGGCAATTTTCAAACAACGATGAGAAAGACAGGATAGAAATTATCTGTACTTTTTTTGATGTTGAGATGGACTCTTTTCATCTTGTTTAGACAAGCATACTTCAGCCCAAAATCTGAAGGCTGCTTGCCCACTTGACCATAAATAAGTTACTCATAAGGGAAAGCAAAAAAAATAATTCTCCAGGAGGACATACCTGGAGCCACCCATAGTGTGCCAAAACCAAACAACTAGAAGTGTCACAGTGATGTTATTCATTTCAAACATGGGAATGTGTGTGCTGACACCTAACAGTTTTGTTTTTTGCTTTTTTCGATTTCAAATTGTTCAAATGCGATGCAGTCAGATTTAGTGTAACTTATGCAACCCATGACATGCATGCATACTCTCCAAAGGCTTCATTAAAATCAGGGGGAGTGGAGAGTGTTTCAGTACAAGCAGTAACACTTAGTTTTCATTGTAGAACAAAATACGGAATACGTACACACAGACTCATGTGATGAGTATGAGCTATATTTAGTTCCTGCGTTTCATCCAACCTAATGCTCTCAGCAGGTGCTGCTCTAGGCATCTATTGAGCAGGAACAAACTGGCCTCCTATAAGGAACACACACTAAAAAAAATGAGGAGGAGGGAGAAAAGTGACTAAGAAGAAGTGCACCTTTAAAAAGACGCAGCAAGCATAAAATAATGAAAAGTGAAGTGGAGAAAAAAATGCATATGGAGCTCTTTTTCCTTCTCTAGCATTGTCTTTCAGGTGCAATGGTGGGAATAGCTGAGAGGTAGCCACTGTGTCAGAAGTGCTCAAGTATGCAAAGGCATTTGGGCTTATCGGAGAGACACAGCAGCCTTGGAAGCACAAGGTGGAGAATGAAAAGCCTGGCGGAGAATGCAAGGCCACGCACACTCACATGAGATGAGAGTTAGACTCCCTCTTAAATAAACCCTTAGGAAAAGTCCACAGCAGGGTCTTTCTGTTCAGCATGAACTTCTGTATTTGATAAGTAAGTGTACACTCAGATGAATATCAGGAAGAGCACTTTGGTCGTCTGGGTCAGACACTACTGTTTGCAAAGTATCTCTCTACTACATTGGGGTTTCAAGGATCTTTGAGCCTTTGTGGAGTTAGCTTCTCTTATCCTATTCCATTAATAAGATGTTAATACATACCATTGTTTACACTAAGCCTATGAGTAAAAGCAGTAAGCCATCAATGTCAGTCCTTTTTTTAATAAAATATTCCACTTCTGTCATATGCTATGATTGTCAGACTAGTTCAGAAAAAAAGAAAATACCATTTCTGCATATAGAGTATGGTTATTATTTTATAGAGAATTACGCAGATGTGATGCATTTATTCACATTGAATAAAATTGCAGTTTCTGTCAATGCCATTTATGTTCTTGCAAATGTCACTTGACGTGAGAGAGAACTAAATCATTCCATCTTGTATAGGTGAAGATGCATCCTTAGAAATGTTGTGCAGATAGTATGTGTTTGATAAAAGTAAATCAGAAACTATTTTGGTAGTTCTCATTTTCAAAATTTAATGTTATATTCCTAGTTCTACCTGAGTATTATATATCTGATGAGCAGTAGGTGTGTCATTCAAGGCTTGTGAAGACCAGCTGGCTCATGAAAACTGGAATAGGTCCATCAGTTTTTTAAAAGAAAATCTCTCTTTCAGAAACTGGATGATAACCTAAATTGTGCAAGATTAAAATGCATTGCAATATTCCCCTTTCAGCTCACCTCTCTAATTGTTTAAAAATAACCATATTACCAATGTTCAAATAGCTTGACAGAAAAATAGCACGCAAAATTATTTTTAACCTCTAATCTGTTTTTCAATTATTTCAAAATGTAGCGTATTCACCAGGCTCACACATATCATTAGAAGGATTAAATGCTCTTGGGGGCTACCATTCATCTTCCTTACCTTCTATGTAAAAAAAAACTTTGCTGTCAACAGTTTAGTATCTTTTTGTTCTTTAGCATTGTCTTGTGCACTTCAGGATGTAGTTGGATATATTTTTGAGCAGTCATTTTTTGCCTTTTACAAATTTATCACAAGCTCCAGAGAGTTGAATGCAATAGAGTTCTTAAAATACTTGTCATTTTTCTTGTCACAGTCTTTCACATGACTTAAGTTAGCATTTATTAGCATTAATCCTTCAAACAGTTGCTACAAATGTTCATATAATTCAGGAATATCACTCAAGTCTACACCAGACAAATTGATTATGTCTTCAAGTATATGCATGGAAGATTGACGAAACTTGAGGTTATTTAAAGGTAGTGTATTGATGATAGCTTGGATGGATTAATGGTGGCAGAATACCAAAATCTCAGTGCATGCTGTGGGAATGTAACACGCAAATTCGTGAAGCGTTCCATATTTTTTCATCAATTTCCCTACAGGATTAATAAAGTATTATCTATCTATCTAACGGGCTGCTCATCTTCCCTAAGAATGGATCTTAATAAAATGTCTTGACTTTTTTTGTTACCTTATATTCATTAATTTAAAAGTGTATTAGAGAGATAGATACATTTTTGCCTCTTTTTATTCACTTTCCTAGGGTAACTATTTCACTTCAAGTTGGAATATGGTGTGTGTAGAAAGTAGATATTAAACCATTGTAAACATGGAAAAGTCCCATGAGGTCACTTCCAGGCAATAGTGGGTTAAATGGTTGCATCAGCTTTGTAATCTTTCTTGTTTTCTCAAAAGGTTAAACAGATTTTTTTAGATGACAGAGTGACTACAAGCAACAAAGTGACTAGGGGCTCAAGTATTCAGTATACAGAGAGCTGTGATAGATAAATAATAACAAACGCTTTCCTTTTGAGGTCAAGATTTTGTTACTGGTAGTGTTTTGACAGTAACAGGTGGTATAATGCTTTTCTATCCTGCGAGAATGCATGAGTCTGCATTGAAAGTTTCATCATGTACAAGGTCAAAAGCAATCTGCACTTTGAATGCTTATTATTCTTAGAGAGAATTACTCTGCTGGATAATTTTAACTTACACTCGTTACTGACCAGTTTACAACATGTATTCACTATGAAGGGACGTCAGATGTCTCATTTAACAGTGGATGTGAAATGTTTTTTTTGTTCAGAATTATGTGTTGTATCCCAGTGGAAAATGATCATTGTGCTAAGCTGGTGTTTTAATTTTCTAAATACATATACACACCTTGCCCTGTGGCTTACTTGTAAGGCAAGTCGTTATACTGTGGAATATTTAAGAGTTTTGCATTTCCTCTGGTTAACAGGATTCAGATGTTTTCACCAAAAAATATCATATTTTGTCATATGCTGTAATGATTAGTGCATGTTATGCTTTCGTTGCATGTTTGTATGTGTCTTATTCAGCATCTTCATTATATTTAATTTATTACACACTGCTTTATTTTATCTCCCAGTGGGTAAAGATACATGCACTAAACCACAGTTCAACTAATACAACTTTTCACAGCAATTGTAATAATATACAGTAGATTAAAATCAATAGTTGTTGCATGCTTGCCAGTAATGTTAACAGGGCTTGGATCATAGTACATAAAAGAAATCCTGGTATTACAGTTTAGCATTCTTTAGTTATTATTAATTCAGATGTTTAATTTTAGGTCAATATTTAAGGGCTTGAATTAAAGTGGTGGCAACAGCAGGTCAAAAACCTTAGCTGCTGCTTTGAGATCTACAGAAATTTGGTGAATTTCACAGTTTTGCTTTGATTCTGTCATTCCTGGTAACTGGCTTCTCTTTAGCTTTGCAGCAGCGATCAGAAAAGTGGACTGACCTGACCATGGGGTTATCTACCGACTCCAAAGCAGCACCTAGCTCTGCTGAAATAGTATTTGTAGGTGTTAAAAACATTATAACCTGCCATTTCTTAACATTTTACATATATGTATTTCTTAATATTTTGTCTTTAAAAGCTTACTCTTAATGTTATTTGAGTCTGTGTGAGGTGTGGGTGAAGTGAAAATAAAAGCTCCCAGTCTTAGCTTGTGTTGAGTCCCAGGAGTGAGACTCATGCACACCTCAAACAGGCTTCAAATGAATAGTGTTAGAGGGGGGGAATGTGCTTCTGATAGCTTCTAACTATGCAAGGTTTGGGTTCACACCTCTATTACTGCGGGACTACTGGGCTTTGCAAGAAAACACTCGTGTTTCCCTGCTGGTTCTTTCTGCATTTTCCAGGTGATTAACGACTTTCATTTTTTCCATCTACTAAGACTCAATTAAAACTGGAGAATGCTGAACAGAGACTTCCAAGGGGAAACTGGTGTGGGACAGAAGTAAAACGTACAAAAAAGAATGACCTTTAGGTTTACTGTCATCCGAAACAACCTGCATGAGGGTTATACTAGCATTTTAACACTTGTAACGCTCTGCACATAAAAGTATGCTATATGGTGATGGCATATTAAATGTCCAAGGCTATATTAATTAGTATAGTAAAATCATGTGTCAGCATATGTATCTACCGGTAAAAATGTTGGACACCCCCTGTCAAATTCATTAATATTTCTGTGATTGACAGTGCATGGTTTACTTGAGGAGCATGAGTGGCAGTCTCTTGAGCTCAGTCCTGCTGGAAACCAATGGAACTGCAGAACATTCTGCCTCACATATCATTATCCTTCTCACAACCCCAGCTGAAGGAGATCCTCATGTATGAATGGAATAGGATTGGGCTGCAGACATTTCAATACCTTGTGGAAAAGCTACACATCACATTCTGTTCACACAGTTCTTGGTGCTTGCAGAGGCCCGACATGTTTTTAGATGAAAGTTCCTAGTATTTTTCGGTGGCAGTGGGTTTATGCATACATGTCACTTTGTATGTCAGAAGTACAAAAATTCCAGTGTAGTTCTCGCTATTTCTTCTTAAAATGAAAGGAAAGCTCTCCCCACTGTTAGACAGCAAGTCACAGGTTTCAAGAGTTCTTAGTTTTTTTTCAATAAAGGAACCTGAAAAGTAAGCTAGGACTGCAGTACCTGGAAGCAGAGTGGTATAATGACTGAGCTTATGTCCCTCACACTTCTAGAAGGCTCTTTTAGAACATGCTGAGGAAACGTGTGCTTCAGTATACTGAGCTGTGTTGTAATGAAGGTTTGCTGTGTGCCGTCAATCACAATTTTCCTTGAAGAAAGACAAAATACATACCAATTATATACCACAAATATGATGAAATGAGAAAACCGTAAGCAGGTTGTTAAAGAGAATAAGAAAGAACCCAAACTGTGCTGAAAAACTGGGTCTTTGTCAGTGAGCTGCTTATAATTTCATGCCCTGATCTGAAAATGTTGGCACTTTGGAGGCATGCCCAGAGGAACTATTTAAGCAAGAATACATATTTAAGTAACTTAATGTTCTTTTACATTTAAATAATAATGTGGCTCTTTAAGATGATTTGCTTGAATTTGTTTTCCTTGAGTTCTCTCTGAGGTGGAGCAACACTAAGGATTCAAAACAAGTGCACCAAACACAACACCACCACCAATAAGAATAATTACATAAACCTATTGTGCAGCTAAATAAATGAAAAACACCTCTTATTTTTCTACTCTCTGGAACATTTCTGAAATTCTGAAATGCAACTAACTGATTCTGGTTTTGTGGGAATAACATGGTCTTCTGTTAGTTTCTAATGTACTGTATGCAGAAGACATCTGTATAAAAGTATTATGATTCGTACTTTTTGGGCATCAGACTAGATGATTCAATTTAAAAATGTGTTACCCTATGATATAGGCACTTCTTTGATATAGAACACAAGGAAGAGAAGAGACTGGAAAGAACAGAAGGCGAGGGGGAGAAACCATATTTGTAGGATGCTGATGCTGTGTGAGATGCCTTGTCCTAACAGGAGCACTCCTCTGAACTCAGCCAGTGTCTTCTAGTTAGTCAAACGTCTACCACAGTACAAATGGAGACAAAGGAATGGCTTTGCATTGCAGAAATTACCTGGGTTTCAATGCTCTAGTTGTTCATACTCATGATACTGATAAAGGGTTTTGCAGTCTCTCTGGAGGAGTAATGGAGTCCATTTCCTCCATATGTCACCCCAGATGCAGATACTGAGAGACAATTAATTCATTTCACATATTAAATCCAGATCTCACTCCCAAACGACCATAGGATCTGCTTAATATGGAAAGCAAGCATGCTAGGCCTTGTTTTTCAGATTTAATTAGATGAGCTAATTTGGAAACTGTTGAGAAAATAAGGGGATAATGCCTACAATTTATTTTTATTTCATGCTCATCAGAACAATGTTCTTTTCTGGTTGTTTAAACACCCGATGTTCAACTGCATTTCAATTTTGAATATTGGCAGTCAGATGAACTTCAGTTTTCTGGCAGAAAAAATAAAAAGACATAGGATTCACCTTTAGCAATTATGCTTGGGGTACATTGATTACACAACGCATGCTAATCCGGAACACAGAGAAAATGCAGTCTGTTGCCTTACCTCTGTGTTTTCCTTAAAAAGGAGGGAGAAGATGGCAATTGCTGTTGTCACCTTTTCTATTGAATAGCCTTTGGGGAATTGTATCTTCATTATCACCATAACAAGAGAAATATATCTCCCTATTTATGTTTAAAATTCTAAAATTTTGTAAATAGTATCCAAAAGTCTGAATTGATTTAAACAAGTGTTTTCTCAATCAAAAGAGGGATAAAATTTCAGTTTATTGTTTGTCAGTTCTACACTTTTGTCAATTTTACATTTTTTGTCAGTTTGTTATTTTTATAGCTTGTTTCCTTAGGAACAAAAGAGATTCCTGGCAGAGTGCGAACAATGGGAAAGGTACCATTTGTAGCTTCTCATTCTATTGTCAGACTTAATTTCAGTAAAGTATCCGAGGGGAGTGAATGCAGTCACTGGGATGTTCTTTATTCTAAGTTATTGACTGTGATTTTGTGCATTCAACCATAAATAAAATTGCTATATTTTCAGCATAATTCAAACACTTGATTTATGATTGCCTCAGTCTATCTTGGTCTAATGTCAAAGGTGTGCCAGTGGGGTAGATAATGGAAATTCTAGGCACGGGATAGATCGTCATCATAAAATGTTTGTTTTTTTTCAATTAGATTTAAGACTCTGTAGTCAAGATGGCTGCCTTAATTTTATTCTGGTGGAAGCAAATGACGTTGTCTCTGAATGATTCTATTTCAGGAGTGGTTAGTCCTAATATTCCTGTATGTATGTATCCTAGGTACTAGCAATTTCAAATGGGTACTAGTCATCTCTTTCGTATGTTTTGATACACAAATACTGTCAACCAGATAGCTGATTATTCAGACAAGCCTTTGTCTTAGTAAATGGTAGGAAATCAGTCTCAGTCTCAGGCCATTCTGAACACACCATTCATTCTTCATTAGGAGTAAACATTTCTCTCATGGCTAATCACAGGGAAGAAGAAAAATCAACAACATTTTCATATGTTTTTAATATGTGTGTTCTGAAGACGCATTCAAATCCAATTTAAATAATCTGAACTGGATTTCAGTTAAGGTCATTGCAAAGCTTAACAAAGGCCACTGTTCTTTTACATTACAGCACGCTCTTGCAGTGTTATAACTGTGAAATGAGAATGTACAATCAGAATACTCACTGGCCTAATAAGTGGAGATGTACTTTTTTTTATAAAACAATGTGTATCAGTGTCTTTTCACAGAAATTGAGATTTATCTTTACAAAAGTTCTGCTTATTTTTCTTTGCTGCTCCAAAAATATTAGGCTACCTACAGGGACACCAATTATTCAACAGGTGCTCGTTGCTTTTCATAGGGGTTGTTGATTTCCTCTGTTGCAACATCTACAGCATATGTGTTTTGTTTTTCAAAAACCTTTTAGTGCCTTAGTGCCTTTAACATTTTTTAAGTGATTGCAAAGCAAAGAATTGTCCAAAAAGCCTGAGTCCATTTTTATTTCTAAATTAGAGTGTTCAGATGTGTGCAGCATGTCTGTCAGAGTGTCTGATCTGGAAAGAAGAGAGAAAAGTGCATCAGAGCTCATTGAAAAGTTGCTCAAGAGTCTTGAGGTCACTGTCTAATTGTAAAGGGTATGACAGGATGATGAGGGGGCGACAGACTATCAGAAAGGGATCAAACAAACATCTAACCCCATATACCATTAGTGGCATACTTAATCTCTTAATGAGATGGAAGGTATCTATTTGTCTTGCAGGTTCTCCACCCACTTGCCCCCTCCTGTGATTAGTTTGAGACAGCTGTCTAATTATCTCTGCTATCTCTATTTGAACCAAGAGCATTTAAAATCAATCCAGTTCTTGGCCTGTGCCAGCTTCTCATTCCCAATCCCTCCCTTCATCAGGCATCAGTTAGACCTCCATCCGATTTGGCAAAAACAAAAACAACAAATGAGTACAAATAAAATGGCAAAAAATGGCAATACTTTGTAAGATTATTTTACCTGCTGGGTTAACATATTGAAAAACAGTAAGGCAGATTTTACTTACTAGATGCAAACAGGTCCCCAGGTGAAAGCATACCTAACATTTTCTTCTTTTTTTGCTAGAACAACCAAATCTCTGATATTTGCATGGATATTTAAATCTGCGAATAAGCTGACCTACGGTCCTGAGGATATGCATGCCTTCAGTGATGTTTTAGCTTTAGTCGGCACAGAAGAGTTTTGATGTGTTATCTCCTTTACCAGTAAACACAGGAATAGTTTTTAATAGTCTTTTGTTTGATTCTTTTTATAGAAATTCACTTGATGAGCCCTGTATTCTCTGTTGACGTGTTCATACAAAAAAAATTGTGGCAGGGACTTCTGAAAGGTTTCTATTAAGCCAGTTTAATACAGAGTAAGCCCCTTTTCAGCTTTCGTCATAATGAAGAAAACATCTCGGCCAATGGAAGAAAGTCCTTCACATGTCTTCCACAAATTGTGGGGTTAAACGTATCCATTGTGCAAGCAAATGACTTGATTTCTCTTTACAGTCTTATAGGTTTTCTAATGGTTGTTTTTGTGTCGTCTACTGTGTCTAATCTAGTATTTCCATGGTCCATCAGTAACGTCTTCTGTATCTGCTGCCCATTGCTATTTTAACATCTTGAGTCCCATAATGATGCCCTTGTTCTTTCCCTTTTTGTTCTTCCTAGCATACATCTTTTGCACATCTTCTTTGGATCATGTGTAGTTTTCGGATATCAGTTTGATAATAAATGCACCAAAATGGCTTAAGACTTCCTTTTTAGAATCTTAAAGACAATTTCTCTTTTGAAACCATACTTTATTTTCAAAAAGTATTCTAGCCCAGATTTGTTTGTGCTTTATATTTTCTCTATTTGGTTGATCACATTTATTTAAATTTTCCCAAAAGGTACAGATTTCCTAAAATGTTGTATTTTCCTTTAAGTTCAGCTTAAAAGGCCTACATTATTGCCTGTTTCCTGTAGTTGTAGGAACTTGTAATTACAGTTCTTCTGGTTTTGCAGGTATAATTATGTTGCTTTTTGTTCCTGGTTTGTAACTTGACTGCATTGTACTCATGGACCCTATGTCTTTGTAATTCTGTAAAGCACTCTGAAGTGCTTTGGCATTAAGCATGTTGTACAACACAAAGCATTTGTTTCCATGCTGTGTCTCATTAAAAATTATAAATTTAACTTGTACCTTATTTTCATTTTCTTATTCATTTATATTTAAAGGTTATTTAGCAAGCATTAGGTACTCTGGTCTGCAAATGTTCAATTTGGTACTGTAAGTTCTTATGGAACAACAGAATATACCACTGTACATAACACTAAAACATAATACTGCGCTGCATTTAAACACCTGAACTACCTAACATGGGCTTTCCAAGGTAAACACTAAAGCAGTGTTTCAATGATCAATAGAAGTGTGAGTTGTCATGCATTTGGAGAAAATAAAGCTGTAGTTATCATTGTTTTCAAATTGTTTTTCCCTATTTTTCTAAAGCAACACTAAGAAGACCAGTTTAAAAAAAAAACAGTCGGAGAAAGCTTATGTTGAAGGTGCTCAAGTGGAAATATTTTGAAAAAAGTGGTTCATAAAGTAAATTAAGCCACCTCAGAAAGTTTGTTTCAAAGATCATAAAAATAGAATTGCTTTAACTATCTAGATCTTCACTTGAACAGATAACACCTATGCCTAATGGCTTTAATTCATCTGTTAAAATGAATCCATTTACCATGTAGAAGAAAAACAAATGAGAGAAATACACTTTGTTGAAGCAAACTCTTGCATTATTGATACACCACGCTTGGTGAGCAGAGTGAGAAAGTTGAATTGGCTTTTTTTTTGTCAGAGCTTCAGTAAGTTTCTAAGTTTTTAAGGCAGCTATTAAAATTAAACAGGGCCTAGTGAATGCTGATTGTTGACAGCATTTTCTTGTCTTTCAGCCACCAATTTGTTTCCTGTCTCCTTCAATAGTGATTGAGAGTCCTCTCTAGTATATTCACCATTTCTCTTGGGACAGAAAAAATAACAAGTGGAGAAAAAATACATATATCTTTGTTTCTTGCTTGTGTAGCCTGAGACAAGTTTAATTAACTGTTCTGTGTGCCTTGCCTGTAAAGGTACTAATGTTAAAGGCTTTTTCAATAAAGATGTGACAAAGCAAATCTTTAGTATTGTGATTACATAAAATGTTTGGATGGCTTTATAATGTGTCTCATTATGGACAAGGTATTTCTATTTGTATCTATATGATACTAATTAATGGTGTTTTCATTAGAAATTTGTTTTAACAAACTGCTTGTTTCCCTCTTTTTTTTTGATACAGCTGCCTCATCGACGAGTGACCTTCTCTACAGCCAATCAAGCTCAGGATCTCCAGGATCCCTCCCAGCACAATTATTATGACAGCGGGTTGGAGGAATCGGAGACTCCAAGCAGCAAGTCCTCCTCAGGGCCTCGGATTGGACCACTGGCTCTCCCAGAAGACCACTATGAGAGAACCACCCCTGATGGCAGTATTGGCGAAATGGAGCACCCTGAAAACGGTAAGGTCAACATTTTCAACTCAAGTGTGCCACCTTATATCATAGTTAGAGCCGGACACGTACATTGCTTAGTGTAGTATGTAGTGTAGCAGCAATAGTCATCTAGTATTGAGTATTAATTTATTTGAGCAAGATTAAAGATGTGCTTATTAAAAATATTTTCACTGAGAACAAACAAGGAGAAGAGGAACCTTTTATAGAGGCGCTTCTTATTCAAATTCATCTCTTCGGCACTCAAGTTCTGAAGAATTATAAGTGATAAACCTCTGATAGCAAGATAAAAAGAGTAGTAATGACATTAAAACAATGAGCCAAAGCAGATTTTGCTCGGTTACTTTGACAATCATTTAATTAGACTAACTAATCATCCTTAAGTGTAAAAAAAAATGGAGTGGCTAAAGCTTTGTAGAGTTCCTATTCCTATTTAAATACACTTATTCTGCTCTCACATTTTGATGAACAATGAGTGGTCTACCCCTGAAAGCTAGACAAAAATGTAACACTGGTATAAAGAAAAAAAAAGATAAAAGGAGATTTTTCTTTTGTGATTTTGCTTAAAGATCCTCTAATTAGACTCATAATTCATCCTTAATTAAATATCTTCTGATCTGCCTCACAAGCAGAACTAGGTATGAGGGGTTATTTTACAGAAGAAGCTGTCTTTCAAGCTTGGTTGAAACTCATTGTGTTCACAGTGATCCGTGTGGGTGCTGTGCGATTGTTTATAGCTTTCAGTATTGCTCAACAGTGCTAAAAAGCAACCAATCACATTTTTAAGTCTTAATGATATTGCCACAGAAGTACACAAATTAAAACTTGGAATTAATGAAGCATGTAGACAAATTAATCCCTGTGTATTGACGTCTGTGCAAACAGCAATGCATTGCTTTAGTTAGGTAGCTGAACACAAGGAATGTTATAGAAGCAGTTCAAGGAGTGGAAAGTTCCAAAATACTGCCAGTAGGATTGCTTGGTCATAGTTATTTTTGCTATGTTTTGAAAGATCTTACTTGTTCCTAGAATATGTTATTTTTTAGGATTATTTTTAAAAAAGTGAAAATGGCAAACAATATCCTCAAAGAAATGTAAAGTGATATTAACCTTTTGTTTTAAACTGTGATAATCTTTCAGAAATAAAAATACATTATACTTTTTGTCCTGATTTTCTTCCATTATTTTGGTTTAGCATTTGTGTACTGACGTTGAGAAAAATAAATATGTAATGTGTAAAAAGGAGAAAGAACTATAGAGCAGCAAGGATCTAATCAGATTTGAAAATCCAACTAAATACTAAGATTGTCCCTTCCAATCAGGATGAGAAGCGAAGAAAAACCCTGAAACTGCTCCATATAAGTTGTTTTGTATAGATCTCACGTATGGCATCTGTAAAGACAATTACTGTACTCGCACTGTGTAGCCTGAGGCCAATTCCTCCATCTGGAGGAAAAAAATACTTGTGTTCTTCCTTTGATTCCTACGGATCATACACGGTCCCTTGTGTGTAGGAAGGAGGTCGCAGTTAGAGGGAGTTCTTCCAAACAGCGGCTGAACTCATTTGCCTGCAGGTATTTCCTAAGGAAGTGGTGGTGTGGGTGTGAGGTATACAGAGCCCACATGCTAAATTGATGTTGATGGAGTCGGGCCTTTTTCTGCGGAAGAATAAAACATTGTTTTTGTAAATTAGCTTTCCTTTCTTTCAGTAATCCTAGGAGTTTATTGCACATTCAGACATTTAATAATCTTTTTCTTATCTGGTCTCACTATGGAATTTCTGTGTAGACAGCTCACTTGCTCACCAGGGTTGAGACATTTTCATGTGGTTAATTTGTTGCAATGTTAGTAATATTTACTGACAGCAGCATTACCACCTTCTAGCCTGATCTTCTAGGATCTCTAGGTTAAACAAGGATTGGCCTGGCAGTACTGGGTTGTGAAATCTCCGGGGAGAAGTTGCTGTTGTAAGTGGTGTGAGTGAGCCAGTAGGTGGCACTGTTTCCACTGGACCAAAATTTGCAAAACCAATACCCGAGTATGGTGAACATGGTGACTGCTGAAGGAGGTACTATCCTTTCCATTAAAGTGACTACATGGTTATTAAAGGTCTCATGGTACAGTTTTTAAGAGCAGAGGTGCTCAATACTATTTTGTAGTTGAATTCCACTCTGGTTTTATACCATTTGATCAATCTAAACTTCCCCCTCTATTTCGTTTCTCACGTCTCTACCTGACCTGTCATGTGGTGATTACTGTAGTAGTTGTTGTTGATTGTATTTACATATCAGTTTTTATCCCAAATGATTCTGAAGAGCTTCACGTATAGGAGGAGGCACACCACTGAATTGCACCAACCACCTGGGTCGCGCAGTTATATGCCAGCTGCCCCAGTACACAGCAGCATTAGCACCTTAAAACCTGATCCCATTAGATCTCAGAAGTTGATCAACACCCCTACTCTTACTCTGGTTTCTCTTACTAAGCATCCCTGCACGCTCATAAATCTGAGAGCATATTGTTTCCAGCAAGGAACCTCTGAAAGATGCTTCTTTTGAAGGATGGGTGGTTACTGCAGTCTTACGTAACTACTAGTCTTAAATCACAGACCATTACAGTGCGATTGAAAAGCACAGGAGCTTTATATTATGCCAGTGTTGGAATAGAGAGCCTCATAATGAGAGTGGTGCATACAGCAGTTATAAATCAGCTGGGTGTCAGAAAACACAGTCTCACAGTGCTGGCTAAGGATGCTAATCATTAAAACAGGGAAAAAACAGAGACCAAGGCACCTAATTGAATTCAGTCATGAAGTCAATCAGGAGGTAGTTATGAGATTATTCCAGTTACATTAAGATTAAGAGCTCATTACAGACAGAACAATTCAGAATTGTGGAACAAAACTTGAGCCTTTTTCTGTTTTTTCTTTTTTTTTTCTCCCTTCCCTTTAAATTGAATAAAGCTTCCCAGATAATGGAGTATAATTCCATTAGTCCTGCATATGATCCTCCTTGTGGCAGATCTCAGTTCTTCCTCCAGACACCCTTTTCCCTTCCCTAATTGCCCAATTTCCTGCACATAATAGAAATGGATCAGTTTAGTTTTCCAATGCAGGCCCTGTTATTTAGGCAGCTACTTAAATCAAGAAAGGTCACATGTTACTGTCGAGCAATTGGTAACTTCAGTATATGAATGATGAGTGTTCTGTTTTTCATCCAAATAGGCCGATGCAGCCCGCAAGACATAATGCATCTTGATATAATGTAATTATAGCACATTGTGTGCAGAAGCATGTGAAAAGCATTACAAAAAATAAAAGGCAGGGAGCAACTCATCCTAGAATTTACATGCTTTTCCATTTAAAGTAGTGTGACACTGAAATATGTTTATTTGCGTCTCACCATTCATTCATTCAGCGATTGGCACTTAAAGTTGGGTGTATCTGGGCTCACTTAGTTAAGTGCCGATTAAGGGGAGAAGAGCAAAAAAGCTTTAAACTCCGAATAACGCTCACTTTAAATTGTGGTGAAGAAACATTTTTAAGAAAATAGGGTTTGTGAACAGTAAATGGGATGTGATATAGTTATTAGCATTCCCAATCCTCTTGGTGTCATCCTGTTTTGGGGTCCGCTTTGCAAAATACTAGGAATTCAGTTCTCACCTTTCGTCATTGACTGCGAAGGATAACGTTTTCAGATGGCTGGGCACATTTTGAAAGTCTAGCTGTTTGGCCAGAGAGAGGTGTAGATGAAAATATTTAGCAATAAAATCTAAATTTAATTATAATCAAAAGAAATATAAAGTCATTCTTGTATTTATCTTTTTTAGCATTGTCCCTGAATGAGGTGCAAGCCTGACCCCGTACAGTATGTACTGTTTGTTAATCATTACGGTTTGTTGTGGCAAATGAAATACATGTCCTTGTGTGTGGAAGCTTGTTGTGTTTAAGTATTTTCATGAGTTTAGCATTGCATGTTAATCTGCAGTTCCTTTCAGTCAGTCTGCTGATTTTATCAAGGTGTCTTAGGATATACGCAATTTACTCCATTTTACTGTAATATCTTGAATGCTTAATTCTATGACACCTGCCTATGTTCATTAATGCTCCTTGGCAAAAACAACCAAGACATTTATATGGGAGATAGAACAATATGTATTAAACGCTTGGTAGTTGAAAAAAAGATAATGATAAGTTACTCCAATGCTGAAAAAAAGAAAGCTGTAGCTCTGCTTGTTATTACTTTCCAAATATTTTAAATATTGTGATGTGGTATCTTCCTGCAGATTGCATTGGTTAATTGCTCTGAGTTGTAAGAAAATGGCATCATAAATAACCTTGCGTTCTGTGTAGAGTACATTTATAGATAATTATGAGGCACTGAAACAATCTCTGTTGTCAAGATTAAGCCTTCTAAATTTATTGTGCTGAACATTCACATAGGACTCCACACCTACGAAGCCTGCTTAATAACAATGGTTGTTTTCTTGGCAGTTTTAGTGTAAACTAAAAATCTAAAATTGAATTATACATCACAGATCCCTTTTTTGTGGAAGAGTACTTTGAAAAAGAAGCTTTTTAGCCAACAATCAGGATTTTCAAATCTGTTTTTGTAAATAATCTCTTTATATAACATAGTACATATTTATGGTTTGTGCAAATCACTAACTGGGGGCTTTGCAGTGTTTTGCATATGTAGTTATTGCGAAGCATATTTGAACCTTCTTGCTTGTTGTAGATTGTCTTCTGATCATAAGTGAAAAACTAAACTAGTACCACCTCCTACAAGTTTTCCCTGAAGTAAGATCTGTATTTCTGCAGGGCTGGAATGGGTTCTCATAATGATTTTGGCAAATGGAAAAACAAAACAAATGAACACAGAACATCTGTGCTATTGTCGCAGTGCATTTCTCATTTTGTTAAGAAAAACGGCTGATTAAATATCAAGTATGGTGCCATTTTACGAGACTATAGCTTCACAAAATGTGTAATTGGCAGGTTTGTATAGCCTGTTTTCCAAATTAAAAACATTATGGAAAACAGACCACTCAGTATTCAAATGATGAAATAGGAAGTTTCAGTTGGGATTTTCCATCTCTAACAATACACCCTTTGCTGGTTAAAATCAAAACTTGAGTTTAGTGAACTTGTTTCATTAAATAACAGCTGGTCATTTTAAATCTGTACAAAAAAAACATCATCAGAGGACAGATCACTACTGATGTTTCCTAGTTATTTCCAGCACAATGTACCTTCTAAAAACATATTTCAAACTGAATGGGAGGAAATGAAGTGAATCCCTTCTAGACACAATGCCTGTGAATGGACTATTTTTCTAGCATTGTGTAATGCTAATTTGCTCCACACGTCCACTTCCTGTTGAGCTGTTGTCTTCTGGGATCTGATTTTTCACAGAACCTCACAGAAAAAATTGTGTATTTCAGTACTGAAGAAATGTAAATGAAATAAATGTATCGGAAAAAATGCACATACAGTATTTACCCATTAATTTTTTTTGTGTTGGCTGGTTTTAAAATCTGCATTGAGGGGTCTCAGCCTTTCCAGACTTTGTCTGCTCCTTTTTCTTTGTGCAAAAGAAAACGTCAAAATCTAACAGCACATAGTTAGATGCTGATCAAAAAAGATAAGTTCTCACCTGGACTGGGAATAGAATACTCTTCTAAGTAGACACAATGGTTAATAGAACACTGCCTCTTGTGTGAATACCAATTACTACAGGCTTACATCACAATCAATTTTTTTACATCTTCAGAAAAAGAAAACACAAAAAGAAAGCAGTAGCAGCTTGGTTCTGCTTCGGCAGTGCTAAGACAGACATGTTCTTTGCTTGCGCTGCAGGAGAAGGCAATGCGAATGCTTTGTGCCTCCATATTCCTTATGCTCCCCGCCTACCCCAACTCTTTTATGAACCTCTCGGGGGGTGGCTCTAGATTCTCGTTAAAATGAATACCAATGATGGTTTCTGGCGCTGGGTCAGTGCCTGGTTCCTTGCAGCTGTCAGGGTAGCAGAGAGCAGGCACAGAATCCCTTTGGAAATGCCCCTCGAAGAGTATAGAGTTTTGTCTCTGCAAAGGGAAGTGTTTTTCTGCTTCTCAACAGGTAACCGGCAGAAAAGAAAAAAAAATCGATCACATATCAGTATGCATCACAACTTATTGCAGCAGCCTACAATGCGGTGATCATTAAGTCTGCTGGCCATTAAGAAGATCATTTGAAATGCAGCCGCATGCCAAATAAGCTGTTAATCCATATTGTAAAAAGTGCTGCAGGAGTCTTTTGAAATACAACTATACATCTACTAAGACTTAAAAAAAACTAATTATTTGCTTTTTTGGATTTTTTTATACCAGAGATAGTCCCTCCTTTTGCATCAATCTAGTTAACTATGTTCAACCACATTTTACCCTCCATTGCATTAATATTATATTAATATTATTAAATATTAATAAGCGCATTCATATTTCTATTTATTCTGTGCATAATAAATTATGATAATTTAAAATAGTATATACAGGTAGTGAACATAACAATTAAAACACCATTGTAAGGTCATTTAATGGGGCGTTGGGCCACCATGTGGAGCCCATACAGTCTGTGTGCACTGTGGCATAGTATCTGCCATCAACTGGAATTCTGCAGATGGGGTGTTGCACCATTCTTTCATGAGAAAGTCAGTCAACTCACACCTAGTTGATGGAGGTGGAAAAGGCTATCTCTGGTGTCATTCCAGAATATCCCATAAATGCTCAGCTGGTTTCAGATCTGGTGGCTGTTTGATGTGTCCATCAAACCACTGGACAACTACAGATGCTCTTTGTATGTGCGCATTACCAGCTTAGAAGACACCCATCCCAGCAGGAAAGAAATGCTCCAACATAGTGTGAAGATGATCATTTGGAACTATTAAGAAGTGATTAGCATTGCCCTTGCCTTCTAATTTTACATCTCATTTACCCAGATATTTCCATTTTTCGCCCACTATCTGGAGCTCTCAAGGAAAAAGGATAAATTGTTTTGTACATGTTATTATCCTTACTTATAATACTTCAGTTATGAGGGATTGGGAGTTAGAATACTGGGTAACAAAGTTCTTTATAGTTGAGTAGAAATAAAACACAAATCCTGGCCTTCGTTGTAACATTTTTGCAGTACTTAATTTTTTTAACAATACTTTTGCTTGTCAGTAGGTGCAGTGCACACAAAACATGTTATTTTATTTTTAAAGAGCATGTTTACTGCCTAACATCCATTATCATCTTTATATTGCACTAAGTGTTTCACTGGCAGCATATCGTAAACATCTTATATTTATGAAGGGAGGACATTCTTGAAAATAACTATCTTCAGTGTGCATGCACCTCCTTAATTAGCTGATAAAAATACACAGACATCAGGGAAAAGTATGTGGGTTTAAGTGCTGCCTTTTCCTTCCAAATAGTGAATTCTGCTTGGCAGGCTTTAAGATACTTGTGCTAAAACAGCTAAGCTTGGTGACGTGGTGTAACCCAATCCTTTGAGCTGACTGATGGCTGATCAAGTGTCTGCTGGAAAGGATGACCTTCTGGTTCATTTTGCTGATGCAGGAACGAGCCATGGCACTGTGCTGCCTTGAAAAACATCCCTACCTTTGAACATTGCGTCTTCTCGTAGCAAGGCTCAGTTCTTTTGTGTTTGCAGCAATTTCGTTTTACTTCAGAAAACGTTTCTGCTGGTTATTTTGATTAAATATTAGCATCTTTGTTACCTTAACCTGGAGAACCTGTTTTGCTGTTTTGCTAGACCAAAGTGCCCCTTAACTTTCTCAAAAACATAAATAAAAGTAATAGCTTCATCCAGCTATAAAGCAAGAGCACATAGGTTCATCTTCTGGCTTATTTCAGTACATTGAAATCAATGTCTAGCAAAATAAATTTTAAACATTACAGATCTAATTAAATAAACCTGAAAGCCATGCCTTCCTGACATTTACTTACAGTACACTAAGGTGGTCAAAATAGTAATAATAATTAATAATTTTTTTTAGTATTTGTATTCATTCCATGGTATCCCAAAGCAATTCACATACAGGTGGGGACCCACCTCATCCACCAGGAAGTATAGCACCCACATAAAGGTTTTATATATGCATGGTTCATTTTGCTTTGGAAGCATTCATGCAGAGTATTTACTGACTATTCTAAGGAGGATGTTGACTCCCACTGTCTCTCCCAGGTCTGGAAGGGAATTTATTTAGCCTTCTACTGTTGTTTATTTCCCCTTATCGGCAATACCTTGCTGCACTCCTGTCTTGGTGAGTAAAGACCCCTGGTCTGTTCCAGCCTCCCTCGAAGTTACAGCAGTAAATTGTCCTGCTGCAGGCAAAACTGCTGTGTGATGTACAATGGGAGTGATTGTGCTGAGTTCTGCATTTCTCATGGCTTAGTGGCAGCAGGAATGCAGTCTTTACAGGGGTTTGTCTGCTGGTCACACCCAACTAAGTTTCATAAGATGGATACCAGTGTATGGTATTTATCTTCTAGCTAATTTTAGCCACATAAATGTGAATCTAAGCCGCTTCTGGGAGCTGTGAAACAAAGAGAAGCATCTACAACACTTAAATTCGGTTCCACTGGAAATTCAGCAGTAAAGCATCATTTAAATTTCAGCTTGAGTACTTGATCCTGTTGGAATGTAGCCTGCCCCTAGCACAAAGCAGACCATACAGCAGAAGCTCAAAAGCTGAAATAAAATTGGCCACACATTGAGTAACAACAAAGTGTGTCCAACAAGTATTCATGGTCCTCCGCATGCTCCTTATTCCTGTTTGCTGTAATAGGGTTGGCTAACTTGTTCCTTTTGAGCTGAAGAAGTGACCCATTGTGAATAATCATTAAGGAAGCATAACCTTGACTCTGCAGTACCACTTTTAAGAACACTAGATCAGTTTACATGAGTCGTTTTTCTCACGTGAGTCAGCAATGTGTGTGCATGGGTGGGGTGAAAATGTGTGACACAACTCAAAAAGCAGCTTTAGTACTTTCATGGGAATTGACATTTCACATGAAATATAGGAAAATGCTGATGAAACGAATGATTGTCTATAACTCTAAATACCGGTTTCATGTCAAAAAGCTAGCCATATTTGCTAATCAGTGTGTTCAGTTTGTCAGCATTAAATCCATTGGGATCAAAAAGTAATCATGGACCAAAGATTAGAGCAGATAATTTTATGTTGGCAATATATTTTCTTATTGGACGAATATACCATACCAACTAGCCTGTGTCTGTCTACCTTAAGACTATGTTTTGACTTTTACTATTGTCAATTCATTTTCTCACTGCTTAGTCATGTGAGGGTCCTGGTGGTAACGGGCTGTGCAGGGCAGACCAGACTTCCCTTTCCCCATCTATAGTTGCCAGCTCCTCCTGGGGGATTCCTATGTACTTCCAGGCCAGCTGAGAGATATAATCCCTCCAGCATGTCCCAGGCCTGCCTAAGAGCCACATTAATTGGCCATTTGCTCAAAGTTCCTCTCAGATCCTTCCTGGCTTTCTGCCCAGTTCCAAACAATCATGAAGATGGAGCCCAGCAGCCCCACGGAGAAACCTCATTTCTGCTGCTTGCACCCGCAATCTCATTCTTTTAGGCACCACGCAAAGCCTGTGACCATACTCTAGGTGAGGATGGAGACATGGACCAAGCAGAAAACCGAGAGCTTTGTCTGGAATCTCAGCTCCTGCTTCACCTGCCTCTACCGGTCCTCTCTACCCTCACTCTTGAACAATTAGTACTATTGCTAAGTACAATTTATTTTTCTTCCAAAGATGCTAAATTATTATTAGAAGTTGCTTAGTTGTTAACAATGTATTGGGGAAAAAAACAGGCACAGTCAGCAAAACAGTGCTGTTAACATTTATTATCTCTCATGAAACAGTTATCTGTACATGTAAGCACTATCAGAATATTATCTCCCCTCTTTATTTGCTTGATGTCCAGGGAAAAGTATGTTTCTGAGTAAAATGATCTTTATATTTAAATACCAAAAGGTACCAAGTCAAAGTTTATTTCAACAATAAAAATGCCTTCTCATGTACTGGACAATAAATGTGATATTAACGAACACAACTTTCCAGTGACTACAGCAACAAATCTTTTGTTGTGCCCTTTGTAATTTGATTATTTTAACAGCTTGCAAGGAGTGAAGCTTATTGAATCATAGTCATTACATGATCATCCTAATGCAATGCAGTGATATGTACAATGTGGCCTAATCTTTGACATAGCTCCTTCGATCTAGAGAGCATTGATTGATAAAAGTGTTAAAGCTGAAACAGATTTGCATTTCTCTCAGCTCAGGGTAGAACTATTCCAGAACAAAAATAATCTGCAGCTGCATGCCAAAATTGATCATAGATGGTATAAGGGCAAAAGCTCAAATTTAGAAATCAAAGCTATTTTGACAACCCAGTAAAAAGGAAATGTGAAAATTAAAGAAGGCAGGAGATGTACTGTACTATCATTAGTGGACCTGCTTTAAGGAAAATGGTTAAAAGCACAGGAAAGTAGTAAACTGGATGATTTGTCTATTAGTTCCTTCTCCACTGCCAGCTTCTAACCATCAAGGGATTGATTTTTGTCCTCCTGAGTCCTCAGGGTGGGTGGGAGGAAGCTGGAGCAACACCCTTCAATTAATGCTCAGAAGAGTACCTGGAAAAACATCAAAAATGAAAAAAACAACTAGACTGTCAGTGGGAGGTTTCAGCTGAATCACAGGCTAGTGGCCAAGTGCAAATGATTTTCAACCAGCCCATCCTGTTGACTTAGTGTACCAATATTCTGCATCAAAGTAATTTATCTAACCGCACATGTCTCTAGGATTTTCTTTTGCTTCCATCTCTTTTAGATGGAATATGTTTTCTTTGAAAAAGGTAAAACATGAAAACATCTTAATGCATTCCGTTAATTTATTTCTCTGTGTGTGTAAAGCTTATCTCTCTAGTTAAGAAATGATTTATTCTGTTTCATCCACAGATTATGCAGCACTTTTTTTTCCAATACTCACTTTCTATTTTTGGCATAACTGCCTGCAATCATTTCACTCAATTGATTTTTCATTTTTTCTTCGTATTCTTGAAGCCATGAGACACACATGATGTACCCATTGTTTAGAGGGTAAATACTCTTTTAGGTATATATATCTTTATATCTCTCCTTGTATGTTACAGGATCTATTTTACCCTATTTTTCCATGGACTTATATTCATTATTATTAATATTAAAAAGCATAATACTTTGATCATTTTAACATGCCTCCATATTGCAGGAATTAAGTGCTGAAGTTGCTTCATCATTAGGGTCATTTTAGCTTTGTTGGGAAATGGGAGTTATAGTAGCTATCAAAGGGAATAACATAATCTGTTGTTGCATGGTTTTAGCCAGTCCCTCTTGGATTTCTCATGGTGTTTATGTCCCAGGGAGGATGAAGGAGTTGCATGCAAAGGCAGGAAACGTCTCCTGGGCCTGAGGGCTGCAGGTTCCCCCTTCAGGCTTGTCCACTGTTGTGTTTTTCATGGAGTCTACTGAGGCTGTTTTTTGCATAGGTCTCACTCCAGCCTGCTGCTTCACAGGAGGACAGTGGAGCTGAGAGCTCCATAGTAACGGGGCTCAGGACTGATTCTGATGTGCAATGTTTCCCATCTGACAGACCAATTAAAAAGGGATTTGAAAACACAGCAATACGCAAATGAGCTCGGAAGTCCAGCTAGAAGTGCAGTGAGGTTAGCTCAGAATACTTAAATGGGGTGAGAAATTGTTAATGAAAGATTTAGTTAAAAGCTCTCAAGGCTGATACTTCCTTCACATAATTCACAGGACAGCACATCTCAAGGGCAAGATCCTTATCTAAAGCAAGATAAGATCACAAAACACCAAACCTAAAAAGACAGAAGTTGCACATAAAATTACTTGTTAACTTAGGTTAAGGATTCACAGAATGTGTGTCTTAATCCAGTCAAGAAAACAGATGTCTCACAGATGTTGCATAAAATTACTTTTAAATTCTGATTTTTTGCAGAAGATGGAAATTTTTGCTTGATTTCAATGTCTTCATACAAGACTGATAAACTTCAGCAGAATCAGCCAAATATTTGGATAACTTGAAGTTTCTGTGGTAAGAGTATTTAAATTCTCAGCCAGCAAAAAAAAAAACAGGCAGCTACTGTGGTTGCACTGGAAAGCAATTATTTTAAAATCCTCAGATAGCAGGCACCCTCCATGCCGAGGAAACAGCTAAAGTAACTGTAAATATGGAAGAAAAATCTGAAAAATGTCATGTATTAAAAACTCTTAAAACTAAAAAAGTGAGTTCTATTCTTCTGACAGCTAAAAAAATGTTTCCATGGATATCAAAAGACTGTAGGCATGGCAGCATAATCAGAAACATTCAATTTTCTTTGGTTTTACACAGCAATCTCTGCAATTTGTACATCATCCTGTTTTACTATTGTTGAGGTTTTTTTGCAGATTATAAAGGGCTGCTTTTGTATTGTGCCAAAATACAAATATGTTAAAAAATTAAACTGTGACTCAGCTTACATTTTAGGATAAGTTTATCCAGTCAGACATTTTTTTTTCTCTCAGTCTCTGAGTTTCTCTCAGATTAAATGCTGTTGTAGACCAAAACACTGAGCCCTTGCTGAGAGACATAGGGAAAAGCTAATATGTGGTCACGTTTGAGAAAATGTATTTGTCATTGTTTTTCAAGAGGTATTTCATACCTTAATTTTTAAATTGCTTTACAATTTGTTTGAGGGAAGTGATGCGTGGCCTCATTGGAGCGTCTGCTGGTTAAAACCATGCATGAACATCTACTTACTACTACTACTTACCCATCTTTTCCTACTGTTAATTCTCGGAAATTAGATTCTCTGCTTCCTGGTCCACGTAAAGAGAAATATCATGTCTTTTTTCTGATGAGTCTGCTTTTCTTATATTTTTGAGTACTGTAAAATGCAAGTTTAATGACTTCATAGGACATATTTAGTGGCTCTGTGGAAACTGCAGTGGCCTTCATGGCATTGATGACCCATGCAATTGTCAGGTGAGGATCAGAAAAGAGAGAGAACAATTGGAGGCCGAAACCTGAGGTTATTAACCTAGGGGTCGCGACGTAGTACCAGGGGGTTCGCGCAATAGACATCACGGAAAGAATCAACCAAAGGTTAACACACACACTAGGGCGGTAAACAGTACATGTAAAATAGGACACGTACAGTATGCCGGGTCAGGTTGGTTACACATCAAAGGACAAAAACAGAGGTAAACAATTAACTATTCTATACACCTGCACGGTTAAGACTATTTACATTAGCAGGGTGACTTAGTGGTCACTCTGTGAGCCCACAGACCCTCCCTCAGCTACAATTCCCAGTCTGCTCTGCAGTGTCCCCGGTGAGGGCACTACATTAATTTCTATTGGGTGAGCCACGATTGTATTTATATTTGTAGCACTTTTTTCTTTTGCGCATGGTAGTCGTGATTAGCCTAGCAATGGAGCATTTTTTAATAGATGGCACTGGAAGAGTGAGAGCTAAAGATAATGTGGAGAAACGCACAGAAGAAAACTCCAAACAGAAAAAAATGAAGAAAACGAGAAATACGACATTTTTTGAAGTAAGCTACAGGAGCTAAGAGGCGAACAATCTACCCTCCAAAAAGCCACCACTGTGAGCCAGAAGGCTCTTCGGGCTCCATCCATCATAGCTAACTAGATTGCCGAAACTGGGAAGCCACACACGTTAGGTGAGACTTTTTTCTTACTGTGCGCAAAGGAAACGGTTTCAATCATGTGTGGGGAAAAGCGCTCCAGAGCAGCTTGCATTGATAACAGTGTCAAACGATGTCGTGTCTAACCGCATTGGGCGTATGGCAAGAGACGTGGAAGAGCAGGTGATCGCTAAGATAAAATCTAGTGTGTATTTTTCTTAACAACTCGACAAGATCACTGATGTCTCCGGAGATGCACAAATGCTTGTTTATGCCAGATTTGTCGAAGAGGGAGAAATCAACGAGGATTTTTTGTTCTGTCATCCTCTTCCTGAGCATGCCACTGGCGATCAACTTTTCGTTTTGCTGGACACATACGTACGTGAGCATGAAATCGAGTGGAACAAGTGTGTGGGAATCTGCTCAGATGGTGCATGAGCTATGACTGGCAAACACAGTGGCAAAACACAGTACAGACCGTTTCTCTGTTCGCTTTGTGGACGCATTGCATGATTCATAGACAAGCCCACGTGGCTAAGAAAATGCCCCCCAAACCCAAATAAGTAATGGATGAAGCTGTTCATACTATAAATTCAATCAAGACCAGTGCAACAGGTGCATGACTTTTAAAGATTATTTCAAAAACTAAGGATAGGATGACTAGAGAGCCAGCCTTTTGATACTACGCACCCAAACTGGGTGGATATTTTTAAATGGCAGCTCAAAACTTGTTTTTTTACTCTGGCTTTTACTAGATTTTTCTTGCATAATGTCAGTGCTGTTTGTACTGTTTGTGCATGGTTCTTTAAATTTGTTATTGTTGCTTTAAGTTGCTAAAAGTTTTTTTTTACTTATTTTGTTGTAACAAGCACTTTGAGTTGCAAAACATTGTATGAAAGGTGCTATATAAATAAAAAACATTATTATTAAGTGAGTAGGCTTACAATTTTTAAATCTCTGTGTGGGGGGGGGGGTGCGAAATATTTTTAACCCCAAAAAATGGTTGCAGTCTCGAAAACGTTAAGAACCCCTGGCCTAAATGATCAACTAAGTCAACAGGGAGATAAACAGGAAAGATGTTCATTATCATTAAGCCTGGCTATCTTTAAAGTGCATTTGGGTAAAAGAGCATTGAGGTATATCCTACTTGGAGTTCTTCTAGTTTCAAGCTAGAGCTCTCTTTAATTAAAGACTTTTAAGGGGATCAGATGTCAGGGGACCCCTGGATTTTACAAAAGCAAGAACTAATTCAACTTGACCTGAAAATAATCCAATGTTTGTGAAGTTTTAGTGTAGCAGTCCTTTATTAAAAGTGAGACTCTTGTAGGTATTTGCAGTCATTGTTTGTCTAAGATTTATTTAAATTAACACAGCAAATCCAAATGAAAGAGGACCCTACCTCTTTCACACTGTGGCTAATGCAAACACATTGAGACTAATAAAAAGCGAAGAGACTGAACATCAAATACCATGTTGGTGATTGACTCAAATAACAAATATTTGATTTGGCCTATAATGTTAGTTAAAATGCATGTATATCATGCAGTTTTAAAGTAAATTGTATCACTGTCTTGAATCAAAATGGTAAAATAACTTGAATGTTGATGTTTTTCATTTTGTGAACATACCATGTATTAATTTATCAGTTTTGTTTGTTTGAATTAGAACTGCTAGGATTCCTGGAGTTGTGCAGAACAGTACCAGCTGACTGATTGTAGCTAGGCTTGATATGCATTGATTGTGTTGTCATAATGCTAGAAAAGACAGATATCAGAAACACCGTTGAAAGATGAAGTCAGAAGCAGCTGCCGGCTTTGAAAATAAAGATGACACAAAGTAAAACAACAGCAGTTAGACTTCCTGCTTTCATGAAAGAGCTTTTTCAAAAAAGATTAGTTCCCAGTCAAGTCAAGCGTTTTATAGCAGACTCTAGTGCAGGCAGACCACTGCTCTGCAAATTCTTTGCCAAGTTTCATGCTCTTTCTCCATTACGGAAAGGAGAAGTGTGGGCAGTTTCTTGGAGAAGTTGGACATGTTGTTAACAGAAGGCAATGACCCATGCAAAAACTCACTCCTCGGTCTTCGTACAAGCTTTTATCCTCACTGTCCACTCTCTTGCACAAAACTGACAGCAGGAGAGATTGAGCAGAGAAGGCAAATGTGCAGGTAGCACTGAACCTCGCTCCCTGGGAAGAGATTCAGGGAATGGGTGGGCGGCAGAAGATATGCCTGACATTGCAAATCAGTTTATCTGTCTGTCAAGCCATGCTTCTACTGTATTTCATATATGGAATTGGATGCTTCTTTATCTTCTAGCCATCCATGTGCAGAAGATGGCTTTCATCTTTTGCATATTATAATGAGACACTGTGCACAGTAACATTCCATGTTAAAATGTCATAGTCATGTGTGTATTCATTCAATTGCAGAGCAAATGACAAACATGCATGTCCTGTTTTATATTTGAGTAGAACCTATCTGTTCACCTCTTTTTTCTATGTAAATGTTTGTTCCAAAGGCGCTTCTCTAAAATCTGCATTATCTATGTGTCAATCTACATTTGGTAGATATTTTATTTGACATAAATGCCTCCTTTTAAAACGGGGTAAGTCTAAGCATGGAAGACGTATGTGATGTCAACAAGCTCTCTGGCTTCTTGTTTGTTGTCACTAGAAGTAAATGAACCAATTGTTTGGATTCTTATGAAAAGAAATAGGCAGGACAAATGAGATTTAGTTGCCCATTTTGGATAAGGTCCTACTGGGGACCAGTCCAGCAAGTGGAGAGTTAAAAAGCTCAAGTTGAGCTGCTTATGTGGACATGACCCCAAAAGGTAATCCTGTAGGACTCAGTCAGGGAAGGAGATTGTTAGTAGGAGATAGACCTAATTAAAATGCGATTTGCACTACAAGGAGCTTATGGAGAAAGCCTGTATTTTAAGGATGACTAAAAATGTATCAAAAGGCTTTTCTTTTTTTAAATAGAGTGGGATGTTATTCTGGTGAAGGGATTTGCTGTGTAAGAATTTCTTTGAGTGACATGCAGCATGGAGAAGTCATGGCTTTGTCACTCAAAGCATTCCAGGAGAATACTTTCAGATTTTGCTTTGCGTGTTCCACATCCAGAATGCATCTAACATTCTGATGCTACTAGAAAATACCAACATTACCAACATTCGTTCTCATGAAGAGGGTGCTGGTGACAGGCGTAACAGCTTCCTTTCACTACTAAGTGCACTTTATAAATTAACCTCACACCACTCCAGATGATTTGATAATTGCTAGGAACTGGATTGAGTTTCTAATGTGGATTTATATCCACTGATACCTGAGAACACATATAACTAGATTCACATACAAACCAAATCGTTTTTGACCACTGGAAATGTGACACCCAGTGACATCACAAGATGTTTAAAGTTTAGAGGGAAAAAAAAAGTTTATAATAAGCTTGTTGATTATTGATTTAATGTCCATGTAGTTTATGTTTTTGGTATTTTTCCTACTGTTTTTTTAACAATTGAGGATTGTTGTTTTTAAAAAAATACAAAACCATGTCTATAATGTCATTAAAAACATGCATTAAAATGGCGGAAGTTCATATTTCCAAACAGTTTTCAGTACATAGTCTTGAACTGTGTTTTCTGAAATAAGCATTTCCTGTGTTCATTACAAAACATGGAAAGACTCATTTCATGATACAAAGGGGAATTGGGTTTCTCCTTTTCTCCTTTAGAAATAAATATTTAATCATAAACTCTTGCTCAAATGTTGTACCCTACTCTCTAGGTGTCTGATTTCTCTGTTTGCCCTCTCATTTTCAAGGATCAGAACTGCCTGTAGGTTGCATTCAGAACAGGCCTTGTTGTTCCTAAGGGGGCAATTTAACTGGTTTCTAGATGGGTGTGCACTTATTTTCTCTTTCTTTAATTTGAGACTGTGGGAATCTGTAACCCATTCTCTTTCTTTCTGTTGCTTAAGGCATTTTTGCTTAAGAAAAAGGTTGAGACAGCATTCCTAGGATGTGTGATATTTGATTCTGATATTACGGTGTCTATATCTATTGATTTCTAGTAGTATTTTTAGGGGGAGAGGAAATAAAAAAGAAAGATAGGCTAAGGCTCTTTTTTCACTTTTGTTTTACCTAGGGCCATTTCTCGCTGTTGTCTCCCATGTGAATTCCAAGCACCTCTTTTTCACTTACTCATGTCTCTCCTTTAAGCTCCATCGAGTTGGTAGAGTGCTGAAGGTAAAATATGAATTGACTTTGCACAAATCTTCTACAGATGGAGGTTTGTTTGTTTAAATACAACTCATAAAGTATCCCCAGTATATCAGACCCCAGTATTAGTATAGTGAAACCCGTGTATCCCCAACAAAAAATGATGAACAGGTGTAAGTATTGTACAGGCACAAAGACATAGTAGTATTAAATGTTAGCAAAATGTCTTCATTTCTAGCAGATGGATACAGTTAGCATCAAAATAATAAATCGTTTTTTTTTCTTGTTGTGTATATAAAAAGACAGGCGTTTTAAAATGAGATTTGAAAACAGAAATTCCAACACACTGCACATTTGATCCTTTTAAAAAGTTAAAAAACAGGTCATGTTTAGAACAGCTAAGCCATAAAAAATGTTCTTTTTTCATTCAGAGGTATCCAGTTCTGGTTCTCATTTTCAGATTTTCATTCCATCTCTAAATGAACAATCAGCAAGTTAGCTACTTCATGTGCTGGTACTTTAAAATGACATGCTGGCTTTCTGTGACCAGGATTGGGTTCTTCTTTATACTGTTGTACATGCTACAAATTTAACTTTAGAATAACAAACCCTCAGTTATAAATGACATTCAGTTATTGTTACAAATAAGCATTAGAAAATAAGGGTTTAATAAGGGTAAATTTAGATGTCTAGCATGTAAAATTAAAAAATGACAGAAAGCAAGGAGATCAACTATGGAATTTAATTCGACATAATTAAATCGGTGTTAAACAGGTATTAAGTAGTAGTTTTACTTTGCTTCTATTCTTTGCATATGGAATTTAGAATGAGTATATCCAAAGGCAGAAATTAAATTTTAAATCTTAAAAGCATAGTAATCTAGAGGGTTTTTTTAAAGGGTTTCTAAAATGCTTAATATAACTTCACTATAGACTAAGAATTAAAAATTATTTTAAGCAATGGATCTCAGTCTTGTGTGAGAGAAGGAACTACAATTCTCTTTTGGTGAAAAGGGACAGGTGTAATAATTATTTAAGATGGCAGTAGCACTACTAGCAGTTAATATATTTCTGCAGTTCAGAATTGCCAATTGGTTTTCTACTGCCATGAAACTTTGGATCATACATTCTTAATTCTCTTTCTGCTAAAACTTTGTAATAGCATGAAAGGGATAAGAACCAGGCATTCTTTCCTCAGAAACATGCACTTGTTAGTACTGTCAACCACTTTTCACACTGTGACCCACAGAGTGACCGTGGTTTAGCATAAACAGGACAGTAAGCAATTCTTGTTGGCAGCACTGCAAGTTCAAAAGCACTCGGAAACCATAGGGTTCACTGCTGTGTGCTTAAGCCAAGAATGCCCTGGCCAACTGAAGCTCACCCAAACCCAGTGGCTCCTGCCTGGGGACTCACAGTTGCAGTTACTACTGATATAGCCAAAACCCTAACAGGTGCTGTCTGGACTGTGTGCCTCCACACGTCACAATTTACTGTTTGGCGACTAAAAGGTAAGTTTGGGGTAGTAAAAAAAAAAATTATAATAGATCTTTCAGTAAATCATATGTACAAATTTAGAACTAAGTGACAATATTTAACAATAAAAATATTATAAATTGTTCGGCAAAATTAAATAGTTAAAGAAAAACAATATGGTTTCTGAAACCCCAGTAACCAGGTGGCCAGAGTTTTTTTTTTTCATGAAGTTTAGCTCCTGCTGAGTTTTAAAGTTGTCGTGGCTTGAGAAGAAGCTTAGTCTCCCAACTTGCAAAACCCTTCTATGACTGGGAGGGGATCAGTCAGCCTAAAAGAAAGACGGGATTACAGGATTAGAAACAGGGTTTTTTTATTTAGTGGTGTCCATCCAACATGGAGGCAAGGGAGGGCTTAATGTGGTAGCCACGAGATGGATGTTGTGATTTTCAGAAGTTGATAATAATGCAGTGCCCCATTGCTTGCTCATTCAACCATTATCCCCTTCAGCCTAAACTGGAAACAGACTATGTGCAAATATAGTGTTCACTAAACTACATGGTGCCTTACTTTTGTGTTTTTCTGAGGTTGATGTGGTATGTCATGTTGATACTTTTTGGGTTTTGCTTAGTACTATCCACCAGAATTATATATCTTTTTTTTCATTAGATGTTATATTATACTTTACATTTATGACTTAATGTAAATTAAGCTTTTTTAAGCTTCAAAATGATGTATATTCTTTTAGTTTTTCTTTGGTTTAAGCAGTATGATGGATGTTGTCTTTGCATTGTGTATTAACTTTAAAAAATATATATTTTCTTCATTTTGAGTCTGATACTACTTTTAGTCTTTGTCTTTTGGAAAAAAAGCTGTGATTTCCTTTCAGCATGCATGGATAGTGAGCACTTTACTAGCTCAAGGCTCATAAAGTTTGTTGTTTGTCCTGTGAATATCATACCCATGTGCTCTAGCCTGTGAGTACAGTATCCGCACAGGATTGTCATGATTTTAATTTCTTGTTTTCTTAAGCAACAAAGGCATATTAATAACTGTCCTTGGAGAGTGAACCAAGTGAGTGGGTAGTAGTGCACAATAAACAGTCTAGAACATCTGAAGAAAAATAGTGACTGCACTCAAAAGGTCAGTTTCAGACAGAAAACTAATGAGTATTGAATGAAGTGCCGAGTATCCATTGAACAGATGACATTAGACATTTACTTTATATGGAGATGCTCACAATTGTCCTCCACAAAGTCAGTTCTTCAGTACAAGTGGCAGTACTTGTTACATCACTCTGTGCACGTCCTTTTAAAATGAAATCGGTGTCCTGATTTCCAGCTGAATGATTTGCTCTGGGTCAGTGTGCCATGGCACATCACAAGGCCTCACGGTTCAAAAACTGATTACAGTGCAGGTTCTATAGGTCATGGAAACTAGGGGACACTGGCTGCCAGTGGCCATTTCTGTTCTCACCAAGCTGGATTCACCTACCCTGCAGATAGATGGCTTGCCCCAGATTTCATCATCAGGCTCATATCTGGGCAATGTCAGGCATGTCTAACGATTTGACTTAAAACCTAATATGTAGGTTATGGAAGTAGCCACAGAGACAACTACAACAAATGCGTACATTTATAATTATAGAATGCATTTTAATTGACTATTCAGTCACCCGCAAAACTGGTTGAAGCTGGTACATTATGGAGAGGTATCTAACACAATCTAACAAGTAAAGGTTTATTCCATGCTGAAAAGAGAAGAAAGGAAGCATAACGTTTCAGCTGTAGAGCCTTCTTCAGGTGTCTGTCGGGAGTCTTTGGGTGTCGGGTGTCCGAAGAAGGCTCCACAGCCGAAATGTTGTGCTTCTTTTCTTCTCTTTTCAACATGGAATATACCTTTACTTGTTCCTTTGCAGCCTACCCATGCTGGCGCAGCTACCCACCTGAACTAACACAATCTTACTTTCAAAGACTATTTCTGCAAGTTCATTTTACATCTTCAGTGTTCTCCCTTCAACTTCTTTGTGTGTTCCTTTTCTAAGAGTGATAACCCTGGGAGAAGGATTAATTTGTATTGGTAAAACATTGTTTATATTTCTGTCATTCTGTTCACAGTATATATTGTCTTTGTTGGCAATATAGGGTTTTTGTTTGATTTCCTTTATCCAGGCATTCATCCTAGCCCAGTACCCATCATGATATCCTTCTGTTAAATCTCAAGTTAAGTGCATTAACGTGACAATTTGAAAAGCAATAAATGCTGTATATAGGCAGTCACATATCTGTATTCAAAACACAGGAGTCACCAGGATTCAACTTGCAAAAAAATGTGCACTGCTTCTTGTAGGGAGAGCTAAAAGCAAGTTTCAAACTGAGGCATATACTGCTCCAAAAAGCATAGAGCTAGTGAACCGTCAGGGTGTCCACAAGAAAACAGCAGGGTTTGCATGAAGGGTCACAGCAGGACAAAGCAAGCTTTCGTTGTCTCTTCGCTGTTCTATCAGCAGGAGGTTTCATGTTCTACAGTAGGGCCACTCAAGAAGGGAGGAAAGGGGGCATCCTCATCCTCTCTTGGTGGTGTGTTCGAAGCACAAGTGTTATATAGTAGCAGGATGTCCACATGACCTCTGCTCATACTCCATTGTTCTGTGCCTAATTATATCCAAAAGGCATTCCGCAACTGCCTGAATAATAACTATTTTTGTGTGGCTTCCTGAGCTTCTCATTCACAGAACCTTTGTGTTATTGCATAAAAAGGACAGATGTATTCATGGATACATATGCACATATAGATATAGGTCAATAGATCTAAATCTCCATTTTATGTTACCTGGATTCCTGGTGATAACACTTTTAAGTAATGATTTTTTTAAAAGCTCAATGATAAGCTCACAACATAAATAAGAATGGTGAAAGTCTGTTTACATTTGGCGTACATTGGTATGAAGATTCCCTCCATTAGATCTATATCAGAAAAGGGACACAATTTCTTTCTGATAGTGATGATGGTCATGTACTTGTAAAATGTGTTGTAAAAGTGTTGCTTTAAAATTGTAGAAAATGTGCGTGACCTGTTATTGGCAAAGGGCTGCAGCAAATACATGCTTACCTTGCATAAAGAGGAATGTGGATGCTGACTTTTTCCTCAAGGGCTGACTGGGTTGTGTGTCTTTTACAGTATAAGGGACCTTTAGGGGAGACAGTTGACAAAGTAGGTCAGTTTAGGTCAGCTGTGCAAGACTGTACTTCCAACGAATTAAGCAGAGCTTTTCTATTTTTTTCATCCTGTCAAAACCAATAAACATAATTTTAAGCTCTGATCCTAACTTCAGTGTGTATGTTCTCATTTTTACTCAAAATTCTTCTCTTGAATATTGAATCTTTGAAGTCTTTATTTCTTGTTATGCTGTGATTGTTATTTTTTGTTGAAATTATTTATTATTGTGGGTTTAGTGGAAGCAGCTGTGGATGGTACAGTAGTTGATAAAAAGTAAATAAGACTGCGTACCCTGGTCCTATAGTATGTGCAGCAGTTGGTGAATTTTGCTAAATCCTTTTCTTTTATCAATGGTCAGTCTTCCCTTATTCCTTGGTTTAGAAATGTGCTTGTGCCAGGAATAGATGTTTGGTGAGAGCTTCCTGTGTTTCCTCTCATGTTTTGAGCTAACGTTTTCAATTAAAATCCCCTTGCACTGACATTGGGCAGGATGAATAAGTCATACCATGTGACTTATGTTATGTATGGTCATTCCCAGCCTGTGCCTCAGCGCATTGGCAATGCTGATGCTATTGTAGTCTGCCAGATTTTGAATGCATGGGACGTTATGTACCAACCCTTCCAGCTTTTATTGCATTTTGTGGCAGATAGCTACCCCCTCCTGTCATCTGAAGTGAAATTAAGAATTTAGTCCACATTAATACTGAATGCATGCCTGCTGCTATTTCAGTATATCGTACAAAAAAAAAACATTTAATGTTTTTGTAAGTGAAGGTTATACTAAGCTAATTAATACAACAGTTTCTGTGACAGAAGTAGGAATCACCTTGTTGTTCCATATTAATTATGAATACAATTTATTTCTGTTCACTTAAATAGCAAACTTTTAAGTTGTCAAATAGTTATTCTTTTGTTCTGTCATTGTTTTTCTATTGCTAGTAATAATAGAAATTATACTTAGAGCAACACAGTTTAAAAGCAAAGCATGACATGTTGCATAAAATTTTATCTGCTGCTAATTCATAATATGTTCAGAATTAAATGTAAATATAATTCTTGAAAAGAAAATATAATTCTCATGATCCAGTTTTATCAAAAACACATGAAAGCTTACAAAGAAGAGGAGGCCATTCAACCCATCTAGCCCATTTGGTAGCTGCTAATCGCAAAGATCTCATCCAGCCTTGTCTTGAAAGAAGCCAAAGTATCAGTTTTGACAACATGACTGATTTGCTTGTTTCATACACCTACAAACCACAACACTTGGAAATAAACAGGCAGACAAATACCAGCACTAGACAAGCAACAACATGACCTTTATAATGTGTGGGGTCTTCTTAATTGTCTGCCTCTCTCATTCTTAAAGTCCTGATAAACTGTGCCTGCTGAGAATATCGTGGACGTGAGTTCTGTTTTATCAAGGCTGGGGCTTGTATCTGTTTGCGGTACATTAGAGCAAGAGAGGTGGGTGAGGTAAGATGGAACAAAGCAATAGGTGGGGGTGCTGCCAGCTCAAAAGCATTAAAGATGTCAACAAGTACCCACTTGAGAGCAAAAGGAAGAAGAATCTCGTTAAGAGGATTAATTGAAAGTGGTTGGCATGGAAACTTGGCCCACAGTCTGTCAGGAAACAAACCTTGCTATTTTATTGAATAGATTTAACTTCTGAAGCATGGCTGTCTATGAAAAAGTGAAGGGAAAAAGCTTCACTGTGTTCATTTTGAAAAGATGGCTTGAAAGAGTATCTGTAGGAACTGCTAAGCTTTCACACTGAGGAGAACCTTGTAATGCCATGATTAGCACGCTTGATTTAAGTTTATCTGTAGACCCTTAAATCATTTCCAAACTTCAGAGCAGTAAAGAAAAGGTATGGAATGGCCTTTTTGTTGTACAGAGTGGGTTTGGCTTGTCAATGGGCAGCTGTACTGAATGCATTTTAAATGATTAAGTTAAGTTTCTGTAGTTATTTTTTGTACATTGTTGTGATCCTTTTTTGTATACCATACTCTTCCAAGCTCTTAACAGAGAGAAGAGTCTAATATTGCCTTACAGATCATTGTGCTTTGCCCTTTTCAGATTATATCTGTAGGGTGGGAGTCTTAGTGCTTTCTGGTCTAGTGTTTTTTTTTTACATCTCGATAAGGACAAACCATCAAGAGGATAAGGGCTCCCCCTAAGGCATGTACTCGTCTGAGTCTGAGACGGGATTAAAAACTAGGGTCTCCTTCATTTTAGTCCTTAATCCAGATATGTCCTTTTCTTTATGGCTTTTATGATGGCTTTACAGTTAGCAAGTCACCACAACATTCTTGTTCTGCATGATCAGGATTATGCAATCGTATTTGCTTATAGTGTTCCTATATCTGATGGTGTTTAACATTTTTTAATTAAGTGTTTGGGACACCTACTGCTTAATTCCCCCTAGAATGACAAGAAATTTACAATACATTCACATAAAGATCAGATTTAGAGTTATTTAATGCTAAAGATTGTCATCGGTGTTGCTTTTTTGCTAAAAAGACTTTATTTTCTTTCTTCAGAGAGTAGACAAGATCAAAGAATATTCTGCAACCATAAGCAGTTTTGTCTCTCAGATGTATCACACAGAACAAGTCCTAACATGGTAGAAATGTATAATAGTGAAGTGTAGATTAAAAAAAAAATGTGCAGTACATTTCCCAAGCAAATCACTTGTAAACATCACTGCCTATAGCTAAATAATTGGTCGCTGTCCTTTGGCATGTGTTTCTATAAAAAAAAAATTGCATAAACATGCTTGAGTTAGTCGCCCTGGTCTTCTGTAAGTCTCTGGAGACCACCCAGCACAAGGATTTGATCGCAGGACAGAGCTGAACACTGCAGGCAGCATAAGAACAATACCATATAGCAGGTAAACAGGACCAAGTCCCCTGTCTCCTGCAAAGCATCACCACAGAGAGATAATAACGAAAAGAAATCCTGCTGTTAGCCCTGAGCCTTCACTAGTGGAATTGATGCTGGCACAGCTCCCTCTCTGCATACAATATGTTTGAGAGAGAGAAGAAGAGAAAATAAAGCTTGAGAGAGAAACCCACTGTGAAAGGCACCCATGATTTTTAAAGCTGACCTTTCCCTGTATAATTACACTTTTGATCAGTTTTAATTATCTGAACACATACACATTTTCAGTACTAACCTAGATGTGGTATTGCTGTTTTCTTACTGGTTTTTAATTATAAAGACGCTAGCATTTTAAAAGATAATGGACACACAAATGACTAACAAAGGCAGCTATTCAGCTATTCAGCAAAGGCTATGTGTCAAAGGTCACTGGATATGAAAACAACATTTTGACCACACTCTAAACACAGGGCAGGAATTGTACATCTGCTTTCCTCTGTACTAATTAGCCGAGGAAGGGGTGTAAAGTACTGACGTGTGTGTCTTCCCAGCATTGAACCCTGTAGGGATATACAGGAAGAAAACAAAAGGGAAAAAATAACCTTTAATAGCTTCACCTTCACAAACGTATGTGACATTTTTTCTTTTCTCCTTCACAAAAAGAATGACATCTATTAGACCTTCTCATGAAAGGTGTTTTACCATTATATATATATAAGCGTTGGGAATTATTTATTAACCATTTGAATCTTTATTTCTGGATTGTAGTGTTGAAGACAAAGTAGGAAATCCATATGTAATTAATCAGCAGATCATTTTTTTCTGCTCGTGTGGCAAAAAATATACTTGTGACTTCTTGTTAAACATGTGCCTAGAATGGATTTTTTAAATTTGATCTTATGAAGTGTATGACTTTGTATTGAAGTGTAATGATATTGTTGTGCTGGGTTTGAGAGGTAAACAGAAAAAAGAGTCATCATTCAGATATTTAAATAAAAAATGTAGTAAGCTAACACAGGTACTGCAGCAGAGAAAAAAAAAATATTGAAGCTTTTTTCTCCAATCCATGGGAAAAAATACTTTTTTTTAGTTCATATCTTAGTTTCTTTTTTTCTTTTTCCATCGATAGAAGACAAACCTACTCTGTCCAGCGTACATTCTACTTTTGTTTGCTGGTAAATTTTGTGCCAAGGTTTCCTTAAAAACTTCAGTCTTTTAAATGGAGAGGTTAGTCATTTATGGGTATGGATAGCAAAAATGGGACAGCTGCCAGAAACTTGGGTTATCATTTGAAGTAGCTATATCCTATAAAGACTAAGTGATGAACGTGCTGTACAACACCCATCACTTTATGAAAGACTACCATTTGTGATTGAGTTCGATATTTCTAAATAAAGCAGCACAAAAAATGGTTTATAAAAAAGAGGTAAAAAGAAGACAGACATTAGGTAAAATATATTGTTTTGTTGCCAAGATTATATTTTTGTCAAGTAGCAAGCAAAAAGAGCAGTATTAACATTTTGGCACCTTTCATCCTCTAGCATAATAGGTTATGAAAAAGCATAAAATTAATGTTATAATGCTCTCTGTTTATTTATGCATTGTTAATCATGCCTTTTAAGGTGAATTTCAAGGCTGTTTCTATGTACATGTGTGAATGCTTGCAATAAGTCCATGACTGTAATGCTATACAACTGATATACGCTGTGTCATAGAAATAATGTTAAGTATGATTTAAATTAGAGATAACGTGTGCACAGAAGAAGAGCTTCATGCTGGAAAAGTATGTTTTGAGATCTATGGTGTCTATGAGTTAAAACTAGTCAGTGCTTCCTGCAGGGCTTCTTGTATTATTAATTAATTTGCCCCATGTTTTATCCAAAGCGACTTATATTTGCAAACATGTATGCATTTGGGTGAAGTATCTTGCTTGGGGCTACAACAGCAGCTCTGCTCCTGGGATTTGAACCCCCAACCTTACAGTTATAGTTTCTAACCACTGCCCTACACTGCTGCCTACACTTTCACAACCTCGTCACATTTCTGTCGGTTCACAGACAGTAAATAGGAAATCAGTTTTTCTTGACACCCAGCATTCCTACAGTGCAAATTAAAGTTGGATATAGTCAAACTTGCAATAACTCCTCATTTGAAGGAACTGGCTGAAAGTGTAGCTCAGGATGATCTTATCCCATAGTCAAAATGATTCCTTTTTTAAGAACTTTTGAGAAAGTTAAACATTTCTTTTCACCTTTTGTTATCTCTGTATATGTTGTGATTACGTTACGTTCTGTTACATTTTGTTCCATGAAAATGTTTTAAATTAACATCTTTTGTTGATTGGATGTGTTTTTGTTTATTTGGGAATGAGTTACATGTGTTTTATTTATATATTTATTAAATACTCAGAATTGCTGTTCTACACATTTTGAAAGTATTATTACTAGGTATATAGCAAAATAATTGCAGTGCTATAAAATGACCATGTTGTTATCTTTACTTGCTTTTGTGAAGAGTATGCCATGGGTATTGGACCTTTCCTTATGTCACCAGGGAAGCGTCATTATGTCATGGAAGTCACAGGTCCAGTGACTGAGAAGATTAGTTGATTCATTGAGCAGTTCTAGGGTGGTGGGAATCAAGCCAACTGTTATTTATTTGCAAACTGCATCCGCAAACTGCATTTTATGCTTTCTTTTGCGACCTCCATGCTAGCAACTGTTTCTTCCATTTACGATATTCTGTATAGATTATCTTGTGTCATTTGTAGTATAATTGCATACAGTATAGTGTAAGTATTTTAGTACTACAATTAAAAGTATTTAAATTATCTAACACATCCGCATCCTAGCTATTAATATCAGCCTTTAGCATGAACGTCTGCATCAGGTCTCATGTAACACACAAGCCCAAGCTACCACATAGTGCTGTGATAGTATCTGCTTGTCTCACGTTTGGTGTTTTTTTCACTTACAATGTTGTAATCACTTCTATGCGAATGCTGCTTATTTTCTCAAGGCCAGACTGCATTTTAGACCAAATGTAAGACAAATCTGACAGTTTTCAAAAACAAGACACTGTTGGTACAAACAGTCAGATAGTCCCTTTTGCTGTATACTATGTACATACAGTATATAATCAGTGCTGTGGTTAATTGTTTTACATTGATATTTTGAAGAAGGGATGTAGTTTCTGAACTCTAAAACATAATCACAGATGATCCTCTCCTCGTGAGATCCAGATTCCTCAACCGAAACACTCTTTTTTATAAAAATAATGATGTTGCCTCAGTCACAGAACAGAGAAATGTTTCTTCCTTGTATGGCATGTATCGTTTTCTCCAAAACACTGTAGTCTGAGTTGAAGACTGATACTTTTTTATTTCTTCTCTAATTGGTTTATATGAATTTGTGTTTTTAGATTTTTTGAGCCATGCTGTGGAATCACAAAGAGACACAGTGGGACATGCTAAGGTTTCTTCAGTTTACTTAAGGCGTGACCTCAATTTGTTATGTTTGACTAAACAAATAGAGCATACTGTATGAAAGGAAAATGTCTTGGGTTGTATTCTCCAACGCAGTGTACGATGGAGAAATCCTTTTAATCTTAATGCGAAGGAAGGTAACACTATTATAAAACTTATATCACAACCTAATGCACACTGATCTGTGAGGAGGTAACCTTTCACAGGTATGCCAAGGAGGTAATAAATTAGTAAAACATGCAGCTTCAGAGCTCATTAGCACAGATGCTGGAGGGGCTGGCTGTTTGTTCCCTGACAGATGTCTGTAGACAGAGGTGATGCCCCGGATTTGTGGAGGCTTCAATGCCCTCATCTTGTTCAGATGATAAAAAAACAGATTGTCTGTGGTCCAGCCCCATGGCCCATTGCACTGTATTACTGACACTTTGACCCTCCCTGTTATGGGAAAAAAATCACAGCTCTCTGCTATCTGGAGAAGGTCTGTGAATCCATCTAGACATTGTAACATCTTGTACTACAAGAATATTCAGGAAATTGAGTGCCCCCCAAAAGCAGTCTTTAAAATGATTTTCTTGTCAGAGCAACAGCAACAACCAGTTCTTTCATTGAGAGGTCAGTCTAAAGTCTAGTCTTGTTTATCATTCTTGTGGGCTGCTCAGCGATTAAGTACCAATATTCAGTCTGAGTCTCTCTACAAATATATAGTTTTAGTGGAGGCTGAAGTGCAGTGTATAAATGAGACTGAGAAAAGCCAACGTTTTTTTTGTTCCATGCAACATTTAAATGATTACATATATTTATTTTAATCATTTAAATTTTAAGTACAACATAAAAACCTTTTCAGTTTTATGTATATATGTGTATGTGCATAAATAACATTTTATGCAACACACCATATTTCGGAAACACCATAGCAATAATTAAATTACTTTCATTATATGCAGTTTACTTTCTAAAAGAATCCCATATCTGAGGTATCGGAGTATATATCGGGGAAGTCCATTTCCAGTTCTGTATTTTACTATTTTATAGTTAATAAAATTGAGAGTGCAAGAGTGAGCATAGCACTTTGTACATTTTCTAACAACATGCTAAACGTCTCTTGCATGTTTGTCTGTGTCAGGCCTTGCATGATACAAAGCAATTAGCTGCCAGGTACTGCTGTGTTTATGTCTGCTTTGTTTTGTGCTTGGTGTTGTCTCGCATATATATACTTTCAAAGCTGCTCATTTAATACAGCAGGGCTTTATAGATTTTGTGCACAATGGAGTGTCCTAAGTTCCATTATGTGAGTCGTATTTATCCCTCTGTAGGTGCAGTAGCGAAGGCTGTCCAAGAGAAGGGGGCCGGACATAAAAGACTGCCTTAGAACTACATTTGTGAAATGGCGATAATTTGGTCTGAGTGCACATGCTTCTTCGCTGCTGTGATTTCAAAGGAACACTTTTTTCCATCTTATGCCTGTGATTGTGATCAGCATTATTGCTCCATGTTTTATAAAATATAAGTGAGTGGTGCACAGTTGTCTTGTGAAAATGTTCTTTGTTGGGAAAATAAAAAAATGAAAACTACTGTAGTTCCTTGGAAAAGGAGTATGTCGGTTTTCCAAGGATGGAGTCAACAGTTGCATCACATTTTTAAGTACATTTTTTGCAAGGAAATTAAACTTTCTGAGGGCAACTGTTTCCTTGTGGATATTTCAGCATTCCCCATATGGATACTGTTAATATCTCATGGATTTTGTTTTGTGCACTGGATCTTTGGTCCTTTTCAGACCCTTTTTTGTGCTGAGGTTTTCATTCATAACACACTGGGGATACATGAGGAAGACTGTACATTTCTGGACTAGAACTGTCATGGATTCCTTATTATATTTTACTCTTTGTATGGCATTCTATGGAAAGGACTTCATTGAATGACAGTCCAAATAATCTGCAGTCGTTGACAGGTAGGTTTTTTTCCCTGTCTTGGCTGCTGTCCAGTATGTTCACATTTACAAAGAAAATCATTATTGATCACTTAATACAGCTGTGTAACCCAAAATGAAAATCGGCCAAAGTTAGCCTAATTCCTGATCTGCCTGTTTCTTATCGAATAAACCTAAATGCTCAAAAAGCAAGTTAAAAAACTGAGTTTAGATTATAGTCTTGTTGGCTTCAAAAGTTAGTCAGTGAAAATACTTAGTTTTTAACATGAAAGTGTCAAAGAAAATTTACTGCTTAGCAAAATAACTGCTTCAAATACGCCAGGAGAGAGTTGAACCAGGTTTCCAAGATAGTAAATAGATACGTAGCCACTTGTGAAGAGCTGGCTCCAGAGGACAGTAATTTAAAGTTTGCTGAACTGTTTTGTCTGAGCTGGTACAATTGGTTTGGAACTGCATTTGAATTTTGAATTCAAAGCCTGGAAATTGAAAACCATCTATCTACTCCTTTTTTGTCATATTTAAATGTTTTAATGCTACTATAAATTGATATTACAAGCCAAGAGGGAATTGTACTTGTCATCAACAACATCAACAAGAGTACACATTTTTTGTAAACCAGTCACTTATATGCTTCATATTCTTTAAAAAAAATAAAAAAGGCCTATAATAGAGTTAATTAAAATACCAAATTAATTATTTTGGTCTTATGTTTAGCTAATTTAATCATGCTATACACTGTTCTGCTAATAAATACCAAGGATAAATGTATCCACATATACTATAAAAGTCGAAAGGATATGTCAGTCATTTTAAATTTGATTACATTTTGTTCTAATACAATAAAGTGTTTTGAAAAAGAGATGACTAGTTTTGAAGAATATGTGATTTTCTTTCAAGCTAAACTCTCCTTCTTCAGAACTGATAAATAGCCTTGTGATTGGACAAATCTGCTGATCACTAAAAGGAAATACTGACGTCAAGTGGCATCAGCGTTTCCCTGGAAAAAAAGGCTGCGCTGCAGTTTAAAATCAAGTTTAAAATAGAACGCAAAGTGTCTGGGCATTAGGTGACGTGGACAATTTATTTTTAGCACTTTTCTTCTTTCTACATAATAAGCTTGCAATTTTATTTATGAGCATTTTCAACAAACTCAAAGTGCTGAAAGTGCAAATCACTTAAATGTAATGTTATACCAAAGCAATCATGTATTAATAATTAATAAGATGTTTCATGGTGAATTAATATTCATGCAGGGGCTTGTGACACAATACCAGCTTGCAGAAGGCCACAGTCTCAAGGGTGGAAATTGCACTCCCTGTACCTTCCACACAGGCTGTTCAGCAAATGGGAAGTGAAGAGAATTCTCTGGGGGATACCCCAGTTTCAGAGGGGTACAAATTAAATACAAACTATACAGCCTAAATAAGATATGCAATGTCATATTTTGGAGTAACTGATCCCGAATGCTTATTTTGAGTAGGATGCGCTGTATTCTGTAGAACTCCCCATGGAGGAAAGAATGTTGAATATTCAAGGCCTAGATTTTCACTACTCCCTGTCGCCCATCATGAAGTTCCAAACTGAGTGCCTTCAGTGCTGTCAGAGAGGCTGTGCCTTAAGTAGGGAGGGCAGAGGTTATGCTTACACTTAAACATCAGTAAGACATCATTATATTGCATGCTTGCAAGTGAGGACAACCACTTCAGTCCATTCAGCAGGAAATAACATTATATGCTGATATTTATATAGAGCGACTCCTTTGTGCTTGAAGGTCTTTTAAAGTGCTTTACAAGGCTAGAACTATAGCTACACACGTGAAAGAGATTAAAGGTCAGTGTGATGCAACATTCCTATGAATTCTCTCTAAATCAGTATGGGTACGCACCATGACATTCCTGCTTTTTATGTGCACTATTGTTGGTATCCTTCAGACAAAAAAAATGTTTGCTGTTTTGTAAATTTTGTAAAATATTTTAGTACTGAGGGAAATTCGCCTTTTGCTGCTTAAGATGTCCTAGAACTCTTATTTTCACTTCTACTTCCTACCTTCTGACTTGCATTGTCTGAATGGGTGCCCATCCAGATGTTTTCACTCTCTATGATGTGCCAATATGGAAAACTAGGAGGAGAAGAAGAGTCGTACACTCATATATTGTTGACAAGAATAGATTAAATTGCTATGTACAAGGTATAGCCATGATTAACATTACTTTCAGATGACAAATATACGCATGCATTCATGTGCAAATGCAATAGATCTTGGCTCCAAGCTAGTCTAGCATTGCAAAAAATCCTTGCTTTTATAATAAACTGTTGGAAGCACTGCAGAAAACTGCCGAGACACGTGACTCTGTGTTAATGCTGCTGTGAGATAATTTTGGGCATTACTAAATTAAGTACGAAGATATGCTGACCTTGGCAAACTCCCATATTCCCATCTGAGAGAGGCAACCTCAGGTATTACCTGCAGTGTTGATGGTTGATGGAGTGCATCCAAGTTAGTCCTGTAAATTAACAGCTCACTGACCTTGCTCTTGAGATTTCTTGTCCACTTTCAAATAATTTCTCTGAAACTCTGCTTACAAATGCTGTATGATGGAGGACTTTGGGAATGTAATGGTTTGTTTTCCCACACCAGTCTATCAAGATAAAGCTGCAGCTCCTGCCAAGCTAGCAGCAGGCACATAAGCAGTGCAGAGTTCTTACCAGATCCTGTTCTTTTACAGTCGCCATTTCTGAAAACAGCCAGTCCTTGTGGTCCTTCCCTTCCTCCTTCAAAGCTGAATGCAGACTACAGCAGATCAATCAGCCTGGCTAAGTTCCCCTTTGATCAAGTCAAGCTCCAGACATGACCATAGATAAAAGGCTATGAATAGAGTGTTTTGGAAAGTGATAGATTCAATAAAGAGATACTGCAAAACACATCAATCAAATACCAATGCATAGGTTTTGTATGAACAGTGTTGTTTACAGTATATGTCACCAGGTTCTGCTCAGTAGAAGCACTTTTCTTCCTATTAACAATATAACCTCACTTGCTGTTCCATGTACTGTATATTGAAGATAAAAAAGCTGATCTCAGAAGAGCTTGACTTTATTAAAGGGACTTAAATACTATAATTTAGACGATTGGTTTACAAAACTACTGAAGATCGTTTAGTTTACTGAACTCTTACTATCTCATAGGTCTATTCTGTATGTCAGAAAATGTATACGGTACTCATTTTTTAAAGATGTTTTTACATTAAGGACTACTGTTATGTCCCAGTGCGTAGTCTATGTGTGTTTGTTGTTATGTTCCACACTTCTGACTTTGTTCTCCCTTCCCCATTGGCCCACCATTACACTATTGTTTCCGTATGACATCATCTTGTTCAGTATAAAACATGGAGGCTTTCCTAAGGAAGAGGCCCTTCGTTTGACTTCGGTCCCGCTCGGCTTCGCTTTTGATTTTCGCTTTGCTTCGCTTTTGGTTTTGCTTCGGCTTTGTTGGTTTGTTGTTTTGCTTTGTGTGTGTGTTTTCGTATAGCTTCGGCTTTGTTGTTTTGTTGGTTTTTGTTCGTCTCGTTGTACTTTCATTTGTTTGTGTTATCCTTATTTTGCCATTACCTTGCCCAAACTTGTTATTGTATCAACCTCTGTGTTCTTTTGTACCCTGTTACTTGTCTACTCCCGTTTGTATTCGTAGTTCACTCGTGTATTTGTGTGAACTTTTGTGTATAGAGTTAGTTCAGGTTGTTGGGTACATTTTGCACACACGTAGTTGATTCTTGTACTAGTCACACTAGTTTAGTACGGGTGAGTGCCGTTTGTCTTGTATGGTTTTGGGTAGTCAGTGGAGGTTAGCTAGGGTGTTGAAGACACCGAAGACCGTGTGTTTTGGGTTTTCTTTTGTAGTCAGGTTAGCTTTCCCTCACTTTCTTAGCCAGCTCCATTTTGTTTGTTATTTTCTTTTCTTTGGCACCACTCTAGTTCCCTTACCCTGTGTGTTATTGTGTCCAATTACAAACCAGTAACTTATTCAACTTAAAATCATCACTTTTGCACCGACCCTTCCTAGTCCCTCACCAGAACCCACCTGCTTCCAAAAATTATCCTAAATGCTACACCCCTTTACCCCTAGACACTTGGGGTCGTAACAACTACTGATTGTCTTACCTCACAAGGCATTTGCTGAGTGCAATCTGAGCCTTATCATCCAGATGTTGCAAGTTCGATCCTCTCACTAGCTGACTGTGACCAAGCTACAGTGCATAGTTGGCTGACTGTTGCCAAGGTTAAGGAAGGGATTAGTTAGCCTGGCCTGCCTTGGCTTCCAGTGAAACTCTTGATCTTCGCAACTTCCCGGACATCTGCAGGTTCTTGGTGGCATCAGTGAGGGATGTGCCTCGGCTGCAGTCAGTATTGAATCTGCTGTATGCGTGCCAAAAGCCAAATGGCTTGATGAATGGGCACGTTAGAGAGGACCTTACATCCCAAGTCTCACTGTATTAGTGCAGGAGGAGGCACAAGAAGCTAACATAGAGATACAATCGGCGATAAAGTTCAAAATTGGGTCAGTATATAGTAATAAATTATTTGGCGAATCTGATGAACATCCAGAGTACTCAGCACTTCTCCACTCAGCAATTTCTGGAAAAAAAGTCTTTAAATAAATTTTGCTTTATGTTACATGTTAACATTACTTTTCGCTAATGGAATTTTAGGTTTCAATATAGAATTTATTGGTACTTTCAGTTTTTTTTACTTGAGAGCTTCCATTTTGTTGCATTGATGTCATGTTATGGGATAACACTCTGCAGATATTACCTTCCTCTTCTCACTTTCTAATTGTAACATTCAATAAAAGCTCTAGTGACCAAATGAAAGACTACCAGTGTTTTAGCTCTCTATATTTAGTAAATAATTAACATATCTGACAGGATAAACTTTCACATGTCTCTCTTAAAAACTTTATAATAGGGCAGATTCAAGTCTCCAGCAGTGAGTGAGGTATGTCTTCATGTGAGAAGGCTCTCAGATGTGGGAAAACCTATTTCAGGGAAGTAAAAGCAATTTTGTGTAGTGGAGACACCGACAGGGTTGTACAGAATTAAATGGCATTGCATGGTGTTCAGCAGAACAGGAGATACCAATATTAAATAATTGATTTAGGGTTTCTTTCCTGCCTGTACCTAAAGTATCTCTAGGAAACTCTTGGTTATTTTTACCCCTTCTACATGTGGCATTGTACAAACATACTTCTGCTAGCATTGGTGGACAGTGTAGGGAATATCTTTGATTCAGTATTTGCAACATTGGGTCTGAGAATTAAATAAATGTTTGATGAGATCTGTGCCTCTAATGCTTTTATGCAATGTACATAGCTTTAGAACTAAATTTTCTATAGTCTGGGATTTATATATAAGAACTGAAGGGCAGTTAACCATTCACTATTTTTCTTAATACACATTTTTAAGGAATAAAGTACATTCCAAATTTTAAAACAAAATTGTATTCACATATATAATTCAGTATAACTATTAAAATGTGTTTGTATAAATGTGTATTGCTTTTGATGCAAATGTATGCAATATGTACAAAAAATTTAGTTTTATAGTGCTAATGTTGCAGATAAGGAGATGAACTTTGATAATGCTGTAAGAATAAGTGGTATCATTATTTAAGATTATAAATTTAGTGTACTAATAGAATAATTTTATGTAAACAAAATGTTAAACTAATGCACATAAAAATGTAAACCCTTAATAAGTTTGTAAATTTACAATGAAAATCCAGTTTTCTCTGTCAAAATTTAAATTCCATGCATTTCTTTCAATGAGGCATGATAAGGTGGTGTTAGTTGTTTCTTAGTTGCTGTTTTTTTGTTCTGGAAAGGTGATTATATTAATTGTAAAAAGAGGTGGTGGTGGTGGGGCGGCAATTACTTTGATTTCACATGGATATTATAATAATAATAATTTCTTACACTTATATAGTGCTTTTCTGAACACTCCACTCAAAGCGCTTTACATTTACATTACAGTGGTAATGGGGACTCCCATCCACCACCTCCAATGTGCAGCACCCACCTGGATGAAGAGACGGCAGCCATAGTGCACCAGTATTTTCAGTACACATCAGCTGTGAGCGGGGAGGAGAACAGAGTGATGAAGCCAGTTCATAGATGGGGATTATTAGGAGGCCATGATCGGTAAAGGCCAATGGGAAATTTGGTCAGGATAACACCTTTACTCTTTTAAAGAAATGCCCTGGGCTTTTAATGACCACAGAGAGTCAGGACCTCGGATTCATGTCTCATCTGAAGGAGACCACAGGGTGAGCACCCCCTGCTGGCCCCACTTACACCTCTTACAGCAGCAAGCTTAACGTTCAGGTGGTCTCCCATCCAGGTACTGGCCAGGCTCACACCTGCTGTGACTTAACAGATCTTAAATCAAGGCTTTAATGCATTTTACTGAAAGTATATTTAACTGTTTACTGGCCAATACCTATACAACCAATGTGCCCATAACTAGGAAAAGAACAGCAGTACCAAATTTTGTAACTCTCAGTTGCCAAGCTTGTGTATCAAATTACCTAGAGAAGAAGCTCTGAAGAATAAATGCATAATCAATATTCTGTTTCTGATCTGATCAAGTATGTGTAGTATATTACAATATATTACATATATTATATGTAATTGTAACTGAATTCCATTAATTGTGATATACATAAGCAGTACATATGATGATAATAATAATACAGCTTTAAATGCTTTCTAAGAAACTCAAGGTGCTGTATTTTGACACACTTGTAATATACACCAGAAGCAAAAGGGAAAAAAAAAACAATCGCTGAATTCTTTTTTTGCTGTTGTTGTTTAAAAATAAAGTGAATCATTGGAGTTGTTTTGGCACTTGATAAGTTATTCAGTGTAAATCCTTCCTCTGCTCTAAAGAAGTGTTTTTTAGGTCCATGAATAACTTCATAATGCCAAGGCCTCTGTCTGGAGCTCACATTCAACAGCAGTTATAATCTCCTTACTTCTCACGCAGTGAATTGTTGGGCTGAGTGTCAGGTTTTCCTTTGAAAATGTGGATATATTTCCTTCAGTTGAAAAGAGGTTCTCTGAACATGCAACTCACTTCAGTGAATTTGGTCTTGACTTTTATAATGATATGTGAAAATCCAAAGTGGCTAAAATTGAACAGTTAGTAATAAAGTTTTTAAACATAAATAGTTTTGAAAATATGCTAGATAGAATAGCAAGAACTCAATGCTCACCCAAAGGTCTCGTTTGAATTGACACCAAGTACCATTTTTTACTTTTATTGAAGTGTTAATAATGGAGAAATGTGCATATTTATCAAGAGCTGATTTCAGTTTGAAATCTGTTTACTGCACTACCATGTTCTAGACTTGAGCGTTAAGAATTTGAAAGGAAGCTCCAGCTGTGAAATAATTCTACTTTATTCATCATCCCACCAGTACATCCTTTCTAACATTCATTGCCATTTACTACTTCAGAAATGTTGCACGGCACATAAAACAGGGATTGGCTGCAGATAACCCAAGAGGGAGCAAGTCCCGTCTCGAGTGGGGAGAGAGGGGGGCTCTTGTTTTTCTTTCGGGTGCCAGATCGTTTGCCAGCGGGTGCTGGCGGAGGTGCCCGTGAGTTTGCACAGACAGATGGCAGCGAGCAGTGCAAGGCCAGTACCTGTTACAAAAATTGATTGCAGTATTTCATGCCAGCTATCACAGGGTCCTCTGAAATTAACTCTTTGGAAGCTTGTAAACAGGGGCCCTTACACTGAGGTGATGAGGAAAAGGTGACCAGTCCTGTTGACAAAGATGTGCAGCCCATGTGTATCATGTGAAGTTTAGGACTGGGATCTGGGAGAACTGGTGATCTGATGCTGATCCCTTAGCACTGAGCTCCTCTTGATTGCCGTTATTGTCGTTGCTTTGCTTAAGTGTGGAATAAGATGAACTGTAAGTTAAGTAGAATGCAGAGCGAAAAGCGCGAGAGAAGTCATTTTGGCATGAAAGACATTGAAGTCGTGTTGGAATTCGGTATTCCTCCATCATCTCTTACACTGTTATGAAAGAAGGAATGAACAGTCCTATTTCTGTCAGTGGTTTCGTATAATAACATTAAACTGTACTAAATATTCCTCATATATCTTTTGAAGTAAAAGTAATAGGAAATCTACATTTAAAAAAAATGTTGTTCTTCTATTAGCTTGATAGGAGAGCAATCCACACAAGCCTTCGCTCTAGTGTTAGTTATCAAGGGACACAAAATGAAAGTGATTGTATTTCAGAGAATGAATTTTATAGCCGCTGCAGTCAATTAACCTGGTTTGCTCCTTTGACTTTTTTTGCTAGTAAATCAAAATAAGCAATCCTTTATTAAAGCAAATGTGATTTAGCTATTTAACACTATGATACTATACCTTTATATAGGAGCATTCAGATTCCTTACCAGTCATTACCAGTTATAATATGCGTGCATTTATACAAAATGTGGTACAAGGAATAAGCCTTTTCATAAATATTGGAAAAGTGCTTAGTATATATAGACCTGCCATTTTAAATACATTTCCCCAAACGGTGGATTAGTTCAATTTTCTTATAGTTGTAAATGCATATTCCTTATGATCTTAGCACCTACATCAGGATCTGCATGATGCATAAGGCCAAGCTACCACATACTGCTTAATTTTACGTGCTTTGTGTTGAACGCATATTTTGTGTTTAAAAGCGCAGCATTTCTCTTGGAGAAATTGCCAGATGATGTTGCAGATTCTGAAAGATGGTATCAAGTTTGATCACATATGAGTTGTGTTTTTCTTCAGCTCGACATACACTGTTAAAGAAATTATTATTTCAGACATTGTATTAAACATCAGTTGCATTTTTAATCCTGAACTCATCTGTAAACTAAATCTAGCTAGAATTACAGATGCAGTCAATAATGAAGTTGAAGAGGAGCAGACAACATTTTAAAAGAAGATTCTTACTTAGGGACACTGCTTCTTTCCTATCTGGGTTCAAGTCTTTTTTCTTTGTCATGTTTTCACGTGACTAATTTCCAGAAGCCTTGTAGAGTCTAAAACATTGAGCATTTTAATGTTAATTTCTTATTTCAGTGATCATTATACAGAAATATGAACTAGGGGTATAGTTTGTGTACTTAAAAAGTAATTTAAACATAAATGAATAACTTAGAATCGCTAAATCACTTAAATCATAACTTGCTTAAAAGATGGAACAGGGCAAGAAAAGAACAAAATAATGACTTTGAGCAATAGTGAGTCTTGGACTAAATCTTTGTTTCCTTTCCAGATTCACATGTGAGGCTATGTGCTGTCATAGATGTATAGCGCTTGGCCCTTAAAGGGTAATGCACAGAAGGTAGATAGTGTTGCACTGTTTACTCTAATTCTTACCGTCTGCTTCCTTAATTAGCAGAGCAGCATCTAGCTACTGCAGTGATGGTCTCAGAGGTGTTCTGATGATGATGATCAATAGCAGACACTATTGCCAGAGCCAGTCTAATGCTTTTATGTTGTACTTTTACAATATTGCCTATGTAATACCACGTCCTCACTAGTGGCCCAGTTTCTAATGGGACTGTGCCAAAATTCTTGGCTTGGCTTGGGGGATTGCTTTAAGTGAACAAGAGAATCTCATTTACATCTGCAACAAAGCTTGATTTTTGTTAGTTTATTTTATTTGAAATCTTTCCAACATGGGTATTTTAAACTTCAATCAGGGACTGTGTTCATGATTTTAGATATGGATCAACATTTGTTCCCCAGAATGTTTCCTTCCTAGCTGTGAGGTAACGTGATTGCATTTAAGATGAAAGGGCGTGTTGAAATCCAGCCTGGAGAGACCAAGAAACTGATCCAAGAACTTCCACCCAGACATTATGTGTTGGGGCACTGTCCTCTTTCACTTGTCCTCATTCTGGTGAGTTACAAACCAAATTCCCATCTGCGTTGCTTGTTTTTTAAGAGCTCAAAGCATTTTCAAAGAAAGTCAGGGTACTAACCCTCTGTTCCAGTACAAAAGCTTGTCAAGGACTGAATAGCATCCTGCCTCACATAGCAAGCTGAATGAATTAAATGACTTTTCTGACAAAACCACAACACATTTATTGTTTCACAGACAGGCTTCTTAAGAAAAGGCAGACATAACAGGCTAAACTTTCAATTTATAATTTTCAGGAGTGTGAAAGCCCAAAGCTGTCTGTTATCGACTGCAAATAAAACAGGTCTGTAGTTTTTATGAAATCAATGTTTAAAATCTTTAGAATTTCTGTATCTTTGCACAAAAATGACAAGGGTTAAACAAAGCAAAGAATGATTTCAAATGTCTTTATAAGATACAAGAGAACACAGCTAAGATAAATATACATTTCCCAGTTCGAAAATACTTTTCTGCTTTTTTCTGTGTTTCATGCTTGTTATTTCAATACACATTCCCTTAGGCATAGACTCAAGAATTCTAAAGCAGAGGTCAACTGTGATTTCTTGAGAACTATGAACATTTGCTTTGCTTGGATACAAAATGAGGAAAAAAAAAACTCTTGTATTATTGCACATAAAAGATGATGAAGTGTGTTGAAACAGCAATAAAGCCAGTAACAAGTGGTGACCTTAATTCAGTTTGACGATATTTACCCTGCTTTACTACATTGGCTTGATTTGGCTGGATTCCAGCTGTATATGATAAACTACAGCTCATAGCGTTAGTATCATTCTCTAAGTGTGGTGCACTTTCTACAAGGTCTAGATTTAATTTTGCATTGTATATACTCACACAATCTGGATTCACCAATTATATGTTAAGATTCAGCTCATTACCTGTGTTACTCTGACATGTTTGCCTGCCAGATCCTTTCATTTTTTGACACACTGCAAGCTCCGCCAGACAAGAGACAGCACCAGTTAGAAGTGTTGTGTCACTCACTGGTGTCATGGCAAGATGCATGTCTGCAGGTGCCCAGGTAACCTGCAAGAGTCACTGTTGTGCCAAGAAGACCCTAGGCTGCTAATATGTACCCTAAGGCAATGGTTCTTAACTCATTGAGAAAAGATAAGATCAGGGCAGAGCGGTGGCCCTGTTGCTAAGGATCTGTGCCTGTGGCTGGAAGGTTGCCGGTTCAAATCCCACGGCTGGCAGAGGAATCCTACTCCGTTGGGCCCCTTAACCGCAACTGCTGCCCTTAACCGTGTCTCATGGAGAGCAAGCTGGGGTATGCGAAAAGACGAATTCTTAATGCAAGAAATTGTATATGGCTAATAAAGTGATCTGATCTTTACTCATTGGGAATCCTAGTCACGATACAAGCTCTGTGTATTATTTGTGAAATAATTTTTATTGGATTTAAAAATGTCAAAAACAGGACAATACAACACCCCACACACACACTGCCCACCTACGCCCACCATTTGTTACCACGCTCCAAATTTTAATAAAAGAGCCCTTAAAATATAATTTGACCATGTCATCAGCATAATCCTCTGTCCAGCTCCCCTGATGCACCAAGGACTCATGCACTAGAGTAGGACAGAGTGATCCCAGTACTGAAGGAAGGAGCCCAGAGTCTCCATCAGCATCTGCATCTTTTCAGGCACAGTGAGACCAGCCATTAAAATCTGCCTAACTGAAGTTATAATTTAGCAAATGTTCTAGTCGAGAATATGCTTGTTTAGAATAATGGATACTTTCAAAATGTGTACGTTTTATAAAGTAACAAGTTTCATTCAATACCATCTCAAAGGGGTTGAGATCACTTCCTGAAGAAAGTTTAAGTAAATCACTGATTAAATTCGATTTTTTGAAGTTGTTATTAGTTTGACAGAAAAATGCCACACGTTTGTTACAAATGTTATAAATACTTTTCACTAACTCTGTAAAAGAAAGGTTACAACTAACATTAATGACTCATTTTTTTCATGATAATTTGGTTAACCAAATATCTTTTATATTTGTCAGCTGACATCTCTCTATGGATCACATTTTTATTTTATCAAGTACTTGACTCTTGTTTTGCATCTCCTATTGAAATCTAAAACAATAAAGTATTATTCTCTGAACAGGAAAGATTTTTCTTAAATTCTTACAGCTGTATTTAACTAAAATCCCTTGGGTCAATTGCACAAAGCTGTGTTTATTAGCAAAACATGTGATGCACATTGAAAAGGTCTATTTAGGACCCAAGGTGTTTTGTTTTCACCCACACGTTGGAAATCAGTAACGAGAATGTGGGAGCTGGTAATGAGCAATCTTTTGTCTCTGCTGCTACACTCTTTGACACTTAATACTGTAGGCTTGAAAGCCTATGGGAGCATCATAAATGCTGTGGTCAGCATTCAAGCAGAAAATTCTAGGTAACTGCTATTTTCTTTCAGAGACAACATATAAACCTTTTGTTTTAACCTTTTTCACAAGTATCAGTTTTCTATCTCTTACATAAGCATGGTACAGCCCCTGGCAGTTTGCCCTCTGAGCAAGTGATAAAGTCATTAAGGTTGTACCAAGTAGCAGTCATTACATTTTGGTGTAGGAATTCGTAATTACAAGCCCACTAGTATACGTGTGGCTTTTTTCTTATAAAGATACTGTATTTAGGGTGCTTAAGACATTACCTAGCCTGTTCAAACAAATGGGACCACAGAGTAAATTTTTCCTTGGAAAAAGTTCATAGAGGACTGCATGAACTGCTTCATGCTTCATGCAGCTGTTTATGATACTAAATCCATTATTGGATGTAGTGCATCATAGACCCAGATGGTGATCAAATTAAACCCATTTGTGATTCTCTAATGTGGAGAGGAACTAGCCATGGAAAACCTACCCTCCAGTTAAATTTATATGTAAGAGCATAAGAAAGGTGATAAACAAGACGAGGCTTTTTGGTCCATTTGGCTCAATTGGTAGTAGCATATTCATCCCAACTCTTCCAGGCTGGGTCAGGTTGTCAGCTTAAACCACATTACTGGGTAGCTTGTCTGATACTCTTACAAGACATTTGGTAAAAGATTCTGTCCAATTCTTGTTTTTTTAATGTATTTCCTTGTAGTTTCCAGTTTAAGTTTCACTGTTCATTTGTGTTTACCAAATGTCATTGTTTCAATGTGTACAGTTTTAGAAATGCATTTTGTTTGGAAAGATCCTTTCTGAGAACATTTCGTTTAGATACGATAAGTATCTATGAAGATATGAATGATGTGACATACTGTGGCAATAACATAAATCACAAATTCCCAAGTGATTTATATAATGGTGGTAAATGTCTTCAGAATGCCTATAGTATCTCAATAGCCAGCAGCTATATCACCTTACAGCTCATAACTGGCAGCCCACTGAGGCTCAGCAGGTGTGAGTCTGGGCAGTACCTGGATGGAAGACCTTGTGGGAAAGCAAACATTCCTGCTGGAAGAGGTGTTAGTTGGGCCACTTGGGGGTGCTTATCTGGCAGACTGTGTGGGTCCTAATGCCCCAGTATAGTGACGGGGACACTATACTGTAGAAAGGCGCCATCCTAGGCATGAGATGTAAAACTGAGGTCCTGACCCTCTGCAGTCATTAAAAATCCCAGAGCGTTTCTCGAAAAGAAACATTCTGGCCAAATTTCCCATGGGCCTTTACCAATCATGGCCTTCTAATAATCCCCATCTATGAATTGACTTCATCACTCTTCTCCTCCCATCTGATAGCTGATGTATGGTGAGCGTACTGGCACACTATAGCAGTCGTTGTAAGGAATTATTATTAATTATCATTGTATCATGTCAATTGTAGGATTTTCCTGTAAGTTGGAATGTTTTGGTATTCCATTTTGAGCCACAGTCCCTGATAAATGGGCTCTGGCTTGCCCTAATAACATTGTAAGCACAGACACAAATGCTTTTAAAAACCGAGTGATATTTGTTCTTTTAGCACTGCATTGGGTATAATAGAGTGGTTAATCTTTTACCTTGTGTCCCCTGGGGTTGCAGAGGAGGTCTGAAAACTAATGAAGCTCTTAAGCTGTACACAGGGCTAAAAAGAACGTAGACTTCCTACCACTGCAGAATCAAAAAAAGAGGGAAAAATTGTGCTGAATTTCAAGTTATGTCATCAAATGATTTCTATGTGCATGTACATTATTTCTCTATGCATCTGCATGAGCAAATGTAAAAATGTGAAAATATTAAAAACTTAAAACAGTAATGCATACTAAAGACACTTTGCTGGAATGCATTTTTCTATTTCTATAATTACTTTAAAGCTAAAAGCTACGTTAACAATTAGCTTCTCAATGTATCATTTATCAGAACTGTCACTAGATTTTAGAAGGAACTATTTTACCCCTAGTGTATCTGATGCATTGTTCTGTAGAAATAAAATGCCAGTGCAACTACAGGGTACTTTGGGAACTATTTCCCAAGGTCAGTGACAGTACTTAGTCTATACCATATGGGCAGTCTTTCTTTTTTTTTAAATAGAATAAAATAAAAATAAAATAGTATTGTACATCATTTAATTACAAACCTACAATACGCACTATCCTCACAACAGTAACTTCATTTGTTAATCACAGGCTTTGCATTGTCGTATCATGTTTTTCTCTTCAGAATGCCTATATTAAAAGATGTAGATAGTCTTTACCTGAATTTATTCTCCTCTGTAGTTGAGGTTATTCGTTTTGCAGGTGTGGTTTAAGGAATCCCTGTTTTCCTGTTAGCAGTGCTTGAAGTTTAACCTATTTTGTGATTGCTTTCTTGCTATCTTTCTTGGATCCGACAAAAGTCTCAATCCCCCAATGATTCTTTCTGTTTCTTTCTTCTTTCTTTGTGTTATTTTGAGGCTGTCTAAATGTGTTTTGCACTTTTAATGTGTTATCAGTGGTGGAAGTAAACACATTTTACAAACCTATTACAGGTTTAATCATTTGATATTTTTCATTTGCTTTTGATCAGCGCATGATTCTTCTTCATTCCAGTTTTGCTGGATTCATATCCATTTCAGTTGTGTGTTTTTCATACTTCTATGAAGTCCTCATTTTGCATGTAACAAGTCATCTGCATCCACATTCACAACTGATATTCACAGCATTGTGTCCTTTCTTCAGAGTTTCTGTGTTCAGAATAAAATGTCAGCTATGCTGTAAATTGAATATTTAATTGCTGTTTGTGCAGTTAAGTCTCTGCAAATAGACGTCCCACTTTTCCAATGACCATATGGACCATATGACATTTTAACCTTGTAGCCTACAGGAATATAATGACACGTAATTTACCTATACACAGTAAGCTCAGACTTGCTTTGTGAGAATGTCACGAATGCTGCAGAGCAAAGTTTTTACCTCTTCTGAATGATGATAACAAGGCACATTGCAGATTTTTCTCCCCCCAGGATAATGTTGACTCAGCCATCTCAGGCACTTCTGCATCATACGACAGCTTCTGAAACCAAACCCCCTGTCACATGAGCCAGCCGCACATAGTCTAGCGGCCTTGTGTGTGCTGACATTGTGCTTTGCTTTGTGAGATATGCTCAGACTTGCTTGTCTCTTTCAAGGCACAGAATAGAGAGCTGGCTGTAAATGCACTAAGTTTTCACATTACTATCTATTATCAGTAGAGACCATCTGTATTGATACTAGTTTGCAAGATAGCTGGCAGTTGATCAGAGCTGTGAAGAGAAGAAGCCAAATCAATACGAAGCTAATACACTGAATGGTATAGCGTGTTATCACAGCACAGTTCCTGTTACTTGCCGATAACAGAGGCATCAACCTGCCCAATATAAGGCTGAATCCATGGGTCAAAATATTGTATTGATGCAAAAACAACTTTGTTTTGTTTGGTTTTCCTTCAGATCCTTCAACTGCTAAGCTCCACTCACAAGCCCGTTATGGAAAAGAAATGGGTATTTATAAGTGATTGCAATGCAGAAGCAGTAGGAATTATTGTATTCTGTGTTCTTTGAATGATTAAACTGTGCGTAACAGGGAAAACCTGTGATTTTATTTATTCTTCACAAAATAAAAGTTTTCTGAAATATCAGAAATATAAAACATTTTTGGGGGACTTAGTTGAAAATGTGTGTTATGTGTGTTATGGAGACAAGTAATCCCTATATCACACACTGATGTCACACTGGGTATTTGAAGTGACTCCACATTTCCCTCCAAGAGAAAACATATGGTACCTCTGTGAACAACATGTTACAGCATTCTGCATGAATGTTATAAATAAACATGGCGTTTGTTCCATTCATAAGTTCTTGAGTTTCTACCACCGTTCATTAGTTCCAATGCAGTTTAGAGGAAGGTTACTGCAGGGTAGAAAATCCAGCACTGGGGATATGATGAGTTACCAAAGCACTCCAGTCTCTGGGCCTGATGCCAGAATTGAAAACTTACTGGTGAAATTATGTTTTTTTGATGAATTGAGTGCTTGTTAACTGTCAAGACCTGACAGAAGCCTTCTGTCTAACTCTGGAACAGGTGTAGCCTAAGCACAAAAAAAAAAACATATGCCAGTGTTGTCCACTTTGAAGAACTAACATCTATAGAGATTGATCCTCATTTATTTTTTTTTACCAGTTGAATTCTAACACTGCAACATGATACATAAGGCCTTCATTCTATTCCTACCCATTTTGCATCTGTAGTATAACATTTTAGTGAAGCCCAGTGACCTTCTGAGGTTTGACAATTAAAAATGTATATGTCAAACAGTTTTCCTTTAGTATAAAAATAGACCTCACAGGATACGTTGTTAGCACACTCACAAAAAATCTCACTAAGCGAATGTTATTAAAAGCCAGCTTTGCATACGAAGCCTAGCAAATCTGCATGCACTGCATTTCATTGATGGATCATGTGTCTGTAAGGTAGCAGTAGCAGTAAGCCACTGGGGAATCTGTGACTCACGATACACTGCAGGGTTAAGACCGCTGCTGGCTGCCATCACTGTAGGAGGTATTAGGAGCCTGCTCTAGAGATGTGACCTCACAGCTGCTGCTATCCCATCTATCCCAGTGGACACCACGACTCAGTAGAGTGGCTTTATGAACAGCAAGCAGATCAACAGAGAAAACATTCTTATAAATGTTATATATATTTCCATCACAAAACAGGGCTGCACTTGTGTGAATTTTATTACATATCCTAATTGGCAGAGAGCTCTAGAAACAAAGCATGATGCTGCTTTTGTTCTCGGTTTAGTTTGGGAAACCTCTGTTCCCAGTTGAGCAGGTGTCAAATGTTGCATCTGAGGTCACCACTTGCTCAGTTTGTTGCGGTAATTGACTGGAGCTGATATACAGTATGTTTACACCTTGCAAGGCCTTCTTTACTTGTTTTTTTTTAACTTATTTTTTCTAAGCTAAAATCGATGAGATTATGAGGAAGGGAACACATAGAGCACTGTCTGCTCATTAAAGAGAGCTTGCTCAGAAGGGAAAGAACTGAAGGCTTCAAGACAAGTCTGCAACTGGCAATTAACTTCAGTTCCTTTCCAGGCAAAGCTGTGTGTTTTTTTATGTCTTTTAGATGTATTTCTGCTGGAAAAAAGAGTGCATATGATAGAGTTTTTGAATAAATGTTCATGATTGGGAGCACCTTTCGAACATATGAAATCTCAATTTAAAGAATGGAGAAACAATGTTTTAAATAAACAACAGCAACTTTTGAATCCTTGTAAAAGTATGTATGTGGTTATATTATCCCATAAATTGAGTATATGCTCTATAACCAAATATTGTTGTTATTAGTAGTAGTAGTTGAGAAACAGTCCTTAATATATGTATATGTAACAGTCTACTACATGTACTGTAACATGCAGGTCACTGTCCAGAACACGTTACTTTAAGAAAATGGTTTGTTCCAGCTAAATTCTACACTGCTGTGGTGTTTAAGATCTTTTGTACACGGGTGCTTTTTGTACACAGGCCTGAACACCAACCAGACACCCGAAAGTGGCTCCACAGCTGAAAAGTTGTGCTTCTTTTCTTCTCTTTTCAGCATAGAATAAACCTGTGCTTGGTCCTTTGCAGCCTTTGCATGCTGATGCAGCTACCTAATTGAACCACTTATACTGATGACCATATTTGGAGTCACTGGAGTATACACCTTCAACTTATGTAAGAGAAGGTTATGAGTACCCTCATAGCTTATTTGCTATTTTTTCTTCTTGAAATTCTGCACAGAGAATTCCTTGAATTTTGATGTTTACGGAAAAGTACATGTTCCTCGGCTACCTTCTTAGACTACTGTATATTATTGCAAAACTAATAAAATAGAATACAGAGAGCAGGCTGACATCTCAGTGAAAGCAAGCTTCCTTCTTGCCAGTAGAGCAGCATTACAGTAATGAAATTGGCCCCATAAAGTGTACAATTTATGTGGTGCAGCAGTTTTAAATGAGAAATGCAGGGACAAGGATGTAATCAGAGTGCAAAAGGTGGGCAAACTGGCTGCTAACAGTCATAATTTAGCTGTGAAAAATGCTTTACTTCTGCACTTTGGCTTTGCAATGCAAGACATATGCTTCCAAGAGAGAGAATTGCTTACAGTGCACAAACCAAATGATACAGCACTGTACATATCTGGATCTTTCTAAGGGAATGCTTGCAGATGTGCAGAACAGTCACCCCTTCTAGATCAGAGGTAGGGCAGATTTTTGTCATGTTTCAATGAAATTGTCAAATATATTATCTGTGTCTATCTATGTAGTTTGCTGTCTATCTAGATAAAACAATTTCATTAATCACATACAGTAGCAATGTGGCTACTTTAGAGAATAATTCCTTTTTAACATTATACATGTTTGATTTATATATTTTTCTTATTTTATTTTATACGTTTTTATATAATAGAATCATTTTTTTGCCATTTCAAGAGAACATTTATTTTTTATGGTATATGAAACTTGTTTTGAACAAGTTCAAGTAAATGTATTTAGGTTTCCACATTTTGTCTTTCTAAATGGTATTAGATCCTCTTGAAATATTTTTAAAGATTCAGATCGACAGCTAATAAGCTTCAATTTTTACAGTGCCCCCAAGAGCAACCTGGGAAATAATAAGAGTAAGGGCCTCAGGCCTAGCAGTACATTTATACATTTATTCACTTTTGCAATATAATTGAATTTTTCCTGTATTGCATTCCAGAGGGATGGTGATAAATTGGAAGCCAAAAAGATTTTTTTTTCTTTAACCCTTAAATGACTGAAATTTATAACAGGTTTATGCTTGCAGTTTTTAATTGTTCATGTGATAAATAGTTTTCATCTATACAGATTCTTCAAAGGGATATACTGTATAGGGGCCTGTGCGAGGAGTTCTCATTGTAGAATGTTTTTTTAACGTTAATAGGAAACTGAACAATTGCAAACGAGAGGAGGCTATTTGGTCCATCCAGCTTGTTTGGTAGTTAGTAGCTAATTAATCTGCGGATCTCATCCAGATGTTTCTTGAAGGAAGGCAGGGTATCAGCTTCAACAGCATGGCTGGGTTGCTTATTGCAAACTTTGTCATGAAAGATTATGATAAGCTAGTAGGTGAAACTTTGAGCATTTTTCCCAAACTTTGCTGATTATAATTAATTTGAGCACTTAATATAAAAATGTATCTGGATGATGCCCAAATCTGAAATGCACAAATGCAGTCTAGCGTATAAATCCTTCTGGAGTCTTTTCATGGCCCGTGCAGTTTCTTCAAGTTTCCGTATGGGCCGTGAGGAATGTGAGTGGTTGATCAAATCGGTGCATAGTTGGTACTCAGCTTCCTGTATGAATCATCACTGAATGAACAGAGGTGCATTTACCACATAGAACCACCAGGTGCCTCTTAGAGCACTGAAGTATTTTACACTTTTAAAGCATTTTATATACAAAAAAATTAAATGTTTATACTTGCACTTCTGTTTATCATCTTATTTGGGGAAGATTACATGTGTCCATGCCTAGGTTGGATGTCAATAGGTTGACAGGTTACTGTTTACCCATTATAGAAGCAGATCTTCCCTTTATCTTAGCTATACAGTTTATAGATTCTTACCTTTTACATTTATAGTACCTTTCCCTTACAAAGTGATGTGCAGGCAACACCATAGGGCTCCCGGGGCCATTTGGCCTGTATAATGCAAGTTGTAAGAGAAAGGCTGTACTA